>NC_082601.1:19157918-19870418 GCF_030936135.1 Gavia stellata | reverse complement strand
CAGCAAACAAATTTTCAAAAAATTCCAGTGAGGATTTAGTAAAGTATTCTACAGAAGTTTTAAAAATATCTCAAGATGAGAAGAAGTGTTTAAACATGCCTCAGTCTCGTGTAAGCAAACACTAAGCCTTGTGACCAACAAAATTTCTCCAACAAAAGCTAAAAAAAAAAAAACACCAAAAAAACAGGATTAAGTAACAATTATGTGTCACATAAAGCATACTTTTACTTAATGCCAACATTGACCCTGTGCACAGCCAGAGGCCACCATGCCCACACTGAGGGTGTGGGTCTGGCAGTAGGGCAGCACACAAACCCCACAGGGTGATGGGCCATTCCCTGCTTGCCTTCACTCTTCCTCCCTCCCTGGCATGGCAGGAGCCACGCACAGCTCTGAACACCACAACAAAGTACAAGAGAAAGTACCAAATATATGAGCCAACTATCTCTTACTGCCCTAACACATACCCAGGAATAACTACAGAGTCCAACTGGCCCAGAGTCAGCATCTCGTGCCCAGCATATATTTGTTTCCATAGCAAATAAAGTCTCTCATATGACTGAGAAATGATGATGTGAAAACATTGGTTCTGGTGAAAATCAACCTAAACTTGCACAGTAACAAAGACCATATGTTCACGATATGTGAAGATGAAGACAGTCAGAAAGTCCTAAGCTAGGCACATCGTCTGGGCAATTCAAAAAGCCACGGTGTGTCCCCTCACACCACTGTTACACAGTCCAAGCATGTCCTCAGCCACAGCCACAGCCAGGAAACAGAGCGTTTCACAGGATCCAGACTGAACAGGACAGGAGACTTGCAAGAGTATCTCAACCATTGCCAAAATACTTAAGTATCCAGCTTCTGTCACAGCTGAGCACTACATAGCCCTGTCTAAGCCTGGTCATGAATTCCCAGTTGAAACACTTACTCAAGAAAAGGTTGGTTTTCATGAAAATCAACATCTCATTTTCCACTAGGCAAATCTCCCATGACACGAAACAGTTTTTATACTCATGTGCTGCATCCTGGTAGCATAACCAGAGAGATTTCACTTTGATTAGGAAATGCAACAACAGAATGTTTTACAATATAATGCTAGAAATCTTATTATTAAAAGTATCAATCTTAAAAATGTAAATAATTCCATTTTCTCTCTGATTCAGGACAAGGACAGGTCAAAACAAGAACAGAAATTAGGGCTTTTGTTCAGCACTAGAGTGAAATAAACAAGAGAATGGCAAAAAAACCAGACCTGACAAGCATATTAACCTAACCAAGCAGATAAAAGTAAGTGAGGATTAGAATTTATATATGACAAGAACAAAGGATTGATTTCAGAAAGCAACTTATTAAACGAATTCACATAAAGACGACTATTAATTCCTAAATGTCACAAGAGACAACTTTTGCAAACCAGAAGCCAAGACTCGTTAAATATGCGAGATGCTTACAGTCATTCAATTTGTCTGTTTTAATTAGAACTTAAAGAAAAAACACTGAGTTCCATCATTGTTAAATCATCACCTTTACACTATGTATCTCCACACACTACTTCACACTGTAATTTTTTTCTGTATAGTTTATTTAGCAGTCTTAGAATTATTTTTGCAGGAATCATCCTGTAATATTCTAACTATTAAAAATAATTAATGTATAAATTTTATTTCTGTACTACTTTGGAGATTTTAATAACGTAACAAAAAACCTTCCACTAATTCTAACAAGAAGGCATAAAAAGGTCAGGGAAAATTTCTGCCCTAACTTACTCCCAGAAAACTTTAAATCTAGTAATATTAGACCTTCTTAACTCTTAATTTCTTCCTTTTAGACACTCATCTATATTCTAGGATCTATATAAAGGGAAATACATGTAAAAATTACTCATAATAATATACATATTATGTTATAAAGATGTTACAGGAAAGCAACAGAAATAGTAGTTCATTATCTTTCTGTTGCTAATTAGGGATTTACATTTATACTTCTTTTTCCTGGACCCAAAAATTCAAGAAAATTAGGGCAGAGATATCTGCCAGGGAGATAAAAATATTGATCAACAAAGGAGTCAGAGCACAGACCACCTGTTACAAATACTGAGTTTTAACATCATAATTGGAGGTGTCAAAAGCCTCTAAGCAATTAGCGTAACAGTCCAAAAGCTAACTTTTAAACATTGTGTCCACTTTTCCTTTAGGAGAAAAATATGTAAAAATATACATAGTAGGAAATAAAAGCCACGAACAGTAGGTATGTGAAGTTTATAAGAATAGCATATGTTCTTTTCCTGTGCCAACAGAAGACCTCAAACTTTGATTTACCCATATGCTGGAGAAATCTGAAAGAACACAAGTTTTACCTTGAGGGAGTAAGAGATGTTTAAATAGCTCTGCAACTTAAGACAGCTTTCTGGATTTTGGAACAAGAAGTTTGGGGTTTTTACTGCATTGAATAACAATCAAAGATACAAGGTAGAGAAGACAGGTAATTTCACTTTTCACATGATAGTCATAGGGATTAAAGAGCATCTGAAACACACTGCAGGGATGCATGTTTCTTATGCAACAATGAAGTCAGTAAAATGCAAATCTGGAACTTGGTCTCTGTGTGGCCCTTCAACAGAAAAGTAAGACAAAAAGGACTGGGTTTTGGAGAGATTTTTGCTCCTACACACCTTTAGCTTGTTAAATGCTTGTATATTTTGCACTAGGTATTAGGTAGATGAAGTGCTGTGGTGGCCCTCTCCCTAGGAGCAGGACTGCAATGCTACATGGTTACTTTTATATTCAGTAGCTTCCTCTACATCTGAGCTATGAAGCCACAAAAATTCATAAACTAATTTAATTCTGTGTATAATTTCACGTTGACTTAAAGGAGATGTCTTTGGGGTGAATACTTTTAAGTGCATGTGTAATTCCCAATGGGGTAGGACCACAAGCATCCTGACGGCAACCCAGTGAACACTGGCATCACCATGCTACACTGGTTGTCCAACGTCATTAAAAATACTCAGTTTTGCTAAAGCATGTTGGCAACTATATATGTGCTATACCCTCAAACTGCTTTCAGGTCAGCAACTGATTGTTTTCGCTGAATGAAAGAAACAGTTACTGGCACATGATGGTCCCATGAAGCAACAATCAATTAAGAGAGTTATGTGAATGAAGAGGGGAGCTGACACTTCATACCTAGACTAAAAGCTAACAAACAAACGAATCAAAAAAAGGTATTTCCTCTCTGATTTCCACCAAAACGTCAACAGTCACCACTGCAAACTGCCTCTGAAATACAGGTACACTAAATCCAAGTTTTCCCCAAATTATATTTATAATATGGGAGCCTTCAAAGCACTAGGTGCAAAGGGAAAAAAGAAAAACCACCACGAGAAACCAAACTAACACCAAACCCTAGCCAGGCTTTAAACATCTGCTCTGAGAAAAACACTTGCAATGGTTTGTTACTTCTTTGAGATGGCAATATGGGGTTTAGGCTGGTAAGAATGGTGAAGGCATAAACCATCAACTCCCTGTAAGAGGGAATAAGAGCAGCAACAGCCTTGCCATTTATTCAGCTCTTCCGTGCCCTGTCTTTGCCAGTTCCATTTCAGCTCTCTCAAGAAAAATGTTTATTTACACATCATATGGGGTAAATACAGTATTTTATAAGAGTGCACATAGTATTTTCAGTCCTTATGAAGTTTAAAAGCCTTGATTTATCCTGTCATCCATCTACATAAAGCATCTGAAGAGCTCCACTCTTTGAGAAATCATCAGAGCGCCATTCAGATTTTTAAAGTATCAATCAAACAAATGCACAATGTGGTATCGTTGAAATACCCAGCCTACATACAAAGGAACTTAATACCTAACAGATAAAACCACACTAAAATGGGTGTTAAGACTTGTCTATATATTAAAAAGCCAATATCAGCAGAATTTTTAAAATTATATTTTAAATCAATGTACATAAAAATGAGTGGTTTTTTCAGATGATGTGAAATTGCCAGAGCTTTGAATAGAGCAAGAATTCACACAAAAAAAATTACGTCATGCAAAGCCAAGCCACTTAAAAATCAAAATCCATCAAAATAAGGTCCATAGTTGTTACACTAATAGAAGTTTGCATTTGCAGAGATAGCTAAGCATTTTGAGGCTATTAGTCCTGCCAAATTAAAAAAAAAAAAAAATTAATCCCAGTAAATTAGTGTCACATGCAACATACTCTTAATCCCTAAAATTTAAAGCTCAAGACATTTAACTATGTGTATTGTATTTATTAATCAAAATCCAGGAAGTCTCTAGACCTCATTGGTCCAATGACAAAACCCAAGAACAACGTATTCAGACACAAATCACAGTTTGGAAACAAACTGGATGCAATTGACACATCAAAAGAAATTGAATCAGAAAAGAAGTTGCTTATTTTTCTAGACCATATAGATTTCTTCCCATTCAGAAAAAAAAAAAACTGATTTGCAAGCCAGCTGTAACAATCTTCAGGCTTTTCATTGCAGCTAGTCATGAATTTTCCAAATCTAAATGGACACACTGTCCAGATCAAAAATCAAGGACTGAAAACCAGTAAGTTTTCCTAAGTATATGGTAAAATTCTAATAGAGCAGAAATACCATCTTCACAGGTTGAATTGCATATGTACCTTTAGGCCTCTTGATGCATAACATTTTAAATTGGTGGAGAACCATGTCACTCCTATTGTACCTGCATAACTGCTAGCATATTTGGTGCTCGCTAATGATACATAATTTAAGAGGATGAGGAAGAAGTCAATTTACCTGTTTTTCTAATGCTAGGCCTGAATCTCAAGCATAATTCACATGAAGTCATGCAGTTTTAACTAAAATGCTATGATTTGCAGTTTTACAAATTGACCTAAGAAAATGAGCTTATAAACAAATGGCACTTCTTTTTTCCCCCCCAAAACAACATCATTCCACACAGGCTTCTCTTAAGTGTGCCACAGCTGCTGACAAAGGCCTGAGGTATTTTTTAATCACTATAGCAAGAAGTTGCATGCTGTCAAGAAACTGAGATGAAGACATGGGTGTACATTTGAAATGATCTGAAGCCCAAGCAAGAATAGGTATTTATACTACCTCTGAACCTTCAGGGAGTTTACAGAACCCAAAGGATAGGAGATGAGGAAGATACAGAGATGAGATGAGCCTGTTAGAGACAGACACAACAAAGACAGAGCAAAATAAAGAAATACAAAGATGAATGATACAGTTTTATACATATAGATTACACATTTTATCATGGGTACAAGGAAATGTGGAGAAAGAAAGAATAAATCTCAGATGAAAATGTTTGTAAATACAAGTTACATATTAGTAATATATAAACCTGGGGATAATACAAGTTGATTAAAATATATACATTCGAGAAGAATATAAAACAAGAAATAGAGCATTAGCTAATTTAAGCTAGAATTAACTATCTTTGAGTTTGCCTTGTCTTCAAGGAAAGCTGGAGCAATCCACCTGATCCAGATCCAATAATACCAGAAAACTTGAGTATATATATTGCATTTGTTGTTACTTATTGCCAAAACAAAGGAACACAGTCATGTACCTAGGAATGCCTCCCTACACTTTTCATATGGCTCCAAGTAATGTCCGTCTCTCTCCACATGGTAGTACTGACATCAGAGTTTCACATGCTGTAAGTTAGCTCTGAGTTATGCCATAAATGCTTGAACTGATGTTTAGGAGAGATTAGGAAACTAAGGAAAGTAACAAACACCATCACATAACTGGTAATTTAGACTTACTGGGATACTAAAGCGTACTGTCCTAAATTAGACACTCAAGCACAGCCTTAAACACCTCCGCATGTGCTCATACTGCCATAAAACAATGAAGAAGTCCAAACCAGCTCATCATGCTAAGTGAAATAACTGGAAGAAGGCTTGAAAAAGAACATGTCAAAATGAACTGCTCCAGCAGTTCATGCTATTAACTCCAATTCAATATGCCATTGCTTTCTTCAAGCTCTTTGGCATATCGATAAACCTCTCCTTGGGATTTCAGAATTTCTCAAAATCAGACATGATGTGTGGCGTAATGCAATTTTTACACTAATGTCTGCTCTGACATCAAGGGAGAAGAAGCAGTTATAAATGGCATACGTATGGAACAGAAAACAGGCACAAGATCATGTTATTATGGATAAAGAACACTTCAGCAAGGTGCATGGAAATACAATTTATAAGTCGCTTACCCTGCCATGCTCCTCTCCCCTAGTTCCTCTTTGACTTTAATCAGTGAAAGGTCTGTTGGATCTCATTACATATATATATATACACACACACTCACACCCCTACTCTAAAGTGTAGACTAAAAGTGAAATAGCCAGTCAAAAAACCTAAAACATTTACATCATGAAAGCTTTTTTTCCTAACTACATTTTCGTCAAATCAGTTACTTTTCCATGCTATGCACGCTTAAATTCTGAATTGCAGAACCCTTTATAAAAGAGAAGAGACTTATGAAATTATTTCAGCACTCCTCTAACAATAGAAAGGTATTGTATATTTGCAGTTGTCTTTGGCTTTTTAGACCACGTCATAGGAATTTACAGACAGAGCTCTCAGGTATCAGAGTGAAAAACCTATTGATCTCAATAAAAATAAATTAAATTGCTTTACAAACCAAACTTTCTAAAGATGATTTACTAATGACAAAGATTCATATTTTTACCTGCCTTTTACAGTATTTATGCTAAAATTACTTGCCACCCTCTATTTTGGGTATTTGGTATCAAATTAGACTTTAAAAAAACAAATAATTTTTCCGGCTCTTATGCCAAATTTGACTGTCGGTTTTTATTGGAACATCAAAAGCAGGCTTTTAATTCTCACAGTTTTGATGCTTAATGAAAAGTGAAAGTTAAACACAGCATGGCAGCATTAAAAATGCATGGTAAATCCATAGCACCCTGACATCTTAGCCCTGCAGAGGATGTGAAGAAAAGCCATTGTAAACAAAAGTTAATACTACTAAATACAAAGCAAATTAATTAGATGGTCTGACAGACTCTTAAACAAAGAAAAAATGGAGGGAGAACATATGTACAACTATCTCCCAGCAAAGATACCAGTGGCCCATCAGCAGCAGAGCCATATATTGAATTTCAGTTTATGTCTTCATTTTCAAACTTTGCTCCTGAATATCTGCAAACTGATACAGTGATAAGCTAGCATAGTCACGAACTTGGACAAAGAAGGGGTTTTGCATCCTCAGCTGTACCACGTAACCCAGAGGGCAAAGACTTACAGCTCTGAACCACGTATTTATAAACTACAGACTGCTAAGGATTGTTATCAGTTAAACTGTCTACACTAAAACCAGATTTAACCGAACTGAGAATTCCCTTTTGTGCAGAAAGTGTCCAAGTTCCCCTGCCTCATTTCAACAGGGACCAATAAGTGCCCCTTCTAAAGCCCCTGGCACTTGCTGTTTCTGCAAACTCTGATCTCTGACAGGGGTGAACTGAGCTGTAAGCTTATCAGTAGTACCTGAGATGATCTGTTTTTCTCCCTGCAGTCTTCTAGGAATTAAGCTTCTATTCCAGAAAGTAAAAGCAATAATAAAATATTTTACTATTTTAATGCATTTTTTGTATTAAAAAGACAGAACAATACTGCTGCTGTTGGCAATATATGGAACATTTTACGTTCATACATTCTACACAATGTTTGTGCACAAATGGGAATAAGCAGACTAAAATGATGCCTTGATTGCATTTTTCCAGTTTGTCCTCAGGAAACAAAGATGCATCTCACAGCACACTCTTGACAATAATATAAGGTGTTTATATCCCTTAATTTTGCTTTCTGATTTTTCAGCTTTCACCTGATCCAGAAGTTATACTTTAACAAATCGTTTTTGTATTATTACAAAAAGCTTGTACAGACACTCCATGGCAATCTAAAAAGAAATATATAGCTGCAGTGAGTGTAACACTGTGAGCGTAACACTGTAGCTGAACTCTAGCATTTGGTTCATGAGGCAACAGCGGAAGAAAATTATCAGAAACCTCACTGCTACCCCTGGTCAAGCTTCTAAGGACAGCAGAGTTCCTGAAAGCTGAGTACTTCAGTGTAGATTCCTGCATAATTTACACACCACGTACTATGGCAAGTTACCTAGGGTAAAAAAATAGCTAAGAGAATGACAGAAGAGGTAACAGTCAGTGAGCCTGAAATTAGGCAGCTCTCCAGAATCACCTCTTTCCCCACTCCTTTAATCCTGGAGTACTGGGGCAATAGTTGCCACTCAAGCCCATGAGCTGCTGCTTTGCTGTTGTCTTGAAAAGGGAAAAAATTGTGATTCCTTTTAAAACCAAAAACTTAGACTGAATTTTCCTCTTCTAAAGCAAATACTCATTTTAGTACAATTCAGGCAATAAAATAAGATTCAGACTTTTTAATGGAAGAGGGTAATGGATAGTGAGAGAAACTTAAAATAAACCAACCCCTCTTTGCTTTATCACAGGGCCATCATGTATTTTGAAGAGGTCAATGCAGGAGACTGCCAAATGCGCATCAGCACTTAAAGGACATAAGTAGAAGAGCAATGCTTCAAACTGATTAAAAGACATCTGTGTCCAGAAAGACTGGGTTTGGAACTCTTCACTGTAATTTAGATAAAAAGCTGATTTACCTTTGTAGAAATGTCCCTAAAATTATTTAATTTGTATTGCTTATGGTGCACTTAATTTAAATTAACATAGGGAAAGTGACTAAGTGATTATTTTAGCCAGGGGTTAGAGTGTTCTGACGCAACTCTACGTAAGCATGTGAACTGGAATTCAGTAGTTTTTAATCTTGCAAAATAAGCACAGATGACAAATGAAAACCTGTAAGAACGTGTCTCCCTACTTACAGAATCACTTAACCACCGAGTATATAAAATTAGTGTGTTTAATATAGACTTAGATGCTGTCCTGATCTGAATCTATTTTTGGGTAATTAGAGATATGAAGGTTCCCAGAAGAAACTTAGGCAAAAGTGAGATGTTTCTGGAGTGAATTACTGCATCAGCTCCACTAACAGACACAGAAAGCTACTGAAATTGAGCTCATGATACAGCTTGCCCTGAGGGGTCTTTTTAAGGAGACCTACTGCTTATTTGTTATGTAAGATCTAGTGCAAAAAGCTTATGGAATGCAAGCTGCCATCTTGCATCCTGTGGAAATTGAGGAATAGGAACATTATAGCATTAATTTTCTTAAGTGCCTCCTGAATATTTGTTCGAAGTCATCAGCAAGAGTCGTACAAATCAACAGGAAAGTTGCCTTAAAAAGGATGGACAATCATCCTACTTACTTTTGTGCATCCATGTGCATAATCACACACATCTCAATAAATATTATTTTCTCCTTACTCTTAAAATGTTATTTTGGCATAATTAATATGTTTCTATTTAATATCCTTTTCAGATGAAATTGTATGTTGCCTTTTAGGTCTGAGAGTCTTCCCTGGGGAAGCAGCTAGATTAGAAGTACCTATTAACACTTTATATGGCAATGATTGAAACAAAAGGTCCTTCCTTGAAACCAAAGTTAATCTTTATACCAACAGCCCCATCTTCCCAGATCAGCCACACTACTATTCTCTCCCCTTCTGCCCTATGCCTCACAGTACACAGCTGCCTCTTGCACCCTGTACCTTCCCTGTGCTATGGCTGTTTCCTCACTCCCTACTTTCCAGGTGAGAGGGGAGCTCAGTAGAGCCCTGAAACAAAGAGACAGCAGAAGGGACTGAGATTTCACCAAAGCTAAGGTGATTTCTGGAATAAGAGTCACTATAGTCCAATAGGGTTCAGACAAAAATGTTGTGGGTATTGTGATGATACTGGATACAGAGGCTCAGTAATTCTGCAGTGTATAATTCTAGTGAATTAACTGTAAATATTTGCAAAATTTGGCTGCAAGTTTCATAACAGAGGCCTGTGTTTATGTAAATAAGGAAGGGGCGATAAGAAATGATCTTTCATTATGATTAACCTATAACAACAGTACAGCTTATAAAGGCTTCTATAAAAGCAAGAAAGAAAAAAATTAAGCCAATATTTTACTGTAGAACCACTCTGCAAACATGCTCTCTCACTTCCATGAACATGATTTTCCAAAAAGTGATTTTCTGAAATAACAAGGTACAGTTCTTGCGTCATCTCTCCAACAGTGTCATCTTGAAAATGTTTTTCTCATTTTCCAGCCCCTCAAACTCAAACTACGAAATCTGAAGCACCAGTTGAACACTAGTTAATGCATACACTGTCATAGACTTAAAAACTATTCCAACAATCTTCCCCAGAAGTCAAAAATAGTCATATCACATTTCTGGCACTAATGGAGCATGTCCACAGTTCAGAGCAACACTGTGCAAAGCCACTCAAGCTCAGTCTGAAGGATCACATGGAATGCCTAAAGCACCACAAGTGTATTTGAGCTGTGCTGCACCAGGGATAACATGCCATGCCAATTACCCCAGATGGAATGGCACACTAACACAACTACCTTGCTTCCAACACCTGATCTAGTTCCCTTGAATATCTCTGCACAGCCCTGAATTTTGCAGGATACCTGAATTTCAAATTTAAACAGGTGTGTTACTGAATGCATAAGAGGAACCACTCTCATGTAAAAGGTACCACTTTTACACAATAGCTTTTCAGAGCAGAATCACGCTAAGTTTAAGCTGCTGTAATACCGAACAGGCAGATGTTACTGAAAGCTCAAAATGCAAAATAAAGCAACACATTACCATTTTTATCCATGGAATGGGGCTCAGACTGCTTCTTTCCAATATCAGCAAAGGATCTCACAATTGGGATCCTGTTGCTCAGCTTCTTCTGGTTCTGATGGTGATGCTGTTTCAGTAATGCCTCATGCACTCTATGACGAACATCCTCACTGAGCTGCCCAGAACCCACCTGCTGGTCCAGAATCATATCTGAAAATATATACATAAACATAACGGAAGAGGGGAAAGAGGAAATATTTTCTTTTTTAAATTGCAATAATAAGAATTAGTACCCTACAGGATTACAAATGAAAGGTATCAGTTCCTTTAACGCAACAGAAATAAATGGCAAGTTTTATCTACAAGTCTTTCACTCTCGGGGCGGGGGGGGGGGTGGTGGTGGGGGGGTGGGGTGGGGGTGGGGTGGGCGCGGGGGGAAGAATAAAATAAAAAAAATATGCTATTAATGTAAAAAACTCAATCCCTCAAAAGATAGGCAGTTCCCAAATTAAGGTCATCTATGTAACTTGGAAGTCAGTCCTTGAACACTCCCATAAATAATGTACTTAAACCCAGGATTATGAAGTGTATAAGGTGCCTTTTTTCTTTTTCAAATAACCCCTACCCTATTTGCTACAAAGGTCTGGCATGCTCTGAGGAAACAACTTTTTTATTCCCTTTACACATACCACAGGAGACCACACTCTAGCTCTTTATTTCTTACAACTATAATTACAATACTTTCAGTGCAATATAAAGACATTTCACATAAGACAATACAGGAAAATTTGCTGCATTATTTGCAAATACTTAATAGGATCTCATTCTACTGCTGGATGTGCATGTTCCTGCAAGAGAATCATTACATGGAGGTGTGAGTGAAACTGATCCCCCGCTAAGAAATCACAACTATTTCTGCAGTCCACTGGCAGAAAATAGTCTTACATATTCATATTCAAAACTATTTGTAAATATGTGCATTGTGTATTTCAAATGGGAAAGAACTGTTGCGAATTTTGTGGGATATTTTTCATTACTATTTTGGGAAATCCTGCTAGCAACAGTAATAACACTTAACCGAAAAAGAAAGGAAAAAAAGAAATTCTGTACCAAAGCAAGTAAAACGGCATTTAAGTACACACTGTCCTTGTATATCCATTGGAAGAAACTGTACTCAACAAAAATAGTGGTATAATAAGCTGAGTCAAAAACTGCTTCTACTGAAAATTCAGACAGTTCATGATTCTGTGCTGGAGTCAGATTCATATCTATCAGTAAACTCAATGGAAAACCAAGCAGAGCAGAAAAAATAAAATGCAGATGCATCAGCAGCAGAGACGTAATTTGTCAGGTCTTTGATAATTGCCAAGAGCAAGAGAAGAGAGATAATAAAAGGCATTAAATAATTACGCTGGTTAAAAGCTGAGTTTAATTGCTAACTGTCAGCTATGCACTGTATATACACTTAAAAAACACAACAGTTTTTCTGAAGTTCTCAATATCCATATAACAAGCCAATGTATCATATACATAGCTGCTTTACGAGCTGAACAACAAATTGCCTGCATGTTTTGCTTACTACGAAAAGGCTACCAACAAATCTACATTTCTATGACGACACACACACAAGACGACAAGGCTAGGTCCAGATAAATCCAGTAGCCAACAGATGCAAATACGAGAGATGTATCTGCGTCTTGCAATGAAGAGTGATGCAGAGGTTTTTGACGCCTTTGTCCCTCTCCAGCAATTACATTCTGCGCAGTATTAACAATGGTGTTGACCGAACGGCTCACACCGAAGAGTAATACTGTCTGGTGGTGTGCCTAAACTAATAAAACCTGTCTTCAGGGTGCTTCACCTGACTCTGAAGGGAACTTTTATCTCCAGGGTTAACTCAAACACCACCCGGTCAGTAATCTCTGCAGTCCCAGTCTAGACAAACACAGTTTTTCTATTACTCTAGACTCTCATGGAAGAGATAGAGAGGCACAGCAGCAAGATGAGTGGCAGAAAGGCAAAAGAGAAGGTAACACAAGTTCAAGAGAAAGTCTTCAGTAGAATTTTTTCAGAAGGAGCCAAGAATTTGCAACACATGAGAAAAAGAAAACAAAGCTCCAGCTCCAAGAAAAATATTCATTTTCCTGCTCAACTCTACTGCCTTTTGAGGAACTGCCTCTGCCCTGACGATAAGACTCTTCTCTTTAGATAGCCTTAGTACATGGATTGGCATGTCACAGTTCCCAAAGCAGGCCAGTACTTTCTGTAACATGACAGGGGATCTTCAGAGGAAAAAAATAAATAATAAATATGTAACTCGGGGCATCTGTGCTAAAGCACAATTGAAATTATCCTCTCCCCCCTCCTTTTTAATTCTGCTGACCAAAAGACAAATTGTAGAAGATGCAAAAACAAAGATTACCTTCTTTGAGTTGCTCTAAGACAGAAATCAAAAGGAAGAGCTGAAAAAAAGGACTCCTCTAGAACAGGCAAATTTAGGGTTGTGGTCATCACCTTGCTTACAGATCAGTGGAACTCCACTTGTATGGTGTCATTCCTGGAATTACAGTATTTTCCATATTAAATATTAAAATATATTAATTGTTGAGGATGATGTCAATATTTAAGATGATCCACTTGAGGAGAGAAAATGCCAGGAAAAAGAAAATCATACCCCTATCTTCTTCCTTGCCTAGATGCTCTGCTAGACTCATTAAAAGTCACACAAGCCATGGAGTTAGTGCCAGTGTACTGACTAACAATTTTTATTTCCTGCCAAACTGAGAAGAAAGTCACTTACCTTGAGTTTTCTTTTTTTACAACAACTTCCCCTTTACTGTAGCACCTCTGCCACATGTAAAAAGGTAAGATGCATTCAGATTTGGAAAGAGTGAAGATGTGTTTTCATGCCTTGATACTCCCCTCTAGTTGTCACTCCTTTAATACAGACCCACTTGCGGTAGCAGCTGTAGGAGTTTAAATGCAGTCAAATTACTGCCAGGTTGCTGTATTTTGATCATTTTTTCAAGACCTGAACAGATTTGAATAGTAGTAAGAAATACTGCCTCCATCAGCACCTATCATTATGGAATTCCACTTCAGCTTCTTCCCAAGTTTTTCAACATTATCTTTTAAAAGCCCAAGCCTCTGCAATGTCAGTGACAATGCTCTTGATTGCAAAGATAAGCTTAAAGTCCGAGAGTAAATGGCCAACAGGAGCATTTTAAACATCTCATTTTCAAAACAGACTATTTCCTTAATCCTGTAAGAAGAAGATCCTACATGCTCCCACCAGTTGAAGCTGCACCTACTTTTCAAAGCCCTGTTTTTCACTTTTGTATTTACAGCACACTGCCATTTCTCCAAACTCCATATGACAAAACAGAGTAAAGAATACAGACCCGAAACTTCACAGCACTGTATCTCAGCTACATTCCTGTGTAACAACAGAGACTCTCCAGGGTTTCTATGCTCAGCAACAAAGGTGTGGGGATTATTTTGTTTAGTTTTAAAGAATTTTCGTCTTGAATGACCTTTTAAAATCTGCAGAGCCCCCTTCTAGTCAGAGACACAGTTTACCATTAGATTTTTCAAGGACGCTTCACAACCATACGGAGCTTTCAGCAAGATGCAATGTGTGGAATATCCACCAGCATAGTGTTACCCATTCTATTAATTGCTCACACCATACCATTTCTGCTGAAATCGGGAACACTGAAGTAGGATGTTTCTTCAGTAAGGTATCTTGATTCATAGCGGAACCATGAAATCATTTTTTCAAGTTGTTAAAGACAGACATTCTTCCTGCCCTGGTCGTTTAAAAAGATTCAAAGAAACTTGGGGTTTCATATAATTTCAAGAATGTTTTCTCCATTCAGACCCAGTTACAATACACCATTTACATAAAATTGATTTTGTGAGTAAATGTGAGTACTTAGACAATCTATTGTAGTAACTCAAACGTAACTCCTCATCACCTGTGAACAATGTACCCAGGATGTGAATTAGAACATCAGGGTGCAGATACTTCAGTTCAAATGCAGTGTGGCTCATGCGTTGCTCAGCACAGCAAACTGCATTTGTCCCACCTCTAGGGTTGGCAAGGATGCAAAAGCAGGCTGGCTGCTTCCACTCACTTTGGAGATGTCTATTACACACCACAGCTTTGTAGAGAGACATGTGGCAAGATCCACACGGAGTCATCCCAGGTCCAAGCAAATGAGCAATAAGGAGACACTCAAGTGTGGCCACAGCTCATTCCCCATTGCTCCAGTTTCACAGTGTGCCCATCACCTCATGTACAATACTACACGAAACTCGCAGGTGAAACATAGAATAAATTTATAGAAGGTATACTGCATTTGCACCAAAATACCTGTGAAGTCCAAAAAGAAATTACTAACAGGTAAACAGGAGAAACTGAGCCTGACTTTTGCAGTGGTGAGTAAAGAAACAAGATCCAGAGCTCTTTTTCTTTTTTTTTTCTTATGCTGTGTACCAGATGAAATATAAGTTTTGAATTGCTGGGCTCCTATTCTCCTGATATAGGGTGGCACTGACAGTTTACAACAGGAGAAACTGAACTCAGTATACACCAGCAAAGTTGCCAGTATTTACACCCCTCAATCTTCCAAATTTTGTAACTGCAATTGCAGGACAAAATGAGAGATTAATGACAAAAAATAGAACACATGGGCTTTTGCGTGCATCATGATTGCAGTGACAGCTGACTATAAAACCTGATTTAAAAGCCAAGGTTTGTTTGGTTTGTGGTTGTTTTCTTTCCCTTAAAGACAGGGGAGAAGAAAAAACAAGCAACCCTAAAGCAGTACTTTACGGAAGACATTCAGTTGAAATGATGTCCTTTAACTTAACCTGTGTCTGATAGGAACCCAAATATACACTTCCCTAGTGAGTCAGGCACTAGGAGCAATAGAAAACTAACAATTAGGATTCTTGGGCTGCATTTGTGAACTAAGACCTGTTTACACTGTTTACAACGGTGATTATAAACAAGCTATCTAAGCCAGCGGATTTAGCCTGCTCATCCAAGGAGGCAGAGCATTCCAGTGCACTGAGAGACGGATTCTTTTTCCAGCTCTACCTGAAATTACTTGTTCAACTTCTCAGCTGAATTACTTGGAAGACGGAGAGTGAAAAATGTCTGCTTTTTAAAGTAACAGCATGCAATTTTACTGAACAAGAGCAAACAGTTCACATAACTGTAAATAGTAGAGATGAGGCTACAATTCCCAGTCTGCAGCTCAGAGAGCAAGCACAGTTGTAAGTCAGAACTATGCTAACATGCCACAGTGGATGCTACAAAAGGAAGAATGGAGACCTCATAAAAAAATATATTTTCGATCTCTAAACAGAACAAGAGCCATGAGTACCATTGGTTCTGCCTCTACACACAAAATGAAAGCTGACATTGACTTGTGCAATCTAAACAATTCCCAGATTTGAGGTTAACATGGGAAAATACAAAACAAACCAAAAGAAAGCTATGCTACTTAGAAGTTGGTAGGGTATTTACAATTTACCCACAGACAAAGGAACAAAACGTGATAGAGGTTTCTCTGTAGAGGTAATCACCACATGGTAAGCTGTAAATAAAGCAAACAAATGCAAAAACCTGGGTAAGTGAGAAGGCGAAAGCTGAACAAAAGGCAGGTGTAGGGTCAGAGAAACAGATTGCTCACAGGCAATCCCACGCTTTATTACGGTGTTTGTAATAAAAGTTAAATTTACAATAAAGGCACTGTCAGAAACATAACATCAGTGTAGCAGCTGAAACAAAAGGCTCCAATGAAATAAAAACTAAACTGGAGCCAGTTTAAATATATCATTATGTTGGAATAATATAGCTTAAAGCAAACAAAGGCAAAAAGATGCTTGTTCAGATTGAAAGCTTAACATGATATTATAGAAATCAATAAAATTGCACGCTTGGGATGTAATGCCCTGAATTGTTGAGCACAGAGTCCAGTGACCTCAATCACAAGATTAAGCTGTTACACAGATTGAAAATTCGATCATGAGGGACATATGAAAGACTGCTTGGGAAAAAACAGTCAGATCTCTGGATTGGGAAGCATGGGAATATTTAAAATTTAATTTAAAAAATAAAGCATTATTACATTTAAACTATTTAAAATAAATGCAACTATCTAATATTTCAAACATGCACAAGTCACCAAAGAACCACCATGCAACACTGAGGCCACAGTTTGTATTTGACAAGGTTTGACATTTGTTCACAGTACACTCTGCACAACTACAAGAAAATGCGAGATCTGTGATTCATGTTGTAAAGAAAGTATTGCGTTAAAGGCTGGACCAAACAGTTTTTGAACCAAACAACAGAAAATGGCATCATATGTTAAGTAGAAGAACCTTTTGGGTTCATTCAGTGGTTACAATCAAAAAACCAGATGGCAATCTGAAAATCTACATGGTTTCAAAGGAACTAAATGAAAATATCAAAAGAGAACATTTTCATCTGCCAACTTGAACAACACAGTGAAGCTGCTCTCTAATGGTGCAGCCAGATTCTGGCAAATACCTCCTCAAGAGACAAGTTCCAAAATAAATTGTTTTGATTACATAGATTTTTCAAACTTCCTTTTAACATATGTTCTATACAGAAGTGATCGATAAAATATTACTACATCAAATGTTCAAAGGAATTCCTTGTGCATGGAGTGCTAGCTTAGTGATATTGGAGCCACTGCAAAACATATGAAAAAAGAATGTCATATTAAAAATAGTAATAAAAAACCCTAAAATATGTTTAATAAAAAAGCATTTTTAAACAAAATAAAGTCCAGCAGAGGAACTGAGCTCTTTTCAAGGGAAAAATAAAATCCATCATACAAAATTTAAGAACAATTTGAGAAACTTCAGGAATGGACTTGCTGTTTCGCTGCATGATGACAATGTTGGAAATTCACAGAATCATAGAATCGCTTAGGTTGGAAAAGACCTTTAAGATCATCAAGTCCAACCGTTAAACTAACACTGCCAAGTCCACCACTAAACCACGTCCCTAAGCACCTTATCCACAAGTCTTTTAAATACCTCCAGGAATGGTGACTCAACCACTTCCCTGGGCAGCCTGTGCCAATGCCTGACAAGCCTTCCAGTGAAGAAGTTTTTCCTAATATCCAGTCTAAACCTCCCCTGGTGCAACTTGAGGCCATGTCCTCTTGTCAGTTGGGAGAAGAGACCAACACCCACCTCTCTGCAACCCCCTTTCAGGTAATTGTAGAGAGCAATGAGGTTTCCCCTCAGCCTCCTTTTCCCCCAGACTGAACAACCCCAGTTCCCTCAGCCGCTCCTCATCAGACTTGTGCTCCAGACCCCTCACCAGCTTTGTTGCCTTTCTCTGGACATGCTCCAGCATCTCTATGTCCTTCTTGTAGTGAGGGGCCCAAACCTGAACACAGTATTTGAGGTGCGGCCTCACCAGCGCCCAGTGCAGGGGCACGATCACCTCCCTACTCCCGCTGGCCACACTGTTTCTGATACAGGCCAGGACACTGTTGGCCTTCTTGGCCACCTGGGCACACTGCGGGCTCATATTCAGCCGGCTGTCAATCAACACCCCCAGGTCCTTTTCTGCAGGGCAGCTTTCCAGCCACTCATCCCCAAGCCTGCAGCATTGCATGGGGTTGTTGTGACCCAGGTGTAGGACTTGGAACTTGGCCTTGTTGAACCTCATACAATTGGCCTCGGCCCATTGATCCAGCCTGTCCAGATCCCTCTGCAGAGCCTTCCCACCCTCAATCAGATCAACACACCTGCCCAGCTTGGTGTCATCTGCAAACTTACTGAGGGTGCACTCGATCCCCTCATCCAGATCATTGATAAAGATATTAAACAAAACTGGCCCCAATACTGAGCCCTGGATTTAGCCCCATCCACCACAACCCTTTGGGCCTGGCCATCCAGTCAGTTTTTTTACCCAGCGAAGAGTATGCCCATCCAACCCATAAGCATTCAGTTTCTCCAGGAGAATGCTGTGGAAAATGGTGACAAAGGCTTTACTAAAGTCTAGGTAGACAACACCCACAGCCTTTCCCTCATCCACTAAGCGGGTCACCTTGTCATAGAAGGAGACCAGGTTAGTCAGGCAGGACTTGCCTTTCATAAACCCATGCTGACTGGGCCTGATCACCTGGTTGTCTTATATGTGCCATGTGATGGCACTCAAGATGATCTGCTTCATAACCTTTTCCGGCACCGAGGTCAGGCTGACAGGCCTGTAATTCCCCGCATCCTCCTTCCGGCCCTTCTTGAAGATGGGCATCACACATTTGCTAACTTCCAGTCAACTGGAACCTCCCGGGTTAGCCAGACTGCTGATAAATAATTGAAAGTAGCTTGGCAAGCACTTCTGCCAGCTCCCTCATTACCCTTGGGTGGATTGCATCCAGCACCACAGACTTCTGCGCGACTAAGTGGTGTAGCAGATCGCTAACCACTTCCCCTTGGATCATGGGGGCTCCATTCTGCTCCCCGACCCTGTCTTCCAGCTCAGGGAGCTGGGTACCCAAAGAACAACAGGACTTACTATTAAAGACTGAGGCAAAGAAGGCATTAAGTACCTCAGCCTGCTCCTCATTCTTTGTCACTATGTCTCCCCCCGCATCCAATAAAGCATGGAGGATTCTCCTTAGCCCTCCTTTTGTTGTTAATGTATTTATAGAAACATTTCTTATTGTCTTTTACAGCAATAGCCAGATTAAGTCCTAGCTGGTCTTTGGCCCTTCTAATTGTCTCCCTGCATAATCTCACGACATCCTTGTAGTCCTCCTGAGTTGTAGTCCACAACGTCTTTGTAGTCCTCCATCCATTGCAGCACTCCAGTTGTGCAAGTCATCCCACCATGTTTCTGTGATGGTAGCTATATCATAGTCTTCCTGCTGGACAATGGCCTCCAGCTCCTCCTGTTTGCTGCCCATTTTGCATGCATTGGTGCAGATGCACTTCAGTTGGGCTATTGATCCCACCACCTTTGGGGGGGGGAGAAACCCTAATTCCTACATGACCATTCTCAGGTGCTTCTGTGGTTTCTAACACATCCATAACCCTTACATCTTTGCTGCCGCATGGATCTCCATCCCCTACCTCCACTGAGATGGCAGACTGAAGGACCTCGCTAGCATACTGTCCCTCAAACATCGGCATGCTGCCCCCCAGGCTTACCTCTAGCGAGCCTGGTTTCATCCCTTTCCCCCTTCAAATCTAGTTTAAAGCTCTTTTCAATGAGTCCTGCTACCTCCTGTGCAAAGATCCTTTTCCCTCTTTGAGACAGGTGTACCCCATCTGTCAGCAGGCCTGGTGTCATGTAGACTGACCCATGATCAAAAAAACTCAAATTCTGCCAGTGACACCAGAACCAGGTATCTATCCACTGGCTCTTCCTGTTTCTTCCCTTATCATTCCCTACAACTGCAAGGATTAAGAACACTACTTGTGCTCCTGATCCCTTAACCAGTCGTCCCAAGGTCCTGAAGTACCTCCTGATTGCCCTCAGACTTCTTGTTGCAACTTCACCACTGCCTACCTGAAAAATCAATAATGGACAGTAATCTGAGGGCCATACTGGGGTAGGAAGCCTTCTCTTCACATCTTTAACCCAGGCCCCAGGGATGCAGCAGAACTGCCTAAGAAGTGAGTCCAGTCTGCATATTAGGCCTTCTGTTCCCTTCAGAAAGGAGTCTCCTGTGACAATGACTCGTCTTTTTTTCTTTATGGAAGCAGTTTTGACACAGGTAGTAGGTCAACATAACCTCAGCAACACCTCCAATCTAGATGAACCACCATCCTTGTTATTGTTCGGTTCCACTTGCAGAGCCTTATACCCGTTATGCAAGGGCACCTGGGAAGGTGGGATCCTCACAGAGGAGATGCGCCTGCTGCCTCAGGCAGGAACTTGTCGCCATTGCCCCCATCCCTTAAGTCACTGTGTTCAGCCAGAAGTGTCTATTATAGTAAGATATTGTCTGTGAATTCAGCATCATAGGTACAAATAAGCTCTTTATCAACAAAGAAAATTGGGTGCCTGTCCAAAGGAATTTACAGTCTTGTAGATCACGTCATTTTTTAATAAGACAGAGTTGGAATGAAAAAGAATCTAATAAAGAATGGACGTGCTGGAAGACAGGATGATTTAAAAATTCTCACCACATGACTGGTGCCAAAACATTTTTACGCAGAACTATCAGAGTTTCCAGGGATGAAATACAAAATGTTCTGAAAGCCATGCGAACAATATAAAAAATGTTTTTCATCTGTAGATTTTACCACAAGCCCAATAAGGTCTTAAAACATAGACTTTAATAAAATAAATTTTCAAGGGCTAAGTGCTGAGAGTTTAATGCCTTAGTGAATAAGTGTTTATAGATTAAAAGCCTTGACTAAAACAAATAGGAATTCTTTGTCCCAATTTAGCAACAAAGATTAAGTATACCTTTCTCAAGGATATGAAGACTGGCACTGCACTTACAGAAATATAATTTCATATTGGAATATAGCCCAGATAGCAAGACATTACTAACAAATACACAACACACATTTCTCCCTAACAAAGTGATAAGGCAAGTAAAAAGAAAGTACATGTGCACAATTAGTTTATTTGTTCTCAAAAGATATGCTGCACTATAGTAATGCAGTAAAACTATCAACAGATTGGATTAAAAAAACAAAACCCATAGTAATAAACTATGAATCAGAAGTACAAGTTAATTTAGGACTACCACTTAAGAGCACAGGGTACAATCTATTTTTGCAAATTCTCCTAAATGTGGTATACACAGTAGCAGTGAAAAGAACAACCAAAAGTGACCATCAGGATCACTGGACTAGCCTAACATAAGAATGGCTAGCGAGCATGAGAATGGCCAGCGAGCAAAGTAAGAAGAGTGTTAAATGTTGAAAAAAACTGAAGCCAACAGGTGAGAGCAACCACTTCTTTAAATTCTAAAGTGTCAGGACTGTCTGATACAACTGGAATACATACCAACTCCAGGGTGAAAACAATGTTTGCATTGCATAGCACACGGTAAGTAGGATTGTAACTACTGACAGTGAATAGCAACTGAGTAGAACAGACAAGAAAGGATTTCCTGAGAGATCCAAGTACTCTCTAATCTTCAGGTACAGCAGCGGTTGTAAGGAAAACAAGCAGCCTGTCGTATTATTTGGAATTATCAAATTTCTAACATACCTAGCACACATATCTTGGTGGCGTGCTTGTCACCACTACTTTTAAAGTCTTTCCTCGTGCCAGTACTACCTAATGTGGGCCACACTCTTTGTAACATTTCATAAGCACTGGAGAGCAGGAACTACATATGTATTAGAGTACCAAATTACAGAGGAAGTTGGTTAAGAAAGAGGAAAACAACATTATTGCAACACAAATAACAACAATAGAGGAAAGCAAATGGAATAGAAACTTTATGGGGGGGGGGGAGGGGGGAATCTCTTCAAAGAAACCTGACACAGAACCTAGGTAATTTACAGAATGAGTCACTTGCCACAAGAACCTGCTGCAAAGTTGTTTGTTTTTTTTTTTTAAAAAAAAAAACCAAAACAACCCTCTTTGCTTATTGAATCGGGGGGGGGGGGGGGGGGGGGGGGGGGATCCTCTCTCAAAGACAAAGCAATACCCATGCAAACCTCATCACGTGTCTGATCACCTTATCAGAAAGAGATGCCTACCAGTTCAAACAAATAAAACAACAAACGAAATACACCCACATCTGCCACAACAACAGGTACTTTTAAAGTGAAAATGGTGCATGCCAATTCATGAAATTCACCCTAAAGCCTCATCTCTGAAGAAACACATTTTCCTAATCAACAAATCAAAATATCCCAGAAGCAGAACTGATTGAAAACAGCATTACAGATACTCATCAAATTCTCTACTGAAGGACAACTTACATCTGTGATGAGTTTCAAAACAAAGTTAGTATTGTGAACACTGGAATTCTTGGACACATTAACTAACAAACAAAATGACTACAACTAAGGATTAAGAGATTATAAACATGAATTCATTGTGGTCTTACTATACAATATCTTCCAAAAACAGGAAAAAAAAAGGAAGTTTCCTGAAGTTATTTTTATTGTGTTAATCCTTAACTTTTTTACCTACTTAAATAAAACCAATTCTGGAAGAGATCTCTTAGGCGACTACAGAAGTTGAGTGATTTTTGGATTAAAAATGTAAAGCTCAAGCTTGAAGATCCTAATGTACTATTTAAGCAAAAGAGCAATAAAAGAACATCAAGGAGCTGATCTAAGTACGTCTTGATTTTTTTTTAATTAAATAAATAATAAAGCAGCATACTGATAAACACCTTTGTTCTTTCAAATCAGCTGCTTTTTATTCTTCATGTTTATCTTTTTTCATTATCAAGACAAATTTTGAAGCTCTGATTCAGACCAGGATTCATGGGAGAATCAGATCTCAGTACAGAGTAGAAACCCACGAGTTTCTGCAGATTTGGATTAATAATATCCTGCATCAGTTTGACATAAACAGTTTGGGAAAGGTAAATGCAAAAAGTAGCTACCACTAGGCTGTGGCAATTTTAATTCCACTGTTACATATAGCCCACTGAACAATATGTCCCTTACCTGATAATGTAAATAATTAAAATCAGTTTTATCTGACCCTTACATATCACCCATAAAGCAGTTTTCTTGATAATCCTGAGTGTTAGAAAATTGTCTTGCTCTGTCTTTTGTACCTTCACCTCAACAAAAGTTTTCTATTTTTATTTGTGTATTTCACATTTTCTGTTGACACACTACTTTGTGCCTGTGACAAGGCAACAAAAAAAGACCCAACAACCACTCATGCACCGTTTCTCTGTGCATGTGCTCTTTTCCCAATTTACATCTCTTGCATCATGTCTGATCTTCAAGCAAAGTTTGCAGTATGGAGAATACCACAAATCTAATACAATATTTGTATAAAATAGCAATGTAACTTGTCTAAAATATCAAATGTATGATTTACAGCTACACCACCATTTTCAGAAATGTTGTGAAATACAGTAAGGTAGAAGCAAGGCAAAACTTTTAAGTAGATGCAAGATATGCAAGGATACCAGTCCAATAACCACCAGGAGCATGAGACTAGCCCTTACCAAGGGTAGATAAACAGAAAATTAGAGATCCCAGTCTATAAAATAGAACAGCTCTTTGCTCTGTGTCTTCTCTGCTGGAAGGGACAGAGATTTTTAAACAAGAGCAAGGACACAGCACTAGAAACTCTCTAGGGCACGTGAGCCCTTGGATAGGGTGTTACCATTTTAATGAGGAGTTTAAAGTGTAATGTAAATACATTTATAATACCTACATTATCCCTGTCTTGATGGACTAGTTATCTTCAGTTCTTGTCTACTAACAAATTTATTTATAAATTATCTAACGCAAATTAGCTGCTCCATTTGGGAAGGGAAATAAACATACCAGGCTGTCCTGCATGATTCTAGCATGGGCATGCAACCTTTGTAGTTATAGGACTCCTTGAGGCCGTGCATTACAGGTCTGTACATACAGCCCCTAACAACCCGCTTTATTACAGTAACAAATGCACTACCAAAAAAAAAAAAAGCCCCTTGCAGTAACTATTTATAGCCTTTATGGGAAACACCAGGAATGCAGAAAATGGCATTCAGTCTCAATCTCACTTGTACTTTTGGGAGACATGACTCATCTATTATGTTCTCTTGCTTTCTGCTTCTGCTGTTCTCAAAAGCTCTAGAATTTCACAACTGCCAAATACACCTTCACTGGAAAAAATGCACTCAACTTCAGTAAAAGTTGTTAATGCATCTTAAAATTTTTGAAAAACTTACACTTAATATTATTGTTCTTTATTTCATACTCAACTCAGAGACTTGTTTTTCAAACTGGTGTGTTTTCATGTTCCATAATTATGATGAATACTTCCCTATAATTTAAATTTTTTTAAGCTAGATTGTCTGCAATTAGAGTAGCAGTAGATTCAGTTTGCGGAAGTTAGCACACACATCATTCACAATGTGAGGTGGCACAGCAGGAGCAGAGAACATGCCATTTCTAATGAAATATAACCAAACTGTCCTCTCTGCTCCATTTTCATTTTCTCCTTTACATAAAAATCGATTCTGAAAATAGCAACGTCTATACAAAAAATATAAATAAAATATTTACCAGTTGTGTCAGACATTGGATTCTTTTCTAATATATTGAATAAAGTATTTCCTAGGAATTTCTAAACTGAACTGATTATTATGCAATAGGCTTTCTTGCAAGCAATACTGTAAGCACTTCATTTTTATGATTAATTTTCATAACTAATAAATGGAACATCAATACATACCTGCAATTTCTTCTATGGAGTTAGCTCTCATGTCCAAAAGAACTGTGCCATTCAGGATACAGCTTCTCAGCTCAAACAAGCTATGAAGTGACAGTGTGGCAACATACGGTTTGCTCCACCTCTCTCCACCATCCTCTACATCTTCTTCAAACTTCAACCACCTGTGCAAACAACCAATTTTATAACTCCATTGTGCATAAGAAATGAAAAATAAATTACTGCCATGGATATTGAAAGATCACTATTAAACACATCTTTGGATTTCACTTTATTCTTTCTTTGTAGGAAACATGATAAACTTCCCTTGCCTGCTTCTTCCCATATAATGCTGTATTACACATTTTTAGATAAATTCTGACCACAGAGATGAAGAGAGAAGTGTATTAAGTAATCATTATTGTACATTACAAAAACTTTGAGTAATTCTTTGGCATACAATGATAATTCTATGACAGACCAACAAGTAGTATGAAAAGGAGATAGGAGAAGAATTTGTGGTAGAGAAAAAGAAAAGCTATATGTAATAAGAACACAGGCGAGAACTTTCTCCATTTAGTCTTCACTTTGGACTAAACACAACAAGGAGGAGACATTTTTCATTTAAAGTAAATATACTGACACATTCGCACTTTATCAAATCCATCCATTATCACCACCATAATCTTTTCACAAAAGACACTGACACAAACTTTGTTAGTTTAAGTTGTTAGTTACTTAACTGCACTAAGCTACTCATAAAGGTAGTACAACATTATGCAAAATTTAGGATATTTTCTATTTAAAAGTTCAGCTAATTAAAATAAAAAACCTCACCCGCACACACATGCACACACAGGCAATGTGTAAACACTTGTGAACAGTCTTTCAAGCCCCAAAATGCCCTTACTCAGGCAAAACAGCCATGTGAATGACATGAAATAGCATTTTAGAATCCAGTAACATCATCATATCTCACTATTTTGAGCTTCATTTGCCTCTTCTCAGGTTCAGTGTGAATCTGGAGAAACTTCAGTGAAGTAAAAGGACACAGGAAACTGCATGACAGGATCAAGTCTTTTGCTACTAGCCAGCTGTATGAACTTTCTTGCATGACTTTTTAATTGTTTACTGATAAATATTACAGTAAAAATGTTAAAATAATTAAAAAAAACAAACAAAAAAAAGTCTGTTGACATATGCAAATGTGAAGTCTTTCAAGCATACGTAGATGTTGCTGCATTGAGCCACATAGCCTGCCAGCTTGGCAAGGCTTGAACAGCTACAGCCACAGTAAGAGCCTCTATGACTTGACTCAACAGCATTCAGCTATTTTGTATGGATCAGGCAGCACAGAAGTCAAGCAAAGCCTCACACCTTGACAACACCTTCACACTTATTTCCAGACAGCAGGGAAGCATTTGGCCTTAAGACATCTAAAGCTGAGCAATTTCCAGTTTTACCAAGCCTTGCAGCCCAGTAACACAGCAAACACAGCTGACTTCTGTTCCTGGCCCACCTGCCCAGCTCTGCTCCTACCTGTAAAATATGCCTGTATACCCATATTTTAGATACTTCCCTCCTTTCAGTCCCTGTGTACCAGATTCTTCCGTTTCTGATGTCATCCTGCAAGCAGCCACCACTTCATCGCCAGCATATCTGCTCCGGTCCTGATGCATTCCATTTCTTGTGACTGTACCAGCTGCCTCCTAATCGCTCTCCCGTTATTTACATACACAATTTGCCCCCAGCTCCTCAGCTCCTCCAAAATCTCCAATCTCCTGTGTCTAGCTCTCTCCTCCTCTTTGTATTTAAACATTTTTCCCTCCATTTCCTCTGTGCTGGCCAGTTTCCATATCTCATCTTTGCCCATGAGACCTCCTCTCCATCAGACTTCTGTTCTCCACTGCCTTCATTGCAATATCTCTTCTCTTCCCAGCCTAGACAGGCTAACTCCATTACCTTTTCATTTTTCCAGGGAAGCAGCAAGGACACAGTACATACAAAAATTTGCTTCCACAGAGCTGAACCATGAAACTGAATTTGCATATGCAAATCGTTTCCAAATAGATTTTCAAAACACTGTCAAAATGGACAACAAACACAAATTAACATACCCCACCCCCATCAAATTCAAAGCCATGGTTTGAACGGGATGAGCTACAACAACTCAGGAAAGTTACCAAGAAGCATGTGAGAAGGAAAAAAAAGTTGTTCTTTTTTTTCATTTGGCAGTTGCACTTGAACATCATAAGAAAAGGCTGCTCCTAGCTTACTCATGGCGCTCACATTTCCAAGCTAAAATATGCTAGACCTGTTTGTGGCCATAACATCACAAATATGGTGCATTAATTGTCCTGCTTAAACTATTGCCTCCTAAGGGTCTGCAAAATACCTACAATTTTATCTTCTCATACCTCTGTTTTTGTGCATGTTTCTAATCTCTGTAGGAGTTTTATAAGGTTACAATCTTTGCACCTGGGTATTCCCCATTATTTCTGATGTAGCATCATCTTGTTTTATGCTGATTCAAAAAAAGATTAAAAATAATGCTACATGTATCCTAAAAACAATTATCTCAGCACAGACTCTTACAGAATCTTATCAGAAACCTCATGCTGTCATTATCTTATGTTCATGTAAATAGTCTTCAACATTGCTTACCTGATTATACTGCTGCTGTCTGTTCCTGGTATTACCTATTTTGAATATACTGACGAATTCTAAACAGATTTTAAATGAGTGATAAAAGACAAACATGTTCTTAAAAGTTTCATTAAGACAGGTGACTGGACAGAGGGTAGGCTCATAACCAGAGCTCGTAACTTACTAGGTACACATAGACAAGAAAAGTCTAAATCATGAAAACAGCTTTAATTAGAGTTTATGGTGTCAATCAGACATCAAAGCCTACACACAACATAAAGATCCATAGGAAACTATTGCTACTGCTCAAATAATCATACTTGCAATCATGATCATCTCTATCTGAGTTTCAATCAATTTGAATAGTATAATTCTATGGGTTGCATCCAATTTCCTACTGTTACTAAAACTTATGTGTTTAAACACATTACCATACATTGTTACTTAATGAGCCAACAGGCTAGTACATAAATGTAAATCATACCCAGCTGAGAGAATTTTACATTTGGAATAAACTTCTGTTTTAATTTTAATAAGCATTACATGAGTTTACTCATCTCAATCAAGGGAAAATCATGTTTAGCACCTTCCATCTTTTCAGAATTATTCCTCTGTTATGTCAGATAATCCTGTATTAGGTTTGCGTGGAAAGGGTTTGGTAGCAGGGGGGGGCAGCTACAGGGGTAACTTCTTTGAGAAGCTGCTAGAAGCTTCCCCTATGTCCGACAGAGCCAATGCCAGCCGGCTCCAAGACGGACCTGCTGCTGGCCAAGGCCGAGCCAGTCAGTGACAGTGGTAGCGCCTCTGGGATAACATATTTTAAGAGAAGGGAAAAACAACTGCGCAAGAGAAACTTCACCTGGAGAGAGGAGTGAGAATACATGAGAGAAACAACTGTGCAGACACCAAGGTCCGTGAAGAAGGAAGGGGAGGAGGTGCTCCAGGCACCAGAGCAGAGATTCCCCTGCAGCCTATGGTGAAGACCATGGTGAGGCAGGCTGTCCACCTGCAGTCCATGGAGGTCCACGGTGGAGCAGATATCCACCTGCAGCCCATGCAGGACCCCGTGCAGGAGCAGGTCGATGCCCAAAGGAGGCTGTGACCCTGTGGGAAGCCCGCGCTGGAGCAGGCTCCTGGCAGGACCTGTGGACCCGTGGAGAGAGGAGCCCATGCTGGAGCAGGTTTGCTGGCAGGACTTGGGACCCCACGGGGGACCCACGCTGGAGCAGTCTGTTCCTGAAGGACTGCACCCCGTGGAAAGGACCCATGCTGAAGCAGTTTGTGAAGAACTGCAGCCTGTGGGAAGGACCCACGTTGGAGAAGTTCACGGAGGACTGTTTCGCGTGGGAGGGACCCCATGCTGGAGCAGGGGAAGAGTGTGAGGAGGAAGGAGCAGCAGAAACAACGTGTGATGAACTGACCACAACCCCCATTCCCCATCCCCCTGTGCCGCTGTTGGGGACAAGGTGGAGAATTCAGGAGCAAAGTTGAGCCTGGGAAGAAGGGAGGGGTGCGGGGAAGGTGTTTTTTTAAGATTTGGTTTTACTTCTTGTTGTCCTACTCTGATTTGATTGGCGTTATGGTAATTGGTGAATGACCTCTCCCTGTCCTTATCTCGACCTATGAGCCTTTCATTATATTTTCTCTCCCCTGTCCAGCTAAGGAGGGGAGTCATAGAGCGGCTTTAGAGGGCACCTGGCATCCAGCCAGGGTCAACCCACCACAAATCCTTGTTTAACATATCAAATGAGAAACAGCAGCAGAAAACATAAAACAAACAAATCTCTAATCTTACGCACAGTCATTCAATACTAAGTGTTCAAGTGGTTTTAAAAAATCATAATACCATTTTAATAACCCTCTGAATTCATGTACAAGATTCAAGGATAGAAATGGCTTTGAAATCCAAATATAGGCATGGATTTTAAGTTTGCTGATTTTCTGCTCTGTTTAGTTTCTCAGAGAAAAAGACGAATTTTAATATACTCACTTTTGCAGTTTAAACCCTTAAATTAATACGGTTGATAAATAAAAGCCTTTCATAATTTCCCAGAAAACAACACCAACCCCATTTGTATAGTGAACTCATGTGTCACATGTATCCCATGTGCTTGGAATATATTTAGAGCTATCTTAGTTGTATCTGATCACATAGAAGAGCAGCTTCATCCATATGGTTTTCTTTTACTGGTAAAGACCTAGCACAGGTATATCAATAATACAGTTTAGTTCCTCTGATGGCATACTTGCTGGAACAAAACACACCAACAGGAGTTTCAGCAAGGTATGTTCCTAGAGGAAAACTGTTACTCAGATGTGCGTGTGCACATACACATGCGTACATACATTACATCTTCTAAAGTCATCTCCATCAGGAGTCAATTAAAGAGTCCACACTTCATTGTAGACTCAGTTACAACTTTTTGATGCACAATATGAAATGGGCGAGTTAAACATGATCTATTTTATAGTCTGTTATGTCTGCAGCAGAGAGTTGGAGTACGTATTCACTTACAACCCGCTCAAGAGTCAACGTTATTAATGTAATCTCACAATCTGTATACATTTCCACATGAGCTTTTGCCTGCCTACGCTGATTAGAAAATGAACCAAAGTAAACAAGCATGTCAGAAACAAAGCAGAAGTGACAAACCTAAGCTTTTTGTGACCTAGTTTCTTCGGAAGAAAGCTTTGATCCCCGGGAGATGCATTTTCACTTCATATTTGTAATTTTTCCCTAGTACATCCATTTTCTAGTCACTAATTAACAATTTACTTTCTAAACTATGGACAGAGGTTTGTTTTCATAACTGTGCTGTTTCATTAAATTTCAAGCCTAAACACTTTACTGTTGGTTTCAAAGTGTCTTTCTATTTTCCTCCTTACTACATAATCTTTTCTGTTCCAGAAACGTACAGATATTCTCCCTGAATTTTCATTTGATATTAACAGATGAGTCCCAACAGTTCGGGTAAAACCTGCTACAAATCAGGCACTACTTTCCAGCCATGACCACAAGAGGCTATTAGATAGATTTGAACATGAATTGCTTTCTTAATAGCTGCAATTTGCAACTACACTATTGTGTGGATAAAGTAAGCCCAACCGTTATCCCTCAGTGTGTTTCTCCACAAACTTACTGGAAATACTTTTTTCGGGATAGAAACTATACATCATGCATTCTCTACACAATTGTACAGCCAAGCCACATACAAAAAATTATAATAATAAGACTGACTGTTGATTTTAAAAGGTATGTGTTTCTTCTGTCTTGAAACCAATTAATGGGGAAAAACTAATTCATTTTATCATTATATCAACATTAACTAAGTTATTCCCTTCTGCTCACTAACTAATTCCATGTATGGGACAGCCTAAATCAGATCTTGGAATGGAATAGGCTGTAACAGCAGTGCACTTCTTGCGTCTACTAATTAATCTGCAGGAACGCTTTCGCTCATGAGAAATATTATGGAAACTGAAGAATGGCAAACCTTGGAGTCTCCTAACTGCTGAGCAAAAAAAAAAAAAAATCTAGAAAAGTACTTCCAAACAAATTAAATAGGTAATAGAAAAGATTTACCTAAAGAACACCACGCTTCAGTCAAATCTTACCCAAGCCTGCCTTTAATACGTTACTATTTTGATCAACCAAGAACAAAATGACTCAAAACAGTTTTATGCAGTTTGGTCAAGGTATTTTTAAAAAAATTTAAGGCTGAACTGTGTGTGCAATTTCAATCAAACTGAAAACATGAAGATACAGATTTATTGCATCAGAGTCAACTCAACCCTTCAGTCCATGCAGAGCTTGGTGAAATGAATACAGAACCACTTAGTGCCATTACTCTCGTTAAACGCAATTAATGACCAAGTCTTCCTCTGTATCGCTTGCATTTAAATTCATCTACCTGGAACTATGTCCAAAGCCAGACAATCAGATTTACAAATACTTCCAGTGGCATTCTCCACACAGAAGGAAAACATACAATAAGGCTGAAACAGCAACAAACCCAGGGTGTATCCTCTCCATACCATGCTTTTAATCAAATCAGTATTTCTGAAGTCCTGAATCAACCACCAGTATTGAAAATGATACATTCTATTAGTTTGTAAGTATATGATCTTACATATTAAACACCATCCCGTTTCTATTATTCTACTCAAAGTCACCTTGTTCTTTGTGTATGATATCCTTATCTATTTCTAGATTAACAATGCCTCCTAATTTCTTATCATCATCAAGTTTCATTACTGTAATGCTATTTTTTGTCATTCAATAATAAAGCCATTTACTAAGACTAATTCTTCAGAAGTTAGTTGCCACTACCTTCCACACTAATAGTTTCATCTTTCAGCATGACCTGCTGCACCTCTTCAATTATTTCCTTACCCACTAATATAATTTTTACACTAAAACAGAGTTTAAGTAATAAATTCCACCGCTGTATCATATCAAATGCTTAACTAAAAAAAAAAAATTAGATCCACTGTTTTTTCTTTGTCACAAAAACAAAAATCAATTACCTGATTAAATAGCATTATTTAGTCTGACATGATACACCATTGTATTGCATTTTATCCAATTTTCCACTTAGCTCCAAGTCTGTAATTATTCTTTCCTTCAAATATTGTTCTAAGCCTTGCATAGCTCTGAAATCTATCAGGCCTCTATTCATTCTGACCATTTTTATCCTTTCTTGAATAGTGTTGCTGTGCTTGCTATAGTACAACAACCCACCTGATAGATTCACAGAAAGATGGGATTTACCATACCCATGAAATAAGTGTTCTTTCAGCTTTCTAGGATGGAAATCATTGCACTCTCTTATCTGCACAGATAAAGCACTTAAGAGTCTTGCATTAATTCTGAATTTGGTCATTTTACTGTTGTTTCCTCCTTTTCTAACAGCCAGCCGACCCGTGTCAAATGCTGTCTGAAATTGTTGGATCCAAACTGAAAAAGAGCACTTATCTTGACCAGTTCTTTTGCATGGCAGCTCCATTCTTTTTTAATCTAATTTCTAAAGCTAAAGAAATTTTTACTCTTAGCTATTATACTTCACACTTGTATTTTCTGAGCTCCAAAAATGTATTTTTCTTAACTGTGTTTTCCTGTCCTTTTTCAACAATCTCAGCTTGTTTCTGTTAAACATTTTTGATTCTTTAGTTCCCAAATGACAACTGGAAAAGCTGTACATACAGACAGATAAATCTAAATAGAAATTTCTTTATTTCACTTATTCCTTTCAAATTCAATCTTGGTTAAGTATTTATATTAATAAAAATTGTTATACTTTTTCAGAACCACAAATCTTGATGATTTGCAAAGGTATTTTTTTAATTGAACTAAAGAAGCTGCTATTTCCCTGCTTAAAGATAACATAAGCCACACCGATTTTCACTTTTAATCACAATAGAAGCTGATACCCTTCCTCGAAGACGTCCTATATATTCCTAATCAGTCTGAAAAGACTGCAGATGATTAACCTGATTAGATTTTCTCTCTCTGAATATTAATAAGACTATTTAGGAACACTACTACACTCATTTTGCAGCACAATCCCCATATGAGAATTTTCTACATGTAAAGATCTATATTTAGCATCTGTCTATGCCTCCTATGGACACATAAAGGAAGGGAAGGTCATAGAAAATTCTGTGGCCCTCTGGGAAAGCAGGAATTTGCAGTGAAACTAAAGGGAAAGCTAACAGCTATATTCATGCCAAACAGCCCACATACATAATTCCCCACAAAATCATTTCAGAAATTCCACAATTTTTATCTTACTGACACCAAAGATGCAGTACACAGACTTCTGGGCACCACTGAGGAACACTGTCAACAAATACTGGCAGAGAAAGAGAGAATTAAGGTTCTAAGAAGGAAAAATGAAGAAAGACTTTCTTGGAAATGTAAAGTCTTAATGAAACTAAGCAAGTCATCTCCCATTTAGGTGCTCAAGGAAACAAACGTGCAAAAAAAAAGTTCTGTTCCAACATTAATTTTTTCAGCAGAAATGCTATCTAAACAGTGGTTTTGCACTAATTTTGCAGAAACAAAATAAACCAACATTGAATATTCAAAGTCTCAAAGTCAACTGTTCATTGATAGTTAGAATATGTAAAAGTGTTATTGCTCCAGAAGTAATCTCATTCCTTGCTTGAATCTTTTTATAAGGGTAATTTTGTCAGTTTGTTGAGGATTCAAACAATATGAAGTTTGAAAGTTTCTTAAAATTATGAGCTAAAATATGAATAAAACCAGTAATTTGTAATTCATATATATATATGTTTCCCTTGATATTCATTCTGACCCATATTTCATAAATCCAGATGAAAACATTTGTCTCTGGGAAGGACAAATACTGTAGTAATACTAGCAGTCCAAGGATTAAAATTATGGTTTTATTTAAGCTTTATATCCAAAATCTGTTCCTGAGCTTGCCACAGCTTTGAAATTGTTCCTCAATACACCAGCAACGAATAGCTACAGATAATTTTTAAAAACTCATGATAACACTCACCTTGCTGTCTCCCTCCACTCCGCGTCCTCTCCTTCACGCCAACAAATTTCATCAAGCTCGGTAAAGAGATCATGAGGAATGTGTTCCTCGTCATCATCTTCTGTTCCAAGAATAAACTGCACCCTTTGTGATGGGGTATCTGGGGAAAAATAAAAATATGAAGTCCAGAACACCAATTTTTTTGCCCCGAGCAAGCAACTACCTAAAATTTCATAAGATTATCCAGACTCTTTCATCAGTATCACTTACTGCCACACAGAAAACATGATTATAGTTATGCTGTAAGAACATCTATACACAAACACCTTCAGATTGAGACCTCTTATTTACTGTAGTTGTCTAGTCTGCTAATTAACAAACTCATCTAAAGACAGAATGTGATGTACAGAAGCAGTGACTATTGGGAGCGGGAATGGTGTCTCACAGAAAAAAAGCAGCACAGATAGAAGCATAGAGCAAGCTGATCGATGTCTTTTAGTCTAGTGTTACAAAAACTACTTTGCCACATCGTAAGCCTAAATCTACAGATCTAGCGCAGCTCACAAAGCTGGTGTACTAAATGCGCATTCTTTGTTTTACCTAGCAGGAGAAAGAAAGCAAAAGAAACCTCTCTAAAGTCAATATACAACTTGGAACTTCGAAAAGAATACATCACTATCTACAACTACCATCCCCTGTCCCTTTGTAAACTGTTTCTACATGGTTAAGCTGTTCCAGATGAACAAATTGTTTATCTGTCCCAACTTCCCCTTTTATTCTTCCTGCTTCTGCCTTCCCTTTACATTCCTATTACCAGTTATTTTTCTTCATACCCTTTTAGTGCAGACCACTAAATATATTTTGGAGACATACTTTTCTTTTTTCATATCACTCAGAAAATTTCAAGAACTCACAGAGCACCTTAACGTATGTGTATATTCAGTGTTCATAGCTCAAGTGTGGTAAGTCTTTAAAAAAAAAAACTATTTGCTTATTTAAATGCAAATCTCAAATGAACAAACTCTGGATGAAACCCAGTCTCTCTAGAAATACATAGTTATTTTTTCTGCTAATGTATTTTAGATTTCTGAGAGGAACCAAAAGTCCTTTGTGAGAGCTGATAGGGGTCAGGCTGCCAGTGAACTGAAAAACTGATTATCCAGCAGAACAGCTCAGTGATTTCTTCAACACTGCCTAAATTAAGTTCTGTTCTACAACTGTGTTTGTAAGACAACCTACAGTATTTTCCATCTAGCAGTGAAAAGCATCACTGCATAGGATCCTCAAGCTCTCTGAATTTTGGAAAAACTGACAGCACTCATTGAATGCTAGTTGAAGAGCAAATCACACGGAATCACTAAGGTTGGAAAAGACCTGTAAGATCATCAAAAGTCCAACCATCAATCAGCACCACCATGCCCATTAAACCATGTCCCACAATGCCTCATCCACACATTCCTTGAACACCTCCAGTGATGGTGACTCCACCACCTCCCTGGGCAACTTATTCCAGTGTTTCACCACTCTCTCAGCAAAGAAATTTTTCGTAATACCCAGCCCGAACCTCCCCTGCCACAACTTGAGGCCATTTCCTCTTGTCCTGTTGCTAGTCACCTGGGAGAAGAGACGAACACCCACCTCTCTGCAACCCCCTTTCAGGTAATTGTAGAGAGCGATGAGGTCTCCCCTCAGCCTCCTTTTCCCCCAGACTGAACAACCCCAGTTCCCTCAGCCGCTCCTCATAAGACTTGTGCTCCAGACCCCTCACCAGCTTCGTTGCCTTTCTCTGGACACGCTCCAGCATCTCTATGTCCTTCTCGTAGTGAGGAGCCCAAACCTGAACACAGTATTTGAGGTGCGGCCTCACCAGAGCCAAGTACAGGGGCACGATCACCTCCCTACTCCTGCTGGCCACACTGTTTCTGATACAGGCCAGGATGCCGTTGGCCTTCTTGGCCACCTGGGCACACTGCTGGCTCATATTCAGCCGGCTGTCAATCAACACCCCGATACAGCACTAATCAAAAATAATTAAATGGGCCACTGATACAGGAGATTGAATTCAGCAGTAAAGCCACCTTTTTTGGTAGTAGTAGTAAATTTGCTATAGCAATGAAACACAAACAATACATGACAGTTTTCATCTGAGGTCTATTTGCTTAAACAAAGTGTAAAGATATAGTACGGTCAAGCCTACTTACTCCCTCACAAAGCAAGGAAATGAAACCCAGGAAGAAGTATGGGAGAGGAGGGGGAGAAAGATGGGCTCAGGTACTACTAAGCTCTAGAGAATGAAACTGCAGAGGGACAGCTAAGGGGACAGAAATTACTTCTGGTGAATGATTAAAGAACAGCAACAACGTCCTCCACTTTACTCTTTCTCTATTACTCTTCTCTCTCCCTGTTCAGTCCTCTTTTTTTTTGAAGACCATTTCAACCTCTATTCTAGACCCCCTTCCAGCCTCTCTCTGCCTATTTTTTTTTTTAATTCTTTATGTTCCTCATATCCACATGTTGGTATGTTCTAGAGAGGATTAAGTAAATGCAAACATCAGGATTTAATCTGAGACTAGAAAGTACATTCTGGTCAAGAAGCGTGCAACTTTTTAAGACTACTTCCCAGAAGGACAAAATTCAGCAAGATATCAACTTGCGAAGGACAAGCACATATGACTAGTGACAGAACATAGAAAACAAGCTACTTTGGTAGAGAGCTGGACTGCAATGAGAAACTGAGAATAAGCATTGCCAAGAACATCCTGTACTCTTGATAAAATCAGCACTAGAACTGATTTACAGCAACAGCTACTGTTAAGTAATAAATGAATAGTGTACAGCAGAGCTGCAGTTTTATGACAGTTATGATACTCATGCAAATGCATGCTTTCAGCATGGGAAGGAAAGCAGAGGTTCAGAAATCCCTTGAAGTTAGGTGAATAGTAACAAGGAAACACCTTACTGCTATGATTTGCTCTTACTGGGTCTTCTGTGCAACATACAGCTACATGACTGACAACAGTGAAGAATCTATATAAATGACAAAATATGCACTAAATTCTCTTCTTCCTTGTTAACACACCAGTAAAACTAGCTGGTAGATTCTGGCTATCTTTTTTTGCTGCTGTAATTTGTATTGGTGCCTGAAACCTGCAAGCCACAGCTGGATTTTCAGATGCCAAGCTGGAAACTGAAAAAAAAAAGTTATTACCTACATTACAGTAAAATAATTTTATTTCAAGGATAAAACCCTAAGAGAATTAAACAACAGGAACACAAAATTAAAAAAAAAAATCAGATCTGTTGGTTCTACTTATAAAACTGAGTTAACTGCATTACTCATGTGAGCAATGCCAGATGGATTTGGCTCTTATTCATAGGAGTAATAAATACCAAGTATGTCATTAATGTGCTATATGGAAAATGGGTGATATGTGATTCAAAAACAGTATGAAAGAATACTTCAATTGCTGACTGTCAAACTGTGCTAACTTAATCCTCAGTGTAGAAACACAGTATTTGCAAACTAGGACACTAAATTTTTTAAGTCTAGGAAAACAGAAATTGGCTTGACTATTATCTGTATCTACCCCTACTTGAAGTGGTACAGCCAGCATAAAAAAAAGAATCCTTCTATTATTACTGCTATTTCTAAAAAGTAATTAAAGTAACCTAGATTAAGCTAAAAAAATTAAATGAATGGGATTAATTTGTTACCTTAGTATTTCTGTCACTGCAGTTGTTTATATCAGAGCACAGAGGTATTAGAAGCAACGTGAATTTAAAGTTCTACAATAAGCAGCTGATGATTGTCCCAAGTAAATGGCTCATCACCAGCTCAGGAAATACTCCAGGACCAGCTGGGACTGGGCAGAAAGTCTGGTATGCAACAGAACCAGGAGTACCATCAACAACCACCTGTGCTCGTGCTCGGCTAATGAGCCATCTCAGTAAGGACAAGTTGAAGCAGCTTTCTGTTTGCTGTGGCTCCACCAGCCCATAGGAGCCTCCTGCCAGACCCTGGGTTCCTCTGGGCTTGTGCTCACATCATCCGTACAGCACTCACACAGATATCCAAACTGCCTCTGATAACTCAAATTCATTGCATGCATGGAAAACCTGAGTATTCCAAGTTTAAAAATCTGTATAAAACTCCACTGCACTGTTAAAAGGGTAAAAATTAAGACCTTGTGCTGGTTTTGGCTGGGATAGGGTTAACTTTCTTCATAGCAGTTAGTATGGGGCTGTGTTTTGGATTTGGGCTGGAAACAATGTTGATAAAGCAGGGATGTTTTAGTTACTGCTGAGCAGGGCTCACACAGCACCAAGGCCTTTTCTGCTCCTCATCACACAACCCCACCAGCGAGTGGGCTGGGGGTGCACGGGAAGTTGGGAGGGGACACAGCCGGGACAGCTGACCCCAACTGACCAAAGGGATATTCCAGACCATATGACATCATGCTCAGTATATAAAGCTGGGGGAGGAAGAAGGAAGGTGGGGACATTCGGAGTAATGATGTTTGTCTTCCTGAGCAACCGCTACGCATGATAGAGCCCTGCTTCCCTGCAGATAGCTGAACACCTGCCTGCCGACGGGAAGTGGTGAATGAATTCCTTCTTTTGCTTTGCTTCTCCACGTGGTGTTTTTTGCTCTACCTATTAAACTGTTTTTATCTCAGCCCACGAGTTTTCTCACTTTTACTCTTCTGATTCTCTCCCCCACCTCACCTGGGGGGAGTGAGTGAGCGGCTGTGTGGTGCTTAGTTGCCAGCTGGGCTTAAACCATGACAGACCTGGTGGATACACTGTTTTCGAAAGCACAAATTCACGCTGGGATTCAGTGCTGCAAAAAGGAAGTGACCCTGCAGCAGCCTGACATACTGCTCACTACTGTGACTCTTTGTAAAGTCATTAACATCCCTAAAACAAAAGCAAGATATGGGCATAGACATGCCAAAACAGCAGAACTGAAAGCCAGAACTGCTAATAACCTAATTCCCAGAGGGCAACACAAAAAGCTCCTCCCTGGAACAGAGCCGAGTGCAGGCAGGAGGGAACAGTGTGCTGTATCACCAACCTGTCTTGCAAAACACATGTAGGAAAGAACCAAAACTGGCATTTCCTCCATTTAAAACGTCCCCAAGTGCAACCACAATTCTGGGTCTGGACTGCTCCTTCTTGCCTAAGGGAACAAGGTGAAATCAAAATCAAGACCTGGGCTGGCATAAGAAAGCAGGATCATTCTCAGTCCCTCCACATATATTCAGCCCAGCAAACAACCTGCTCTGCTGCCCCATTCAGAGTGATACACACCTCCTCCTCAGCGCGTGCCAGGATTTCTCCTGAGACAAACCGCCCTGCCATCAGGCAGAACTGCACACAATCTGCCCAAGCCATAGCACAAGCAGAAACACAGCTTTGGGTACGCAGAAAATGTATTCCAAATTTTGTCCTCTGCTCTTGATAAACTCTAGAAAGGGTACAAAAATGTGTTTCTGGTAACACTCTATTAGCTCAATTGTCAGAACAGGTTGCTGTATCTCTAAGCCTGTTGAAAACCTGCATTTAAGGGTGGTACTAGTAAGCTAATACATCTTACTGGGGTCAGTAGATGTAGGGGTGAAAAATTACTTTTTCTACATCAGAAAATATGTGAAACATTAAAATAAAACTTACATTACAGAAGTTCACATAAGATAGTAAACATCATAGACAAGATTTAACCCATGCCTCATGCTCTTGTAGATTCACATTAAAGTAATATTAAATATATAAACTTTTGGGGTTTGATTGCTCACTGCACAGGATGTGCTGCAGACAAGGAATGAACTGGTGTAACACAGTTGACAACTGTAACAACTCCTTTCAAACAAAGGGGAAATGGTGTAAAAAATTCAAAGGATCACAGAAAAGAAAGAATCATTTCACACACGGACAAATATTCATCATCCTCCTGCTTGCGCTCACCAAGGGAGTGGTGGATGGGGGCTCCCCCCCCCACACCTTCCTGTGCAGATTGGACTTTGCCCTTCAGCTCAGCAATCAGTAAAGCTAGGGATCATAAATTACTTTTTTTTTTTTAATTAGAAAACATGGTAAAAATTAAGACAAAATTTACATTACTAAAGTACACATAAAGTAGTAGACAGCCATACAGCACACTTCTAAAAATCTCTTCACAGACCTCAGAAACCATGTGTTAGGTTGAGAAAAAGTATCCCCTTGCTTGCTCCTCTGGCACTTTATCCCTATACATATAATCTTGTTTTCAGGAAGCACTCTCTGCATTTTCTTCACATGACTTGTTTCCATCACCTCAGGGCTATGACAAATAATCTTATCTTTTGGATCTGACAACATGGACAATTCCCAAGTTTCAATTCTCTTCTTTTTGCTAGACTCTTAGAACTCCAGTTATGATACATTATTTTAATCCAGATTTGCTGCAATCTGTTCCACAGCTGCCCAGAGATTCACATTTCCAAGTTCATCCTTCAGCAAAGCTAAGTGTAGGAGAATTCTCTTAACAGCCATACTTTTTACAAATAATTAAATTTGCTCCATTAAACCCCTTCAAGATTTGAGGTTAGCTACCAAATATAGTCAGCTGAGTCCTTTCATTATACTGTCTTCAAGCCCCTCTAGTAACCAAGAGAAGTCCCCTTTTGCAATTCACTTTTTCACTTGCATTACCTTCAGAGAGCCTTTCCTGAACCGCGGGTACAGTCATCTGTTAGGCTTACCTCCAGGGCTGCTCAGGTTCTCTTGCCACATCCAATATCATGAATTACAAATTTAAGCCTCTTTAAAACTAGAGATTATTAAAGCCAGATTTCTTAAAAGAACAAACCAAACCTTGCACAAGCCCCAACAGTGTCTAGAAGACACCACAGGAGGCTGAAATCAAACCCCAGTCCTCACAGCTGTGTCCACTTCACCCTCACAAAACCTGTCCTTAAAGACACCCTCCGGAGACCCAAAGTCTTCCAATTCCAGCCCATTTTAAAACAGAAACATAAATAACTTTAACTCTTAAGTGTGAGTACAAAAGAGCTGTTTCACTGGTTACAGGCAAAAGACAGACATCAAAAAACACTGAAAATTGCCACTAAAATCCACGTGCATACCAAGCAAGTGCAACCCTACCAGCCAAAGGGCAATCTGCACCAGACCTTCCGAGCCGCCACGACCCACAGCGCCAATGGAGCAGTCCTGGCTGGCTTGTTGCCCTGCAGCCCACTGGGGCTGGCACCCATCGCCCTCCCAGCAAACAGCACCAACGAGCTGCTCTAGGCTAAAACAGCTTTTTTGCCAAACTAGTTTTAATTTGCATCAATTCCCTAATTTAATTTACAGAGTGGCCACGATACTTGCCCTACAAGGAAATCTGTGGAGGAGGGGAGCTTAAAGCAGGCATGAACTGGGACCTTAATTACAACAGCAGCATTTCAGCTGGGAATGGCAAACCTCTTCAGTAAAGCATTCCTGCATTTTTAACTAGGATTTCTCCTTTTCTTCCAAAAAATTATGAGGCAAGATGGTGGAACTCTAGATCTTGAAATCGCTCAGCTTACAGTTTTTACTACCCAAAAAAGCCTCCCCATGAGCATGCCATGCAATCTGCAAATTATGCAATTCAAAGGCACATCGTTGTGGCAAAATGGAAACATCTTGTACAACCGCATCTCATCAAGAGGCAACAAACAGACAGCAAGAATCAGGTGTGGGGGAAAAAAAAATAAAACTTGAGTAACTGACCTGTGCCCCCAAATGACAGGACTCCACTCCTTTTTAGTGCAGTAACTACAAATCCTACATATTATTTATCTACAAACTCTGAATGTGCACACTGAGAACACTCAGGTTATTTTTGAAAAGTGACAGTAGGAGATTAAAAAAAAGCTTGTAAGCTGCCATCAGAATATTCTAAAAAATCTATTCTCTGCAGAAACATTCCCTCAGAAAGTAGCTGGTACAGCTTTTCCAGCCAGGATTCAAAGGGATTACCAGGAAGCTTGCAGCCACGGGCATTACATTGAATACAGCTGTTTTCTAGCCATGTTGATACAAAGAAAACTGTTTAAGAAATTGTTTTTCACTGGACAGGAACCAGGTGGCACCTGTCCACTCTGAGTGGGGCCTGCACAGTCCCACAGCACTATGTGTGCCATGCAGCTCCCTGAAACAGTGATAGCAGAGCAAGATCTGCACCTAATGGTACTTCACAGATTAAGTTATAAATTATACAGTTATAAATTATGACGAAAAATAGTGCTTCATCCCATGCTTGGTTAACTGAGCAGTCTGGAGCACTCATTGCCTGAATATTTCAGGCCTTTACCTGTTCCAGCATCTCTATTATTCGGTTGTTGCGTCTTTGCCTTTTATTATACCTCCTTTCATACTTCACTGCTTCAAAACACTGCTAATTTATTCTCCTGTATCATAAAAATCCTAATGTATTTCTCTGACTTAGTTCAAAGCACTGTTTTCTATCAGCTGATCTCTCAGAGCGTATTTTCTCTATCTTTCTTCTTGCACCTGTTTGTTGAAATGTTTTTTCTTTCCCGTCCTCCCACCCAGTTCCCAAGAACACAGCCTCCTACTATTCAGCAGAAATGCGTTAAAAGGGGTATATGGTGAGAGGGAGCTAAGCATTTCTGCATGCTCAATTAAATCGGAATGATTCATAAATTAAGGGACTATTTCGGATCTGCTCTCTTAGGTAGCACAGTCCCTCATACTAAGTTATGCACCAGGAGTAGGCAGTGCACTTGTCTTGCTTGCAACTTCCTTCAGCCTCTGGGTACTGTTACAACTTTGTGGTCATGGGGAATGAGAGCTAAGAAGCGTGACTGAGGTTTAGTGGATTCAGATTTAGTGCAGGAAGTATCTGTTGCTCCCTCAGTGTAAATAAAGCATACAAAAACTATGCTTATATTCTCTCTAAAGGCAATGCTTCTCCCAAGGCAGCACAACAATCTGTCTGAAACTCCTATAAAGAAAATCCATAGCAAAAGCAAGACTGTGGATATAGACTACGATTAATACCTGTGCAATTTTGTCTGCATGCTCTGACTGTGTTTAACCCCTCCATCACTGTATAATTTTCAGATTTGCCTTCATAAGGCAAATGCCCTTCACTGTTGTCTATGGGATGCCACATTTCTGCCTTGATGGACAGATGTCAAAGCTCAAAATCTGGTTCTCTGGCCAGACTTCCAGGAGTTAGATAGCCAAGGGGAAAAAGCCTCAAATTGTACTACTTAGATATTATTTCAGGGTGGAAAAATTGGATATTTCCAGATTTTTCTGAATGTTTGGTAGTTCTGTCTTTGGCTCCTTTTGAATAGTTATCACCCAAGCATTTTGAAGAGTATCTTCAGCACTCTGGATCCAGAGAAGACTTGTATCTTTCTGGCCTGTATCTTTTCTGTCCTGGGCTTTATAAAAGTAGTAATTCATGTGACACCCTTTAATTGGTAGTTATAATACCTTCACAAGTATAAACGTGACTTTCAAAAATGCAGTCCTGCACTTATTTCAAACAAGTACGCCTGTAGACAAGTGCTGTGAACACCAACTTACAAATGCACTTCAAAACTATCTTTTTCATGTTACTGCTATTCCACTCTTGGAGCTCTCTCGAACATAGGCTGAATTTCACTTAACACAGAATTGTGTTGAACAGTGCATTTTACTGTATGCACAACTGTCAAAGACTATTTAGGACAGATTCACCCAGTTAATTTTTTATTTTATTTTTTTTTTACTTTTGACATTAGGAAGGACACAAGCCTAGGTCTCCAGAAGTTGAAAGAACAGAGCGAAGTTCTCAGCCAAAATGCGTCACATACTGGCACTTAAATAAAACCAGATGACTCAACAGAAGACATTGCTTCATAGTTTAAGATATCTCACTTCTTGGCTAATGTAACTTTCAATTGTTTCTTTTTAATCTGACATTATATGTATATATGCATATTCTTTTTGAAAACTATTTTAATAATTTATGAACTTTGTTGTTTTCCAAGAAACCAGTTTCAATATAGTATTGGGTCTTCGTACATTTGAAATACATTCCAGACAGAACCACCACAGCCAATTTTTTCTTCGCTGTTCAGTCTTCAAAACATAACTTTTATCTACTAAGTTTGAAAAAGCCTTGACTTCGTTTCATTCTCAGTGTAATTCATTATGAAAGATTTGAGTATGTCAAGCTCTTTACAACACACTTAACCATGAGCACTTAGAATCTACTTGCTCCAAAGCTTTCTACATACATAATACAAACTTTGGATTAAAAGAAAGTCTTATAATTACTATTCTGTAACCTGAAATTACAGTGGCACATTTCCCTAATGATTTAAAGACATTCCTCGGTTGCACACTAACAAATTGTTTTCTACACATGCTTCCATCATATTTTCAACACTTACTATAGCCTTGGACATTTCAACACGTGCATTTTTTATTTTTGAACAGCAAATAATGTTCTCATGTGTTTTGAGACAAAGCTTGACTAATTTATTCATGACTACCTTTTTCTGTTCTCTGCAATGTTTTTTAATTTAAAATTTTGAGAACTTTAGGAGTTTTGTATCAGATTCATTTATTGAAAGGTATTTTTCCTGTTTGCTCTCAAGTCCTTGGTTAGCAGACTCATCTCACAATGGCACATTACAGTGTCACGTAAGGAAAAAGGCAAACACAACCTGGATCACAGTTCATATCTGATAAGACACTGCAGCTTCAGTAACATCAACATTATTACAAAACTCATTGTAAAGAACCACAACTCCTCTACTTTACATTTTAGGGGCAAATACTCCAGAGCCTTCTGAGGACAGCTGGTGTCATACAGCACTTACCCCCTTTCATTAGTGGTGGCAGTCTACCTTTATGAGAAGATTCATGGACAGACTCCTACAGTGGTAGAAATTACTGAAATCTCTCATGTATTGACTGCCACTGGCTACTGCCTTTCACCAAAGGAACAAATCTTGTCTCTCCAGCAGAGATTGGAGAGGCTCTGGTGGGTCCTCCAAAACTCCGCTGTTAATCATGTCCAAGCCATAGCAGGACAGAGCATGCATAATCATACTGATGTTTATTATTAAAAGATCTATGCAAAAATGGAATTTATCTTACCAAAAGGAGGAGACTCTCTCCCATCTTCTAATCCTGAATCTCGCTCTCTGTCTCTCTTTCTGTGTTTATGTCCACGGTGCCTATGGCGTCGGTGACTTTTTCTTCCACCCAGTGGCACATGAACACCAATGAACAATGTTCGATGGCCTACACGTAAAAAAGAAGTTACCTTTTAAAAAGGGGCTGTGGCAACATAACAACAATATTAATAACAATAATAGCATTAATGGTATAATAATTATTATAATTGTGTAACTGTATAATATTGATTATTCTAATGTTAATAGTCATAACATTATTGATTACAATAATGATGATGTAGCATCACAGATATACAACCCCTTGATACAGGACAAAATTCCAGTATTGAAGTCCTTATGATGCAGTGCCAGATTTTTTTTTTTTCTTCAAATTTGCATCTCTGTGTGTGAACTTTCATTAAAGCCAGACAGGTGTTCTGCAAAATGTCTTCCAAAACAGTAACATGAAGAGACACATGGATCTTTTTGCACTGAACATTTGGTAAAGTTGCTGTTTGCTTTGTGTGTACAGGAACTTTACAAAACTCATTGCTATTTATGAGCCAAATGTTGACAGAATTCTTGTGGGAAATTCACTAAAGGGAAAAGAGAGGAAAAAAAACAATAAGAGGACAAAAAAACAATAAAATACTATGGAAGCTAGACTGCAAAATCCCTATACAACTTTACGTGCTCACATCACAAATACATTGCTGGTAGCTTAGGGTGCTTTCATTTCTTCTGTTTTATTTTTTAAAATACCTAAGAAGGTACACATTGCCAGGCCTGCCACCATCTCTGAGCCTTTGAGCCTGAGGAAGTTTCTGTTGCTGATCAAGCCCAAAAGATTTAGCTCTCTTAGCTATGCAGGCTAACGGGATCAGAGCACAGTAAAGCATTAAGAAGGGGGAGAGCACAGCGGAAATGTGCAGAAAGTACCACAAAACAGAACAAATAGGAAAGGAATCATGACTCACTACAGGCAGGTCTCCTACATTTACTCAGCAGAAAGACACAGGCCAGATTACTCATCTCCAATAACATTTTCTCCTTGAAATGAGCATAACACAGCTAGTGGATAATTGCTGCTTTGCTGTAATCATTCAGCAGCGTCAATCATCTGAAAAAGGTCAAGAACATTAAACTAAGGTAGCACGTGATCTCTAATCCCATGGAGACTCCAGCGAGGGCAGAAAACAGAGCAAGGCAGCATTTGTCACAATACATCAAGGAAATTCAAGGCTGACAGGAATTCTCTGCAGAAGCAGAGCTAAAAAAGCTGGAGAGAAGGCTCTGGACACCACACTAGTTACTTCCTCAACCTGATTCATGCAGAGGAGACTAGAAAGCAGAGGCATCAATTTTTGGGAGACTATTCTTGTAAAGCCAGGACATTTTTCTGAAGCAAACGCCACAAGTTGAAAATTGTATTTTTTAATTTGTTTTTTTAGATACCTCTTTCTTCTTGCTTATTATATTTAACCCAAGAAATGATCTAAAGAGAACTGCTGCCTTTGGTGTATTTCAAATTTATTGCAATCAGTGGTGCATGAAACAAGGAAAAGTATATTCCATAAAAAGAATTCATTAAAAAGATACTGAAGGATAGCACCAATGTAGTACTCGACACTTCATTATTCCCTTCCTTGGGTAGAATAAAAAACAAAACAATATTTTTAAAGGAATGGGGTTACCCTTCCTACGACTTCAGTAATTTCCAGAAGCGCAAATAGATTGCTTTTTTAATTTAATAATTTAATGCCTTCCCACTGCTTTCTGATAGAAGTGGGCATGCTTATCATAGTTTTGTGCCACTTCAATGCTCAGGTTGTACCCACATCAGGAAATGCAGATTCAGGTTCACACTTCAAATAATTTCCAGGGCTGAATCCAAGACTTGAGTCCAGACTGTTCTTTATTCAATAAACCGGGCAACAGGCCCTAAAATGCAACAACATTCATGTGTGTCTGAATACAACAATTTTCCCTATCTACAGACAGAATCAGTTCATGCTGAAAAGAACACAGGAACCTGGAAACTACAATGGATAACCAAGAAAAAGCAAAATGGATTTTATTCCTTCTGTGTGAACAGAGTTCTACCAAGGCATATTTTCAATAAACACAGAGAGGAATCTAGGTCCTTGTAACAAGGTTACAGCAAATAAGAGGAAAAAAGAAGAAACTGACAGGGGAAAAGGAACAGTTTTCTACAGAAAAATGATAGATCAAAAAGCAAAAGTAAAAAAATCTGACTAAAGAGTTACGAAGTTCTGATTTATTGAAAGAGCACAACTGTGGAGCAAAAAAAGACCAGCTGGGAACAAAAGAAAAATTAATGAATTCTAAATGGCTGGCAAAATGACAGTGAATGATAGAAGCAGGGGGAAAAAAAAAAAAAGAGGAAAGATAAAAGAAATCCGGTGAGTAAAATGACTTTACTTCAAGTAAACTTTTGATAGTAGAGATTATAAACTAGTGCCCAGAATGTAAGGTACTTTTTCCTGTACAAGTTGACCGAAACATTACTAAAGAAGAGTTTCCAGTGAGCTCTGTAAATTTCCCACGGCCAGAATGCCAACCAGGAGGCTCCCTTGCAGTCTCCAGAACAGAGTAGGGCAGGAACACCACACTTTCTCTGACAGACAATTTCTTGCTGCCATACTCTGGAGAGGAGCATCCACTCTTGTTCCAATGAAGTTCTTCAACAGATCCACACCCCCCCCCACCAAAGACTTAGATTTTTTGAACGTAAGAATAATTTGAAGATGAGAATAAACAAAAACTCTGCTTAATATAAAACTTCTAACAAATACCAAGTGAACCGTTAAGCCACAATTCTAAAACAAGTATTTTTCCAAAACTTTTTTCAAAAAATTCTGCATTTCAAGAGGATCTAAAGAGGATTTGCTTTTATTCTCATTGCCACAAGCAAGTCCCAAGAATCAGCTAGACTCCGTCATTTTAATGTTGTGCACAAAAGCAGCTATTAGAAGATTTCTGACCCAACGTAACACGAATACAGGTTGCAGACAGCTCCTGAACATCACTGATATCAGTGGTGAAATTCCAAGTGACACCAAGAGAAACACATTTCCTCCCCAAAAACGCAAAAAATTACAGACATTTTCATACCTTCAGCACCTATATTTATTATAAGATCTCATTTAAACTGATTAAATTTTCCAAAGAAAGAACATCTATAATTTCAATTTGGCTGAAGTCAGTTGCAGGATATCCAACAAGATTGAGATTTGGTCCTTATAGTTTATAACTAATTGTATAAGGGCATTTCTTTCATTTAACCTTAAGAGCTTTTTTGTATCTTTTATTATTTACTTCATCAGGATGGCATCTAAAAATGCCTGAATATTGCTTAAATATTGTAAAATAATTCTGCTCTGCTGTATGTTTGCACAGCACTGAATTAGATTATAATTTCTCACTCATTTGGCAAGGCACTAAAGTATGGGAAATAGTAAGAACTGTAAGTTACATCAGGGTACATACTGTCGACATCAGGTACAACCTAACAACCATTCTCACGCAGAATTTACACACAATTTTAAGAGGTGAGCATAACAAACAATGGATTTATAACTCTTTAAAGACAAGTCTTCAAAAATACCATGCTGGGCATCACTTTCGGACAGTGTTGTCACTTGCACTGTACACCATGTGCTGTAGAGTCCCATCACCTGAGAAAGGGCTGAAGTTGTTAGTAAAAAAAAAAAAAAAAAAAAATCTACAAATGGATTAATGTTTTACATTTTGTTCCATGTTTAGAAAACAGGTTTTTTCAATTGCATTTTTCCAATGGATGTGTTTTCTTGAAAAAAACATTAACAGCTGAAGTGGTCAATTACAGTTTATTTTATTATTACTACATTTAATCAGTTCATTTGGTTTGCTTCTCCCCTCTTCCGAGGAACCATCCTGTAATGGGAAAAATCATACTTAAAACATTTCTTTATTCTGTACCTCTCAGCCAAGGACTATAGTGGATACGTTGTAAGGTATTTTGTGCATGCATAGACAGATAGCCTCACATAATCAGGTCCATGAAACATACACAGATAAAATGCATTCAGGTACACACATGCAGATTTGTGGTTCCGGACACGCTTAAGAGTTTGGCCTATTGTCCTTTCTCATAGATGTAATAGATCAAAAAGGATTTCTCCTGCTCTTTCTTCAAAATAAATTAAAGCATTTCTGTGCTGAGAGAGCTTTATTCCTCTCCATGGTTTATGTTAGATTTAATTTACGTTATAATTTTAAAAATCAGAATTAATTTAGATATCGGTGAGCCATAGGTTTTATCTGGGCTTCCTGAGGTTTTTCAACTAACCTTACATTAACAGCAATAGAGTTTTATCATGGGAAGACTATGATTTTGTTCCTGCAAAAACACACTGAACTAAAATGTTGATTTATTCCAGATGTGCCACTAGGAAAGCTAAACATAAGCACATGCATAAATATTTTCAGTACTAGGATTTAGGAGTGAATCATTTTTAAAAACTGAACCTCTGAGAAAATACTTTAATATACAAAGATTATTTACAATCTGAAAGCTTATTAAAGAAATGCAATACACTGAATTGATCTGCTCTGCAATGTCACCTTTATACAATGCTACAAGTCCACTGTTAAATTGTATAAATACTGGTTTTAAAAAAAGATTATTCTTAATCAAATTGCACATAGCTGGGGAACAAAACACAGAATATACAGCTAGTTCAAATCTATGCATTTATAGCATAAGATGCTTTGGCCCCTTGTGATTTACCTTTGAAGCATTAAAACACTCCTTAAGTAAAAATACTTTAGGCGTTAAAGAAATAATGACCCTTGTTATAACGTGTTCTTTTTAATCTTTACAGGATGACATTAATAAATCCAAATTATATTATAAAAGATTTAAAAGGGATCCTGTTAGTTGTATTTGTTTTTCAGACAGATGAAAGTACATATAAGCATATGTAAAAACCAGGATTTTCCCTGAACTTTTGAAGAAAAAGTGTACTATGCTGTAAATATCTCCATTTTGTGGAGGTATGAATTCTTTGCCCTAGAAAAGACAGATATGAAATACACATTATTAATATGAATACAGCTTGCAGAGATGTTTCTCAGAATAAAATCTAAGTAGAAGGGTTGTTTGGGATTACTGTATTCCAAAGAAGAAATTCTTCTTTACACCTAAATTTTATTTTAAGAACCCAATAACAAATTAACCATCTAAAAAGGCAGCTTCATAAAAGCAAACATTTTCTGCATAGCCCTTGAAAAATGACAGATGTAACATCTAAAAATGGTTTTCAAAACCTGGCATTCTGGGTCTTTAAAACAGAAGCTCATCCTAGCTACCTATCTTACTCATTAAATAAATGGAAAGGAAAAGAAATGTAGTGGGATTTCTAAAGCTTTGAAAACATATATCCCATTATAATTTATGGTGCTTGACGACTTAACTTAGGAACTTCCGGAAATCCCATTACAATTGTCTGAGTGACATTGTAAGGGAAAATGGAGATGGAGATAAAGGAATTGTATATGTTTCCCTTAATTAAGAGAAATTAAGATCTTTTTAGCGGCGCACTAAGAGTACAGACATTTTTGTCCTACTGCCTCCCATTCTCCTTCCAAACACAATTTTAACACAGAAAACACACACCCGTTTGGTAGGAAGAACATACATATGAAGCACGGTCATCTCCCCACTTCCCCATCAGCAGAGGCTCCACAGGCCTCCATATTACACCGCGCATGTGGGACTCAAGCGAGTACTTTAAGAGCTGCTTAGTGAACCAGCCAAGCTTGTGCCTATTGCATAAAAAGTCACTGTCCTGGATCTGAACAACCGTGAGCGCCAGGTGTTCATGGTAGATCTGCCTGTGCTGCCTTCCACCCAGATTGATCCAAATCTGCCTTAGGCACCTGCTGAGACCAAAGCTTTCAGATCCCTGCTCATGGGCATGACGGACAGGGGCAGATAAGGGAACAGATGGGTCTTGAAACATCTCCAGAAAAAGCAAAGGCAGGCTTCTGTGATCTGCTAAGGAAACACACTGCAAAGTCAAGACGCCTTGGGAGAGAATCTTTTGCCAGTGGTTTGAGCCACATCTCAAATGACTGCTGACCTCAGCAGGACTGGTGGAGTTTCTCCCTCCTCTGAAAAAGACTCAGTGCCTTTAAGCCTCTTTTATGTATTGCCAGCTAGAGCTGAACCACATGCAATTTTCTATCCTCCCAAAAATGAGCAGTGAGGTAGAGACAGAAAACCAGCAGTCCATGTAGAGTTAAAAAAATTGCCTTTTTCCTTACAGAAGGAAAAGTGATTATGGTGAATTGTGTAGGAGTAGAGAGTACATGACTCATGATTCGTTATTGTAGTGCAGCAGGAAGGCTGCTCTAAAGAGAAAGCAGAAAGGACAACAGCAATGTTTTCTAAACCAACAGTTTACATTGCTGTTTGTGGTTATGGTTTGCTCAAGGGATATTTTTCACCTTTTTGCCATGCTATAATTTGGAGGAACTGACAAGAAAGCCTTCACAAATATTTTAGATCATACATGTAACTTACGTTCTAGGTTAAAGTACAACAGAAATTATACAGAAAAAAAAAGAAAACAATATCCCTGGCCCAAGAAAGCATTAAGGACATATTGAATACAGAGGATAAGAGCATCTCACTGAAGTCATTAATGTTAAGGACCTTTTAAAGAGCCCCGATCAATCACTGCCCTCCAATCAAATCTCTCCTCTTAACAAAACATTTTTCCAGGTTGTGGCTGGGCTAAAAAGTCTTTTTAACTGCACTTGTGTTCATTCCCTATTTCCCTACATTGCTCCAGAGGAGTCTAGAGGTGTTGTTTGCACAGTCCCATCACGAGATCAGGTCTCAGACCTTGCCAGACAATAGAAAAAAAAAAAAGAAATGAGTAGACACAGAATGTAAAAGGACCCTCTCAAGTCACACGCACACATTCCACTGATGGTAAGTGAAGCTGTGGTTATCGGAGGGAAGAATTTGACCTATATTTCTAAATTAGCAACAAACAAAAAAAAATGCAAACTCAGTACTAGCACAACTGTATGTTAAAACCTGAATGTTTCTGTCTTCTGATGCTGCAGTTTTGCAGCTTTCACCAATAATGGCAAGTTGGTTTATGCCAATTTCATTTATCAGAATTTCACAAGATGAAATATTTGGAAATACTAGTCCCCACAAATATTGAAAGGGTTTCTTGTCAGTGAAGCTCAGAGAAAAGTCAAACTTCAAAAAACAAAACTTAGGATCAACAAAAGACTTTGGCATTCAGCCAACACTATGTGACACCTTGTTTGCTTTCATTATTTCATTATTCTTCATGTAAACTTTCAGAGATTTTGTGAAAATGTCCTGCAGAGTTATTCATGAATCTTCAAGGTGAACGACCTTCCCACAAACATAGGAACACCTGGGAAGGAACAAGAGACCTGTGGTGGGTTGACCCTGGCTGGTCGTCAGGTGCCCCCCTGCCAGGAGCCTGCTCCAGCGTGGGCTTCCCATGGGGTCACAGCATCCTTTGGGCATCTGCCTGCTCTGGCATGAGGTCCTCCATGGGCTGCAGGAGGATATCTGCTCTACCACGGACCCCCATGGGTTGCATGGGGACAGCCTGCCTCACCATGGTCTTCACCATAGGCTGCAGGGGAATCTCTGCTCCGGCGCCTGGAACACCTCCTCCCCTTCCTTCTTCACGGACCTTGGTGTCTGCACAGTTGTTTCTCTCACGTATTCTCACTCCTCTCTCCGGGTGAAGTTTCTCTTGCGCAGTTGTTTTTCCCTTCTCTTAAAATATGTTATCCCAGAGGCGCTACCACTGTCACTGACTGGCTCGGCCTTGGCCAGCAGCAGGTCCGTCTTGGAGCCGGCTGGCATTGGCTCTGTCGGACATAGGGGAAGCTTCTAGCAGCTTCTCAAAGAAGTTACCCCTGTAGCTGCGCCCCCTGCTACCAAACCCTTTCCACGCAAACCCAATACAAGACCCATGCAAAGGGACCAAACCAGGCAACTGATAAGGCAAGAGTGCAAGCAGAGCTCAGGAAAAAAGCAAGTGAGATCTCAAGGAATATTGAGACACAGGAAAAAGGAGACAAAACTAGATGAGAGACACTACACAAAGATGTGCCTTAGAAATGAGAAATGGAACAAGCTAAAGCATGTAATACCTGGTAGGCAACAAAGTGAAAGAATTCTGTGCTTGTAAAGCTAAAAGGGTTCTTTTTAAGAGACCTTTTTGTAGAGACCTACAGCTATACAACCACATCCAACATTACAGGCATAGACTAACCTGAATCTCTCTCCAACTCTTTACTTCCACAGCTTATATTCTACCCCTTTAAGTCTAATGAACATTGCCGCAAGGAGCATGAGGTAGGTCAGAGTGAACGTCAGGATGAACAGGGCACCCAAAGGAAGCAGAGGCAAGGAAGCTTGGAGCAGGGGATCTGTACTGACAGAGTAACAAATTATTTGCAATAGGCTGTAGTGTCCTGGCAGCCAAAGGGAGGGGAGACCTTGGTCGATGTTCTTGTCTGGCCAAGCAGAGTTACTAGCTGACTTGCTACTACGTAGGGGCAAGGCTGAATCAAAGCCAGCAGGTTAATAAGATTTATATTTTTTCAGTCCTGTGAGCTGCTAGGTCCTATTAATTTTCACGTAAATAATGTCAGTGGCACACAGGTCCACTATTATGTTGTTTCTGTAAAAAATGTCCAGTCTCTGAGAATAAAGGACTACTTCAATATTTGCAGCCACTCAGATTTTTACTAAATAATATACGGAGATCAGAGTTCAACCACAATGAGTTTTTCATATATTAACCCTAATTGTATATAATCAAAATTTCATTAAAATAATTTTTAAATTACTATCACAAACCAGAACAAATCTAAAAAGAACTAATAAATAAAAAAAAATTTTTTTGAAAGAGAATAATTAAATACTCTGGGATTTCTCTTTTTTTTGGTCAGCAGGACATCTACTATAAAAATTAATCTTCATGCAGGTTATTAAATACAAAACATCTCTACAAGCACACTAACATTTCAAATTGATTTTTGGCTTATTAAGTTTAAATCCTCAGCTTCTGCATCACATTCAGGGTTGTACTAGTGATGTTTATTTCCTAATTTAGCTCGAAGTCTTTTGTGACTTTCAGTAATCAGTCCACGTAATCTAAATTCTGTCAAAAGCATCAGAATGCATATTCTGATGTACAGTGATTTATATACTGGATACGGTGTTTTACGTGTCCTGAGAGACATGAAAGATGGCAAACTTGATTTCCCATGAGACAAATTTTTCCCACACCACTTAGGCAGATAAAATGTATGAAACATCAAAAGCTTAAACAAAATCTTGACTTCTCTGAATCAAGGATCATTTTGCAATTTCCTCCAATAGAGCCAGAATTTATCCCTGCTTCATGCCTGGACCTCCACCTAACAATCCTATCTCCAGCCATCTCCCTATTGAAGCTGCTTCTCAAACCAGGCCACAGTAATACCCACAGCAGTTCTGAAATCCTGCCACAAAAATCCAGGATCTGCAGCTAATCACCTCTAGCAAGGACAGCCACGGAACAGTCATTTTCACTCTCAGCTGATATGGCGGGCATAAGCAAAAGACCTCAGTCAGAGAGCACTTAGTGCCAATCCTTTTGCGTATCTATACAGTCCAAAGGTCTCAGCACGTGATCTGAGAGAATCTGAGATCTCCAGACACGTACAGGTCAATCCAAATATTTTTAACTTACGAGAGAAAAAGTAGCTATATCCATTTTGTCAGAAAACTGTTACTACTGAACATCCATTGAAGCAATGGCAGACAGCCAGAGACAACAACAGGGAGTAAGCTGTCTGAGTGCAACTGTTTGTTGATGTGCACATCTGTTGATGAAAACTTGCCTACCTGCTCCCAGTACAGGTACATGTACAACCTGTCCTTTTGCAATTAAGTACTTCAGTATCCAGAATCAGTGCTCAGTTCTCATTTAGGCATTTCACCACTGATAAAAATAAAAGCATATTTATTTCAGTAGGAATTTCGTCTGTACACACATTGAAAGATAACATGGAAAATATGTGATTAGAACCAAGGGAGATAAGGTTCTTGTTTTGCTTTTAGAAATGCTTTCTCTGTCCCTTCATTATGAAACAGTCAGACAAATTACCTGTTTGGTATTAGTGACTGATACCAACCTTACAACTCAGGAAAAATGAATTACATGGAAAAATCATTCATGCTGAAAACCTGAATGACAAAGCTCTGCAAACAATCCACCTCTGAAGTACTACAAATCTTAAGTAAAAAAGATACAACTTGAAGTGCACATTGCAAGTATCATTACTGGCACTAAGATAAGCAGCACATCTCTTCTGTTCCCGTAAGTACTGCAGGTCCTGTCCTCTCTCCCCAAATTTTTACTATACTGCTCAAGGAAAGAAAACACTGGTCTAGAGAAACTGAGGCAAAAATTTGGTCTTATGGATGTTCTTCCAGGCAGCATTAGTCAGTACGGTATTTTCATGCTTTCAGAAAGATATGTACTTGCAATATATTTGCACAATGGCTGCCCCAAAATATGCAAATACAAGTATTTGCTGAGCCAAGAAATTTCAGATGGACATTTTAGTACACATTTAAATCAGTATTCCTGACATTTGAATGCTGACAGACTAAAATTAAAAAATAACAAAATACTTACAATTTTAAGATTTAGTCAGAAGAAACTGAATACTGATTTTCAGATTTAAACAACCATTAGTTCTTCACATGAATTGCAGTTTTTGAAATGTTGCTGATATGGTGCTATTGAAACTTAAAACCTGCCAAAACTAGTCTTTAGGCTGGATATTAGGAAAAAATTCTTTACTGAGAGAGTGGTCAAGCATTGGAACAAGCTGCCCAGGGAGGTGGTGGAGTCACCATCACTGGAGGTGTTCAAAAAATGTGTAGACATGGCATTGTGGGACATGATTTAGTAGGCATGGTGGTGGTGCATTGATGGTTGGACTTGATGATCTTACAGGTCTTTTCCAACCTCAATGATTCTGTGATTCTCTAATATTCAGTAACTAGCTATTTACATTTTTAAAACATAAGCCCAATTAAATGTCTGTCAAAGAGCTAATTACATAATACATATTAATTATCTAATTATATTATTTTTACTAAGCTATGCAATTAGCACCTGATTATATAATTTCAAATTTTATAGTTATGTCATTAGGAAAAAGGTAAGTTTTCAGCAAAACACAACATACACTGGATAAGAGTAAGACAGTGACATTTGTGAGTCACATCCATGTTTCCAGATGGAAAAGTGCCTAGATGTACTGCGAAACAAATGGACATGCTATTAACAGCAAATGGATATTAAAATTTACAATCTCTTCAAATCTTTTTATGTCACTTGGTATTTCTGGATGCAGTGATTATGTATTTAAGAGACACACTGATCTCATCTTAAAGTGGACATGAAATTTAGCTGAGAAAGCTAACTGCATTATGAAGGATTCTACATTGAATAAGTGTTTTGTTAGAACATTATGAAGCAGTGTGATTTTAAAGAAAAGCAGACTCACTGGCTAACTACAGAATTTTTCAGTGTTCTAAACAATTTAAATTGAACGAAAGATCGGGGGGGGAATCACTGTCATGTTCCGATTTCTATTGATAACATGCTAGGAGCAGATTTTTGAAAGAATATTTTCACTGGTATTTCACAGGAGCAACTCTACACATACAGGATGGTGGGGGGAAATAGTAATTAAACACAGTTTTTAAATTACATACTTGTTCAAATTTTGAGATGAGGCTTTAGGTTCCACGTAGTCACATGTGGAACATCACAGCAATTCTGACTGCCTTAACACTTGAGTCTACCCACATGACAGAGCTTAAAGATGTCATTATATAGAAAGTTCTCCATTTTCAAAATGCCACCTTACCATCATCAGTAAAAAGACATTCTTTTGGGTAGGCTCACCCCACAAAGAACTCTGTGAGTCAGTATCATGGAGAAGGGAAGGCAGGGAGCGCCTATTCTTCTATCAGGTGTTTCTCTAAGGACACCAGACACAATAATTTCACTTTGCCCAAGGATGCGATCAAGGCACTGAAGACTAAGTGCAAGATTCAAAAGAGGTGGTTGTGTGCCTAAGTACAAAATTGTCATTGCCAGCCTGATCCACTGGCAGCCACTTACCCCTGGAGACATCAAAACCTTAAATGCCACACTGGAAATATCTTACCCGAGATCTACTCTTGCATGTGCTCAGACTTGTTCCAGACTGAGCAGAGACCTACCTACCTACCTCATACATGCTACACTGCGTGACATTTTACATCCTTCTGTGAGAGACTATCTCATACAGACTAACACAGCCAGGCCCCTTTCAAAATGCAGCCATGTCTGCTTTTTGAGACACTGCTGAGGGAAGCAGTAACAGGGAGTTGCTGTGTATGATGCTGACATTCACATGAAATCGTCAATATGGCCATCATGCAGCAGAGAACGCAAAATTCATACAGCCAGAGAGAAAAGGAAAAAAAAAATTATGATGAAGGTAGGCATTTAGAAAGCTCAGGTTCATGCTCAGATGGGGATACCTCTCTTTAGACCTGAGGCAGGTAACTTTTCAAATGTAGAATTTTGAAATACACCCCAGATCTTAGTATTTCTTTTTCACTAGTTCCTGTGGCTCCGTATGACAAAGACAAGAACCTTCCATGTCCCACCACAAGAAGCTAACAGTTAAAATCAGCAAGTTCCAGTCTCAGGGATGGGATATCATACACCCAACAGAAATTGTTTCATCCAATAATTATGACGCGGGGGGGGGGAAGGGGTTTACACACCTCAGTACAAGAGTGTAAGTACAGTAGTAACCACAATAAGTTTGGGATGCACTAAACAAACTGAAATGCAACTCTTTCAGAGACTATCTGAATTATTAGGCCATCGTAAGACAGTTCTCACAACTTCTCACTTTCTTCTACATGGTGACGTTAATCACAAATATACACTGCAGAAACCACTTAAGTATCTGGCCAATCTGTGACACTCCAGAATGGTTTTGTTCAGCTGAAGATGTGGCTAGACAACTACCTGAGGACTGAAAAACAAGTGTAGAAGCCATTATAAGTACTAAATCCTCGGTCCTGTTTGCATTTACGTATTTGGATACTTAAAGACAGAAAGACTTATCTAAAGTCATACATGTATGTTTACAGGACTTGGTTATAGATCACTGAAAACTAGCAAATTCCTTCCACCATCATCCGTATCTGAGCACCACTGTGAGAAATTAGTAATAGTTCTCTTTTTAAAATAATGAGAGTCTACTCTCTCGTTCACTCTTGCATCCCTGCTCAAATCAGTAAGTTTACACATTGCAATTGCATCTCAGTACTTTCAGAAGAAAGAGAAAATGTAATGCACAGAAAAATAATCTCTCACCTTCTAGATCTTCCTTTTCAAAATGTGTTTTGAGAATGGAGCGAGTTCCACCTCTATCCACAACAGCCTCTTCATCATTTCTCTGCAGAACAGAAAAAAGAACAGGTAAGCTGCTTCCCATTTGGAAACTACTGGCAAGATTGTTAAGTGCTATGAAACAAAGATGCTTTTAATATTTATCTATTTACTCTTCCTACTCAGGAACAAAAAAGTTTTTAAGGATTTAATTTTCCTTATTAAAATCTATTCCTTATGCATCAGTTTTATTGAGGTATGATTTATTGAGGTATAACTTTGACACGAAGAAGTTCTCCTGTTAAAATCTGCAAGATGAGTAAATACTGGTTACTGGGAACTAAAAAAACATGAGTCAATAGGACAACGAAAGAGATGAGAGAAGAAATGTCTGGTTGAGGCAGCTTTATTCTTTTACTCTTGAAGAAAGGTACTGCAGATGTATTTTTGTCTTTAGACCAGGATCCGGAGCTACATGCAGAATTCCCAAATTATTAGCACTAACACTCCTTATACTTTGGCAAAGTTAGAGAATGATATTCAGTGACAATATGATAAGAAAACTGTAATACCATGAAAACAACTGGCTGCACATACTGGATAATTGCAAATTTTTTGCTTTTCTTTACAAATACCAAGCTGCAATTACAAGTAAAGGCAGACAGCACACACTAATAGTAGAAAACAGAAAAGCTGTTCTTCCTCAGGATCATCTATTTGCTCCTTAATTTTATACTGTAGTCATACATGCATTTTAACTGTATTCTCTACTGCACTGTAAATGTACTATATGATGAATTAGTGTATTGTGCGCAGGCTAAAAAAGCTACAGAAATTAGTGATTTTGGTCACTTCTGACATGAAAAAAATCACATTTCCCTAAGTAGAGAAATCTTTTGGGAGTTAAGCAACAGGGTACTGGATGCTGTGCTAAAACGAGTATTGGCTTCACTATGAGTTTGACATCACCAATTGTAAAAAAACCAGTTGCTAAATACAGCCTGTATTTCCCAACATGATTTAGAGTGGTTTCCAGTAAATGATGATGAAGAAAAAAGGATGATTTATACAAAAAGATGGATTAATATACCATGAATGTATATTTACTTGTCATTAGTGGAAGGGTTTTAGTAAGTGATATTAGAACTAGAACTGCTTGATTTCAATATATAAAATTGGTATCTTAATGGAAGTCTGAAGCAAGGGAATTTGAATACAAGCGCTACATGCTAAATATATATCTATATATAGAATGCAATAGGATGTAACAAGAAATTAAACTACGTGAGCAGCTCTCCTTAAAGAGCAGATACCCCAGGCAAAAAGATTCACATCTAGAGCTGGATGCTGTGCATTCTGGATATAAGTTTGTGTTTCAGGCTCCTCTCTTTTTTAAAAATAGCTGTCATGCTGTAGCTATCTTACACAGAAAAATCCTAGGAATGTGTCAGCACCAAGCATCTGGGCTGTTAAAGAAAGAGAGACTGAGAGTGTTACAGTGTCTTTATTAGAGTTTCCCCATCAATAATAGTATGTAACTAAAATCTGACAATGAGAAAAGGCCTTCTATTGAAACTCTTTTGTCTTTTAATAACTTAGAATAGGCTAATAATCTATTAAGATGTACCAGGGTAATATAATTTCGCACAAACCATTTGATCATCCTAGGTAAAATGAATCCATTATTTTAAGCAGCTAGAAGTAATTGGGCGTGTTTGTCATGCTGACATGATGCCATGCCCCTGGACAAATGGTTAGGCAGGATGCCAAAGGCCAAATATTACAGGCACATCAGAAGTAGTGCTATTCCAGCATAAGCCACAGCCATCAGTATTTTACTGGTCCCAAAAAGGCCTTAAAGAAGTAATGTTAGGGGAAATTCTACAATGGGGAAAATATTAAATTGCTGGACAGTTTAAAACCTTTACAGATCATCTAAGTAAACTAAATACTAATTAATTAATTAATTAATAGTTATCAAAATATGCTCATACACTTTGACTTCTCCTTTCCCATGTGTTCAATTTTCAGCTTCTGGCAATCTTTTTCTTCCCTGCCTCCTCTTCCTGTAATGTCAAAGCAAGTCTCAGCCTTGCCTCATTCTCAGAAGTGGGTTTATTCTATTAACATTACAGGGAAAAACAGCTTAATTGGGAGTATTGTGTTGTTGCCAATTCATTTGTCAAACTCTGAGCAAAGTCCAATTAAACAGGCCTTGCACTATACACTCTCACTTCCCAGGGAGCAGTATGAAAGCCACCTTGCATTTACCAGTATAAGAGTCACACTGCATTTAGTCTAGAAGTAATTTCTATGATTCCTGTACTGCCTCCTTGGAGGAGGGGAGAAGGAAGGGAAGGGCTTGCTAGTAGTTTAGTGCAGTTAAGTCTTAATCTCATTTGGAGGTAAGTGCTATCGCAATACAAGTAAAAATAGTGGCAGATCCACTCCACCTTCCCATGATGACTAGAGACTAGAAACTTCATTTCAGCTGGTAATGCTCTGCTTTTTATTAGCATGTCAGGAAAACTATGAAATTATTATTTTTAAGCCTTGCAATAAATGAGAGTTTGAAACTGAAAGTATAGGCAAGACTAACCATAAGACAGTCATGGAAAATAGAATTCATGCTCTGGATGATTTTTAACATACCAAGCAGCCACCAAGCTCCACAGTAACATGCTCAAGGCCATGAATCCACTGCAGTTTTGCCTATCAGTTTCAGCAGGATCAGAATAAGGCATGAAAACTAAGTGTTTTTCACAGCCATGCCATGTTATGTCAGAATTCCACCACTTCTTCCTTTCACCCCATTTGAAGGTGATGAAGGTCAGAAATTTTACATAGTGCACAAATCTGCTAGGACTGAGGTATTCAAACCATATTGAAATACTGCAGCAGTCTGCAAACAAATGTGTGGACACACTGACCAGGTATGAGTCCTTGGAACTGTCCATTATTGCAATGAGTTGCTTGCTGAGTCCAGTGAACACTGTGGTCTACTGCTTAAAGCATGGGAGAGGGATCCAGGAAGTCCCCGAGCGCTAATCCTGGATCTGCCACTGACTTGCTGTGTGGCCTTGGGAAAGTCACTTAATCTCTGTGCCTCAGCTTCCCCATCTGTAAAATAGGGATAAATAATACTTACTCACCTACCTTGCTCACCGGCCTGCTCTGTGCCACAATTAATATTCACACAGCATTTCAGAACTGTAAAGCACTACAGAAGTGCTAAATCATTCAATTTAGGAAAGTGCGCAGCTTACCCATGTGAAGGAGATGATGGTAGGAAAAAACAAGACTGATAAAAATCAACATTTAGGCATAATACCTTGTAATAGTTTTACAGTGCACAGCTTCAACAACTTAACTGGACAAAGTTTACATAAAAATAAGTACACTGGGCTCGCTTTCTGTTGGCCTAATTCAAGAGCAATGTTACAGAAGCCAGTGGAATTACTTTTCTGTGAAGCTGTAATCAGAGCTCAATAAACATCATATATTTATAAACAACCTAACATTTCTCTTTTTAATTATATTTGTTAATATTTTATGGTTTTATATAGTTATCACACAATGGTTTACCTAAAATGTAGGCACAAAACTGTCTCCCTAAAGCAATAAAATATCAGCAAACACACAGTAGAAGAAATAAGACAGTAAGAAAAAGCTGAGGCTTTCACGTGGAAACCACAAGCTCCTTAGAGACCAGGGCTCAGCAACTCTACTCAGTCCAGGATTTCACCTCTTATATTTTCCAAATGAATGCTGAAATGACCTTCACCACACAGCAGCATCTGCTGCACATATTTCACAGGAAAAATCTATTTTAATGGAAGAGTCTTATAAATACAGATGTTACTATTTCTGTCTCTTCATACTAGAGGTTTAAACATAATGGTAAGTATAGAAAAGCAGACAGTAGAGTCATCTTCTGCATCTTTTACAGTGCAACCACACATTATAACATTGAAGTATATATTTGAAGTTGAACAAAATTAAAAGGAAATAAACTGCCTTCAAAGACATTTGGCTTCTACTTTTTGGTATGCAGTCACGAAGGAAGAAGGTCACCATGAGTGCTAGGAGTACTGATTTTCAACCCTTAGATCTCGCAGTATAAAGTGAGGATGCAGCTGTTCCCAGGAATTTTAAGTGTATTGGTTAGATGGAATAAAAAAGCCCATGGTTTACAAACTGAAAACAAATGTCTGAAGTGCTCTTTCCATCCAGTATCGATAAAGCTCACTACCAGATATTCCAAAGCTAGATAAATGACCTCCTGGAAACCTTCCCAAATTGACCCTCTTTAGCTATGATACAGCCCTAAATGCAATTCATAGTGTTGCAAAAAGGTTGATCCTTAAACCTGTCACCTCCCAGAACTATGCATTGCCCTTCCACACCTCAGATCAATTTAACAGAGAAACAACATATTTGGAAAAGCTGAGAAATGTCATTTTATGACAGATGTTTTCGGGTGGTTTTAGTTATAACTCTTAAAAACTGCCTATGTTTTCATCATGTGATAGATGATTTGAGTGGAAAGAAGAAGTAACTCCTTTCAAAGGTGGATCTGTACAAAGGCATACGACACATTTTTAAATACGTATGTGCTAACGTAGACATGTACACTCATAGAACTTCAGTATATTTCTGGATGATGGAATTAGGACACATTCCTCATATCCTGGATGACAAGGTAGATTAAAGTCTACGTGGCAATACACAGATTTGAAGTTATCTATACATTTATTATGCGTATTTACTAAAAAAAGAAAACCAGTACCTGATCTTAAAAGACACTGTTGCAAATATCATAAAAGCTACCTAAATATTGCACAAACATTAACTGAAGATCATCTGTGCTGATCGCTGCAGTAAATGAAATAATACCTCCTTCTATAACAAGGTGACCCACTCAGTGGATTAGGGAAAGGCTGTGGATATAGTCTACCTAGACTTTAGTAAAGCCTTTGACATGTTTCCCACAGCATTCCCCTGGAGAAACTGGCTGCTCATGGCCTGGACGGGTGCACTCTTCAGTGGGTAAAAAACTGGCTGGATGACCAGGCCCAAATAGTTGTGGTGAATGGACTTAAATCCAGTTGGCGGCTGGTCACAAGTGGTGTTCCCCAGGGCTCAGTACTGGGGCCAGTTTTGTTTAATATCTTTATCAATGATCTAGATGAGGGGATCAAATGCACCCTCAGTAAGTTTGCAGATGACACCAAGCTGGGCAGGTGTGTTGATCTGATTGAGGGTGGGAAGGCTCTGCAGAGGGATCTGGACAGGCTGGATCAATGGGCCGAGGCCAATTGTATGAGGTTCAACAAGGCCAAGTTCCAAGTCCTACACCTGGGTCACAACAACCCCATGCAATGCTGCAGGCTTGGGGATGAGTGGCTGGAAAGCTGCCCTGCAGAAAAGGACCTGGGGGTGTTGATTGACAGCCGGCTGAATATGAGCCCGCAGTGTGCCCAGGTGGCCAAGAAGGCCAACAGTGTCCTGGCCTGTATCAGAAACAGTGTGGCCAGCGGGAGTAGGGAGGTGATCGTGCCCCTGTACTCAGCGCTGGTGAGGCCGCACCTCAAATACTGTGTTCAGGTTTGGGCCCCTCACTACAAGAAGGACATAGAGATGCTGGAGCGTGTCCAGAGAAAGGCAACAAAGCTGGTGAGGGGTCTGGAGCACAAGTCTGATGAGGAACGGCTGAGGGAACTGGGGTTGTTCAGTCTGGGGAAATGGAGGCTGAGGGGAGACCTCATCGCTCTCTACAACTACCTGAAAGGGGGTTGTAGAGAGGTGGGTGCTGGTCTCTTCTCCCAAGTGACAAGTGACAGGACAAGAGAAAATGGCCTCAAGTTGCACCAGGGGAGGTTTAGACTGGATATTAGGAAAAATTTCTTCACTGGAAGGCTTGTCAGACATTGGCACAGGCTGCCCACGGAAGTGGTTGAGTCACCATTCCTGGAGGTATTTAAAAGATGTGTGGAAGAGGTGCTTAGGGACATGGTTTAGTGGTGGACTTGGCGGTGTTAGGTTAACGGTTGGAGTTGATGATCTTAAAGGTCTTTTCCAACCTAAACGATTCTATTATTCTATGATAACAAGAAATGTACATTAGGAAATAGGAAATTGTTTGGACAATAGGAAATTATTAAACAGTTGCAATGACTATGTCTCACTGTCCTTCCCTTGGTAGGTACTCTGCTCGACTGATACGATATTTGGTGCTAATATATTTTGAACAGACAAGTCAAAATAGATAACACTAAAATTTTCATTTTACATGGAAAACTAGAAATTATTTCTTTTCTTAATCTTTCTTTCTACCTAATTTTCTTCATACTTGGCTACTTTTATTTTCTGTCTCTGATATTTGGTCAGTATTTTCAGTAATCTGAATAATTGCTTTTCTTTGAAATACAACACAAAAATCAGCTACACAGAGTATTAATATTCCAGAAATTTTTTCAGGGTTTTTAAACCTTCAGGTAAAATCCTTTCCCTTTTTAATTACATTCTGAATACGCCCACAGCACAAATCACAACATAATCAAAAAGAATCCTTTTTCAGCATCTTCCTTTCTGTAAAATATATAGCAGAGCAGAAGCCATTTTGATTTTTTCCGCACTAGAAATTATGCATATGTCACACCTGCTGACTCATAAGGAAAATAATCATGGTATTAATTACTTCTCCGTATAAGCCACTTATTGATGATTAGACAACCTACATAATTTTCAAATGCCATCTGGAACTAAGAAATGCCTGTCAGCATAAAACATTAAATACTGCATTCCTATGAACAATAGAAAGCTGTAATATAAAATTATTTTAGTTATATTATCAGTAATTATTTAAAAGATAGAATGCTATAATATATTCATTTCAGTTTATATATTTTTATGATAATGTTAGTGGTATAGACCTTCTGTATTCACCTTTCAAATGGTCTGTACTGAAATTCTAAACATTTATCCAGACATCACATACACACCATGATTGCCTTCTCACTCTGAAGATATTCCAGCATTATCGCTTTGTGTTGTATTTATTTCACAGACCCATTACATGACATTTGTGTTTTTAATATCATTTTGATTAAGTTCAGCTTGACATTTCATAAAGATGGCATTATTAAAGATACAGAAAAGTGTGTTATATGAACTCAGGAGCTGCCAAGAGCATACTGGAAATATCTTGTAAGACAATTAACCTAAATGGCTAAAAAGCTGTTACATGTAGATGGATGCCTCCCTGTTGTAGGAGGCAAATCACTGGTGACTGCCATCTTCAGCCTTGTCCTTTAAATTGTCCTTGAGCAGACAGTCACAAAAAACTGATGGGATGCACAATGTGTATGCCCACAATTTAGATGCTACAATTCTTTCCTCTTTCCAAAAAGAAGCACGGGGGGGGAGGGGGGGGAACAAACAACCTTTTTGAATATTATTGTGTTTAATTGCTTATATTACATATAATCATATTTAGCAATCTTTTGAGATGGAAAGTATACTGAATTTTATCTTTCTGATGAAATACAATTGCTTTTCCATTCCACTAACTACACTGTATCATCCTTTTCCCCTCTTATCCACCTATCAAGGATGACCCATCAAAACACATTTATAATGCAATAAGGTTGGTTCTGTAAGGTCTGAAGAATTATTTTTAAAAGTGTCCCTTTAATTGTACTGCTTTTGTGGCAGCTTTCTGCAGTAATCACTCTAGTGAACATAAACCATGTATTCCTTTTGGTGAGCTCTGCTCCACATAGTTCAGGCTATGCAACAAAGTAGAAAGCAATTACTTTTCATGCCAGATTTACATCTTCCCCAGGGCTGCATGTCATATGCATAGAGGCATCCTTCTCTGTCGCTTTTTCCCTGTTCTCTCTTTTTATAGCAAAAGCCAAGATACTGTTTAGCATGACTCAATACAGAAACACCGTCTTCTACACCAGTGCTAGAAATTGCACTAATCAGCACTGGCTCCAAAGAACTGATTTGCTACCGACCCGAGACTCAGCATATTTAATGTAATAATGCAATTCCTGTAATATATAAACATAGATAATCATTGCAGACATTAAATCTAAGCCCATACTATTGTTATAAATGTAATGAGACGAAACACAAGCAGAAAATGCACACACAAATAAAACAAAGCAGTTTTACAGACAAGTAAACGCTCACTAATACATACAATTCCTGTGTTTATCTACATTGAAGCATTCTGTCCTGGTTATATGCCATTACGCACAATACAGCCACTATGAACTGATGCATAAATGAATGCATAATCACTAAAATATTTCCTTATCATTTGATAAGGAATCTTCTTTCTTAGAATAGCCATTTTAGGTAGAAACAATACATTTCTTACATTTGCAAGGCAGATATGTTACTTTATCTATTCTTCATACACCTATCCAACTGAAGACAAGATTTCTATTTAAAGAAGACAAAACAGGAAGTCAAGGCAAAATAGTAACTTATTGCAGTACCTACATGCCCCACTTCCTCTGTCTGCACTCGCCCATCAGAAAAGGACTCTGTTGTACTAATAGCTGCAGCAACAAAACGGGAAAGGGGGGTGGAAACCCCAACGTTCCCACTCAAAAGGCTTGATAAACCTCTTGGAGCATTGGATATAATAATGAAATAATGAACTGTTAAATTTTTTCTGGATTCTGATACATGTTTTAAGCACCTGCCTTTACTTGCAGCTGTTCTTGCCATGTTTTGTATGTCCTGGAATAAAATTATCAGGAATGCCTAAATGACATGAGCGCCTTACAAAATCTGAACAAGGCACTTCGGTTATTGTGTTTCTTTGAACATTTTCAGTCGTGTTAAGATTCTCATAACTTCTTCTCTTCCTTCCTATCATACCACATCTGCTGGATTTGTAAGCTGATCTTTATTCAATTGCTAGTCTCAGCCAGACCTCTGAATAAATAAAAGGCAGTGTTCCTTGCTGCGAGTTAAGGGATGTAGAAGTTGGGTCACATCTGTATGACTGAGATTTTATTCCCTTTGCTTCATATTTTTCTTTACTACACTGTCAAATACTTGACAGCATAGTTGTCGAGGTGAGAACAGCACAGATTTCAAGCTGAGGCATGGTTATTTTTTCTTCTGTGGTTATTATTCAAATGTCTTACGTCGTCCTAGTGTAGTGCCATTAGCTAAAATCCTCTTTTCTTGCTTCATAGCAATGGCTATGTCAACTACTACGGAGAAGTCCAACAGCATGAAGATGGATGTGAAGACTTTCTCCAAAGCCCAAATGAGATTTACTTTTAGCTTGTATGGGCTCTCTCTTGGTCCAATGCCAGGTGAGGACAGATCCAGCATAACAGCATTATTTAGGTGTAGTTAGAAGTTAAACATGCTGAGTTTAGCCCACTATGTAATAGGATATTAGCTGCTGGGCAGCAAATGGAAAAAAGTAAATTATATTAATTGCTAGTTTCTTAATCAGCAGTACGATATATTGGGTTTCAAGCTAGATATACTTCCCATATCAAAGGATCTGCTTTCAGCCTCAGAAAAGATGACATATTCAGATTTCTCTACCTAGAAATAGGGTCAGGGAGAAGAATCATAGAAGGCAGTCTTCTTGCAGCAGCTACTCATGTGGAAGTAGCAAGTGCAAAGAAGAAAAGAGGTCATGACCAACTTACCAAAATCTGTTTTAACAGCCGCTACAACACAGGAAATACTTCCTTTACAGCCACAAAAATTACGTAGTCTGGAGTCTGCATCTTTTACACACAAATGTATGCCAATCATAGTTCAAAACATCACCTTTTTTTTTTTTTTGACATTGCAAGCCAGCATGATCAATAATAAATTAACTCCCTCCCTCAGAAACACCAGTATGTTCAGCGATTCTTCTGGTTCTCAGACCTACCCACAATTTTCAGTTGTATTTGACCAACGCTCTCTACAAGCACAATCCAAGGATTCATCAAGGCAGCAGGGAAAATGTCCCAGCACAGAGATATTCTAACTCAGATTAATTCCATAAAACTTCTGGCACCTAACTGAAGTTGCCTTAACTACAGATGACATTACCATCAACTTTTGTAATAGTCAATGCAAAGAGATGGATAACCAGGATAACCAAGATCTTAGGTAGACTGACTGTCACTGAAGATGGGCTTGAAAAATTGTTGAGACTTAAGAGAGTCCGATTAGGACTATCTGGAGAGAGAGGATAGTAAACTAGATGGACTGTTAGTTTGATTGAGTGTGATCATTCCTACATAGCCAAACTCACTGCTAACCTTCCAAATAAATTTGCAAATATTGTGGCTGTGCTTGCAGTGAAGGTAGCCTGACTGAACCAAATCTCACTGAAGTGTTAAAGAATAGTATGGACCTATTTTCATCCATTGTCAGGAAAAGTTAACTTAGAATACCATACAATTTTCTGTTGCATGCCCAAGGATTAAACTGGATTCCATGTGGTCCTTCAGAGTTGTCTTCTCTATGATCTGTTATCCTCCAGAAGAAAAAAGAAGATGATTGTGTTTGGTTTGGTTGGGTTTTTTTTAAACTGAAACTTGTAAATAACTTCCTTGAAGACAACTGACAAGTGTTTCTTGGACAAAATGTATAAATTCAAATGTAGAGTTTAATCTGAAGAGTTCCCAAATCATCTATAACTTCAGGGAGTAACTTCAGCAGAAATATCTAGAATGGATGACCCAGTACTTCCCATCTCCCAAGATTTAGGTTGATCTACATGATTTTGTTGTCATGAGTGACTTTGTTATCAAGGCAACTATAACTGATGTGATTGAAAAACACAGATTTGTATCACCCAGAAATGTTCTGCTGCATGCAAATGAACAGTTACCCTAATGGAAATGAAGAGACCTTTTGCACTGTCTATACAGTCACAGCACAAGACAAGAAAAACTCTCCATCTAATAATTATACAATGACATTCTGATTATCTTTGCTCTCACTCTTTATCTGTCTCAGGTCATCAATAAGCCATGGTGACTAGGGAGGGCAATGCCAGAGAAAACAGCTAGGAGCCACTCTATTCACAAAGAAGATAAAAAATAATTATGTCCTCCAAGCCACTGATGATATGATCTGCTATCTGAAAGTTCAGGTAGTCTAATTAATTCACACAGGGATTAAGAAAAACAGTAAAGAGTGCAGAAGGGGGGGGGGGGGGGGGGTCGGATGGGGAAGGAAAGGCAGAAAAGAAATAAGAGAGGTAATGAAACTGATAATGTGTTCTGAGAAATAACAGGGCAAATAAACAGATTGCAGATAACAAGTTTGAAGTTACTTGTGCATCACTTCTGCTCAGGGAATGAAATACTGCACTGTAAAGAGAATTTTCATATCAAAGACTCATTCAAAATATATTGAGAAAGTGATCACGACACTGGACTAGATAACAAGGGATATTTGTACAGTTTATAGGTCTAGACAGCACAAGTGTACAAGATACACATTCAGGAATTTGAAATGTGCTGCCAAAGAATCAAAGATAAATATTAATTATAAATAGTAGCTTAACTGGTCTTCCTACCTCTAAGACATCTGAGAATTAGACTTGTACAAATTGCTTGCCTACTGTAATCACAGAATGATAGGGGTTAGAAGGGACCTCTGGAGATCATCTAGTCCAACCCCCCCACCCCTGCCAGAGCAGGTTCACCTAGAGCAGATTGCACAGGAATGCATCCAGGCAAGTTTTGAATATCTCCAGAGGAGACTCCACAACCTCTCTGGGTAGCTTGTGCCAGTGCTCTACCACCCTCAAAGTAAAGAAGTTCCTCCTCATGTTTAGGTGGAACTTCCTATGACCCAGTTTGTGCCCGTTACCTCTCGTCCTGTCACTGGGCACCACTGAAAAAAGACTGGCCCCATCCTCCTGGCACCCACCCTTTAAGTATTTATAAGCATTAATAAGATCCCCCTTTAGTCTCCTCTTCTCCAGACTAAAAAGACCCAAGACCCTCAGCCTTCCCTCATAAGAAAGATGTTCCAGTCTCCTCATCATCTTTGTAGCCCTTTGCTGTACCCTCTCCAGCAGTTCCCTGTCCTTCTTGAACCGGGGAGCCCAGAACTGGACACAGTACTCCAGACACAGCCTCACCAGGGCAGAGTTAAGGGGGAGCATAACCTCCCTCCACCTGCTTGCCACACTCTTCTTGATGCACCCCAGGATGCCATTGGCCTTCTTGGCCACACGGGCACATGGCTGGCTCATGGCCATCCTGTTGTCCACCAGGACTCCCTGGTCCCTTTCCACAGAGCTGCTCTCCAGCAGGTCAGCCCCTAACCTGTACTGATGCATGGGGTTATTCTGCCCCAGGTGCAGTACCCTACACTTGCCTTTGTTGAATTTCATAAGGTTGCTCTTTGCCCAACTCTCCAGCCTGTCCAGGTCACGCTGAATGGCAGCGCAGCCTTCCGGTGTGTCCGCCACTCCTCCCAGTTTTGCGTCGTCAGCAAACTTGCTGAGGGCACACTCTATCCCTTCATCTAGGTCACTGATGAATAGATTGAACAGGACTGGACCCAGTACTGACACCTGGAAGCTCTAAACATCATCACTTCCATGGCCTTGCTGTTCTAGACTAGTCAAGATATTTGACAATAAAAACAAGCTAAAAGTTAGAAACAACTGATATGACTTTAACAGTTTGCTTTATATTGAAATTACAGAACAAATTTTTGGAAAGGAAAAGGCACAAGCATTACTATAGAGTAGAAAGTAAATGTGAACACAGCATTACCAGTTTATACATGTTTTGTCAGTGGTTCTATATGAAAGGATTTTATTGTTAGAAACCAGCGTTATTATTTTCATTGTCAATTTTATCATAATGCAGCCGTAGAGAACAGCAAGGGAGGATACAATGATCTCCATCAGAGCTTCGAAGGATATTAGCTAACCTTTATCTCTTGTCTACTTTAGGAATTTGGAAGTCTTTTTAGCAGTAGTAGCTACGGTATGTGAAACAGAAAGGCTGGATTGTATCACTGGTTTGGTAGAAAAACCTTTCCAAAGCAAAATTTTTTTTCAACCCTTCTCACAGGCATAGTATTTAGCTGTTTATTTATGTATTTACTAGATAACTAGTATCACATTAAATTTCACCTTTCAAACTCCAGCTCCTTGATCTAAATGTCCCCAGCATTCAGTATTTTGAAAAAATGGCAGAAATTACTAGATAGCAAGTTTTACTGGCACAACATAAGTAATGAAGTTTTTGAATCACTTGTATTTCACTATACTGCTCTAAAGCGAAAACAATTACAAACACAATGATGAAAAATAATATCCAGCAGATGCTCTTCATACCCCTCCTTGCCAAGACATCTCCTTTTAATAAAGAATGGAATTTTTTTGTGGTGAACAAAACAAAGAAAATTCTTATCATTTAAACATGATGCCGCAAGTTACTTGGATCAGTCTTTCATTTATTACAAGTTTGTACCAGGCTTAGTACAATAGGCTCCTCTTCTTGGCATAACCTCAGTGTAGGTACTAAACAAATAATAATCTCCTGATCTGTATTTGGTCTTACAAGCATCCTTCCTTATACCTGCAAATTCTGCCTACCTTTTCTTTAACTAGCATTGTTATCAAATATGTATGTGTATGAATGTGTGGAGAAAGAAAAATAGTGTCTGTGGGCTCCACTGACATATATGCTGCAAATATATGCATGATGTGATAGTCAATAATTTATTTAGATTACTTTCTTTACAACTATTCCAATAGTCATATAATTTAAAAGACACATTATAGCCTGCAGGTATACAAATAATAAATAGTCTCAGGTTAAGAATACTTGGCAACTTAAGTATAATACAATGCGCACAACTAACACACCTGCCCAGTCATTAAACGGTTATACTTAACTTTATAGACTACAGAAGGAGTTTCAAGGAGGAGCTTCAACAAAGATTGGGCACAGTAAAAGAAAGTACACTAATGACTAAGATGAACAGCAACTGGGAAATCGAAACCGATACCGCCAGTAGAGCAAACACAAAATTCAACTTTGTGGTAAAATCTCTCTCTTGGAAGGGAAAGGAGAAGGCAAGTTGTAAAGCTTTTAAAAGAAAGACTAGAAGTTTGTACTTGAGAAGATGAGTATAAATAAATTTCAAAAAGCAAGCAATGTAGGCAGAGTGATAAGTCAAGATGATATTAACACCAGTAATCAAGTGAAGCAAAGCTCAAAGTATTAAAGTCAGACAGGCAGATGAGATCATAACAGTCATGGCCTTCAATCTGATTTACAGCTACATGGACAAACAGGAACTGTCAGACCTCAGAGCTGCATAGTGCAAGAAGAGCACACCAGGATAGAAAAGAAAACCCAGGAATTGTTTCTGACATGCTTATGTTCAGGTGACCACTGACGACCAAGAAAATTTTCTGAGATAGGTAGAGTTTAACCGGAGTGGGGGAAGACCACTAAAAAATAAAGTAGTGATGCCTTCATAAAGATTATGCTTATGGCTACATTATCTGAAGTAAGGTGTGGAGGAGGATGCAAAGGATGAGGATGGATTCCTGAGAGATCTAAACAAACACCTACATACAGAAAGAGGAGGGGGGGAGAGGAAGACCCACCCAATAAGAAACTGAGTCTGAAAAGAGAGAGAATAAACAGGGACAAAATGACAAATGCCTAAGAACAACAAAATTTAGTGAAGACTCTAACATAGCATCACAGAGAGATGACAGATGGAGTGGAGGAGAATAAAGGACTAGCCTGGAATTCCTCCAGGAAGAAGTCAAGTGGAACATTAGTGAGATAAATTTCAGTGCAAAAGACAGAAACTAGAACTGAACAGTTCTAGAAAGGCATTAGAATACAGGAAATGAAGACAATTGTACACAGCATGCTAAGGGAATGGGGAGATGAAGGAGGGCCATGGATAGGACATTAATCTGGTGAATAGAAACTTCAGAAGTTGAGGGTTGTTTTGTGTTGGTTTTTTTAAAACAAAGAGACTCAGACATACTTCTTGTGTATGGGAAGGAATTCAAGGAGAGAAACAGAAATGAAAAAAAAAAGAACAGCAGAAGGTCAGAAGGTGGATAGGGACAGGGATAGGTTCATTTGAACAGGTTTCAAAGACTACAAACCAAAATCTTAATGTCTGTTTCAGGAAAGGAGGAGGAAGCTTGAATTTTGACCTTAGTTAATTAGTTTTAAGTTCACATGGTGAGAGAGGGCAATAGATAAGCTGAATGGAGGGCTATATGATTAATAAAAAATACAGAACAGGCAAAACTGCAAGCAAAGATACTCATAACAGATGACAAAAAAACAGAGATAAAGAAATACAGAAAGTCAGCAGAATCAAAAGATTTTCACCAGACATAGTCAGCAGTATCTCTGAGGCATGGCAGATGGCATTAGGAACTGAGAAAGTGGATACTGGGAGTCAGCCAGGACCATGAAATGTCAGAAGGGTTTGGAAATGTATGAGAAGAACAAAAAAATAGAGCCTAAAGAGAACTGATAAGCTGGTAGAGGAAAGGAATAAAGGAAATAAGAACAGAAAAGAAGTCATTAGGGTCGACAAAACAGAGGTTTTACAAAGTCCCACTCTTGCAGAGAGAGAGAGAGAATAAAAATGTTGAGAAAGTTCAAATAGTTATCACAGAAAAGTAACTCAGAGAACACAGTGCTCAGAGAAGACCAAGTCAAGTGCATAGCTGATCTGGCACATGGAATACAATTCAAATGAGAAACAACAGCAACAGGGCAGCTACAGAGTCGCATGGTTATCCATATGGGAACTGAAGGGTGAGAAATTATGAATGGAAGAAAGTTGCATGTCAAAAGTCAGCCAGAGAGATGGGTATAGGTAGAATTGTGTGCATGCAAACCATAAAAACATTAGAAAGGCAGGCCAAAGGGAATTCTGTTGTAACAAAAAAAAAAAAAAAAAAAAAAAAAAGAGCTAAGAGCAGGCAGAGCCTAAGAACAAGAGCGACAAAGTATCAACAACTTTGACCCAAATTCAGAGTGGATATTGCTGGAGGTAACAGTCTCCACAGAAAGGGCCATAGATGAGGCACTGTTAATAAACAAGGGAACAAAGTTCTGTGGGCTGCAGGGAACAGCAGGAGGTAAAAAGACAACTTCCAGGTTCTTTGAGACCAGTAACATTCCAGAAACATCACGAAAATAAAAGGAAGACCAGATAATGGAGGAGATGAGTTTTGCACCTGAAGGAAAAAAGAAAGTGACAGGAATGGCACAGAAAGGAGGCTGAACCAGAGACAGACGTAATTTAACAGAAGAAGGAAAGGACACAGAATATCAAAAGAAGTGTAATCCGGACATGGGTTGATATAAGAGCATGAAAAGCATCAGAAAAAACAGAGATAAACAAGCACCACTAAAGCAATCAAAAATAACAAGAGGAAGGAAACAGTACCATCCTGATTGTTGCTCATTCATATATCCTGAAACTTCTGTTATCTGAAGCTGTTACCTATACTCTCTCTGACGTACATTAGTTGTTTTAACAAATTACATGGCAATTTAAAACGCTAGTTGATAAGGATGATTTGCTATGACATAGTTATACTAGGAAAATATATAATCCACTGAAGTTTATATTGCATGTCAAGTCCATATAAGCAGTACTGGTCGAGGCATTTTATAGTTGTACACTCTGTAACTATATTAGAAGTTCATGCCAACACACGCTAATAAATCTTTTGTAGTGTAGAACTGGACTAATCTGAGCCCTATTCTCCCAGGAATTTTAATCATATTTATGGATCATTTGCCAGAATAGCATACTGATTGCTTAATTCTTCTCAAGATACAGTACACAAGAGTAAATAACATCACTGGTTCAGTGTTCTGCATTCTTGGGCGTACAGATGTCTGGGTTCTTGGGGAGGGAGTGTTTGGGGTTTTTTAAGGAGCTTGTTTTGTTATTTTAAGCCTTACTTATTCTTTTCCAAACCCAACATCACAGCTAATATGCCTGATACTTAATTGTTTTCAAGTAGAAGATTTCCAAAGGCAAAGGACTGTAAACAGAACGAGGCCAGCTAATGTATTTTAAACCATATCTATCCCAGGAAGTTACACAGGGCTTTTGGTCCCCAAATAAGAGTGCAATCCAGTCTGCTATATATGGGAACCACAGATTTCAGCTAAAACATTAAAGTTCTATGAGTTGTTCTGCCTAAGAAGGAAAAAAATAAAAGTGACTTGAAATTCACTCCTTCCCTGTCACTCTGATATGCTATTAAAGTCACAAACATACACACTTAAAAAACAAAGGGGCATCAACACTTAGAAAAGGATTAAGAGTTATGTGTAATAATTTTACTTTCTTTGAAACATTTATGCTCCAGTATAATTTCATCTCCTGATGTAAGCATGGCAGAATTCAAAACTCAAAGAAGCAGGTTTATAATCCATCAGGATTACAAATCCATTTCCAAGTGACGGAATTCTCAGTAGACTGGATCAAGATGTTACTCCCCAAAAGGTACGTGAAATCCTACATTAACTTACACCTTGCACAACGCAGCATAGTCAATGGGAACCCAGCAGGGAGCTAGGTAAGAGTCCAGACAATTTTTATTTTAAACTATAGCATTGCCATGGACTGCAATAGAAGACTTTAAAAAGTGCGTATTGTAAGAGCTTTCCTCTGCTTAGAAACAGAATGAGCATATTTTAAACTGGGACAGAGTGGAGAAAAAGTCAACGAGAGACTAGAAGCAGTAACAGAAAGTCAGAAGAACAGAACTGAAGTCTCCCTTGAACCTCTGTCTACCCTTCAAACAAAAAAGGCCCAAAGCTTTCATAAGACCACTAAAGACTGAAACTGCATCTCCCTGTACAGCTTACATTTAAACTGAAGAATTTTTCACAGAGGGAAAAAAGAAGAAAGAACCAGAAAAAGCAAATGTCCCCACTTCTCCCTTTAGCAGTGACTTGCATAGGGCAGTCAGGAAGCCTGCCCATTCACCTCACAATCACTGGAACAGCCAGTTTAGCTTAACTAGCACTCTGTCTATGCCCGTTTATTATTCATCTGCTAAAAAAATAATAAGGGGAGGGGGGAAGTCGCAAGTGACATATTTAATTAGTAAGTAAAAGATAAGAAATGTCTCCTTTTCAACAGCATAAAGATCAAGTCAATAAATCCTGTGCATAGTTCTATTAATAGATACTATTATTCCCTTGAAAGTCTTATTCACTACTATTCTCATTCTTGTTCATTATTCATCACCCTGAATCACAAAAGTAATGCTCATGCCAAAGAATGATAAAAGATTAGCAAAGATGTGATGACTTTTTTAACCTGTCCATAAAAAAATTGAAACTCTGTGTGACATTATTATCTTGTATTTGTCTGTCTTATGTTTTAAACGCTTCCTGAATGTTCCTGCTTCCTCAGTTTTCCTGTTACTGTTACGCTGCATTACATTTCTGAGGAGATCCAGCCAGCCTAGAAGTAAAGAGATATTAAATTTGCATATGCTTCAAACAGAATTACTCTCAAGATACTTTAGTCAACAAAACCCAGTTTATAATCCCAAGTTCTACAAGTGAGACACTGAATGTGGTGTGTAACATCCTTACTTGAAATCACTTCTGGTACCTTTTAACTGGATTACTTGGACTCACCTCTAGTACCTTTGAGCTGGAAGACCACACATACGATGTCAACTTCTAAAAAGATTTCCAGACAGTGTTTGTAACAATCAACCAGTAAGCCTGTTGCTGGTAATGGGCAGATTTAGAGAAACTATTATAAAGAATAAAATTACAGGGCACATGAGTAAGTATGATATACTGGAAAACAACTGATCCTGTGAAATCGTGCCTCACAAACCTACTGTAATTCCTTGAAGGCGTGAAGAAGCCTGTGAATAAAATGAATTGGTTAATGAAGTCTACTTTGACTTCCAAAAGGTTTCGAGCATGAGTCTTCACCAGAGGCAACTGAAAGAACCTAAGCAGCAATGGGCTAAGAGGAAAGGTCTTTGCTGGGCTAAGAAATGATAAAATGTAGAAAACAGAAGCCATAGGGAAATTGTAATTTCTTTTGGCAGAGGGAGGTCACCAGTGCAGAAGTCATCACTGGAATTCTGGTGAGATCTGCACTGGTACAAATGTATAGATGATTTTGGACATGCAGCAAGGTGACAAAGTTTGCTAATGACAGATAATTTCCTAATGAGATTCATAAAGATAAAGAAGAGCTGCAGAAGGCCCTTAGCACACCAAGTGTGTTAAGAATGATAAAATGTTGGATGGAATTCAGGGGGAAAGTTGCAAACTGATGCGCAAGAGGGAAAAACAATCCTGGTTTCACATACAGAGTGAAACTTTCCAAGCACCACCACTTAGCAGTGGGGTCTTGGAGTTTTGGTTCAAAATTCCATGAAAATGTTGTTATCAAAGTTCAGTAGCTGTGGGGGGAAAAAAGCAAACAGAACACTATGAAATAGAAAATGCACAGGGACCAAAACAAGGATATCCTTATGCCCACTGTATACATCTTAAGTTTAGCTACAGCTTGAACATTGAATGTAATTAGTTCCTACTTGCCAGAAAGGATATAGCTGAAATGGAAAAGATTCAGCAGGAGAGAATAAGAATACCCACTCTATGTGGTAGATATATTAGAAGCCTACAAACACATGATGGGTATTCAGAGGCTGACTAAGGAAAATACTCTTCACTGTCTTTCCCAACATAGTACTGAGGACAATGGTATTAAATGAAGAGAGCTGGAGCAAAGCTCAAAACAAACAAACAAACACAGCTCTTCACACAGCATATTGGCAAGCTACAGAACTCCAAAGGATACTAAAAGTTTACTTGAGTTCAAGAAATGTGTGGACACATTCAGGGAAGAGAAATCTATCAAAAGGTACCAAATCCAAAACCACCATTTCTGGAACAGAAAGTCCTGGAGCCATGGACTGTGAGGTTGTCAGAGAGCACCGAGGGGATCTATCATTGTGCACCTGCCCCATTATCACACATTTCCTTAGACTTTTGACCAGTATCAGAGAGACAAGATACTGAGCCCAGCACAACCATTTTTGTACTCCTATGTTCCAGGGAAAGACAGGGCAACTGAGATATGTTAAGATCTGCAGTCCTGTGCTGAAATTGATCAAGAGGTCCTCTGACAAGAAACTCGGAAGTTGTAAATATGCATCAGTTCAAACTGAGCAGAATTGCACTAGGAACCTGATGAAGCAAAGAAAACCCTGCCTTCCTTAACACAGACAATCTTCCATAGTAAGAGTTACTGAGCATGGGGTGCTTCTTGTCTTGGAAGTGATGTAACTCCCTGCTGTTTTCCGAGAAGAGCAGCGTTGTTCCGTAATTGTCTGCTGTATCAGCGTACATCACTATGCCTATCCCAAATAGGTAAACTGTAAACCAAGAGAGGAAGATACATGGTGATGAACATGCTGGGAAGGCAGGAGCATCCATTATGGGAACAGCACCAGCTCCAGGGCTTAACCAATTTACTTTATAAAGTATCCCTGCTGCCCATCTCTGTATAGAAGCACGTGCCAAAAGCATCCTAAGCGCCTGAATTTTGTTTGCTATCATTGAATAAATATCACAAGAGATTCTTCAGTTCACCTGAAGAAATTTTATGCTGGGTGTAGTGGAAGATAAAGGTGCTATTCTTTATGTTCCTATATTAAATTAGAGATCTACAGGTGTGTACAGTGTAGCCAAGCAAAGACAAGAAAATTAAAAGGAAATTAAACTAGAAATTGATAATGACATTTTTATGGACATAAAGAGAGGCCCATGAGGGAAATAAAGTCTAAGCAATTACCAAGGAAATTTGTTTTTAGCTGATGATACAGACATTGCTAAAAATGTAAATTTAATCCCTGTCTCAGCAATTGCAAAGGATACTAAAAAGGAAACTATTTAATACTTTTTATCTGTTGAAGCAGGCAAGAAAAGGACCCAGAGCATGTCTCAGATCTGTGCTGAGGTTGCTGCTACTATAGATGTTCAGGACACAAGGCAGTGCTAGTAACTACTTTTGACAGCACAGATTACATCTCTCACTGACATCCACAGCAAATATGGATCTTTGCATTAGAAGTTAGATGGCTGAGAAATTTCAGCACATCTGAACCCTACAAAATAGAAAAACACTCGGGAAAGAGGAGGAGGAGAGCAGAAGGCAGACTGGGCAATAATAAAGCCCAATGAGTCACTGCAAGACACTCACTAGCAGCAATGAGGAATTCGCTCATGACTACATGCAGAAGGACTGGTGACAGTACACTGAGATCTAGCAGAGGGCACAAGTCTGGCGAAGGCAACAAGGCAACCAAGTTCCTGGAGAAAGAGGTCATCACTTCCTTCCAGAACAAAAGAAGAATGCCAAGACAGCTTTTCATTGCCGTGTGTTTCACATTTCATATGTTAGGTAAACTTTACTGGCAATATCCAGCCACTTCCATTAAATCCTGTGCCCCAGTGATCTAAAAAGTTGTATTTTTGACATGTATTAGCACAACTACCACAACTGCTATTCTAAAGATAAGATCCAGTCACAGTTACCAAACACTGAGCTTCATCCTTAGTATCACTCACAGAACTAGGCCTATGCTTGCCATGTGGAATCTAAGCACCCAGGAATAATCTTCAGCAGAATATACAAAGCCGTAAGAAATCACTATATTACTGTCATTGTTGCAAAACTATTGTGTTGTATTTCCAATATGTGTTAGATTTTACTAAGGATCATTCGGTGTACTCCATTAAAAATGTTTCATGGCAGTCAACACTGAGGTAACACCAACCAACCTCCACTTTCTTATATACTAAGAGTTGCCTAAATTTAAAGTTGCGATGTGCCCAACCACTGTTTAAGACACACATACATGCCTGAAGCCAAAAATTTTATATTCCCCAAAATCTATTCCTGGAACAGGACTAGTAAGGTTAGACAAACAATGGGGAGAAAAAAAAAGGGGAAAGAAGTCTGATTTTTTTTTCTCCAAGTTTAAATTATTTCAGATAACTTTAGCAGGAAAATAGAAATAAACACTTAAATACCTTTAAAAATTGAACTAAAGAGTGACATCAGCTGGTATAACTGACCTGCATGGCTAACTCTCAGACAGAACCCCCCTAAAGCATAGTTAACTCCCTCACCTAACAAGCTTGACATCAGGTCTCCACCATGCAAATTCCTATCTCCAAACAGACTCCATGCCTGAATGGAATTGCTCAATTGGAGCTCCCCGCACTAATGTAAGGACAAGGTACTTCGCAGCTGTCCTGCTTGCAGGATTCAGGCATAAAAGTGACACTGCTTTTCCTGGAAAATTTTAATCACAGGATTGGGACATAAAACTGATTCTGCTTTTGTTAGAATAGTTTTAATTGCATTAAATGTGGATGCAAACCATATGGGTATGATTTCTTGCATGTATTTTAATGACTCTGTGTGCCTGCATAAAATCTTTAATAAAGATAATTTAAACAAGTGAACTTATTATGTTATCAGGAGAGAAACAGATGAATCTTGAATCACTGAAGGCACCTATATACATTATTTTTTTTATTTAAGCAGCCTGGGGGAGAAGCGAGAAGTTGTTATAAAAACGAACAAATTTTTACAATACCTCAACTCTCCCTCATGCCACTTAATGACTGTTTTACATTTTCATTCAATGCACCAAGCTGAATATTTTTTATGAGTTGATGGTTGCTGCATCAGTTGAGAACATTTGAGAGCTCTGTGCAAGCTCTGAGTTTCCACTAAAAATTAACAAATTTTTTTTGGCAAGTTGACTAAAAACACAACTTATGAATCCCTGGAGTTCATGTTCCCCACAGTTTACCTCCTCTTTTTTTTTTATTAGCGATATCATACTAGATGATACCTTTTTATTCAGTTACTTTAAAATTTGCTTAGCTCAAAATATTAAAGCTTAACCTTTCCCTTTAGGAGTTATTCTGTGCTTGTATCAATTGGCATTGGGGGACATAGATTCACAGAATCACAGAATCACTAAGGTTGGAAAAGACCTGTAAGATCATCAAGTCCAATTCCATGTAAGACATTCCAAAACAACAGGAGGCTTCATCACTAAAACAACTGCCATTACTGAAGCAAAGCTATTTTCAAAGCTTTTCTTCTCCATAAAATTATCAACAAACATTACTATTTATAATTTTCAGTGCATTCAGTCCTCATTTTTCAAGGATTCTTGTCCAAAGTTTCCCATATTTGATTGACTAGTTAACAGAGAATCTGAATTTCCTTCCCACATAATGTGATTCTGCCACTCTACTCAGCCCTGTTGAGACACAACTGGAGTGCTCTGCCCAGTTCTGGGCTCCCTTCTTACAAGAGAGACATGGACATACTGGAGTAAGCCCAGTAAAGGGCCACAAAGGTCACAGAAGGAGAGGCTGAGAGTGCTGGGACTGTTTCAGCCTGGAGAAAAGAAGGCTCAGAGGGGTCTTATCAGAGCATACAAATACCTGATTGGGGGGAAGTAGTGAAGGCTTAGCCAGACTCTTCTCAGTGGTGCCCAGTGACAGGGCAAGAGGAAACGAGCACAAATTAAAATATGAGAAGTATCAGTTAAACATAAGAAAACACTTGATCCACTTAATAAAATGGGAATAGCAGTATTTCCCCACCTTATTACAGTCACATCTTGTAATCTCTTACCGCTATTTACATTTTTTAAATGTTTCAGTAAAGTGATGCTCTCCCTTTTTAGGGTCACACTGAAATCAGTATGGCAAAATGGAAAGCATTATGTAGCTTACTCTGTAGTTTATACTGATTTTACTAATGAAGCGATCTATTGGAATTTACCAGAATTATGGATCAGCTCCCACTTATACTTGGCTTCTACTGAAAGAAATTATCATGAGACCAAAGACGCCGATCACAGTAGTGTAACAGCACTCATGTTAATGTTTTTTTATTAATAACTTTTATCGAAAAGTTAAGTGAGGCAAAATAAATATGTCTGGCAAGGAAACAAGAAACAATATGAACAAGTTGTATTATTTATGAGGTTCAGTACGAGAGAGAGAGAATGAACCATAGTTGGGATTGCTTCTTCTCTCCAAAATGCCATTCTAAGTAATGCATAACCATTCTCTTTTATTGCATTGATATGGTCACCTTCCCTACTACTCCCCTCTTAAGTGGTCCCACCTCTACAGGAATTGGCTGGGACTAACTATGACTCTATTTTAAATTTTTTTTTAACAGATTACTATGGCATTATTGTTGCGATTTATTCACATTTTCATATTGCATTCCTGCAAAACTCCTTCAAATAGTCTTCATCCAGAGTGATCAAGTGGTGATATTCTCAGAACACTAAATGGAATAGAGCATTCTTGGAACACTAGTCATTTAGCCATATATTTTGTGACCCTGCAGTTAGCTATTACATATTTATGCTACATTACTTTATGTTTTGGACCTTTCCGACATGCTTACACTAAGCCTTCCCTAATTCAGGTCATTAGGCCCAATGACTTAGTATATGAATCAAAGTACTAAACGAGAAGAATCTGACCAAAGAACAGGATCATCTCTTGGGAGGGAGACTAATGTAGGACAAAATTCCTTCAACTCACTCTGAAAGTACTTCTTGTTTCTAGTGTTGTTTTGCCATTTGTGAATGTTTGGCCCTGACCTCCTATTTGTCCTAGTGTTGCCATTTCCTTAAAAACTGGCACCACAACATACAAAAAAAAGTCAGTAATGTGGAATCAGAACAGCGATCAGTAGTAAGTAAAAGCACTACACAACTGAGTATGTGCATAAGTGTGAGCATTCATGCTTAGAATTGGGCTTCTTGCCCAACCTGATACTGTTCCTAAAACATCCATACAGAGCTTTGTTTCTTTATAAAATCTTTATCATCAAGTGCTGTGAATAGGAATGTTTAAAGATAGGGAAACACATACTCACAGATGTGTATTCGTTATGCACAGTCAAGGGGAAAGAATTCTTTAGTTAGAGAGATCTTTCTTTACACAGCATTCTTCAAGTTGCTATCAACTTGAAGAGGGATGGTATAGTTTTAAAGGAGGCAAAAAAAGCCTTCTTGTTAAGCTGATACCAACACACTGCCACTGGATTCAATTACTCCAAATTTGTGCAATATAACCAAATATCAGCAAGGATATTTTAAACCTTTCTTTTTTGTGTGGTGGGGAGAAGGTTAAACAAGCAAAACAGTTTGTAGTTTTAAGTTTTCAGATCACTTCAGTCCAATTCCCTGCTCTTGTGTGTATCTCTACCCTGCTGCAATTCCTTCTCCGACAAAAGAACTTCACCTCCTTAATACATTCCTTTGGGGTATTATTCTCTAGCGCCTCCAAATGAAGGCCCTATAATGGGACTATGTCCTTTGAATGAAAAAACATATTCAAACTCACTTGCAATAGTCAGTAATACCATTGTTTCAAAATTGAATGACCTAAACATGCACTTCCTCAAGCAAGCATTCTTCACCAATTTCTTTTCCTCTGTAGATACAGCTTCTATCCTAAACAGGCTGCAGTGGATGTCTATTGCACTATTTGGAGATTATTATCAATGTTACATTTCAAAAACATCCACAGAATGCACTCTGCAGAATTAATATAAATGATGAAACAGAGTCCAGGATAAGCACATGGCATACTGCTATAGCTTCCAGTTACACAAAACTCCACGGAGATCTAATTATTTTAAATGAGCAAAGGAGACTTCAGGAACAACTTCAAAATACAGCTAAATCAAGATTTTAAATTATACTTGAGTAAGGAAAACAAAGAAGCTGGGGGGAGGCTTGGTCCTATTAAAAAGTCCATAAATACCCTGCAAAGCACCAAAATACCATTAAACCAATACTTTCAGGAATTTCATTCCAATGCCAAGAAACAGAATGTACTCATTGTGACTAATACATTAAAACACTGAAAATAAATTCTAACAGATTAAAAAGATCTTGTAGCAAGTGAAAGGTATAGTTAAATCATTCCAAACCTAATCAAGCTTAAGAGCAGGGCAGTCTTTCCCCATTATTAATAAGAATGTAATCTGGATAAGTACACTGGGAAACTATAAATTATGGCCAGTAAAAGCAATACAACATTTTTTACAAATATGTTTTTAATTAAAAATTAAAAGACAGCCATTTTTACTGCAGCAATTTGCTACACATTCTCAAGTTTGGTCTTCTGTGGTTTCCCACACACATACATTTCCAACAAAATGTCATTAAATGGGGGTGAAACCGGAATACAGTTCTAAATGCAAAATCAAATCCATGTTTTACATGTTTACATTTCTAGGTGGAAATATGAAAATATTTTTAAATCTTGATCACTCAATCCTGTGCTTTGGGGTCAGGAAATGCTGCTCACCCCTGCCAATCTGTAGTCCAGTTATATGTGAAAATTGTTTCACAAGGGTAAACAAGCGACCAAAAAATTGCACACTACTTCCAGGCTTCAGCTGAGCTTTTAAAACACATGGCCAAACACGTTGCCATGGAAATGTTCTGCAAATACATCTAGAATTTCTTAAGATGGAGCTGAATATCATCTTTTAAAATAAACTTCTACAATTTCCAATAACTGCTCTATACTGTATTCAAGGGAAACAATGGCTATTATCTAGCGTTTATAACACCTAAAGTGATAACAGTATCTCCAATTCCATTTTGTGCTCCATACGTGAAATTAGGCCACTATCTTCCTACGTAAAATACCCATATACTTGTTTTCTTTTATGTACTCTGATTTTCCTATCCATTACCACAATACATTAGCAGAAACAAAAGTATCAGCCTTGCAATGAAGTTGGAAACTGTTAAAAACAAAAAGGATAAGACATGCTTCAGTAAAATGAATTTGGTTTTAAACAACATTCTAAATATTTACGTTATTAATCTTCTCTTTTACAACCCATTAGTATTAGTATGTGTCACTAAGTGTAACAACTAAAAAGGGGAGAGCTATCTTGCCAAACTTTCACTGTCATGTTCAGTGAGCTATTTTTAAAACTAATTTGAAATGAAGGGAAAAAAAATCTACTACTGCAAAATGAAGCAAGATCTGTGCCTGCAGAATAGCTCAGTCCTGTTACACAATATGATACGTTGTTTTAAATAACATTGTTTTAAACAACCCTGCCACTGTAGGTAAACAGTTGCCTTATACTGCATTTCATATGACAAACACACATTGACACAATAGCTTTGCGTGTCATGTAAAGATAAAGCAAAATAAAAATGCAATACACTCTTGTCATTTTACTTTACAGCAAAGGTATAACCTTTTATCATTAATTCGTTAAAAGAATTCATATTCACAATAAAAAACAGGTTGAAAATATATATGGAAAAACCTTACATTGTTCAATAGCAATTAGCAACACATTAGATTTCCAAGATATACATTGCTCTGCTTATGTAAACAGTCTACTCTATAAATCCTGTAGCAAATCCAACATGAAGCAATTGCACAGACAAAGAGATTGTAAATGACCTAAAACTGTAAAACAAACCCTTGTGTTAGAAATATGAGTATAAACTATGAGGTCATACCTGATGACTTAGAGACTGTAATATCTCACCGGTTCCAAGCTGCATGACCTTTTTATTTCCAGAGACCCCCAAAAATTGCATTTCCTGTCTTACAAAAGTACATCACAGACTCATCTATCTTGCAAAATCTTCTGGGCTAGTGAAGAAAGCATTAACAGCCATTCTGTCCATCAGTAAGTGCTGGAGTCATTACCCTCAAGATATCAGATCTTAAATACAGTTTCCTCCGTGCGATTTCAGACATCCGGTAGTCAAGGAGGCTGACACAGCTATATCACTGATGCTGCTAATGCCATCTGAAAACAGTAAGCTTACTGCTTAAAGCAATCCTGCATCATCCAAACAGAACAAGCCACATCCTTCAACTCCTCACTTGCGTTTTTTATAAAACCTAGTGCTGCCATTACAGATTTTGTTTTCATCTGTGGTCAGATAAAGGAGAAATCAGATATTATGCAACCAGCCTTGCATTAACAAAAGAAAAACAGCAGATGAAGTGACATATCGAGGTTATCAAATTTTGCTTGCATGACCACTCCTCAACAAGCATTATCACCATTCAGACGAAGCATCACAATCTGATCCAAAGAAAAATTACCAGAAAGAAATTATAAACAATTCACAGACAGCAAGGCATTTAAATACCCCTGTGGTACTGAAACAGCTATTTTATGCAGCCTTTTGAATCCTAGTCCCTATTAAATTAAAAACATTGCTTGCGTAAGTATTTTTAATATTTATTTTCAATAAATTGCATGATCGCTGCATTGTTTCCATTACTCCCTGCTAGCAGCCAGAAAACAGCATGCCTTGAAAATGTGCCAGTATTATGACAGCAAAAACGTGTTTTGATATCAAACAAAACAGTCGTGCACGGGTTTTTTCTGATATGAGACCTTTCAAGCTAACAAATGTACAGTATCCTCCTTAGCAATTTTTAAATTATTAAGACTACAAAGTAATAACCTGACTTTTTATTAAAACACATACTTGATGCAAGTTAAATTGATGATTAAAAATCATTATTTACATTTGTTGTTGCTATCATTATGGCAACAAACTTACACAAAGACAAAAATCACAGAACTAAAGACAAACCAGTGCCACCAACAAACTGGGAAAAGTTATTGCTTAACAATTCCTCTGAATTCTAGACCCACAGAAAAATTACTCATGTTCACACAGTGAGAGAGCCCTATTGAGGCACTCAGTCCATAGGCTTAAACACACAGGAACATCCCCTCAACACATAGTGAAATATATTGCTACCAGTCAAATTTTACAGATAAATAAAACTTGGAAGAAAAAATCTTCCCTAACTAGAGCTTGCATGTTATTCAAATTAATTTGGATGTCCGTCTTTACTTTGAAATATAAGCAGAAGCTGAAACTAGAAGTAAATGGTTCTAAATTAATTCACCCAGATCCTCTTCTGTTAGTTTAACATTATTAGTATACAGTTGTAGTAACTGCTCTTTTGAGTAACTTAATCAAGTTTGGCTTATAGTCATTCACATTATGACACTGGTAATAGCAAACTGGTCTCATCCATGAACAACACATTTCCCTTTAGAAAAAGAAACTGTCTGCTATCAGTTTTTAATTGATTCACTTTATACAGTGCGCAACTGTCTCAACATAAGGACGCTTCATCTACAGGGAAAGGAAACTTAGCCACACATTCGTATAGGGTCTCCAGTGACATGTTCCATAGCCGAGGAGAGGCTAGTCAGTGAAGAACTAGGAGGCTTTAAAGTGCAGCAGGGAACGGGATCAGGCCAGACTTGACGCTGCTTTTTATATTCTCCAAGAAAGTTAATCTTGAGGCCCAACAACCTGACACTGTCTTTTTAGTGCTGATGATAGTGGGAGTCAGGGTAACACTTTAAACACTCTGAACGTTCTTGAAAGCTGCCACTTCTAAAGGTTTTCCAGAATAACTCATTAATTCATTTTCAACCAAGAAAATATTACTAAATCTATGTGCACAGGCTATAAATACATACACATAAGGAGACAAAAGGCCCTTCAAAAAAATAGACAACGGTAATTCAGCAGTAAAAGAAGGGGAAAACAGCTTTCCCCGGATCAGTATGAAATGGGAGCATCTCCCAAGGTAATATTTTTATTTCCAAAGGTAATTTTAAAAAAATAATAACATACCATTACTAAATATTAAGTTATTTACTCCTATGCAAACACCCGGTTCTGCAATACTATATTCTGATCAGTAGCTACTTACAGCTACACAAGGGAGTACCTTGCATCTGCGAGTTGCCGGCAACTACTTCCAAGTCCCCACAAGCCACCTAGCTAGGATACGAAGGCCAGCAAGATGGTAAGAAGTGATCAAATAAAAAAAAAAATATGTTGCTAAGCCACTTTTCATAAATATTACGTAGGCTCTCTCTGTCCAAATTCTGTACTACATGATGATCTCCACTCAAAGGGTGAAAAACACAAAGCTAGGAGCTATAACCACAGCTGTCAGAAACAGAGTTTCTACTCGCAAAGAGTACATACTCTCTCCCCCAGCAGGGCATTTGAATAGTTCAAGAGCAAGCAAAAGACAAGATATTTTCCTGAGTTAGATTAAGATCTCAGTACAAATTATAAATGGATTCATAAATATAGAGTTACTTCTTCATGAATATTTTCCCAGCTAGTGGACTTTTCCCAGAAGTTATTCCATGTTTTTCCTCATGACAATACAATTACTATTTTGCAAAAGTGAAAATTTTAACATTTCATTAGCGGTGTTAAAACAGAGGGAGGGTATAAATACAATACTATTTTATAAAGTATAGATGTTTATTCTGAGGTATGTTAAAGCAAAACTCTAGTAATCCATTCCCTTTAGAATATCAACAGGTATCACTATATTATACAAAAGCATTACTCACAAATATTGTTTGCTTTTATTTCATTTTTCTTCACAGGAAAAAAGAAGAAAAAAAAGAAAAAAGCAAATTCAGAGTTCCTGTGGATTATACGAGGTGAAATAATGGTCACTTTGAATCTATCAAAAATCAGCTTCATATCAAAAAGACCTGACCTAAGCAGTGAGTGAGCAAACAACAGAAGCTCTGTCACTCAACTTTTTAAATTAAATTTAAGTCATGTTTGCTAGCACTAATGATCATGATAGGGAACACTTGAGATCAGTGAAAGGTATTGCAGATTGTAAAAGTAGGGTGAGACAACGTAGTGCTGTACCAAAAGAGCTGGAAGAACAATACTAATACATATTCCTCAGCAACATTTTGGGGATCAATTTTACTATATATTTTTATTTATGACCAGAGCATAAGTCATATGAATGATACCAAAAATCACCATTTTGTTTGTCAAAAAAATTTCTGATACTGGAAAGCACTGCTAATATATGAGGACATCACCAGCAAGACATGGATTACCTTCAGGACCACAAGAATAAAAATTGGGGTAAAGTTTAATAATGCAAAATGCAAAGATGTGAACTTATAGATGGTTAAGTTTCTTCTAAGAATTGGGAGCTCAGCAATCGAAAATTACAGTGGATGAAACTGCGGTGACAAAGCTGATCACATAGTAATTATGAGCTACCAACGTGATGACCCTATGGAAATGAAATTTTAAAATTATCAGGGAAGGTATTTCTAGTACATAGACATCAACATTAATGCAATAACATGAAGCTCTATTAAAATCTTATTGTTCTTGATTCTGATCATCTATGCGTAAAAAAAGAATTCAAACTGCAAGAGATAAAGGCTTCTACCCTGGTCAGGGAAATTCTGAGAAGAAACTGAAAATGTTTGCTTTGTTTAGCTTAACAAACAGAAGACTAAGGGGGAGACCTGTGTAGGTGTCAAGATAGAAATGCCAAGGAAAAAGGAAAAATATTCAAGTAAAAGAACAATTTTGGAACAAGCACAAATCCATACAAAGTCATTAATGTCTAGGCTTTTTTTAACTATCAGAGGTTGAAGGTCTGCAAGAGCAGGAAATCAAACTCAAAGACCAAGAGTGAGCCTTTCATTCCTATATTTCTACAAGAGACGATCATGAAAATGCAGATAAGTGAAGAAAAAAGCAGAAACTTATGGTACAGAAGAATTGGTTGCAAGAGCAGGACCTAAGGAAAATCAGGAGATTGCCCTGGGGCTCAACACTGATTAGAAGTAAATTTAGGACCCTGAATCAAAAAAAGTAAACAAAAACAACTCCATAACTGTTGGTTTCTCCTGTACCAAAGTCACCAAGCTTTCGTCTCAATACATAGAATGGTATTAACAATATAAATAGCTCAGTAATTTCTCTTAACCAAAATAATTCATCAGATCTTAAGTTTCAGCTGATTGCTCACAACGACACAGATTAAAAAAAAAAATCTTTGTACTTGTGTGGAATAAGCTCAGAAGTAATTAATGATAGCCCATTCCCCTTTAATCCTAGTGACAGGACTGTTTCTATTACCTTTCTCTAGTTTATTTAATTCTCCCATGAAATTATTGGGGTTCTTTTGTTATAAAGTGTAAATACCCTTCTCTAGGCAAAAAAGAAAACCGTTTAGAAAAATGTAAGTTTAAACTCATTAACTCAATAAAAACTTATTACATTTTATGGACATACTTACTTTGTTCTCTCAAATGAGGTACTGTTCAAAGACTCTCCTTTTGTGATTATTTCAACAGGCATTACGTAAGTCTAATCCATGACCGACCATGGTTAAAGGAAACTCGAAACATTTATAAAACAAAACAGGAAACAAGCAGAGGCAGAACCATGGCTGCATAGTCAAAATTTGCAAATGAATTGCTTGATTCCAATTCTGCCTACCAGTTAATGTAGCTGTATCAAAACCTGCCTTTCCAAATACCTCCCTGTCAGTGTTGCTGTATCCTAGCACTGAACCTGAAGCTTGTATCTCAGGCTGGTCCCTGACAATCCAGATCACTGCACTACATGTTGCTGACAAATTAGAATAAATCTATAATAAACAGGTTTAAAACAATGAAAAGAAAGGAGGATTTCTATCCAGTATTTTACGTTCAAAAACAACTTCAAATGTCTGGCATCCCACTTCCCAGAAGACAATGTATGAGAAGGCAGACATCATCTTTCCCTCAGACTGCTGAGGAACAATCCTATACTTCCAGTGTATATAAGTGATGGTCGCTTCTATTTGTTCTTGGAAAAATACAGAAAATAAAGAGTACAAAATCTCCTCAAAGTTTGCAATCGTACATTTATTTTCTTAGCAAAATCATATTTACATAAATCACATATTCTAGAAAGTTATTTGTAAAATCAGATTGAAATGATAAATTTTAAGTGTGAGTCTAGAAGGTGAATAGGTTATATTTAAAATGACCATGTCTTCCTTTTCTGACTTTAAAGAAAGCAAAGCTTTCCACCCTCTTTAAGCATCTCAAGAGTACTGTAACTTGTGCCATGGCCTGGGAGAACCTTTCTCCTTTTATTAACTAAGGACTTGGCTGACAAAGGGCTTAACTTGCAGCCATTAGGAATGCTAGAATTGATTACAGGAGAACATTTTGCTCTCCTTAAACAGGTGATGATGGACTCCATGTTGTACGGCACAACAGAAATTTATTTTCCTGATAAACAAAGAAATAATGATTTAATCAAAAATACTGGAACCAATGCAAGTGCTACCAGCCTTTCCACAAAAGGAACAGCAGGACAGGCGATGCTGCTCTGGGTATCTCCCAAATATTACACAATACTGAATTTACAGCCTAGTTAATTGCACACCTCTTACCTTTCTTTCTTTTGATCCTTTTCATCTCTCCCTTGTCCCTAAAGAGGAAGAAAAACTCCTTTTTCTTAAGAAAAACTTGTCAGTTCACTAATCCTAGCTTCTTATCTGCCTCAAAATAGATCTGACTTTTCTAAATATTTTGCATTAAAAAGTTCTCTTTCAAAGAAGAGAGATGTTAAATTTTGACATATAATTACCATTATCCTCTCTGCTAGCAGAAAATGATGGCAAAATGCCAACTTGCTTGTCTGCTACAGATAAGACATTTCCAAGCTTCCTTCCTTCCCTTTAGAGAAAACAGAAGGGGAAGACCAGCCAGGAGAAAGCCTACCCTGTCAGCTGATCCTCTAAGAAATAAAATTAATATTCTCCTAGCAGAAATCATTTTCCTCCCGAGCCTGAGGTAAATGATATGCCTTACCATATGTTATGATGGTCCTTTCAAGAATGACAAATTTGATGAATTTTTCCTGGATGGTCTTTCTCTCATCCAATCCCTTCTTATCACCTCCAGCTTCTGTTGCAGGCAAACTCTCAAGAGGCATAAATCAGCATAGCATCACCAAATTATATAAACTTCTACCCACTGGGGATTTAGCCCTTTCTACTTCAGACTTAGCACAAAAAAGTGTCTGTGCATTCTTCAATAATCTTTTTGATCTGTGCAGAGCTTTAGAGAATTAGCCTGACACACTGCTACACTTCAACACCGATACACCCATTGTGAGCAGAGAACCCACTCATTTTTCTTAAAGGAAGAACTCTAAAAAGATTATGTCCGATTACAACATATTCAGAACTAGCTCTAAATCAGACAAAACTCTGCTTCAGTTCAAACAAGAGGAAAAAAGGCAAAAGACAGGTTCAGGCAAGTGTCTTCACTGTATATAAAAATATTGGCATACTGTTACTTTGAATACAAACTCAGCTGTGCACTCCTCATTAGTTCACCCATACTTCTAAACAGTCAGAATGTTGGAACACCTTTGCAAATCCACAGATACCAGCTTATTTTTACATCATTTGTGCATCATGGTCCTTTGAAAGTTTTATCAATAAAATACAGACAGGCAAGATAGATATCAATACATATATTTTAAAAATCCATCTACACACACACACTTAAAATCTTCTCGTTTGCTATAAAATACACTGATTCTAAATAAGAATGATAATAAATAAAGAACCATTTTAGCCGGTATTACTCAGTCAAAGCCCATCCAAAAAGAAAGATGCTGGACACATCAGTTACCCCAAAATTTTGCAGGCTGTTTTAAATGCTTATTTCGCTCATGTAAAACAAGTTGGTTTGTATGCTTAAATATCAAAGCACAAACATAACACTGGTCCTATGCAAGACCCTTTGGAGTCTTAAAAGATTATAATGTGGGATGAGAATTTCAAAGGTTGGAAGGGAAAGTCACTGCTTTGAAGGGAGGCAATAGGGGAAAAAAAGCTGTTACAAGAGTATAACTTTAGGATTAGGTTAGTAGTCTTGACAAAAAACGATATGATGGGAAGAAAGTAAGACAGTAAAAAGTGCTCTATAAATGCAATTTATCACATAAATAGGTAATATATCAGACAGATTACTACCTAATTTTATCATGCCTACAGCTACAAAAATAAATAATGAATAAAATTATAGAGTACTTTATTCAAAAATTGATTCTGAAACTTGAGCTCTGAAACAAACGCTTTCTTGCAAAGTTAACAAAACAGTGCACACGCAGAGCAAAGAGGCTAAGATTAACTGCACCAGCTCTGTCTTGCCACCCTTTCTCTGGGAGGGGACACAGAAAAGCTATTCAAGCAGCACACACTTCACTAAAAGCTCAACATGTTATTTATGACTGTGCAAGGACAGGCATCCACAGCCTAAACAGGCACTGGGTTGGGGGCAGGCTCCCTCTGGTTTATGTAGGAAGAACACAGAAAAGGGGAGAAGAAAGAAAAGTCCCCCCAAACCAGAGGCAGGCCCCAAAGCTTATGTTGGGATGCTCTGGATTAAATCATAAAATTAGAGATACAAACTACATAAACTAGACAAATTCACAGATATTTATGGATAAAAATGGGGAAGAAGATATAATTTCCTAGAAAAATTCAAAATGCTTTAAAATTTACTGGCCCAGATTTTTTAAAAAATATTTAAAACACAATCTTACACCCAGTAATGCAAGGACATAGATAAAAATGTTAAGATCTCAAGAAAAACAAATAGCCAATGATTGCTTCAAAGATAGAAAACTGGGACAAAACACCCGTTGGAACATACAGAGTCTCCCACAGGAGCTTCAGAAGTCAGACACTGCCTGCTTTTATATTTAAATTGCCTTTCAGCTAAGTACTTCAATACACGACACTTATGAAAAAGTGTAAAGGACAAAGATAGATAGAACACCGAAATGAAGAAAATGTAATACTTAGATGCATTCCAGTCATGGGGACTTGCCTGGTTTTGAAGGGGGTTTGGTTATTTTATATATGCTTGTCTTATAATAATAAGAAACAGTAAAAAAAAAAAAAAATTACTCAATTCTTGGGAAGCAGTGTTTAATAGAACTAGTATTCACACTTTAAGCAAAGAGAGTATTGCAGATGCCAGAGTGAAATTATAATACCTGGAGTGCAACAGCAGGTCTTCTGGAAGAGCCCCATTGTAAAGACTCTTTACCCTTAAATAAAAATAGTAACTGTGGTGCTGTGTAACTGTTAACTTTTTTTTTTGTCGAAGTTGCAAAGATATTTATTTCCATGATTCTTCACAGTCATTCTCTCTTAGGTATATATATACACACACCATATACATACACATGATGAAAATGTATCATTTCTTACCCTAAACTATTGCATGAACTTGGACTGCCTGACAGATTTTTTTTGTGCATTATATACAAAATGTAGCTATTGTTTGACAGGCTAAAATCTAAATGATCAGATCTATCCCGGCTAAATATACCCAGCATAATCAACCTCCCCCTTTGTCCTGAAAGGGAAATTCAGCAGCAGCCAATTTCACCTTTACCTTTTCCTCTCCCCCGGAGAGGGAGTAAAACAGCAGTGGGACCACCCCCCCAGAGAGTGACAAATGCATACACAAGATTCCTGAATTAGACAATTTCTTTCCTACTGTCATCTCCCTCCAGTGATCATCAGTGGAACCACCATACCTCCACCACCAGCACAGCCCTGTTTCAGGCCTTCCTGCTCTCTTAAAGACTTATTGTTTTCTAAGTCGGTGAGAAAAAAAGCAGATGAGTTTGGAAGGAAAACCAAGGCTCAGTGATAAAGAAAAGATGTATGTCTGCTTCTATAAGCAAGCAGTCACTACACTCCATCATAATTCCCCCTGCTCAAAACCCTTTTTAAAACTTCCTCTTAGGTTACAGCTGTGAGCCAATTTCCATGCAAATTTCAGAGAAACGGGTAACTATAAAGCAAGGGCATTCTGACCACAAGACAGTTGTCTGGCAGCCTCATCATACTCCTCAGAGGGTACATGGCTTCAGCCTGTGCTATCTCCAATGTTTTGGAACACATTACCGTATATACTTGGACTAAAACCTCATCACTCAGTTCTCAGACCAGACTCAGGAACTAAATGAAGGCCCGTAGCAACACTAAATTTGTATTGATAAAAAGATGTGACATCAATCCATCAGAGAAACATTCAGTGACAGGACTTCCATTCTTTCCCTCATCCTTCAACATCCTCTTTGAAATACACACCACTGAGGCATAAACACTCACATTATTCCAAAAAATGTTTCCAAATTTGATACAAAAATGTTATGCTATTTTCTTTTTGTTAGAAGAAATACTGACATTTAATACTGTGAAATTCACAAAAGTACATGGTTATAAACTGACTTTGAACTATGTCACCAGTAGAACAGTCTCACATGGTAACGGTGCCAGCTTTATTATCTGGGACTTTCAAAACTCAGCTGGATAAAAGGCTGTAAATCTCCTGCACAAAGCAAACTTGTGTTATCAATGCACTAAAAAAATTGTACTTACTGTCACACTTTATGACCTGTTTAGCCATATCGTGCCATCCACTGAAGTCTCAAGTATCAGGTAACTTAAATACCTGACATGAATATGGGACCACATCACTGTAATACCACCAACCCAGATAACTCTTTAAACTATTTTGGTTCTTGGATTGCTTAAGGTAAAAAGTCTTTTAGGTAAAAATAATAAATGCAGTTTACTATGAAAAAACTTTTAGGAAACTAATGCAAATTGTAACGGCCTGCTGTTTGCAATTTTGTAATGAGATAATAACATGAAGACATCAGTCACAGTGGCATTGACTATTGTAATTATCAAGCTTGTTTTATATAAATTATTTGAATTCTCCAAGTTTTTGATTTATTTCTACATTTATTACATAAAAACAAAAGGTAATGAAATGTTAAAGGACACATTCATTGATTTGAAGAGTTTTCAGATAAATTAATAAAAGTTAGGGTTTTCAAAAGTGAAGCAGAAGATATGAAACAACATGTGAAGATTTGAGTTAGTTTTAAATAACTGGAATTCTAACGTCATTAAGTACATGTAAGGAATAATATTTTTGTTAGTTCCTCCCAAATCTATTTTTCAAGTAGTTCTTGATTGCCTTTCAAGAGAATATATGACACCACAAATTCCACCTCAGATATAATCCAAGAACACCTGTGTTATTTCAGTAGTCTGATTATTCTCAAATTCCTATATAGTACTTCTATATAATAATTCTTCTTCAAGTCACCAATCCCTTTTTTGTTTTTTAAGGGTAAGTTCTACAGTTTAACATGCTCAGCATTTGTGCAAACTCAAAGGAGAATAGTATGTAAAAGGAGAATCATGAAAAGAATCATTCAAATATGGTACCTGACACACACTACTAGCAAAAGTTTTGAACATTTTAACTATCTACAGCATCTTCCAGTTGCTGGCCAGAGACAGTGTAAATCTCAACTGCAGCCTCCTCCCTATCCTACAAAGAAAACTAACTTATTTTGAAAAGAAATATATGGCAGCCAGCACCCACTTGGTAGCAAGGTGATGGGAGACCTCTATCTATTATTTCATAAATTATTCCTCATTATTAAAGTTCTTACAACTCATGCAAAAGCCAATTTACCATAAATAATTTTAAATACCACAGCTATAACATGATTCCCTATAAATAACTCATTCAAAAAAAGTAATTAGCAACAAAAGATTACAAAATTCACTCAATGATAGCAGAAGTATTTACAATAAACGGAATAGAAATAATCCATGCTAATGTAAAAGACAGTACACTGCATTACGAGCCAATAAAACAGTTCAGACCATATCATAAAAAGAAAATTGTCCTAATTTTTTTTTTAATGGCTTTGTTACTCCACTTAGCCTCCAGCAGTTGATAGACTACAGGCTTATATATATTCTATTCTAACTCAACAGAAACCACTTGTTCACTTGACAAGGAAGAGAGAAAGGTGGCTAGGGAAACCAAATCAGAGCTTGAATTTAAGGTAGTATTATATTTGGGCCTGTTGCCTCTTTCTCACCTTGAAAACCAAAAAAGGTCTTTCACCATCAGGAGAAACAGAATTAGTCTGACTAGATGAGTTTTCTATTCAAACAGATGCTCCATGTACTCACCTCATTACCTCTCCCAAGAATACAATGCCTAAAAATGAATTACATGTAAAAACCTGAACCTCTCATTCCTTGTACTGTCATAATCTATTTCAAGAAAAATGCATTGCTTTCCCTTGCTCATGCTCTCAAGCTCCTCTACCAGCTTGACATTCCAAAGTCTAAGCCTATTTTCCAGGTTATCAGTATGACCTCTGTGCAAAGCCTTACAGCCACGGGTGTTTATAGCTAGATGGCATTATACCCATATGGAAACTTATACTGTCTATCACTTTTGCTACCAATAAAGCAAAGTCTTTGGTCTTCAAAAAAGAAGTTCTAGACAATTTCAAGCTTTGTAAAGAGATCTTCATCACACAGGGTATTTTGGAGCACAGGGCATTCCACCCAGACGGTGCATAAGGCAATGCCAAATGCTGACCACCAGTCTCTCAAATGTTCAGGAAGCCAAAAATTCTCATACGCTACCAAGCCCAACAGGCCATTCTGATCAGAGAAAACAGAAAACACACTGACATGACAAGAGAAAGGCCTATTTCCACTCAGCTGAACCTTTTTCACAGTTTTGTAGTTTTTCTTGTACATAATTTCATTTCTCATAACCCAAGACATTCTGAAGTTCAGGCAGCTATGAGCAGCATTAAAACAGCAGGTTCTTTTTAAAATTCATTTTTCAAGCAGCTTAAAAAATTACTGTTCAACAGTTACCTTATTTTAATAGCCCAAGTGCAGGGTATTTTTAAAGAAATACATGTATTGCATTTTATATGAATTATTATCATTAAGTACTTCTGGTTTGAACCAATGCTACCAGTGAAGCAATGAAAGAAGGTGAAATGCACAAAAAAGCAGAAGACAGAGCAAAAGATTTCTTTTGCTTCCTCCCAGCAGGGGACCCCAGACAGGCTCAGGGACACCTGGTGTGAGCAGGGTCCTGAATTCTGTTCTGGTTCATCCTTTCTTCCCCCACCCCCGGCAGAGCCCTCCCAGGGTGCTCCTCCTGCTCCCTTCCCAGCAGGCTGCTGCCTGACCCCCACATTGAGGACCACCCCTCTACCCAGCCTGTCAAGGCAGCCTGTATACTAAATTAATAAATATAGACTGTATTAATTATTCATACAGACCAGTCTGACACATTAGATTGAATGTCATGGTTATCCTGAAGGTAGAAAATGTTGAGTTTTACATAACATGTTCATTAAATGTAGTGAACTAATTAAAGTATGTTAATTAGGTAATAGACAAAAAGAACTTAGTATTTGGTAGAGACTGGTCACTGTTAATACCTTGTATTGCATTAATACCTTGGCCGTATTTTTATGCTTAATGAGCAAAAGGAAAAGCTGATTATTCAGAAAGCAGAAAAAAAAAAAATCACATGCGTTACGTGTTGGAAAAATAGCCCCAGGTGACAGAGGAAATACATACCAAAGGAACTGGCACTCTAACAAAGAAAGTATCATTTCAAAGCCCATAAACAACATGCTGTCACTGGGAATTTTACATATTCAGATCCTAGGAAGCAATACTTAATTGTTGATGTTGTTAATAAAATGTCAGAAATCTGATTTTATTTGCACAGATTACCTGTTGTCCTGCACTATGAAAACACTTTTCCTATTTTTTTTTACATTTACTTTAAGAAAATTGAGATTAACGCTTTTGTATCAAATGCTTTGGTTAGAAAAACAACTGAGAAACAAGAAATTATTAATTAAACTCCTACTCACATGGGGCAAATGTTAGCAGGAAATAAACATACATATGCCTGGCACTGGGAATAAAGCCCATGTATTGCTCTCTATGCAATTAAAATATACTCTGGGCTTATGTTAAAACATTTTTTTTTTCTTTCCATATCTTATCCCCTGCTTTTCACTTGATTTGAAAGGGCGTGACCAAACCCAGAAAGCATTTCGATGTACATGTTACTAGAAAGAAAAAATATCCAGTTAGTGCTCTCAGTAAAACAAAGGCCTATACTTTCTTCAGAAGACAATTGGAATAATTACAGTAACAAAGACAACAGATGTTGGCAATAGTGACCTACTCAGGACAAAAGCAAACTACTTAATTTCTTTCTTAAGCTCCGCAGCACACATTTTAGATATTATTACTCAGTTATTAAAAAGTGAATCCTAGTATAAAAGACTAAGAAAGATGCTGAAAGGGAACCTCGTACTTGCAATGAAATTTGCATAGAATTTAGATAAATTCAAAGCAAGTCTTAAGCTTAACAAAAAATCAAACACAAACATGTGAACAGAAACAAAACAATCCAGACAGATCGGCAGCCACCCAGGCCTCAAGGCCCCTCTTTTTTTTTTTTTTACATTAAAGTTCCATTTGTGGCTAAAATTCTGCTGCGAGACATCTCGGTCTCAAGAGGGCAAAGAAACTCAGTGCCTAACCAGAGCCTAAAGCCAGCCAGGGCCTGGGCTCGGGTGTTGCTCTCACCTCACGCATGTCCGCTCACGTTTCTCTGTTGTTCTCTGAAAAACGCACGTCCAATGCCACCTAAAATACAGAGATGACCACTGCTTTGTTTTCTAGCAATACTGTAACACCATCCACCCTTGTTTGTTCCACTTTAATATGGGAGATATAGGTCTGCTTTTCTTCTCCACCTGAAATGATTTGGGTACTTTCTTCCCACACCTCTAGAAAACGGCCCCAATGGGAGAGGGGGGCAAGAGCTGCTTCACAGTTGCAACACTTCCCAGGGATGACAGAAACAGGGTTTTATCCTTTTGAAAAAGGGAAAGGAGTTGAACCCAGGTCTCCCCACGTCCTGCATAATTTTATTAACCTCTGAACCACTGATACAAAGGAAGCCATGAGCATGGCCACCATTTTCCCCACAGGAGAGGGTCAGGGAGCTGTGGGAGGAAGCTGACGCTCAGGCACACTGCTGAGGCACTTAACCCAGACCCTCACACTGAGCACCAACATCTGCACCAAGTTCAGGAGTCTGCACCTGAAAATGAAGCCCAAAACCTTCATAAATGCCCAGGAAACTTAGAAGCATTATTCCTGTCAAATGTCAGATACCTGGGTGATTTGGGGTGAGCTAGTGCACCGGCAGGACGCTGTGTCAGCGGCCGGCCCAGGAGCTGTGCAGCTGCACGCGTGTCCCAGTGTACTCAGGCTAACCAGATACTCCCCTTAGTGGACGTAGCCAGCAGAGGCACAGTGTTATGCTGCTACAGCAAAAATGCCTCCAATTTTTATCCACACACAGCCAAAAACATGCCAATCACATTTGCAAATTTTGCCCTCGTGCATTTTCCCACACCAAGATGGCGACCGTCCTTCAGGCAAGGCCTGAAGAGAACTACTGGAACCGGCTCAAACTCACAACGAGCTGCGAAGTTCACAAACATTATTATGCCTAATGCTCACTGCTTACGAGTAAGCTTATTAACGCCAACTTCTGAGCACTCAGTTGCAAGGTCTTTCACCTCTCCCTAGTTATTACCTTTCTGAGAAAATTTAGTCTCAAGTAAACTTCCTTCAAGAACATACACGCCGCTGCCCAGCACTACCAAATACCTCCTTAGAGAGGATAACACACTAAGTATGCAGGGCAGACCGTACTAACGTGAGTTACACTCAAATTCAGCAGAACCACAACCATTGTGTAGAGTTTCTTACCCTAAAAACTAATTGAGGTTTGTAAAGAAACAGCTTTTTTTGCTTATGGTTTGTGCTCCAGAAGAATTCATGGCGTTGGAACTGCAGAGCTTTTGTGAGGAGAAACTTACAACTTTTCCTGTAACACATTTCTGTAACACATGAATAGCATCAAACACAATTAATGCTCTACCAAGAGTTCATGTTTCTCTACTGGCTATTTCCCTTGGCGCATGCACCCTTTCCAGTCCTTTCTCTCTGCACTTCAGTCTACTTCTGAATATAGTTACCTACAAAAATTATTATAAGTGAGTCCAATTATGCATATATTTATTTTCAAACAAGGGCATTGATTTAAAGAAGCCCTGTAGGTACACAAAAAGCAGAACTTGAACTAATTCCATGGGATGTATTTCCCTGATGCATTTTCCATTATATATAAACTAAAACGCAGTGACTGACTGTTTTACTGCTCAGCTGTGCAAAATAACACCAAGAGATTTTGGTTTTAATTTTCAAAGTGACCTTAACAACAAGAACCCAGGAAATCCAACAAGGAGTCTCTCATCATCATTACATAGCATACTTTCTGGAATAAGTTAAATAGATGAAAGAACAATGATGGTTCCGCTTTCGAGAGACAATGATGTAACATCATCCTTGTGAGAAGCTCAGGAACTAAGATGATAAACATTACAATGCTTCTTAAAAAATTAAAAATGTAGCAAATAACCTTTTAAGGAAAGGACGGATCATTCCCCCTTCCATTTCTGTTCGTGTTTTACCAATGCCTGTGCTTTGACAGCTAACTGTTTTTTAAGTGTCCTGAAAAAATTTTACAAATCTGAATAATTTAGGCTGTAGGCCAGGATTTAATTTCTTGAAATTCATCTTTTGAATTTTGCTTAAAGAGCCTAAGCAGGCAGACAGAGGTGTATCCAAATGCTCTGCAAAACTCTCGTGAAATCCAGACAGTTAGGTGGTCAACAAACATGTTCATTTAAAAAAGAAGACAAGACAAACGTAAATCTTAAATGGTTTAAGAAGAGATGATAAGAAAGTACTGTTTAAACTGAGAGTTGAGGAGAATGATTTAGGATGATTTAAGCAGGCATAATTCAAAACAACATGAATAAGTTTTCCATTGTAAAATTAAAGTTAAACTTCAGCAAGAACTTTCAAACAATGAAATTATTAAGGACTGTGGAACTCAAAAAATTAAATGAAATTGAAAACCCAACTTTCCAGACACCCAGAAGCGCTAGACTGAACAAAATACAAGGTAACAGCCAACTCTTTTCTAGTACAATTGCTAGAAACAGTAAAGAAATCCTATGCATTGTCAGGAAGTGAATTTCCTCACTGATCTTACCCATTTCCCAGATAATGGCTCACAGCTAAATTAGCTTTTAATTGTAAAGGGTAAGAACATTTCTGGCCTAAAGGAATCAGCTAAAAAGACTCAATGAAATAATAATCAAGCAGACATTTCTTTGTTAATTCCTTCGCAGGAGATAACCATATAAGGAGAGAAAAAACTTCCTTGATGGGTGACACGATTTGGAAAACCAACCTAATCTTGTCAGCAAGACAAGAAAATGGAAAACTGAAAAAAAAATTGCTCCAAGGATTTATATGAGGCTCTAAAACTTCAGGAAAGAAATTAAATTGGGAAGTATTTTTGAATGGCCATAAAGAAAATGTAAAAATAAGGGGATAAACTTACATATTCAAATTTTCAGATGTCATTAAAAATTAATGAGCATCAAAATCACTTAGGTAACATTAAAAAAACCCTCCATCTTCATATTTCATCATCTAAATTTTATAACGGGGTGCTGGGGAATATGCCAAAATCTCCGTTACTAGTGTATCAGAACAATCACTGCTGTGATTTTTCTATCAAAAAATTACAACTGTGATATTTATAACATGGAGACTAAATATAAGTAAGCCTCCGAGCAAAAAAACATTATTCAGATGATAAATGTCTTTCACTACATTTTTTATCATTTATTGTAATAACAGTTGCCCTATTTTCAGAAACTTTATATCATTCAGCCTTAACAAGTCTTTTCCAGAGGGAGAAAGACTATTACATCCATTTTCCAATCATAACTAGTTGGAGAAAATTCTGGCTCCTTAAATGAACATAATTCTTTGGTATGTGAAGATCTTTTCTTTTAAGGCCTTGGTATTTATGCTAGGAAAATGACCATATTTTCCCTACGTAAATAATAATTAAATCAATGTTTCATTCCTATTTTGAAACTACAGTCAAATAAATTGGTGTCAAATTATGAACAGCAGAACAACTGTATCAGTTAAAAAAAACACTATTAACACGACAAACATGTAGAAAGTATATACTAGTAACTTGGAAATGCTGCCCCTTCCTTCCATTTCAAAATTTGACTACAGTCAAAGTACTACATTTTTTCCATCTAGATAGGTTACTGTAATTTAATGCAACTGATGATGCATGGGTGCAATCCCCTTTTTTTGCCAGCCGTCTCTGATTATCCTCACTTAGGCCACCCTGACCATCCCTGGCCCATGATCAAGTTCTTCAAAATATTTACAGTCGACTAACTGAAGACTGTGATCCTAATCAAATCAAGTATATGTAGAACAAAGTCTGAATGGCAGTCTACGAACAGCATGAAGGCTTCATCATACTCTCCTAATGCAGATCACTAAATATTTAAGGAAGGGCTGGAAAAATAATTGTGGCTGGAGAGAACCTGGTGCTAGAATGAACTCCCACAGCAGATCAGCCAAATCATGCACTGTTAGGAAATTCTGCAAAGTGGTCTTGTTTAAGTAAAGCCTCTCTTCTCTAAAAATGATAGTTATAACACTACACCTCCCTTATGTAGTAAAATCCCGCCAACAAGAAACATACTAAAAAATTATTAAAAAAAAACACCAAAAAAAATCCGAAACAAAAAAAACCCCACCACCACAAAACAACCTTACAGGTTAATACACAGAGAAAGCACTCAATTATGCTGCAAGACTTCAGTGAAGGAAGAGTCCATCAATTACTATAGTAACTGGATGAAGTTCCGTGAATTAAAAAGAAAACAATTAGGCAAATTAACAAGGAAAAAAATCTCAAATCACATGTAATCCATTATGCAACTTTTTCAATGCATTATGCAACAACATGAAACCCCTGCAATGCACCAGTAATCCCCATCTTCTGCATGGTATCGTAAAGGTCCACTAGCAGGTCCAGCTGCAATTCACTGGAGTGGATCAGTTACTCACCTTGGAAGTGGGAGATACATGTTCAAGTGCTCTTACAGCTGCTGGAGAGAAACTGCAACTAGATCACCCATGCTTTAAGGGAATACTGTGAAGTAAAAAATAGAGTCCCTCTACTTTTTTCCCCCGTTTGTTTTAGAAGCCCCCAAAATAAGACATTTTGGAAACACCAGTACAAATTATAGCAGCAATTCAGATATTATTAGCAATACAGATGCTAATTATCTAGAATTTTAAGTCTGCCACATTGATCTATTCTGGATATAGTGATCCAGATGTTCTCAAGCAAAAAACGGACACTCGAGAGTGCGCTCCTATTTTAGTCTATGCTCTTCTTTGCTACCTCTGACTTATACTTCTTAATATACAAAGAATTAAATGAGAGAACACAATTTTTTTTTCCAAATGAAAACCAGTCTGCAGAAAGTATACCATTAGAGGGATCACAAAGAAAACACAGTTTGAGAACAGACTCATCATTGCTGAAGGGGATGAAAGCTAAAAGGTACCTAGAGAAACAAACATCTTTAAGCATCTGACTAACCAAATGTACAGCAGACTTTGCCACAGGCATCTTGCCTGCGTAGCTCGCTCTCCAGGTTCTGCGCTTTTGTTCTATGCCCTAGGCAAAGCACAACAATTTTAAACAAACATTATTTAAATGAGCTTGTAGGTCATTTTAGTTAAGTAGTCTATTTTAATCTTGTTTTGTAGTTAGATTTTTAGATATTTTCCCAAAAAGAGATCTATTCTTATTCATTAGTATAACACTGCAAGTATGCTGAAGTGGAAACCAAGATATATTAGATCTGGTCAGTTTGTAAAAGCCAGGAGGATTCAATGTATGTTTACATAGTTCCTCAGGTGACTGTATTTTTATTAACATATAATTTGTTCAGTGTTAATTTTGCATTTTTTTGTCAGAAAACTACAGCACTTAATTGCTAGTTGTTTTTCTGTTGCTGGGGTTTTTTTAATCAGACAATTCAGTGAAAATACACCGAACCTAGTTACGCGGTTTTTTGAAATCTCAGTAGGAACTTCCATGTATTTTTGAAGTCTAAATGTCTTTGAAAATTTTTGTACATACCCTTTAAGTTTCAAGAGTTAGATCTCATCTTCTCCAATATATTCCATGTCCATATGTGGAAGAAAGGCTTTCTTCCTTTTTCAACTCCCAGCTGGATTCTCAATTTTGAATCCTGAATTGACCCATCAATCAGCTCTATCACACTTACACATCTGCAAGTAATAGTCTCGGCTTAGCTGGCTGAAAGTGCAGACAGCTGAAGCAGCACAAAACCCAATGATTAGGATCCTGAGTTTCTAAGTTAATTTCAGACGGCTGCCATTGTAGCTCTCAGCTGTCGGGATTAGAAAACCAATATTGTACAGAACCATATGCACAATCACGCCTGATGGTGGGACATAATGGACAAAGAGGGAACCAATGAAGAGGAGAAAAACAGAAAACAAAATGAAAAGGATTAAGATGTTAGCATATGAAAACAGGATGCTATTACATGTTTGTGTAAACTGTAAAACTACTATAGAAATACCCTGAGAGAGAGAAATCCCATTTTCAGCTTTTAATATTAATCTTGGACAACTCCATTGGTTTCAATCAAGTTACACTGCATTACACCTCCCTGAATAAAATCTGGCCAAGTCTTGCCATCCAAATAAACAGAAAACACGTATGGAAAGACTTCTGTATCTGGACATTTATTATAGATCAGATCCAAACCTAGCGACTGAGATTGAAATACTGGTAAAAATTTTTGAGATTTTTTTAAGGCCAAACTTCTAAACCTGAGCATTAACCTTTAAAACAGAATTCAAGCTTGGTTTCTCAGCAAAACACAATCCAAAACTGAGAACTTAATTCCTTAATCCTGACACAGAGAATATTTTCCTAGATTTCCTTCTTACAAATGTTTCAACACAGCACCTAGTCTTACCCAGTCCTGCAAGGAAAACGTTTCATAAACATCTCTTTTCTACAGACCTTTGCATTCAATTTTTATTCTAGCATCCCCGCACACTGTTTTACATGTTATTTTTAAATATTTGCAGTGGTGTAAATTAGAAACACAGTTTTAGTGTCTCTCCTGATCTATCTGAAGATTTATGTAAAACAATGACTGTGAATTTTGCATGCAGTGGTACCGTCAAAACGATCAGGTAAAAAATTGCTCATTTTCCAACATATTGAGCATTTATGCATCTGAAAAATACATCTTGCTAAGAGTGTGCATAACTATATTGCTTGATTCTAGAGACCAGGTTTCTCTTATGTGAAACTGCAGAGTAAAATAGAGACCAAAAACTTACCTCAATTTCAGTATCCAAAGACTGAAGCACCAATACTGGGGACCTTTAAAACCAACAAACTTTCTAACTCCCAGAAACACGAACACGTTTTCCCATTACAACAGCCATGTGTTGTCATTATCCAGGCAACGAGCTCTCTTTGCTTGCCAAAGTAAAGCACACAATGAAGATGCAAAGAGAGTGTGCAGAGCAGCAGCAAAGAGACAGGCTAGATGCCATCTAGGGCCCATCAGTTGGATCACACGCAGCTGGTAACCAAATTAATCAACCAAGCAAAACCCAGCATAATAGTCTGTCATTAATACCATTAAAGTGAAAGCACTTGGCATCCATCATCAGCTCCTTCAATGACTCTCCCTGGCTCAGTGGCAGCCTTGTGCCCTCCTCTGAAGTTCGTAATTGAATCTGTAAAAGAATATACAACTATTTGCCCATTGTAAAAAGCAAATATTTAGCATGTCCTGCCAAGCTGTAGCCTATAAATTGCTGGGCAACACACTCACAACGATCATCGAAAATGCTTGAAAGCAACCTGGATTAAAAAAATCAGTTCTGTGATGACAGCCGGAGCAATGACGTTAACAAAAGTCAGAAAGTTCAGCAAAGGAAGGTGCTTTGGGGAAGGACAGCAGTTCACAAGCCTGTGAAAACGTCCACACTTAAATGGCTCATTTGCTTGCAAGAAAACGAGAATGCATGGGCAAAGCAGAACAAGGTTCCTCTTCCTTTGCTACTGAATTCAGCAAGAACATAGTCTGACAGACCTCTCCCAGGTCATTGCTGCCCACTGCTTAAACAGCAAACATTTGACAAATGCTACATTTTCCTACATTTGAGACCCCTCAGTCAGGAACATCTTTCTCCTGAAACATCCAATCCAAGACAAAAAAAAAGTGTAACTGATAAGAAAGAAAATAAACTCTTTGGCACAAGAAAGTAAAGACAGTGCATGGGCAACCCCAACTCATTTTGGATCAGCTGCTATTTTTAAATTGTCTCATCTACAGCTGAACAACAACATTCCAGACATAACCCATCACTGCCAAGCTAATAATGACAAACCCTACTTCATGGACACCAGGAAGAAAAGCAAAAGCAGAACTGCAGAAACCTTTGAAATCCAGTATCTTGTCTCAGGCTGCCCCACTACTTGGTTCTCATAGTACAAGGAAAAAAGGGAACTAGCAAACGGTCTTTCCTCTGGTATTCAGACGCAGGTATTCAGGTTTCTGGTAATCAACACTTTGAAGTTTTCCTAAGCTGGTGATTGCATCTGCTGAATTAGGATCATTGTGCTTAAGTACCTAATTCCTTTTTAACCTATTTACACTTATGGCCTCCACAATATCCCACATGACTATGTTTTGCACTTGAACTCTACACTTTGTGGAAAAAGTGCTTCTCTCTTGTTTTTAACTTAGTGATTGATAATTTTATTGAAATCCTTTATTTCTGCTATAATGACATAGTTCAGATTTATTCTGTATTCACCTTTTCTTTATTTTTTACAGTGTCATATCCTCTGTCTTCAGAATTGCCTCATTTCCAGAACAACTCCTAATCTACATAGCTTCAATTTGAAGAGAAACTATTTCCCCACTAGTCAAGAAATGCTAAATGACACAACCTCAAAATATGATCCAGATTTTGCAGTCCTGAATTTGAAAGCTCCGGGAAAGCCCAGACTCAGGTTGCCAGCAGTCAGGGCTATCATCAGTGACATTATCCGAGACCATGTCACTACCACATGAAAGCTGTGGACAGGTCAGGTAACATTTAGTATTCCTTATTTTTTCTTGAAGAAAGAAAAAAAATATGCAGAAGGTGCTCTGGAAGGTTTTTTTATATTGTGTCCACATCAGCAGACACTTAGCTCTCACCATGCCTTAAACATAGGCAGGCACTTGTGTGAAGCACAGGCAGCAGAAGTGCAGGAGGAAATGCCTGAGTAGAGCACAGCATCGAAAAGGAGCACAACCTGGACAACGAGCACCCTAGACAGCAAAGAGAAAACCATCCTAGGAAGAGATGGAATTTGTTACAGAAAAAGCATACCAAGAGCCAGCAGTAGCACCTAAAAATCACGACATCGGCTCAAAAGATGAGATTTAAAAAGAAACACACATAGGATGATTTTTGCCTTCTGGATTACCAAGACTGACATTTTCACATTTTCCATCTCTACCATTAGAGATAAAATCTTGCCTATTTTATATTTTAAATAAAAATCTAGAATGTAGGTGTTTTCTTGGTGTTGAAGCTACAAGATAGCAAGATTATAGCAGACACATAAAAGTTGACAAAAATTATTTGATACTGAATTTTCTTTTTAATGTCTTGCTCTTTTCGTTATACTCACAATTCATATGCATATCCTAGATCTCCCATGTTCAAAACACATCTGTAATCCTAGCACTTCCAAATGATAGAAACTTTGCTATCACTTGTATTCCTATCCCTACAAATCAAGATACCTAAAATCAAACACTTGAGAATTGAGACTTTGTGAAGGAATCCCACTGCTGGCTGTAGATTGAGCCGCCTTCCCATTCCAAATAAAAAAAGGAAAAAAGACTTTTTTTTTAATACTACAACCATTTTTAAAGGCACTTGTTGAAAGCTGCTTTAAGGCTTAGAATATTGTCATAAATCTCAATGTGGTTTTAGTGCCTTGAAGTAGTTTGATCACTAGGAAATGCTGAGCACCTACCATCTCAAAACAAAGCCCAGGTTTTAGATAATTCAAATAGAATACTACTAGTATTAAAACACAGTATTAATAACAAAATCAAAGGAAAATTTGTTTAGTCTTGTATTTCTTGGAAGCTGAAAACATTCAACAGAATTGAATATTTGCCACAGGCAGAAATTTTTAAAAATACTCTATTAGAATAAAATATATTTTCATGTTTGCATATATATGGACACAAAAAACCATACCCTTTCTTAACATATAAGAAAAGTCTGCTGGAAAAATACTAAATGTTAGCAGAAAAATAATCAGTTACATTATGGACTTAAAAAAAACCAAACTAAATCACTCATAATAATTATAAATCAATATTATCTTCCTATATAAAATATATCAGTAGCAGAAATAAACACTTTTAGTAATAAAATGAGTTATTAAAACCTGTACTATAACTGTAAAGCATTAACAACACTGTATTACAGTTTGCACAAACCATTTATCAATTCTTTTGGTTTTGCTCAAGACAATCTTGCCACTTATTTTAATGAAATTTCTTACTTTTTAATGAATATTCATAATGGAAGTACTATATAAACAGTTATTTCTGCAATCACTATGAAATTTAGAATTTGAGACTCAAAGATTAAAGTATAGCAGATAGCAAAATAACAGTCTCTGGGTTACAGTATTTGAACAAGATTAATCATAACCTCTAGAATTTTTTAATTTCATATCCATAAAACAGCACTTCCCCTAATCCATAAAATTTGCTATTTGTTGTATCAAGAAAATTAAAAGTTTTATTAGTAAAAAAAAATTAGAAATAAAAGCACAAACTAAGAGGTAGTTTTAATTCTGTCCATTCACAATTTATAACTATTATTATTTGCAATCTTACTGCAAGCACCTTATGTGATTGCAATCATAATGGTTATGCTGCAATAGCACAGTAATTTCCATGAGCAAACAGGATAATAACAAACTAGAGAGAAGTAGATTCTATTATTTTTACACTGCCAGAAATCTATTTGTTTGCAATCAAGCCAATAAACAAGTTTATTATTCATATACTGTACTGCCCTAGCTCCTGAATTGGCCAGTCATGGACCAAGACCCCTTCATGACAGATCGTGCATCCACACAGAACAAAAATACGGTCCTCATCCCAAAAGGTTCACACAATTTTTTGCCTAAACAAATAGACAAAAAAATACAACTACCTAAACTTGGTGGCTCATTTACAGCATCTTATCCATGCTGTAATAAACTACTGTGTTTATTCTTATGTAATGCAAAGCACAAAGCAGATTACCCCAATTTTATCAAGGGTAAACCTACCTTGCATTTATGTAAGGTCAACACATGCAACTAAGGAATTGGAGGAGAAGGCTCTGATGAAGGCTTCTACCTCACAGGAGTTTTTTTGTACAGCCATCCTTTGTATGCAAGTCAAGGGAGAACACATAGACACAAACAAATAAACATGAAATAATAAATAACTTCTGATGAGTGCCACAGTCAATAAGATGTGTTATTCCAGAAGCAAGAGGCACATTTGATTTTAATGAAGAAAGCCAGCTGAATGGCTACAGAAGACACTTCTTTCTATGACACTGGTGAGGATAAGCATGCAGGCTTCTGCACTGCTTAATACTATTTTTGAGAGGATGTTCATGTATTCTGGATTCACCCAGCTACTTCTCTCAAAAAATGATATGGGATTCACCTATTATTAGAATTTTCACACGAGAAGATTCTCGGATGAGTATGAAACACAGCTTTAAAGAGTGCTTTTACAGCTCATTGCCACATTTAATTTCAAAAGGTATTATAATGTTGCAAAAAAAACAAGTGGACATAGTTAAGTATTTCACTGTAACACAATCATTAAGAGGAAAAACAGAATGAAGTGGAAGCTTTCTAAAAGTAATTATATAGTCAGTCAAGTCTTATGTTTGAGCATTTCTATCTTCTCTTCAAATAAAGGGAAAGGATGACAGTAACTCAAGGAGATGGATAATATGGGTTACAACCTAAGTTATGAAATTTTCTGCAAAAAAGTAAAGTATGTTAAAGCCTCAAAACACAGCAGACTTGCAGAGACTGCATGAATGTCTGTATTGGTGATGGTACTTTTGGAACTTACACGAGCCTCAAACAAGATTGCAGTAGCCTCCAAAGAACTGGAAACTTTAGGTTGATTCTGAGGACAGTATTAAGACAGCTGGCAGCAACTGCTGCTTAGATTTGGGGGCGAGAGGGTGGAAAGGAACACTACTTTTATTCTATGAATTAATTTAAAACACCAATACATATAATATCCCTTCTGTCGGCACAATAATGTACTGTTCTGGGACACTCTGGTTCTATTTCAGTACTTGCCTAAATAGGTCACAAAAATTATTAAAAGAAATTCTTAAAGCATGCTGATTTTTCTGAAAAACGATACAGGTTTATCCACATTTTCATGAAATCAAAGGTAGAAGAATGCCCACTCTTCCACAGGTAATATGAAATTATAATTTTTGTTACATTCTTCATACTATAGAGCATAGTAGGAAAATATATCCTATTACTTATGAATTTTCAGATCATAAACTTCCAATCTTTTCAATTTTGCATCAATATACTTGAGATACTGGTAGTGCAATATCAAAAAACTGTTCTTCATTCTTAGGAGACAATATCAAACTTTATCCATTTCCCACTTGGGCAGAGCAGGTGAGAAATTTTTTGTTAGTAGGGACAATAGTGGTTCAATCACTTCTGCATGGCTATCTAGCAGTCCTTGGGAACAGTGTATCTATAAGCTCAACCTTGAATCCCAAGGTAAGGAACAAATCTTTGGCTAATTGGCCAATAAAATGGCTAATACTTGCCATTCAAATTCTCATCATTATCATCACTTAGCTGCAGTTCAAACGAAAAATACCAACTTCCTACATTTAACAGAGCATATAGTTTATGGATTTAGCTAAAAGCTCAAGATTCACTTTTGTTTTGCAGCTGTTGCAGCTAAGACAATAGGCTTTGTCTTATGAGATAAGCAGATGATATAATTAAACAAGAATGAGAATGATGTCTTCAACTCTACTGAGTTGAGCCTTGAAAAAAGATGCACATTTCCAGACCTGCAGTTAGAATACATTGATTGTCACACAGGAATTCTGGCAACCTCCTCAAGCTGATTTTAGACATCATTATGCTGCTTAATTCCAAATAGAAAGCTTTCATACTTTTCTCTATGCTTTCAGTATACATTTAAAAAAAAAAAAGTCAACACCTTAATTTGTGAGGAAACACATGAATATTTTTCTTAGTTGAATTTTAACAATACGACAGATAGGATTCCTGTTTGGCTACTGGGAAACTGTCAAAGATACAGATAGATGGATGGATGGATGAATGTTGAAAGCAAAATCTTCTTTCTAGAAATACACTCTAGCACAAATTTATCGATTGCATCTTTGGTCCAACCAGATCTAGGAGAGACTGCAGGATCTTATCCTGGAATTACTTTTTTGTTTTTCCTTTGCTTTGTTTTACAACTGAAATACAGCTTTACAGAATGAAATAGTTCCCTTAGTACTCACACAATTTTAATGAATCTTAAAAATACTAAGCACATCAATATAATGCAGCCCTTTTTTATTTCTAGTTTGTATTCTACAAGCCTAAATCCAATTATTCAAATTTACTATTAGCATTTTCCTGAACCCCAAAATTAAAATGCTTGAGAAGAAAGAACAATCCTGAAGTCCTGAAGTTATCTTTATTCCCCTGTGAATTCTATTATTTGATTCTATAAAGAAAAAAACATGAAAACTACTAGCCAGTACCAATAAAAAAATCTAAAGCACTTATTTTATACACAATCTCCCTGATTGTACCTTTATTTCCTAATGATGTTTACAACACTATGAACAACCTTAAAATCACACAACCACCACATTGTTTCACTGGGAAAGATTTGACATGAAATCACATTCTTGCTGATGGCTGCTTACTTCTAAAATAAAACCCTTGTACATAGTCGTATGTTGAAAAGAAAGTTTACATGTACATATGATCCTCCTCTCCAGAAATGACATGGCATTTTGCTATTGAATTTAATGACATAGTTTGCCAGACTAATTACAGTTTAAGTATCTATTTTCTATTTTTGCCAGAATCTAATAGCAGGGTTTGGGGTTTTTTCCCATCCTTACACAGTTTTAATGACTATGAATGCCTCTAGAGAGAATCCAGCGCAATTGTTAGTGACTGATATCTGGAACAATTCCTCAGAACAGTGGCTTCAGATCAGTTTTTCTTAATTTATAGCATTTTGACTACTTTTAATACAAGTTTCCAGAAAAAGGTGCAAAACAATCCCAATCTCCCTCCAAAAAGCAACACAAACATGCAATACTTTCTGGCATTTTTGGGTGTGACAGCTACAAATTGATCACTCCCAGTGAACCTTGTCGTGGAACTTCTTGCAGCCCCACTGATGCAGACAGAATCCTACGCTCTTTAAAAAGTCAACAGGACTCCACAACAGCTTAAAAATCTACATTTAAGATTAGCAATTTGCAGATACAAATTCATAAATAATGTTACAGTTTATATTTTTGTATGGTTTTAAAACCTGCTTGCAATCACAAAATAGGATGAAAGGTAGGCATCTTTTTAATATACTCTTTGAATGTGCTTATAGTAAATGTTTATAGTAAATTCAAGATTCAGGTGGACTTAACTGAAGCTATAATATAATCCAGATAAACTGCTCCTTTCTCCTTAGTTTGCACAAAATATATCACCCATGTGTAAAACAGTCTTTCCAAAAACACAAGAGTGAGCTCTCGCCACAGAATGATAGGATTGGAAAAGATCTCATGGGTACTCTATTCCATCACTCAGCCCTAAAGCAGCAATAACTGTATATGCGTCTTTCCTGTCAGATATTCATCTTGTTCTTACAGATGGATAATGGAGATTCCACAAATACACTAGACAATTTGTTCCACTGCTTCATTATCCTTACCATTAGACAGGTTTTTTTAACATCCTTTTAATATTGTCCCATAACCTTTTCCTCTTTTCTTACTCAGTAGGGATAGAAGAAAGAAACTGGTCTTTTTTGCAGCAGCAGCCTTTTACATACTAACCATGCGTGTCTCCATGGTCAGGCTAAGGAATCCCAGTTTCATCAAATCTTTCATATTTTTTAGGCCCACGTTGATTTTTGTCGTTGTTCTTCAATGGCTCTACAATTGCTATTCTTTTCTTGAAACACAGCACATCGTACTGTACTAATCAGCTAATACCTTACAAATACCAAATATTACCTCACGTACCTTGAAGACTTCATTCCTCCTAAATATGCTCATGTCCCTGTTTCTTTGCAGCAAGTTCCTGCTCTGTTTGATTAAAATTGAGAACTTGCAAATCTTGACATATCTTTCACATCTCCACTGAATTCCAAAACCTACGTATAATCAACTTCTCAATGTCTTGTAAATAGCTAATTAAACAAAGTGAAAAGGCTCCAGGAGGTGGCCAGGGAAATCAGCAAAGATAAGAAAGAATCAGGATTCAAGATCCTGTTTTTCCCCAGCTGTACAAGGGCATGAGCTGGCTCTCCTGCTTCTGTTCCTCCATTTCTTCCCCCATGCCATAACCAAATCAATTCTTCCCCGTGCAACTTAATCATCTCCCTCTTTCCTTTCATACCACAGTCAGCCATAATGGCCTCAATTCTCCAAGTTTGCACAAATCTCTCCACACTCTCAATTTTACCCTCATTTCACCCTGCAACTTCTTTTTCCCATCTATTCCAACTTTCACCTTGCCTATCCTAATCAACAACCTTGTAGAAAGAAGCGGGGTGGATTTGAATCATCTTTAAATATGCAAAGCTTACTTTTCATTTCACAAGAATAATTTCTTCTAAACTTCACCAATGCTGAAAATTGTGTTGAATACATTCAGTCCTCCATTAATTTGGAGGACATAAAACTGGCATTATTATTGCAAAGGGAGTCACAATGGCATGAGTATTCAAAAGTTTGGGTTTTTTACAATGTAGACCTGAACATACACGTTACAGCGTAATACAGAAATGAAAGGAACATGCTATGCCTGTGGCTTTCTCTTCTCCTATCAGATACACAACTAATTGTTCAAGACGATTTACAGTGGATTAAGTCTTCACTCACCTGCTTAAATCCACTCATCCACTGAGATTGTAAACTTTACTTATTTAAGAAGCATTAAAAGATGTCAGTGGAAGTATTCTGGTTTAGAATTGATTCTACTATTTTTTTCCAAAGGAAAAAGTAGGAAGGGAAGATGCAATTATTAGCAGAGGAAATTGAAAGCATATATTTAACAAGTAGAAATAGTGGGAAGAACTCAAACCAGACATAGATGTATTAAAGTGGGATGATTTCCACACAGTATTCACACTTTTTCTTATTTTTGCACAAATATATATCAGGCTGCCAATTATTCTTAAAGAGTAACACCACAGCATACCATATGATCCAGAGAAATCTTCTTTTAATCACGACATTGGCAAATACAAGGGGGAGGGGGTTGTTGTTTGGGGGTTTTTTTAAAGAGGTATTCCTGATTGTTACTTCATTTCATTCTAGCATTCTCCTGGAAAAAAGATTTCTTTTTTCTTTTCACTCAGAACTTGGAATCAGGCAGTAAAGACGAAATACCCAAAGCAGCGATTCAATCCTAAGTTTATAATCAGGTTTTGGGGTTTTAGTTTCAATGGTGCCATTATCTCGGTACTCTTGTCTTGAAAATGTAATACTGCCTCTGTATTTTTCCAAAAGAATCACAACATTCCTGTAGTCTCTATAAACTTGCCTTAACTGTTGCTATAATGCTAAATTTTGGTGAAGTGAACTGGGAATTACTACTGTTATACAAACTGTGGGGTCAGGCTGTGCCATCCATTCTCATAATGAGCAATACATCTCATCTGCAAGTCTCGCTGAAGGTCCCACTCAGCATTAACAAAAGCAAAAGAATTTGGCCTGTTACTGTGAGCAGCTTCCCACACTCACCTGCTACATTAAAAATAGTTACTACCCAAGATCTCGCTATACCGTTCTCCCACATACGGAGGCCTAAGTAGTAATAACTGCTTGCCATTTGCAGCAGCGACAAGAGTACTCAATACAAACAATATCTACCTAGCACATATGTACTGTATCATACCATAGTGCGTGCATATGCATTATATGTATCCGTGGACATGTATCAGCAATGACATGCTTTAAAGTCTTGCGTCTACCAGATTTTTTAAATAAATAAATAAAGCAAAACAGCTTTTGAATTTTAAGACTGAATGAGGAAGGCAGGAGAATATGAACTTAGGAAGAGTCAATTTGGCTTTACATACATGGGGTTTACTGTTACCTTCAGAAAACACAGGAAAACAACATGCCAAGCATAAACATAGTTAACAAAAATATATGCACTTTGTCTATACATGCTCCTTATATCTCGAGCATCCAACCTCTGTCAAAACCCTGTTTTGAAAGCCAATTTTGACTTGCATACGAGAGAGATCCAGAATGGACAGAAAGAAATACTCTACGAGTTAAGGCAGTATATTCATAGCAGAAGTTAAGTGACAATTTGCAAAATAATTTACATGCAATGAGGTATACATGTATACAGACAAACTAACAATATCTGGTCCTTTGATTAGAAATCAATAAAAGATCTTTGTAGAGAAGATCTGCAGATTGTTTCTCCCATTCTGTAAACAAATGATGACTCCTCGGCAATCTTTCAATTACTCACAACTATTTTAAAGCACTCTGAATAATCACACTGAAAAAATATACTTGATGACTGATAAATAAAACATCAGATGGTACAGAAAGCATACAAGCCTGCACTTTGTTACTGCGTTAGCTTATGTATTGAACAATAAAAAGGAGACTATATTTATGTTTTCAAGACCGGTTTGAACAAATTCTTTCCCGGTGAACAATTTCCTTTTTCATTTATTTCTACAATATTGCACTTACAAACAATTTGCAATAGATTTCTAATAATTTTCATAGAAATTCGCGCACACTGCAAAAAAAAATTAGAAGCAGTAGCCTAACCGCTAACACAGGTGCTGTTGCTGCATAAGAACTGTTTCCAAAAGAAGTTTGTGAAAAGAGACTGATAAGGAAATTAAACTCCTCAAAACCACAGGCAACAATGTATTTTATCATTTTACAAATTGCTAGGGATTGGGATTTTTAATTAAAAGCCTGTATAATAAATCAATAACAACAGATGACTAACACTACATAAAAATAGATTCTACTTTGTACAGACTGCGGGGTCTTGGTGGGAAACTATATTGAGGCTTCACAATCTCTGAGCACCATCAGAAGATAAAATTAATCAAGGACTACATTTGCTATCTTTTTACTATAAACAGCAATTAAAACATATCATGTGTTACAGTTGCACAAAAAAAAAAGGTAAGTCTGTTGCATATACTAAAGCCACTAGACTACTAAGTCCTTGAAGGAAAGAAGCTCTTTCAGCTAGGAGCCTTTTTCTTCATACCCAGAGTCCACCAAACTGGGACGACACTGGGGAACAGAACTGTATCCATTTTACAGCTTGCATTACCCGTTCCGTTTGTTTCCAGTCAAGATGGGGATTAAGCCCTAAAACAGAAGTACTCTAAAGGTACTGCTATGTCACAGTGTTACCTCCCAGGCTAACAGTGCTGAAGTTAGCACCAATCCCTGCTCCTTAAACTCTGCCATGACTCCAAGTACAAGACTCCCACCATGCAAAAGCCATTTCTGCCTTAGCACACGCAGGGCTCGACACCAGCCAGGCTGAGACTGCCAGAGCACGTACACACACGTCATTGCTTGACACACAGAGAAAATGCCACCAGGATAGAGAAATCTGGAAGACTTAAGGAGCTGTGCCTTTACCATTGTTGTGGCAGGAAAGCAACATTGCCTTGTTGACCCGCAGAGGCCCTCCCAGAAACAGCAGAGTAAGACAGGACTGAGGAGGAGGACACACCACAATAAATATTACATGGAGTACAGAAGTCTCCCTTCCCTACTTGAAGCAAACACAACAGCTGCTGAACTAGTTAGCTGTAGTAAATGGAGGTGGGAACCAGGCCACAACTTAACGAGCAACAGACCTGCAGCTCTGCAGACAGATACTGCATCAGGGCAGGGCTCTGCCAGTCAGGGCTGCAGGCGGAAGCGGGGACAATTCCTCCCTCATCAGCACACAAGAAATACTATCTTCTTTGGTCCTCTCAACCACAGCAACAGCCTTTTTTTTCTGTGCACAGCCCTGGAGGAACAAAACTTCAAGCCAGACAGTAAAAGGCAATCCTGTACATTGCCTCTTCTGAAAGCTGATTCCTCTGACTCCCTGCACAGCAGCCGTCGCACAACCAGAGACAACACGTGTTGACAAAGCGATTCCAGCACGTAGGATAGCAAGGTATGAGCAACAGCGAGACTGCTACCTACTGCAGACTAACGCGCTGGTGTGAAACTGAGGACTAAGTCTTCCACAGAATCAGTGATCATGAACTACAGATGGAAACCAGATTTACACTGAACTGTCTCTCTAAGAAAGGAACTGGGCAACCAGTCTGTCAGTGAGAAAGACAGGATCTTCTTCTACTCCAGCGTCAGAAACTGCAAGAGCAGCAAGTAACAGGAATTAGGATTCATAAAAGGTATTCAGAGAGCAACAGGAAAAACTGTCCCCACCACAAGGAGAAAGGAGATGCCAAAGAGAACCTCACACTTGCGTAGCAGCCTGACACCTGCTTGCAAAATGGACCACGTCAACAGATTATGGCAACAGACCCTACGAAAAATGGGCTTGCTACGAGTACATCTCATCAACCTGTGGCAACTGAGACTTGTCTCTTTCAAGCTTTGTCAACATTGTGAGGCTCATCGTGCTAACACAGAGCCATTTCAGGAGCCAGCAAAGCCTCCGCAGACCTATGCGGTGTGTTCACAGGGCTGTATACACACAATCAGACACTCACGTACATGCACGAGAGACTTCTCCCTGCCCCAGACAGACAGATTTCCACTGCAAGGCAGGAACCTCCATTCATAAACAGAATCTCGGTACAAGGTCAAGATCGACACCCACACTTTCACCTTGTGTGTGTCTGCAAACCCTGTGTTTGGGGGAGACTAGGCAGGAAAGAGGGTCCCCACTGATCTAACAGCGCAGGAAGTCCCCCACCAACTGACCCCTTTCGTACTTGCTGGGGAAACCCTGCCCAGCCGTAGCTGTGCAATCACACTGTGCTCGGAAGCGCACCGTGTACCCCCCCAGACGACGATAACCCCACAGATTACCAGCTCCACGTCTGAGCACAAGAAACTGCGACACCGCGGCACGAAGGAGAAATCGGGACCCGGTGGGAGACAGACCCTGCCACGCAAGTGCCAGACCTCCGCAGATTCCTCTGCGGTCTGCAAGCAGGGAGGGCCCGGGACCTGCAGAGACAGAGCGAGCCCTGGGGCTGGATCCCCACGGAGCAGCCCACAGGTGCGCGCTCCCCAGCACTGCCCCACCGCCGGGGAGCAGGGGGACAAGGGGGAGCCTGAGAAAGGAGATATCGGAGGCAGGGGGATGCGGAGAGAGGGGACGCCTGAAGCTGGGGGAGCCGGAGGGCAGGGTGCTTGCCCCGGCGGGACCCACGTACTCACACGCACAAACACACACCGCTCCATCCCCGAGCGCCCTGCCGCCCAGGCACCCCCGCCGCCGCCGCATCGAGCGAGCCAACCTGCTTCCCCGCGCACCGGGAAACCGGCTCCGACCCCAAGCACAGGCGGGCAGGAAGGCGGCCCCCCGCGCCCCCTTCCCCGGCTGCCTCCCCGCGGGGCGCGTCGCACCCCCCCGCGGCCGGGGCCGCGCTGCGGGAGCCGTACCGTGGGCAGCAGCGGCTCCATCTGCGCCCCTTGGTCCTGGGTCTCCATGCGGCGGCGGGGCCGCGCCGGCGCCCTCCCCGCCGCCCGCCCGCGCTCCCCGGGCGCTGCGGGAGCCGCTGGGCTGCGCTGGGCTCCGCGCGCCGCCGCGCTCCCTCCGCGGATCAGGTGGCGCGGAGGCAGGAAGCGCGCGCAGTCACATGGCTCCGCGCACCGCCGGCCCCAGCGCGGGGGGAGGCAGGAGCCGGATCCACCTGCGGGATGCGGCCGGATCCTGCCGCCGCCCCCGGCGGGGCGGCAAAGGCGGGCCGACCTCGCCCTTGCACGGCTGCGGCTGCAAACCGGCACCCGAGCACACCGGTGCCATCAGTTCCTCCACACGGCGCCTTTCCTCCGGCGAGCTCTGCCCTGTCCCTGCGGCCGACATGGGATCGGGCTCCACGTCCGAAGAGGAAGGAGCCGAGGGACCGGCTCCCAAACATAGACACACACACAGCCCCAGTAACACTATTGCAACCATCAAGACCCGGCTCGGAGTTACCACTTTACGCCAGACTTCAGCCACAGTTCCCCCCAAGACTGTTGCTTCAGTGCGGTCTTGGGCCAAAATTCATTTTCATCTGATCAGCATCAGAAGAGCACTGAAAAACAGTGATCCTCTGCTCGGTCGTGCCAGGCTTTGACCCTTAGACACAGACAGCACCTTCAAAATAGAGGTTTGTCCCATGCTCCACTAAAATCACCCAATCATCCCCTCTTAACTGCAAGTTATAAACACATACCTGATTACTATATCCTTCTGGATACAGTTAATTTAACAGGAGCCTTACCCCCTTCTTCACCCAATTTTATCATTCGAGCCTGCTACACATTTAGCTTCTCCTAGTCTACCTGCCTCTGCAACTCAATGGTTACATTCAGCCATACCAAAAGCCCAACAAGCTACACAATCGTCAAAGCCTAAATTTGTCTATCCAAGTGAACATAAGGATAGTTGAGCCCCCACAATACTTGTATTATTAAGGACACAAGTGCAATGCTGCCTACTGAGGCAGCTGAGCCGGAAGAGTTCTCATATTCATCACTTACCAGCACATCTCCCCCCCAGAAAATGCCCATCCAAACTTGTGTGCATAAGAATCAAAATTAACAGAGGCCCGACTAGGAAAAATAAGCTAACAAGTAAACCTCTATCTCCCTGTTGACATTGATTTCCTTGCCAAGGCAGCAGGCCATTCCCTACATTTTGGATACACTTTCCAGTCTAAAAGTGGATCAATAAATAGTTTCACTAAATCTGATTTAATTTCACCTGCCATGAGGCATGTTCTTCAAGTCTCCTAAAGATCTTCCAGGTCGATTTATTTGTACATCAGCCAAGGGAGACACAAAGCTGAGGAGGTCGTATAAAAGAAAGGGGAGTCAAAGCTAGTTCTTACAAGGAAGGGGGCTATTTTTCTGAGTCACAACTGAGAATTTGGTCTTTGTACTAAGTGATACATGTAACACTGTACAGAAAGACAGACAGCACTGTGGTCCAGCTTCTGGGACAGAAGCCAGATGCATATTTTTATAACATGATTACTGATCTACAGTAATTAACACAGGAGGCCATTCAGGTCACTAGAGGTAAGGCTGTGTCAGCATTTGGACAGTAAAACCCTATTTGCAGGAGCTTATAATTAAGCTATAAGAGTCATGATGAAGCTGGGAAAGGAATGTGTTTAAAAGTGGTTTTCCTTCTTTAAAGAAAAAAGACTTAAAGTGAATATACCACTTGTGACACTGGGAAGACCAAAAACCTTCAGTCTACAGGCAGCTATTTCAATGTAAATTAGTATAAGCATCCTTAGACTTCTCTGCCTAAATATCTCAAGCTTGTCCCAGAGCATTTTTTTTTAATAAGAAGCTGCAATACAAGAAGCTCAATGGCATTTACACGTCTTTCACTCCCCAAAAGATTCCCCCAAAACACACTCATTCATACACACATCTAAAAGCAAAGACTAGGAACAAATCAAATTTTATGAAGACCATGGGGAAGGGTATTAGCTTATTGTGTACATGATACTATTCCCCAACATTTCACAGTGAGAAACAGGATCAAGACCATGAGCACCATTCGCACGAGCCACAAATGAGTTACTGAATGGGCCATCAAAAGAGAGTTAGGATCAGTCATGTAATTGTTTTTGCAAAGCTTCTTTGTCAGAGTGCTCTACAGTCAGGAGTTCACCATTGCTAATTAATAGACAAAATATGGAAAAACTCTGTTAAATAACAAACCTCCCCAAATCGTTTTGTATCATCCTGCTCCACTCACACAAAAATATCCCAGAGCTCCATAGCTACAAAGCCACAAATTAATAGCCAAAGTCAAAGTGCAAGTCATTCTTTCAACAGCTGTGACAAACATGCTTCAATACTAAGATCCAAAATGTTGAATCCAAAAGCTCCAAAGCCAAAGGCTTTCCACATATAAAAGTGGAACAACATAAAGGGCTGAGCTGAAAGCTTTATTTTTAATCAAACATAACTAAGACACTGATTTCTTTTTAGGACATCCTAGCAGTATATCACACCAAAGACAGAATGAAGAGAAAGTAATACATTTATTTTCTAATTGCTTTATAATTGAATTTTATTTCTGTTTTCCCTTTCTTCAAGTTGGCTTCTTTCACTGTTGCATCTGACGTGAGCCACACTCCCAGGCACGTCCAGCAATTTTCTATTTTGCAGTATTACTCTATTACAGAAGTAATGCCACCTTGCATCCCAAAATAATTAGCTTTGACATCGTGAGATAGAGCATGCTTTAGTATCAAGTTTGAACTTTTAGTACATAACTAGGTGACATTTTCAAGCTTTTCAAGCACGAAAGCTAAGTAAAATGTAAGAGGAGGTTCTCAAGTCATCAATAATTTGAGAAACTTGAGCACAAGAAGAGCAGGTGTTGTGAAATCACAACATGCAGATACACTGAAGTTTTAAGATTTTAAGAATACCTAGGATATGCTATTGAAATAAATACTTTTGTGACACATTTATGTCAGACTCTAATTTTACCTTTATATATGTATCTAGTGCATTACCTAAGTTACTAAAGCAAACTTCAATGGGAAAATGGGGAAGTATTTTTCTTCTTCAATAATGTTCTGAATTTAGGTCAGAAACTGACCTGATCCCTGCCTGCCTTCATCTTTCAGAAGAAAATAAAGACAGTGAAAGTTGACTTTTATTCTTCTCCTTCCTAAAATTGCCTCTTACCTCTTTGGCCTGCAGCAAGCCAGTAATTCAGATGTTCTCCTGAATCATGGTCAATGTTTTTAAACCCCACTGAACAGAGGTTTCATTCCTTCAAATCTGTTCACAAGGGGTATGTATTATATATAAGGGGAAATACATTCAGAGGGCTCAGCCCCTTCTCAAAGTACTTCGGAGGTATATAGCATAGATTTTGGAGATGTATGGCATACACCTACTTACCTGGGTTTGACATAAAAATGGTCAGGGATGTAAAGAATTCCCACTGGCTTGAACATCACTGACATAGCTCTGTATATACAAAAATAGGTGTGTGCTAAGATGCAGCTCCAAAATGAAGACCTAAAAACCACAGCGTTCAAGCTCATGAGAAGTCTTGCAATACTTCTCTTATGTCTTTGTAATAAAAGTTCTGGTCTTCTACCTGAAGACTACTCCCTAATTGTCAGGAGTGACAGGTCCTTCCTCCACCTAAGTCCCAAGAAGGTATTCTGACAGAAATAAGCAATGCTATTTGCATATGTATATTTTTATATATGCATAAAAGCTGTCACAGAAGCCTAGCATCACTTATTGGCCCAGTACCACTCACATTTTTACTGTCATACCTTTCTGTCAGTTTTCATTTTGTGATCAAAAATATAGCTATAATTTAAAAGAAATGCTTTATTTAAACCATTTCTCTGAATACAATTCCTGTTCTAGGCAGACATCCTGGGTGTATTGGCTCTTCTCCCAGTTTAGCCATAAAATATGCCACTGTACTGGGGGGGTAGGGGGTGGCGAGAACTGCTACTAAGCAAGAGTGAACTCTTGATTTCCACATAGTTGTTAGTTACAAAACTGAACATGAAAACTACTTACTTTAAAATGTCCCCATAGTAGAAATATGCTTGGAACCTAATTCACTCATCTACATCTATGTCCAATACTCTCACCATGTTCTTCATTCCAAAAAGAACCTGTACTCTGTCAGACCTGACAAGGTTGCCAGTAGATTTTAGCAGCATAGTGAACAATTTCACACAATATTCAAAATCAGAAAGGACTAGGGTTAGATCAGTTTGCCCTCTCTTGATTCCTGCCCAAGCTAGAGCCTCAAATACACTAGTAAATAAAATGCATGCACAATACACATTAGTTTGACTGCTCATATTGTGCATATTTATCATAAAAATACCTCTTTAATGAAGGGAAACCTTTTTTAAAAATTGCAGGTTATTTTCAGCTTGTTACAGGTATTTCTATTTCAAGTAAATTTGCAAATTAATTTTCTAAGGGAAAATCACTACCAAGCAGCCAAAATCCTTTTCATTCCATTTTTGTCTTGTTGATCGTACAGGATGAAATAGTAATGGGTGGACCTCTCAAACTGCATTTCATGCTAATAAAAAAAAGTGAACTACCTTTAGATATCAAAAGGAACATCCCATCAATACAACCTATTCCTAAGAAATTTTTGTTCCCTGTGATTAGAGAAGGTATTCTGACAAGAAGGTAACAAAGGGGGGGAAAAAAAAAAAAAACATACATTCTGGCAGCAGTTTTTCCTCTCTCCATTCTTCCTCCCTATCTGAAAATAAATAACCATCTGGACCATTGTACTGCCTTTGTGACAGGTGGTACTCAGTTATGTTTCTCATTTCATTGGAAAGCGGTAATGGCTCTTTCTTTTGCTAATATACTCTGTCTGAAATTATTTGACTCTAAGTTAATTCACTTGAAATACGATCCAAAAAGTTTCAGTGCTGATTGGGATGTATTCTTTGATTGTGACATAGTCTCTTTTTTCCTATTGGCAACAGAACTGGAAAAAAGTATTCTAAAAATTGCCTCACTAATATAACTCTCACATTCTTCAGCCAAAAAAAGTAGTGCCAGTGAAATATGTCTATGTCCACAAGCCCAATCCTACCACTCCTGTAACACAGTGAGACAATCTGTGTTGGTAAAGAGCACCAAATATTTGTTACTTCCTTAATTTTCCCCAAAATGGATCATCTACCAAAGGTTATGATTTTACGGTATTCTGATCTTTGATTTTTGCTATTTGCTATGCTAATATTAGAGAATACGATTTTAAAATCTAAAATAAAATTAAGAGGTGTTAAAGACTTTACCTAATAAAATAAAATAAAATAATACATAAAATGAATCAATACATTAGCTTGCTAATTATTAAGATAACAACCATTTCTAGGCTTATTTTTCAAGTGAAAGAAATTCCTCAGACATATCACCCATTTAATCTGAATTTCTAAATAAAATATGTTGAATCAGGCCCTGATTAGTCACTGACCTAAATAATCCTTCAGAAAGACTAACCTATCTTAATTTAAAACCTCCAAGGGAAGGATAATATACTGTTTCTTGCTCAGTTATTCTAACAGCAAATTGTAACTAAACGTATCTTACAGATGTAAGACAACATTTGTCTAGATAGAGCTTCAAGTCATTGGATCTTGCTACATCTCTTGTTTCTCGGCCAAGAAGTCCTCTAATGTCAGGAACGTTTTCTTTATATAGGTAGGTACTGTGTTAATATTTCTCCTCCTTTATAGTGCTTCTAATTCCTTACTGCAAGAGAAGACTTCGCACCATTGTCATGGCTCCTGTGACCTATTCCAATTGGCACAGGAACACCAAAATATTCCAAAACTTGTCTTAACAGTGTAGCATTCGGAAGCCAGACTATAAGCCTTTGACCTCTGGATGATCCCCTGTTTTCCACATCATGAAACATGATCGTTCCCTTAAGCACTGCACCACAAGGAGAGTTCCTAACAGGGACATCTACAGGGTCAGATGATGGTTATTGGGAAAGATTGATGAGGCTGGCTGTGGTTTTGTTCGCAGTATTTCAAATTTGCAAATACATACTAAAGTAAATATTATGAAGTGCATGTACCTGCTTTCACCTTTTAAACCCTAATCATATCCTTTGTCTGTCACTTGCCTTATACTATAGGCACTTCAGCCGCGGATCTATCAGCCTCTATAACAGACTACACTGATCACGTGGCCTTACTGTGATCGAGCAAAAGGCACAAAACTTCAGCCAACAGGTGTTCCATAGGTACTCATGTAACTATAAAAAGAACTATGCCTTGAGATGTGTACAATTTACGAACAGTAATATTTTGCCCATATATCTAAGTCATCAAAGCTATCTGTGTTAATCCCAGAAACAAAAGCACTAAATCGTGAGAACTAGACTCATCTGCACCCAAGCCACGTGGGTCCTTGAAGCAGTGCTGAGTTTGCATGACATAATGCCTGAGCTGTTGAGATTTGGACAGGGAATTTACACAGGTATTTGGCTTTCTCTTACCCAGCTAGAAAGTTAAGAATGCATATGAAAGGAATACCAGAACAGTATTTAGTTAACGTGGTGTCATAGTCATCACCGCTTCAGGGAGTCTCAGGTATGGCCTCTTCTCACCTTCCCTAACACATACACCTAGGATGTCTTGCTTCTTTAACTTAGCACAGTCCCATGCCAAGGTCTCCACTATTTGCTCCAAAATCAGGTTAGCATGGAATTAACAATGAGATTCACACCAAAGGCACAGTTAATAGCTTCTGTACTCAAGAGTAAACTCTAGATTTCCAGACAGTTTCAGCAAAAAAGGTACCCAAATTAACTCTTGCCATTGAGATCTGATTCTCAAAAGTTCATCAGATATTCAGAGCTAAGATTTCTTAATTACAAAACTGAATAAAAGGACTGCCTACACATTTTAAAGTGTCCTCATAGTAGAAATGTTTGAAGTCTACCTAATTCAGTCATTTATGTCTCTCTGGTCCTCTCTCCACCTTCATAATTCAAAAAACAAAGTGCACTTATAAGGTTGCCAGCAGACTTTAGCAGCGGAGTGACCAATTTCACACAATATTCAAAACCAGACAATGAGAGGACTAGGATTAGTGCAAATTTATCAGAAAAATGTTCTTTAATAAAGATAAACCTTTAAAGGATGGTTTATTTGCAACCTGTTACTGGTATTTGTATTTCAAGTAAAACCGCAAATTAATTTCCAAGCTTCAGGAACAAGAAAACAATGAAAGAAAATATTTCTGTAAAATGTACTTATGTTGATGTAAACCCAGACAAGCCTAACAATACCAAACAAAAGATGTAGTCTTGACTCTATGGAGTCCACGGAAATTCTGCTACCAACTTCTGTGGCAGTAAGATCTCACCTCAAAACTTTTGTAAGTGTGTATTGATTACATTTTTCCTGTTTCATTTAAAAAAATACATTGTGATACGTACTTTGTTACAAAAAACAAGTGAAGCCTAAATTATTTTTTGTTTCCTTGTAATATTGATGAACCAACTAAATTCACGTTTAATCAAAGGGCTGCTGGCATGAAGCTTTTGTAGCCTGGTCATACATTAGGAAAGGCACGTTTTCACACAGGTGTAGAAGATTAGACTGAAACTCAGGAAACTTGTGTTCTATTTCTGATTATGCCACTGATGAGCTTAGAACCTCATGCATGGTATTTCCCCAAATCATTAAGTAACTTTCCAATATATTATACTGAACAGTCCCCACCAGAGGGGGGGAAATACTGTATCCATTTTTCTCACTACAGTTTGGGTAAAAAGCATTATCCCAGCTGCTGGTATTCTCAACCTTGTCTTGATTTGCAGGCAACCCAGGGGTTTGTTTGCAGCACCACTTTGGCTAAATCAATTACTCCTGGCAGAAAAAGCACCCACCTCCTCCTGAAGTTTTCAGAATAGAAAGTTCATTCAACACAGGTCAAATCTAAAGAGAGGAAAAAAAAAAACCAAACCAACTCAGAAAGTAATTTCTTAATTAAAATTTTGAAAGCAAATCTACTAAAGCTACAAATATTCCAATAAAAATCCCACTCTAGGTTGTACATAACACTGAGGCTCCTTGGTAATCAAACCAGCGCTATAGGTAATTTATGGAGCTGGAAATCTAGCTTCCTCTCTACCCATCACCTTTGGTAGGAACCTGGCCCTAGTATCATGGAGTTCTTTTAGCAGATGTGATTATTTTCACCACCTCTGGGAGCATACTCTGAGATACCAAGTAAAAATTAATGAACACTAACTCTTACCGTATTTTCTAATCACACCTTCCTTCCAGCCTGAGCAGGCTTCTTGCCATACACAAGATTTTTATAACAAATACTTTATAACAAACACTTTTATAGCAAATACTTCGGAAATCATATAAAATGAGAAGTGTTGACTGTAAGCTTGTTTTACTAGTTTCATAATTTCTAGCTCTCTACAGGCTTTTGACAAAAACTATATCCACAGGTAACACATTACTGACAAATATGACAGTGTTGACTTTAAAAGTGCTTCCTATGTTTCAAAATACCACCTTTGTCAGTTTTGCTGCTCTAACCACTACATACAGGAAAAACATTTGCTGTGCCTCAATTTTCTTGCCTGTAAAATAATAATACTGACGTACTAGTGAAATAGAAATACATGTCCTTTTTATTTTTCTACATGCTACATTTCCAGAAAAAATATCTTACCTGAAATCCAGAATCCAGGATCCAGGAAAATGGCTTGCAATTTCGCAAGACCAGCAGCTGGTATAAACTGGCACAGCTCCAACACAGTCAAATGGGCTTCATGAGATGAAAGTGCGTTCCTTACTGAAGTAGCCAACTCAAATCAAAAATAGGGATTTGAAAAGGATTTCCACTGAATTGCAATTGCTTCCTTTCATACATAGTGCAATAATTACTACAAAGTAGTAACTATTCTCTTTAAAGAGAAATACTTTTCACTTGAGCTTTTAAATTCTGCAAAGAGAACAAATTCATCCATGTTCCCCAATAGGCAGGTAATTAGGACACAGAAAGTGAAATCTTTACTGATTTACTGGCCTCACTGAAGTCAGTTATAACAATTCCTTGGTTTTGTAAGAATTTCACCATATTAGATTTCCCTTAGGAAGATTACACAGTATGTGCTAGAGCCCTGTTCCATTATGTTTGGTAATAGTGATAATAAAAGTATATTGGGGATCCCAATACACAACTGTTAGTGACATATATTCTGTAAGCTGCAACCACACTTCAAAGCATTTGTCCTAAAGCTCAGAACTACACCGAGCATGTTGGGCCTAACCAACCTGATTGGCTTCCATAATGAAATGGTTGTATTTGTGGGCAAGGGGAGGGCAAGCACTGACATCTACCTTGACATTAGCAAGGCTTTCAATGCAGTCCCCCCATAGCATCCTTGCAGAGAAACTGGGGGAGGTATGAACTGGATTGGTGAACCACAAAGTCAGTGAGAAGCTGGATGGGCCTTTTGGCCCAAAGGCTAGTGGTCAATGGTTCAAAACTTAACTGCAGCCAGCTACAAGTCATGCCCGTCTCCAGTCAGACAGTTTTGGGGATGATCCTGCCTAATGCTTCAAGTGTTTAACATCGATGACCCACATGATGGGACAGAACAAGCCCTCCTGAAGCCAATGGAGGGGCACTCAGCTTGGGCAAGTGGTTGATACACTGGAGGACCAGGCAGCCATTCAAGAAGATCTCAGCAAACTGGAGGAGTGGGCTGACAGAAACCTCATGAAGTTTAATAAGAAGTGCACATTCCTGTACCTGGGATGAGTCAACTCTATGGGCTGAATTAGCAAGATCACAGCCAGCACCCCATTTTTTTATCCAATTTTGACGGAAGTTAAACACACCAACCACAGAACTGAGCTCCAAACTTTTGCTTGGGAAAAGCAGCAAAAATTAAGTTCAAATACAATTGTACTTTCCTCCTCGAGATGAAAAAACATAAGATTAAAATTCCAGGTATAAAGAGAAAACTGAGAAGTACTAATATGGCAATATTACAGGAATTATTTTTGTAACGTTAAACACATGGATAAAATGCTTCGTACAAACTCTTACCACAGCAGTAGAGGACTCTGATAAGAGCTGTCAAAAAATCTTATCTGCATGTCTGTGGATCTCTAAGATGGTGAGTGTGGGGTTTCTGTATCTCATCTATTTATAGGGTCTTTAAGCCCATTAAGAGATTAAAAAAGACACACAAGCCATTGAGTACATGTAATCTCTTTGCCATTTCTGCAAATACCACATTATTTGTAGATTTGTAAGTGTAAGGACACAGACGTAAATCCACTCCCTAGCCATTGCATTATGCCCAGCAATGCCTGTACTAGTGCTCTAGTCTGAGGAATCATTGCCTGTTCCTAAAAAACACAGCCAACACGTTGACACAGGTAAAATATGTTACCATCTGCCGGCAGGACCAGCATTCCTCTAATACTCTCACTGCACACTTAAAAACACATTACAGTGGAAGTGTGAGGTTATCAGGACCACTTGAAGCATCAAACATAAGTATCACACTGGCTGAACTGTGCTGCTGCATAATTTGATGTTGGCATCAGGTTGCGTGTCTTGAAAACAGTGATGGACTGATTAAAACCTTGACGAAAATTATATCATAAACTGTGTGCAACGTCTTGAACAACTTAGACTGTGGGACACTAATGTCTAAACTGTCTAAAGGACCAAAGACTGCTTCTCACCTCCTGCGGTTCCCACTCTGACATATCCATATCAAAATAAGACCATTGTACCATTTCTCCCCCAGTGCCCTGGTTCTCACAAAGAGAAAACTATGGCATGGGGAAGCTGTAGTGCGCTGCAGTCAAGACAAGTGGGACACCAAGAGCACAAGGCTTGTCCCAGGTACCCCATGAAGCACTCAGAGAGACTGGAAAGTGCGTAGAGGCCAGAGCCTTTTCATGAGAACAAATCACTTTGCCCTACCCCAAGAACTGATGGTCATCAGGATAATGCTACAGGTCTCAGCTACAAGAAACTCAGATCTCAAATGTCTGGCATCATACCTGGACCACTTTTGTAAAACCTACATTTTGCTTGAATTTTGCTGCCTCTTGCTAAGATCTAGTGAAAATATTACAAGTTCAGAAGTATATCCATTTTTTCCCACCACACTAAGAGAGGTGCTTCCTCTCCATACAGACTTTGGTTTCTCCCACATCCTCAGGCCAAACTACAACTACACAACTGGAATATATTAAGTCACTTGAATTGTATACAGGGGTGGCGGGAGGTTGACCTGTTCAGGGGAAAGAGCACTTTTTTGCATGTTAATGTTCCTAGCATTGGAGATAATTCATATTTTATTATATGTCTTGGTGTTATTTCAGAGAACATAACTGTATTTCTATCGTTGCAGCACACACGTTCATATCTGAGCCATGCCTAAATTACTAAGCTATGATAATGCTGGCAGTGAAACTGCGGTAGCACCAAGTACGCTGCAATTTTGTTTAATAGCTGTCCTCCTCTGGAGGAATTGGTAGTATTGGAAGTCTTAACTTCCATTTGCCTAATAACGACTATGACAGCCTAACAGATGTAAGATATGCTGAGCATAACTGAGGAGCACCTCCCTGTAAGATCTTTCAGGATGCTTTATGTTTTGAGATCATTCAAAAGGAGCAAACAAAATGAACATCACACCAATGCATTTCCATATGATTCTGTAGGTCATCTTCAAAAATTTCAAAAGGTACTGAAAGGGTGTTTAACAAATTCAGCATGGAAACTTTGCCATTTCCCCATGACAAGAAAAATTGTAAGGATGTGATTATATGTGATTATTAATATTGTATTTAATACTAAATTTTGATAACAAAATTTAAACAGATTTTATCATAACAAAAATGGAAAAAGCCTGTATCTCAAAGGGAAATTTAGTCCAAGATACCCTTGTGAGCACTATTGTCACAAGTTCTGCCATTTCTTTTTAGCTCATGAACAAACCCCCAGGTGAGAGCAGTACATTTTCACCTTAGCTGATTGCTGTTGTTTGTCCAAATCACAAGGCTACCATCAATCAGAAAAGAATATGATTTAATGCCTAGAGGTAGTAAAAAACAATTTAATGGAAGACATTTTTCTCTTCCTTGTGAAACGCCTGTAATAAATTACCCATTTTCCAGGCAGAACTATTCAGGAATGACAATGTGTCACCAGGCTGGCTTAAATATGAGAAAACCTTTCACACTGTGGAAGAGTAAATACCTGTTTGGGGATATTAAATAGAAGGAAGGTAAAGAAGATTCTCTAACTACTAACGAATTTGCAGAATCTGCTGTCAGGAAAGAAAGAATTCAGTATTCAAATTTCGTTTGTAGAAAGAGCAGGAAAAACCTCTGAGACACAAGGGGTACTGCCACCATCTATGGTCATTTAAAGCAATCGTGATTACATCACAAGTACAGCTTGTCCAAATTTGCAAAACATATTTCGCACAGCTTTTGGTAACTGTGCAAAGCCACAAGCCTTAGAGCATAGAGCCTTAGAGTCCTGTGAAAAGGCAATTCCACGTTTGTCTGAAACTCCATACACTGGTGAATTATCTGAAGCACGACACGCAGAGCTACAAGAATATATTACTCATGTAACCACAGATGGAGGCCTGACAAGGTCATCAGAACACTTGACGTAAGGGTCCTTGCAGCAACTCTCATCTGCCACTGCAGAAGAAGCAAATATCAAAAATATTCCCCATTTTGAATAGGAACTCGATAACTGTCATGCAATAAGAACATATGAATGAGTTTTTCTATCATATACAACTGATCCTGAAACTTTATCTAGAGAGTAACATTAAAATAGGAACCTTGTCTGGCATCCCTCTAAGATGCAGACCTGCTGTTTAACAGGGATCATACAGTCAAGATTATATTTTTATTTATTTATTTGTTTTTATATAGGTAGTTTTCTTTTATCCCAGCAAAATGCAATAAAAACATACAACCTTTGTGGTGTATGAATGCAAGGCATCAAGTTATTAACTGTTCTTCTTCCATGGCACTATTATGGGATGTTTTAAACAGAAAATATATTGGTCATTGGTTGTGTTTATGATACTTGCTAGCTAGTGGCCAGACACTGCAAAAGGGGTGGTCAACTTGCAGAAGGGCCTTTCCATACTGCTGAACAAGGTTCAGATATGGGAAACAAGCATAAGTCTTATCAAAATTCTGGTGTCTCACCTTCCCATATCTCAAATACAGAACCAGTGAGAAAGTTAATGCAAACCACAGAGTTGAAAGACCCTGCGGTAGATTAAAGTTGATTTACCCTTCCCTGATAAAAATCAGCTCAGGACACAGTAGCCTTTTATAATTACAATTCCACCTTAAGCTGTGCTTGGACATGAAGTTAAGATTTTTCCCCCTCTAAATGTAGGCAGATCATTATGGAAACTGTTAACTTTTCAAGGTGATGCCAGACCTTGTCCAGCTGGCTCAGTTTCACTTAACTGGAAGAAGTTCTTACCTGCCTCAAAGTGGTGTGAAGAAGTGAGGCAGTGCCGCAGAGCACAGATGAAAGGTGCCAGAAAGTAATGCGTGCCACTAAACTCCCCCCCTGCCCACTTAAAATCCTTCTGTACCCAACAACCATCTGCCAGTTGTGAAGACAAATAAGGTACTGCTCCGATTAGTAATGCACAATCTGATTAGTGCACTCATACTAAATAAATAGGACATGCCACTTGTATACACAATTCAATGATGGGGGTAAATTTGATCAAGTAAGAAAAAGATGCTGATATTACCATGTGTCCTGTCACTCTCCAGAGAGTATCAAAAGCCAAAGCAGATTTTATGGGGAACTAAGAAATTGGTTTAGTGCACCAACATCAAATAAATTCCAATGGCTGCAGTGTCATAGGAGAAGATGGAACATAAGTAAAGAGAGGAATGGAAGTGATTTTTATAGTTAGCTTCATTTGCCTGATGTGTTCGCTGCATCTAAGTCACACTTTGAAACTGGACCACCACGCTATGCCTGAAATTGGTGGTTTCCCCCAGAGTTTCACTTTTAAGCGCATACTACAGCTACACCTCCAGAATTTCAGGTCAGAGCTGCGAGTATGGTCTTGTCCTCAGCATAACGAACGAAGTCAATGTGCCAAATCTGACCCAGACTTGAGCTCCAGTAAAAATTGTTAAACACAAAGTGCAGCTGTCTAAGTCCCAGGTGTTCTGTTCAAGTAAAGCATGGACGATCTTCAGCTCTTAAGAAAACTGAATGTAACATTCATGTCATGAACTAATCACAAAAACAGCATTCCTACAATAAAAGCAGATATGACTGAGCCACTTTTTTCAGAGGAAGATTAAAACCCTTTGATCAAACTGTACCTTTTGAATAACTAGGAGATGGATCTCAACTAACTTTGAAATTTTGTACAAAATTTCGTCAGTACAATGGGGTATTACAAAATATGAATTATTGCCCACAAATAATTTTTAGAAATGACATCAAGGTTGTTCAATAGCACTTACAGCACCAGACATTTATCTACAGCTTCTCTGAGCTAAACAAACCGAGAAATTTTTTTGACGTTCATGTTGACATAGGACTTCCAGAAGGATGGCTTGCTTGTAATATATTGAACCTGCTTGGCTAAGAATTAAAGTCAATTAATTAATTTAAAAAAAAAAAGTCATTATCATGGTCAGATTAATTCTTCAATGGTTTCAGAATGATCCCTAGCAAAACTTCAGCTAAATTCCTCCTCAAAAATAACTGGAGAGGCAACATGTCCAAGATACGTAATGCCTGTTACATGTTTGCATCTATAAAACCTTCTCTTCCCAGCCATACAAAAACCCTCTCATGTGTTATTTAGTAGTTTGCATCCTCCGGAGTTAAAGACCCTGTTTTGGAATACCTTGTGTTGTCAGTGACGTGGGCTTTAGTGCCACTCAGTGTTCAAATGACACAACTGCAGGGAGCTGCTGTACCAGAGCACCCAGTAGCGTGACACGCAGTGGAATGATACTTTATTAATTCGTAGAAAATAGCTGAATTTTGGAAGAGAGGATGATGTTGATCCTTCACTTGATCTCATCCTCAGCCTCAATAATTCTGTTTTGGAAAAGCATAAAAGTCACAGTGGGGTTTTCAGAGGAACTGGATGTTCAGCATGAGACGATACATGAACTGGTAAACTGTCACAGCCATAAGAAGTAAAGAAATCAAGAGCAGAGAGTGAGGGGCAGTGAAAGAAGTTTGCAGGGCACTGGAGACGAGACAAAGTCAGAAGGAGCAAGAAGAGATGTTCAGCAAATACGTACAAGTGAGAGAAGAACAAAGTGAACACAAAGAGAACGGGACAATGAAAACAAGCTATTAGGAAAAGTCAGGTAGGCTATCACTGGTGTTTGGCTCACCTGGGGCAAAACTCATCTTCACTGAAACGCAAATCTTGAATTCAGAGACATTGCAGCCTAAGGGATGAGAAGCATTCCCATATATCATATTCCTTTATTCTCCCTCTTTCTCCTTCCTGATTCCCATTAATTATTTTTGTTATTTTTGGGTGGGGTTTTTTGTTTTAACCTAGAAACCCTCTTGGAGAATACACTTTTGAAACATCTTGCCAAAATAAGTGTTCTGCTATCAACAACCTTTGTAAGTAAAAGGCAAACAAACAACTCACAGAGAAAAAAAAAGATAATACGTTATCAGTTCTATCGACAGTAATTCCCACAAAAAGAAATATCTTACGAGAGCTTTCCATAATATGAATAGGAGTTACAATCAGACCAAGCAAGATATCCTCATAAAATTAAAAAACGTAAATGGAAACAAAAAGTAAGTAGGTCATGCTGCCTATTGTGAAAGAAAATACAATTTGCCCAACCGGGTAAGATGAAGCTAAGAAACGTACTGAGAATCAAGTAAGCCAAGAAGATCATCAAATACCAGAAACAGACCACATTTTGCACAGGGATGCTAAGACTGTCCATAGTTGGACACTGTCACTCCCTGTCCTGCCAGCCTCACCTGACCTACACAAACACTAATTCTGATGAGCAGAAACACCAAAGGGCTGTATGGTGAAAACTGTTATTTATAATACGTCAAGATATCATTATCACACACAACAACTAGCATGCAACATCGCAATAAAGACAATCCCTTCAGCAGATTAAGCCCTCAAAAAACTACCAATCTTAGAAATACAGAAGAGCACAGAGAGACCCCCTCGGCTGGCCTGAGGATAACGCATGTCTACCAGAGGAGACAGGTTGCTGCAGTGTGGTATCACAAAAGGGTGCTGAAGGAACACAAACTGTTTGGGGCTTGTATTCTCTTTTCTGCTTGAATTTATGTAAAATCCCTAATGAATAGAAGTTAATTAGCTACACTTAAGATTGATACATAACTACAGCCACAGGGAATAAACAGGTTCACCAGCTGCTGTATTACTCTGACTACACTGTAAATTGCTGCATGCTATTAACATGTTCTCCTGGCTTCAATAAAGAAAATCTTATTGAAATCAGTAGCACACATTTCCTATTTCAGTGAGACATTGCAAAATTAAAATGATATGTAGTAAAAACAATATGTGTGAGCCACCTGCTTACTGTATGATAGAATAGATTGGCATAGATGACAGCTGCTGCACAGCCAACATTTCAGATACTGTACTACCTTGCCAACTGGACTTAAATTCACACATGATTTCCTTGACTAGCACTGAATGAATTTTTGCTGCTATAAATATGCATTGGCAATTGTGATGAATCATCCTGGATACTAGGGGTCACTGTTAATTCAAATGCATCAAGAACTGTATCCAGTGCAAAAAGCCACCAGAGCAAATATTGGTGAGTCAGGACTGTTTTGATGACCTACATGTAAAGAACATGCCTTGACCCATGATAAAGGGTTGCTGATAATGAAGATAGCCCCTGCAGAGCTTGCTGGATACTCATAGCACAAAATGCTAGATGTTAAAACCAAAGAACTAATTAATCATTGCATGCCTCCTCACGCTAGCCTGGAGTCTGTGAGAGTTATCATGACCAAGACCTTACAGCCTTATTTAGGCACCTAGAGCCAGATTCAGATAGCCTAAACTCCACTAAGTTCTTACACCTATCCTAGGCCTATTCTACATCAGCATTTTGGTTTTAGCAGACTTGAGGCAGGTCACAGCTCTACCCCTTAGTTGGGCTTTCTGAATCATTCTTCAGGCTCATGTGGTTCTCGGCACTGCTCAGTCACAGAGGGTTAGGGAAAGGCAAGCTTCTAATTCCCATTTATTTCAATTAGAGCCATGTGTCTAATTATGTCTGCAGATCTGGTTTTGCTGTTTTTGTATTAAGAAGGGATGCCTAGGAACAGTAAATGTTTCTTTTAATCTAACTCTATGCTAGCAGCTTATGTCTTAAGTTAGTGCTGACAGGAGCTCTAACAAGGAACCACTGCTTTAGATTTCCCTGATAATAAAATATTCTTTGCATACGGAATAATAAATAGTCTGGGTCTGCAACAGGAAATAATTTTATAAGGATGAATATGATTTACAGTTCTTCAACAAGCAACAATACTGTAGTGCTCATAAAAGGGCAGGTTTGGGGTAAAATCAGTAATCTATTTTAACCAATTCAAATGCCAATATCCCATCTGCTAAGACTCTTTATTTGATATCAGTCTGCCATTTTCTCTTAGTGGTAGCATCAATAAACATTGTTGGTAATCATCTGCTTGTGCTCTAATGTGGCATATTCAGTTTCATTGAACAAAGCCAGGCTGAAGATCCCCAAAGGAAAAAAAAATTACTTGTTTAGCTGTGATTCAGACCCACGTCTCTGACTCAAAGTTGCATCATCACCAAACCTGAACACAAATAGTTTTTATCATATACAAAGCTAAATGCTAATAACAGCTATGTTTTATTTATTCCAAAGAAATTTTCAATTACATGGTTTTTTTCCTCATTTTGCCAAGTGCAGTGGAACATTTCAAAAAAGCCATGAATTTGAGGAGTTCACTAAAAACAATATTTGTATCTAATGACGTGTAACAGGATTCCAGCTGGAGAATACCACTTAGATTTAAGAAAGGGGTTTTTTTGCTTTCTCTCCTTTCAGATAGATTTGGAATTCACAGACATGAAAGGCTGGATAACAAAGCCTAGATTCAGGCTTCCCTTAGCCAGTATTTGCCATAAAATTCTCAAATACATCTAGCACATTCACAGTCTGCAGCCAATACAACCTAAAACACTGTTACAAAGAAAGGTTTTGCTTCTCTGGCATTGTAAAATTACAGTTACAATAATTTAATTCATCACAGCCATTCATACATAAAACAGGCCTGATAATCAGTGGTGGAGGGAATTATAATAGGCTACTTACTCTGAAAAACAAGGAGATGATAAGGCCTGGCTTGCACAGGAACTTCAAAGTTCCCATTAGGCTTATTGGGCTTCTAACAGGAGCAAGGCAACAAGAAACGTGCATCTTTCAGCCTTAAGAGTCTTATCAGTAAGACAGTGAGGATCTGAAACTGTCCAGTTGTGAGATTAACCTGATACACAGGTTACCAAAAAGATGGAAGCTGGAATACCAGGCTGGCAAGGAACCCTCTGGGAGTCAGCTAAGTTTCTTGACTTTTCTTGCTTCTTCAAACAATCTCCATTAAAAATGCCATTTTAAGAAAATCTGCATTCTCTGATGTGAAAATGTTCCATTACAGATTATTGTCAGGACAGGCAGCTTGTCTCATGGGTCACCAGTCCCTGAACAGCCCTATGGTCCTGGACATCCTCTACATGCAGAGGTGGAGGACACAGAGCTTGGCACCCCTGAGGACCAGGAGCTCCAAGGCGGCTGGAGCTGGCTGTAACCTGCCTGCTCTCAGGGCGTGAATTAGGCTAGTTCTGCCATCAGGACATACCCTGTAAAATATAAGATTCCCATGCCTGTCAGCTAATATTGTACCCTGCCCTGGCATCATAGTGGAAACGGCTGTGCTTTCTGAAGGCATCATCTTTGACATGAGACGTAAAACCACACGTTTGTTGTTTCTATATTTGACATACAGATCTTGAGTTTGGGGAAGAAACAGTAGCTTCTGCTAACAGAGATCAGAAACGCCTTTTGGGAAGTGGCATGTAAAACCATGTCCTTCAGAAAAGAACTTTAGCTTTTAGTGAAAACTCTGATGTTAACAGCACTGCTCTCCCAAGTGACTAGAACCCACTTTTTAAAGGAAAGTATATTTATACTTTGGCAGTCTAAGTTCACAAATTATATTCTTCTACACTTGAATCATCTGTATAGTCACTGATGACAAAAAACGTATGACCTCAGCACAGGACTGCTGTTAAGGCATCAAAATCACCTAAACAATCTATCACATTTATTCTTCAAATAGTATTATTTTCTGTAACATTTCTACTGTGAATTATGCTTATATTTTAGACAACAGCACATATAAAAAGCAAAACAAATACCAATCATTGGAAAAAAAAGCAAATTTATTTGAAATTTTGGAGTCAAAATGTTCAACTATTGTTGGTATTATGTAATTAATTCTGTAGGCATGGCTTGATAGTATACAACATAACAGATGATTTAGAGCACAGGCACCGGCAGGCCTGCTGAGGTCCCAGCTGGCCCACTGCCCGCAGCCTGGGCTATACCCTTTTTGTGCGAGAAATAAATCCTGCTTTAAAATATTACATGGGTCTGAGGTTTACTATTCGGCAGCGTTGCTTACACCGGTGCTCACACACAACAGCGCACCGCCACCGACTGCAGCAGCAGCCGGAGCTGGGTCTGGGCGGCCATTCCCTGCGAGGGGGCCCACTACCGCCCAGGGGGGCTCCGGGAGCCACGGCAGGGAACGGCAGCAAGCCAGGGGAACAGCAGGAGCACATTTTCCCCATCCCCACCCCGGCGATATGAACGGATCATTAGAAACCAAAAAAGAAATCTATATTAAGGTACTGCTAATGTTCTGACAAAGTGACACAAACAAAGTACACTGCTAACAACTCACCTTCTTCCTACTCAAGGTATTTATAGCAATCTCTGAAATTTTACTGATACACCACAGTCTATTAATTCTGCTATTCTCCCCCCCCCAAAAAAAAAAAAAAAAGTAGGATAAACAGGGGACACAGTGAAATCTTTAAAATAGAATTTCCTCCCCACAGTTTATTTAAGTTAGATATTTAGGACTGAGCTTATCAAGCCAACTGGTGGGCATCCTGCACATGGCATAGCACCTAGCAGAGGCTCTCTACATGTGCTGAATCACGGCGACTGATTTTACAGGAGCCAGTAGTACGTTCACATATTACAGAGCAGGAACAAACCTTTCATTATGACAGTCTCTTAAATAGAAAGTCATTAATAAACAAAGTTAAAAAACAATTGACCAATTATTAAATTACCTTAGAATAAAATGTGCTATTACTGTACTTGAGCTAGCACAGCACAAGTAAATATCTCTAAAAGAAAAAGCAAAGTCTTCTATGACAGAAACCAATTTGATATGGAAATGGGTCAACAGTTGCTTAAGATGTAGCACAGTTTTGATTTGATCTGCTATATTTGGACTCTGTATGAGGCGCTTCCAGTAACATCGGTATTGCTTATACATGAGACTTGTGCATAATCACTGTATGAAGCATTAGAATTCTTCAAACTGAGAATGATTTTCAAAACGACTATACATATCTATGTTAATAATGTGGATACAACAGTATTTGCTGAAGAAAAAGAACAACTGTTTTCTAAAACAATTAGGATTCATGATACATTGCTTGGCAGACTATTGTTCAAAAGCCCACACAGTCCTTATCTAAGAGAAGCCCGAACGCATCCACGGGCACAAAGTTGTGCATAACACTGAGCTCAGAATACACACAGGTCAAACAAGCTAAAACATAAAAAATAATTGGACATATATTTATTTTACCAATGAAATCCTGTATTTGTAGCAAACTGGTTTTTATATTGTTGCTTTTCAGGCATGATAACAGTTTGAGTTGTTCTTGTCTTAAGAAAATAACCAGATGCCATTTTAAGATTTTTCTTTCAAGGATATTGTATAACCTTGTACTTCCACATACCTCAGCTGTTAGCTTTCCAGTCTACCTTGTTATTCCTACGCAGTCCCTAGTAATCCTTCTGTCACCAAAGGGATTAAGCTAATTTCACTACTGAAAACTATAAAAGATCATTTCACCATGCTTACCACCATGTTAGGGACCCTTCCCCAGGCAGCAGTGAATTCTCCTTCTTTTTACTTGCTTCACCCCCGCTCACATATGCTACCAATACAATCGCATTGGTTCTTCTTTGCCCTTGCGTTCTGCTGTCCGACCTTGGGAAGAAGAACACACGCATGTAATATTTTCCTTTATTTCAAGCATGTAATAACGAGTGTAAACATTCACATCCCAAAAGCCAACTGTGGGCATTAAAGATCAGCTGTTGACTCCTGCAGAGTGATCACAAAGAAATGTGACCTTGGTCACGGATGAGGTGCTGGTAGCACTCGCAGCATAGAGCCATGATTAGCTGCTGGGCATGGGCAACCTTAAAAAACAAAAATTGTAGTGACCATTTTCAATCGACCTCTGTGTGCTGTTTGACATTGAGAGAGGACACATTCAGATTATGTTAGCATAGGTCATAACATTAGCATATTATCTCTGCAGAGACAAAAACAAGTTTTTGTAGCCATAGCAAGCCAGAGGTTTGCTGAAATGTAGGGAAGTGGGAATGCTAGGTCTTCACACAGAAAATGAGACAAAAATGCACCAGGCTATTTGTGATTGATAATAATGACTCTAAAGACAGTCTATTTCTGATTAATAATAATGACTCTAAAATCAACACAAATTATAATTACAGGGGTTACTAACCTTTACAGAGTCCACATGAATATCCATTGGATCCCACTGTCCGTTCTGTGTCTTATATACCAATAAAGGTGATATTCCGAGAACAAAAGCCTCTACAATACATATCTCTACAAGGGTACAGCGTATTCAGTCGAAGCATGTTTTAACCTAATAATTACTACACTATATTGCAATTATTAGACTAACTGCTATTAGTGAAAACCAAACTCAGTCCTATGTCTGGCTCTGTAACAGATGTCATACATAATGTTTAACAAGTAGTTCATGTCTCTTGACACCGTTCTACCACTTGTAAAATAAGAATGCTCTGAGATCGTTGAATGGTAGACATTATAGAAGTAGAAAGCATTGACTATTATTTGTTGTATTATTATTATTTAATGTAACATATGGGTGCAAAATTCTGGCTTGTTTGACCAGGAAGACAGCCCTACATGTTTAAAATTAAATTAGTATAGAAAAAAAATCAAGCAAACAGACTATCTCAAATAGGAAATGAAATAAACAGTATGGAGCTCTTTAAATACATAACAAGTAATCAGCGAAAGGGCTGTGAACGGAACCTGAGTGGGAAGCTTGTGACCAGTGAGGCTGATATTGCTGGAAGCCTGAATGAAAGTTAAAAGGCTCCATGACTAGGCCAGACTATACAGGCAATTAGAAGTGCTGAATGTTGCCAAGGCATCAGGCCAACAAGAATTACAACTCAACAAACTGAATGAAGGAGAGTGGGGGGAGGAAAAAAAAGAAATTTAAAAAAAAAAAAAAAGGAAAGGCTTTAATTAAATATTTGAGATCTCACAAGGGATGGGGAAAGTGCCAGGTAACTGGAAGATGGTTAACTAAACGGAGGGGGTCTGTTCACTCATTAATGCGTGCGGGAATTTACAAGTGTAACTTCTACTACCATTAATTGGAGCGACAGTAAATGACTGATACCAGTGTATACTGGTGGGGAAAGGCTCTTGTTACCTAGACTGGTCTTACCTGGTGAGGGTTTATTGAAGATTTATGGGGTGATTTTTGGATCTGAATGAAAAAGGTCACCAGGATGGAACTTCTGAAATAAAAGTTTGCACTGCTTTAAATGCAGGATGATCCCAGAATAAAGCAGTACTTTCATAAGAACTTTTCTTACCAGCATGTTTTCAGAATTGTGCAAACATTTACTTGTGTCTGCCCTGCGCCTCAGAAATCCAAAAATAACCCTGTGGGACACACATCAGATTCAAAGTGGATAAAGTAACTTCATTTCTGCAGTTCCTTGTCAGAAGGGTCACCAGTTGGGATGATTCGATTGTGCCTGTGCCAAAATGAGACAGGGAAATGAAGCCAGCAGGTCACTCACCCGCAAAGAAACAGTAGGAAAGAGAACAGAAGTACTTGTGAAAGGACCCAACGTTGGCGAGGGTACGGGAAGAACTGCAAGTGTACTATGTCACTGGACCCAATTAGAAACTCTATAGATGCAATTACTTCAGATAAGCATATATACATTTTTATGCAGCTCTAAATTCCATGGTTTTCACAACATCTATCACATGTCAAATTTTAAATGCATGTTAGTTATAATACACCATTTTGCTATCCACTGTTCCTCCATTAAATCCAAAGTTTGCTTCAGAACAAAATTTATTCCTATATTCCATTATTCCTATAGCACTACAATGAAGTCAGAAATTATTTACAGACTAAAAAGAGATTTGTATTTTTTTCAGCCGCATTCAGAGAAATTTTGGAATATGTAAAATATGATGTGTTTTCAGAGCACATGAATGCAAACCAGAAATAATAGCTTTAGTAACTCCTTCAGGTACTTAAAATGGAGAAGTAAGGGGCAGAAAGCTTATGTCAGAGTCCCATATTGGTTATTTTATCAGTATTTCTAACTGAAAAGGAGAAACCACCAGACTTTCAGAGCATGGCATTAAAAAAAGGCCAGAATTCATCATCTGTTCTCCCCATGACTGTATATCATGGGATGATTTAGAATAAGGAATCTATTTAAAAGGAAAAAAAAAAAAGCTCATGAAGAAAAAGGCTATAAGGCTATAAGCCTTCACAGTCTTGAGGCCACATAAAATCTTTTTAAAACTCTAACTGCCCTCAGATGTTCAAGAACTTGGTCTCTCAAGTGAAATGTGTCTATATAAGAACATTTTAAAAGACTTTGTATTCTCAACTTTTAGTAATGCTTTACCAGAAAGGTAGTCAGGTAGCCACCTCAATAAGCCCAATGTTTTTGAAACTTACAGACCAATTTGGACTTGGACTCATTTCATTACAGGAATAATACAATATACCTTAAAAAGTAAAGGAAAGCATTAGCACAACAAATTAAAATTATTGCTACAACAGTAAATGAGAGAGATATCCGTTAAAGTATTTACTGCTCTTGAAGACACAAATCATTTTGTATCATCATCACAGGATTACCTTATAAAAACTAGCTGCCAAGAACGATTCACTTTCTTCTCTTGCCTACCCTCATGAAAATACGGGCATCTGCAAAGGACAGAACAGATCCACATTTACAATTGTTATGAAAGAGAGTTTATTTTAAAAGTACATCCTTTATGGCCATAACAGAATCAAATATTAGACAACAATTAATTCAGCCATAGTTTTTATATAAAACAAATGCTGACACAAAAGCCAAAGTCAATATTACTACCCAAATCTGTTAAATTTCTCAAGATGAAAATGGGAAAAAATGGAGAATTTTCACATTAAGGTGGTGGGCTATATTGTAGCTTAATTTATAATTTCTAGGCGTATAAGGCGAGCATAGACAGACCATATGTCTTTTCTTGGCCTTTAAATGCTCCTATTTTCCACTAGACTTGCCTTTTTCTCCATCTATTGGCAGCCATACCATTTGCTATTCAGGTGATTGGCTGTAATGAGCCAACTCCTGTTTCCGTATGAATAACCACTTTTTTCCCCAATTACTTAAGCTGCCAGCAAGTCACTGGTGTCATGTTCTTTGATGCAAATCTGACTGTCAATAGAGAACAGTACTATATAAAGAGAGCATTTATGATGATACCCTTGGCTTAATATTTTTCATAAATCCTATTCAGTTTAGCTTCCAGGGAATATGGGGAAGGCAGCAATGGTCCACAGTAAGAAGTAAGAGTATCTTTAATTGGCTTTGTGCTCCACATGCCCTTGTAATCAGCCTTCCCATATGGTAGTCTGAAATAAATTTATCAATCTCCATTTATGTATTTATGTCACTTTAAAAGGTCCATTTTAGTTAATATCAAAATCTATTAAAATGTTACATTTAATTCTAAAGTTTTATTTCAAAAGTTAGAACACTGAATACATAGTTTGATATTTACAATGTTTGGAAATAAGCAGACACACAGAAAAGCATAGCGGGGGTAAAGCTTCTGAGGACAATGAGCACCAGTTATTAACAATACAAGAACTAAATATATTATTTTAACGCACTTTTTTGAAAGGTCATTTTTTATTAATCTTTCTAAGAAGGGCTTGGATATTCTTCACTTAAAGGGAAACAGCTTACATTTTGCAAGCTAAGAAACCTTGGAATCCACCGTGATAAGTGTGATCATGCAGTAAGGGGTAGATTCCTCCCTAGTGTTGGCACTCCTGATTGCAAGCACCATGTTTGACAGAAAATAGCTACAGAACAAAACTATTTTCCATCGAAAAATTGCTATATTAAAATTCTAATATAAAACAATAAAAGCAACACTACCCAGTATTCATGGCCTAATCTATTAACTACCTACCTTCAAAGCTGTGTCATTTCAGGAAGCCTCCCCAGACCTCTATTGAGTAGATTTTCCAAGTGTTGCCTATTTTTTTCAAGGTGATTCCAATTAAACACCATTTTAAGCCTCTGAGTAATTTCTTGAACATCTGCTTCTGCAATATAGATACCAGCAGCCAATCTAAAGAGAAGGACATTTTCAGTACATATTAAAAAGTGCTATTGGTGCTACAAAACTCAGATTCAGTTCTGCATGTTCCCATGTGCTCTCAATTGGGACTTTATCTATGAACTAATTAGCTCCTGTAGGAAGATCTTTTATAACAGCAGGTGTCCTAAACAACTACTGCTCTTTTGCTGAAAGAGTTTCTAGGTTGTTTTTTTAATCATTAAAAACAAAATGATAAATTATTGTTAACATAAGGTTGACAGCACTTTTCACAGAGCTGAGGCTAAACAAGAAGCCAGCAAAGGGAAGACAGGTAAAAAGAAAAATTATTTCTTTAACAGTCTGCTAAGAATTTTATCATCTTTGATTGTACTAATTTACAAACAGGAGAGGTCCCTGTCTAATCTCTGTAAGGGAAGAGGACCAGAAAATAGCTGCTAAACTTGAAATTCATTAGTGAAATGCATTTAATATCTAAATGAAACAAAACAGTAACATTAAATGCAATGTGGTCAATTAACTTGCAAAAATACAAATGTTATTTTAAGTTTAAATTTGCTGCCTAATGACAACCTGTATTCATTATTATTACTGGGCTAAAATCTGTTTTTAGATGCACACATAAAACCGGAGCAGCTCACAGGTTTCTCCAATTACTCAAGATCAGTACTGGATTTGACTCTGTACTAAGCAAGGTTTTCTCCCCACATGCTGAAATAGCACATAAACAAAAATAAGAGAATGTTGTAATTCATTAACTTTGATACAGGAGTTAACTAGAATTTGTACAAATAATTTTATACAAATTTTTTCACCAATGTATTTTAAAAGGTGTTTTAAGACCATTGTCCATTATAAAGTCTGTACTCAAGCAAAACTAGCTGCCACAAACAGTAGAGGAGCATCGCTGATCAAGTACCAAGTCAAAGGCATTTAGATGCTGGAAGGAACAAATAGATGCCTGACTGGATTTCCAAAAGTTAAGGTACCTGCCCGCTCTTTAGTTGCCTAAATGCTTTCAAATCTCTTAATAAATACTAATGGACTAATACAAGGCACAGACTAGCTGGAGCCTACATTTGAAATCTGCTCTCAAACCTCATTTGCAGATTGGCCAGATGGTAATTAGTGTGGAGGTGTTCTTCAGGCAGACTTGCTTTCAGGGCAGGGTTTTTTAAATTTTATTGGGGTTGGGGGAGGAGAAAATGAAGTCCTTTTTTTTTTTTTTCCAGTTAAGATTAGTAACAGCTAGGAAAGGGTGAATAAAAGCTGAGCTGCAAGAGAATATTCTCTAGTTTGTTATATTTAAGAAAGTGCTTGCAATTTAATCCAGAGAGACCAATAAACAGAAGACTAAAATAAAAAGGCAGAAGGCTGCAGTGTCAAAGTGCTGTTAAAGTACATGAGAAAAGCAATCCACTTGGGGTTCATTGTAACACTTCTAATAATGAGCTTCCCATATTTAGACACAAGAGATAGCAAATTCAAACCCCCTGGAAAGGATACAATACAGTTATACAACAACATAGCAAACTGTATTTGTTTTGTTATTACTACCTATGCACCCTATGGTTTCTTTAGGGAAGATGATATGATATCTTTATACTGTGGTGTGTAAAATAGTCTGAAATCTCTCTTTGATACCACTAATGTACCAAAATCCTTCCCAAATGGTGAAAGACCTCCAACTTGATGCTAAGCTTGATCTTAAGCATCACTAAAAAAATAATATGTTTTGTTACTGCATTTTTCTCTGAGAGGTTTTCAAAATCCTTCCAGTCAGTACATGAGATAGGATACATATTGTCGGGGATAAGTTGTTAAAGTGAATTTGAAATGTGCTTCTCAAAATATCGTTTACACATTTACCAGATGGTAAAATAAACATGTAAATTGTTATCGAGTATACACCAACTTTATACTACAATTTTACCCACTGTAGAAATGGTGTAAAAATGTTGAATATAGTGTTACTTGTTCATTTAATAGTTTATTAACATTTTAAATACATTTGGAGAATAGGTTTACTTTCAAAGAAAAAAAATCACTTACAAAAGCATCATTTTAAGCCATTGATCAGGTCAAATTAACCTACTTGTTTCTACATTTATCATCTACCTTATCAATAATATGATTAACGTAATTATAGTTTGTTTCTAAGTATTTGCCTATGCATAGACACTACACATGTTTAATGGAATGGGGTTTAAAAGATAAATTTAAGTTGACCAAAGTCCTAAAAAAGTAATTTTAATAAGTATAGTTACCAAAATCCTAGTTAAAGTAGCTGCTATTAGACCAACAGGTCACTTTGCCACTGGAATTTACTCTTTCATGACCCACCACACACATTCAGAAATATGAAGACGTGAATACTTTATATATGACGAAATAGAAGGTGTGTGCTAACAAACCCCTGTACCCAAAGAAGAGCCTAATGCATGCACTATTTAGCAATATACACGAATTAAAATATTCCATCTCAAAGAGTAACCCTCGTCCTTCTCTAAAATAAAAGGTCCCCTACATGTAATCACTTGTTAATGATCCTGGTAGAAGACAACAAATGAAGGATTTTGATGGAAGACTGTTGCTTGTACTACCTGTGATTGGTCTCTGCTTTTGCAGTACTGTTTCTACCAACGCAGCACACCAATTACACTGTGCTATAGGATTTTCTTTCCCACCTTTCAGACTATGCCAGCTCCTTTTTTTGAAAAAAAACTTCATTATTTTGCTGTCTTAGATTTAGGAACTTTCCTTATCTGTGAAGACATATATTCACTCAGCATATTTTATTTTTTAGTCTTATGCACCCAGCAGACTTTGAACTAATTACTCCTTAGAAATAAGTGTATCAACTAGTCTTCAAAATATCCAAGGACTTTTTTGGTCAATCCGTAATAGGGTCTTGGATTCTCACCTGAGTTTTGTTTGAATTATTTTTTTCAGAGGCTTTTCACAGCATCTAAATTCAATCACATGCCAGTCATTAAGCTCCTGTATACTATTACATTGCAGCTTTACTATCATATGCTCTTGGCAGTAAGGTGTTATCACATAGATACAAATAATACATGATTCTCAAAAGTAATAGCACAGAGTTAAGTTAAGAGATAAGTTAACTTTATTAGCGAATTCTGGAGGAGCTTGCATATCCAGCAAATACCCTGCATTAGTAGGTGCCACAACACCTTTTTTTTTAAAGAATGTCCCCCCTATACAGGGAGCTAGCACAGAAGTCATAGGTAATAAGCTTTAACAAACCTGTCTGGTTTTTCTGACTCAAACTATGGAAGCTTGTGGTTTAAGATTCAGAAGTCCTGCTGAAAAACAAAGTGCCAAAAGCTGTTCCACACTGGGTGCTTGATCAGGGCTCCAGCGGGATCTTCTAGGAAAAGATTAAAAACAAACCAATTTGCACATGAGCACTTGTAAAACATCACTTGGAATTTGCTGCTTTACCAACCTACCTTTTGGATTACACTCTGCAGCTTAAGTATTTTGCAAAAAGACACAGAAATATTTGATGATATTGAAGAGGTTGCAATAATAAAGTTTTCATACAGGAATAAATAATAATGTAACTTAATTATATACCCCTGAAATCTCTGGAAAGGGCTGGTTTAGAACTCATTAGGCAGAAACACAAGTTCAAATTTAAAGAAATAACCTAAGTGGGATAGGGGGAAGATTGACTGATGTAGGCAGACACAAGGTGTCCAATAGCACACCTACAATTACCAGCATACCTCTATATATGAATCAAGAAAAATGTGGAGAAGCTTAGAAGTCAGACTACCAAAATCCCCAGTGCATTCAAGTTATGTATTGGCTTTGGTGTAGAAACACATACTATAGACTAAAACACTAAACACGAGAGGGAACTGATGAAGAAAGCATTGTCTTCAGAGCCTGAGCCACAGAGTACCAAACAGCTCTGCCAACTAACTTCGAAGCAGAGCCTGAGCCAACACTTCTATAAAGGCAGGGTGAGCGTTGGAAACTTGTAGCATATGCTTCTATTTACATAACTAATTGTAGCATGCACAGTCAAAAAACAGCCTCTAGCTTTAGCATATACGTGCAAAATAATTGATTTTATTATGTACAGAAAATTAGAAACTGTCAGAAACAAAGCCACTAGTAACAGCCGTGAGGAAGAATTTAGAAGATACATTTCCTAGATTGCAGAGGCTAGTCTTCACACAGTCGTGTGGTGTACAGCTAGAATATAAATCTAGACAACGTTCAATGACAGCTGATACCCTATCCAAGCTTGCGGAAAAACTGACATACACACACCATAGTCTGATGGTGGAGACGCTCAAGAAAAATCTTCCCAGTCTCAGACGAGCTGTGGTTTGTCACTGCAGACACTGTAATACAAGACGAAACTTTGTGAAGGATATTGCAAATATAATAATAATCTAATATTACACCAAAAAATTGAAGAAAAATGTAATGGCATAGAATAAAAGCACTAGCTGAGTTGCTCCTATATCTCGGATGAAAAATGTAAAGACACCAAGATGTGGAAAAATACAGAAGATGGATGCATTAGCTGCATTATACTGGCTACTTTTCTGTGAAAAACAAAACAAAACAAACCTTAAATGCATAAAATTCAGGATTTCTCAGGCAAAACAGTGTGTTTGTGTAACCCAGAAAAAAATGCTTATTAGTTCTAGAATATTCTCCTATTATTCAGAAATAACATTATTTGAGACTACATTTAATCTTAGAGGTTAAATCTATGTTGGCTAGACATGACATACTTACTCTTGCAATTACAGAATAGACTAGAATTTGTTACAAGTTTAAATATTTTTATAAAAGAATAAATTTTAAGCAGGTTATTTTAAGATATCACCTGGCCAGGAGTCTTCTGGAAAATAGTGTTAAAATTGTAAAAAATAAAATAAATAAATAAATTAAAAGCTATAAAGAATCAAGCTTAGACCAGCAGAGGCCCCATAAATTATAATGCAACACCCATAAAACTGGGAGTTCACCTGTTTCATGCTACGTAAGAAAAAACTCGGAAACAGACACCCTGATTATGCAACTACAAATGCTAAAAATATTTACATGGTAGATTCTTATAAAATGTGTTACGTTAAATGTTTTGTATGAGTTAAATGCTTTACAATCACAAGAAACTGTATGTAAATGTAAATTAAAAGGTTTGGGTACAAAAGAGAGCAGCCGTCCATGAATCTCGTCCTCTTCACTGATACTCAGCAAGGCACTCCTTGTTTAAGCATCCTCCACAGAAGGAGTTAAAGGAGAGAGCATTCGTCTACATGCTCAAGCTCTGAACAGAACAAGCCACAGAGGAGCCAGTTAAGTGCCCCCCCAGTAAGGAAAAGGATGGAGGAGAGCAAGGCAGAGGCTGGAGCTCATGGGAAGGTTTGGAGATCTACCAGGGGAAGGAGACCAGAAGCTACTTGGGGACTACTGGTGTATTTGCACCAGCTTGGAGCTCTGCTGCTTCATCACCCAGGAATACAGCGATGCATGCATTACCCTAAACAACTCTCTGGGGTCAGGTTTCGGGTTATAGATGAGCACATCTCATACCTACCTGCCTACAAAAGGGATCACCAGCTTTCTGCTGTCCTGCCCTTGCACCCACCAGCCTGGCAGCCTTTCCCGCACAACAGCAACATCACCATCCAAGTGACTTCAGAGAGCTGAACTGACAGCAAACCAACCCTCATGGAAACGGTTGGGTACACAGAACTACACTTAAAATCTCCTAGATCCTTATCCTGAGGCAGCTGTAGATATCAAAATAAAGTCAAAATTAAATATAATTACTTTTTAGCGCAATGTGTATTTAGCGCAGGCATTGCCCTTGTCCCTCTGTAGATGGGAAATGTGATCACAGTGACAGAACTGCATTTTAATTAGCAAGGGAAAAAAAACACCCCAAACCCCACAACAGATAACACTGCTAAAGCAAAACACTTAGGCCCTGATCCTGCAAACACTTATGTGCACGTATATGCTAAACTTTACACTGTCACAGGGCAATTTGTTTCTCCAGTTATAACGTATTTGGAAAACAAGCATATCCTACTAATGGACTGCTGTGGGGTTTGTCCTTTTAGGTTACATCTGTCTAAATGGCGTAAAGGGAAATACATTCCTGAAGCAATCTTACCTCCACATGTTGTTATGGTAAATTTTTATGTTAATTTTTAAAGGCCGATTTTTCATTTCTGTCATTACACTTCGCATTACTTTAGTTTACGTCTACTTATACAAATGAATCAGTCTGCGGCTAAAAAAAACATTTTTTAAATAATTTTCATTTCTATCAATGGTCAGAGAGAAGTTGTAAGTGAACAATATATGGAAACACAAGAACTGAAACACTGAAATGTTTAAAAATACAATACTGAATGTTAACATCAGAGGGGTTTTATTGTATTTAACACAAAGGGAAAAAAGAGCTACACTAGATAAGACTGCAAAGAATGTGAAAAATATTTGGGCATTACAAAATTTCAGACACATGTAAGAAGGATTGAAAATACTTAATGAATTTCCTTCCATTCAACCTCTGAACATTTCTTTTATATTAAAGGAATACAGTTGGCCTAAATATTGCCCCTAAAAAGGGACAAATTTTTGTGTAACACACACCAAGCAAACTGGGTTTGATTCAATTATGAAGACAATTAAAGCATCAAAATCAACCTTGACAATAAGCAGAAATGAAGCTTCAATTATTCTTATAAGCTAAACAGAGAAATAAAAATGTAAGTACAGTAAGAAATCAGTTGATGTCTTTATAATTATTTTAACATAGGAGAAACAAATATGTATATCAAATACTTGGCCCTATTCATTCCATCAAACAGCACCTGCTTTGGATAGTATCTAAACCACAAGAGGAAACAATCAGATGATACAGTATCAGTAGTGAACCACTGAAGCCAATGAAATGGCATAATTGTACACCAGTTGAGGACTTAATCCATGCTATTCTGACCCCAACTCTGCCACAAATACCAGTCCTCAATGAATATCTGAAATAGCTGCTCAATAATGCGCCCAAGAGTAAAATTGTAAAAAGTGTGGAAATCATTTAGAACTGCAAGCACTGGAGATTTTTCAGTGAGATTTTCATCATTTCTAAACACAGGCTACTAAACCACTCAGAGACTTCTGAAAAACCACTTATGCATGGTGGTTTCCATAGGAAATTCAGGAACTGTCAACAGAAAGCAAAACCTTTTAACTCTTATTCAATACCTTGCATCTAATTCAAGTGAAATCCTCCCTTCTCCTAATGCAAAAGTAAACTGAGCTACCAGAAGAGAGCTTAAACCAAGCTTAAAGTAATACCTGTGTACAAAACCATCGTGTTTTATAAGTATAGTGGCAAAGCAGTGGCAACATGGGGAGGGAACAAATGCTTTAAGGGTTTGCTGAAAGGGGATGTGGCGTGGGGAGCGGTTATTTCTCTGTGTTATTACACCGCAGATCTAATTCAATAAAATGTAGGCACTGATCACAGAGCAACAGGCAAGATGGGAGGTGCTGCTGCCAGGCCCTCGAGTGGTATTCCTAGACTATACGGGATGAGCCCCAACTTTCCCCAGGGCCAGAGAGCAACCACCATATTTCTTCAGTGCCTCCAGCAGGAGGTCTATGGAAGACGGAGATGTGAGAGTCTAGTTGCAGTCAACTCCCGATAAATAACACCTCCCCTTCAGCAAACATTTCCACAAAGGAAAATAAGCTGTAACCAAGGTGTTGATCAATCACCAAAAGCACTTTTTAGCTTACATTTATGATTTCAGTTTAATTCTTTGTGGGTGGGTGTCTCCGACTAAACTAGGACACCTTTCAGCAACCTAAAATTTCTCTCAACTCAAAATATTGGTGTTGCTCCCTCACCCTTCAGTCCCAGACCAATATTACCTGCTTCTTGGATAAACAGAAGCAGACAATGTGTAACTAAATATAATTCAAGGAAGAAGCCTATTTACAAAAATTAATTCCATAGCATGGCCTATAGAAATTAGGATGTGACTTTTAGAAAGTTTAAATCATGTGTCAGTGCCATCACTAAAAAAAAACCAAAAAAAAAACCCAAAAAAAAAAGAAAAAAAGAAATTACCCAACAAGCCAAAAAAATGTATTACAAATGACTTAAGTGGGAGCTTGGTAACTCATCAATGCAGTGTTTCTACTATATTAAAAAAATCAAATTATTAAGTGTATTCTAAATCAGTCACTTCAAGGTACACGACTATCACAATTATTGAAAAAGGCCTTGATCCTGAAAACATTTATGTCTGTGAATTTTTAGACAAGTGAATCGTCTTTGTAGGATTGACCTCTTACTTTACGTTGTTCACACATATGAACTTGCATGCACGATCAGAGACTAAGATAGGAATACACATTTACAAGCTATCAACATTTTACCTAAAATGTCTCTTAAAACAGATTCAAAGTCATTACCAGCTGTTTCTTATTTAAAGCTTAAGAAATAAATGCTTGTTAATATCTGTGTAAAAGCATAGGTGGTATTACACAGAAGTAACGTACCTGAAGTTTTCATCCATTCTGCCTTCAGTTTAAAAAAAAAAAAAATTAAAATTACCTAAAAAGTCAACTTAAGACAAACAAGATCGTTTGTACTTCTGTCAGTCCCTTAGTGTTAGAAACACTCCAACTATGAGAAATTGCAGTGATGGCATGAATAAAACATCACAGATTTTATTGTGTAATATATTTTATAAGGCCAAAAATTACACCAAATCAGCAATGGCAGCCTTGGAACTTTATGAATTAATTATTATTCTACATCTGTAAGAACAAAAATATTACGTATGCTCAAAAATTCAAGAGTTTTTTATACATATATACTTCAACCAGTATTTTTTTTTTTTCAGATATACATATTTGAACAAATGGACAGCTTTCAAGTGATCACGCTCTGAAATAAGCAGTGCTTTTGTTTGTGCATTCCCAGATTAATATGCATTCTGATAAATGCATTAAATGTTTTCACTAAGCTGTGTGGCTCTCTAGACCCACCACAAATATATTACATCTATTTAGCTGGAAAGAACGGGGTACCGAACGCAAACAGTCTGCTGCCTTCCGTCTACTTATCACTCCGTTAGTTCAATTTTTTTTCTTTGCTTTTGCCCCCGTATCTTAGCAAGTGACACATTCCCCACTGGAGACCACATTCGTGACAAGTTTTAATACTTAAAATGAAAACTTGTGTCCATTCTGCACAGAAACAGTACCTGGAAAGCATACTTTCATGCAAAATCCTTTTTTCTGCTTTTCCCAATACACACACATTCTTTTTTTGTATCACAGCGATTTTAAAATTGTCCTGTGTAATTTAAATAAGATTTCCAAAAACAGTAACCTTCTACAGGGATAAATCAGAGCATTTCCAGTTGACAAAGTAATTTGCAAGGGACATACAAAGCACCTGAAAACACAGACTGTGAAGAAAACCATTTTACCATTTTAACTATAGCACTCATTGCATAATGTTATAAGGAAAATTATGCAATTAGGTCTCTTATCAGACTTATGAAAATTCAGATTTATGCCAGTTTGGGGGGGGGGGGGGGGGGAGAGAAATCATTGTTCACCACATCTCCCTTGAGCACTACCTAGGGGAGGGGAGTGATGACCAGACAGCGAAAATTAAGAAGAACGTGTCCCACCTTACGCCTATTCTGCCAATCTGTCGCGGTTGTTCTTCTAGCTCCATAGGTTTACATGACTTTTTTTTTCTTTTTTTTTTTTTTCTGACAAGTAATACAAGACAGATTCTTGCCTTCTTAGGATCTTGCAATCTAGTTTAGACATAGCACGTCAAGTGGTGATGAAAGAAGGTTAGGGTGGGTTTGAAAAGATGAGGATTCCAACAGTAAACGATGCAGAGACATCAGTTTGGTAATGTACACATGTTTTGCATGATTCATTGGACCAAAATGGCCAAAGGAACTTAAAAAGCTGTCAAAGGCATCTTTACCTCTGACCTACCTAGTCATCCATCTGCTTCCTCATGCTGTCAATCAAAACCCTCTCATCCTTATCACTATTCTATTACACACATTTTCCACAACCATTTCTCCTCCAGCTCTTAGAAAATATCTTAGCAAACATTTCAATCAGTCATTAAAAACCTTGTTAAAATATGCAATGTGTCATCAAATATGCATAGCGTACTCGTGCAAAATCTGCAGAGCGTAAATCACTGTGTTACATTTGATATAGTATTAACGTGAAACATCGTAGAAAGTATTACCAATAAGAACTTTTAATTACTTTCTACAGATCGCCTCTTTCGGAGCTTGATTTTGTATTACATCAAGTAAAGCAAAGAAAAGGCAATTGAATAGATTATTTTACACAATAATTAAATTAAAAGCCCGTTCAGCATGCCTAGAACAACAATACAAATTACACTTCATGTAAAATTCATGCAATTAGTTGCTGGTCTAACAAATCCACACACGGGGTTTTGCTTCGACTATACTGAGCGCACTGCAAGTACATTATCGTTTACATACACCGGGTCAAAACCTGCACGATCGATCCTAGGTGAACGCAAACATCTTAATGTGTCAGTAAACGTATGTTTAGCAGATACGCAGGCGCAGCTCTAATAATGATAATCATCTAAAAAATTATAATAGTAATAAACGGACCTACCGACAGGAAATAGCGTTTTTTACTTCTGCAGCCCTTATCTCTTCCAGTCTCCCGCAGAAGTAGTTATGGAATTATCCTGTCGAAATAGTTAGGGAATAGCATTAACCACTCAGGCACAGGAAAGGGTTTTGTTCAGACCTGTCACACGTTACGTATTTGTTCCAGACCCGCCGGATAAGCCCCACCAGATAAAACCCCGCCAGACCAATTCCGACAAGCGGTCTGCCCGCGGTGACTACCCGGCGCGCCTGCCGGCTGCAGCCCCCTGCACCCCGCCGCCGCAGCGGGGAGGCGGGCGGCCGCGGGCTCCCCTGGGCGCTGCCTGCCGGGCTGCCCGCCCGGGACCGCCGCCGTGTCGCGCTCCGGTCGCTTTGCCCTCTCGGGGGGCAACGCAGCCGGACAGGCAGCGGCAGGAGGGGCGGGCCGGGCGGCTTTAGCTGGCCGAGAGCGGGGAGGGAGGCCCGAAAAGATTTGATTTTTCGGAGCCTTGCTCCCCCGGCTACGGGAAGCCCCGGGGAGGGCGGCGGGACAGCCCCGCACCGCGCCGCTGAGGGGACAGGCGGCGGCCCGCGGGAGGCAGAGAGGCGCGGGCGATGCGCGGGGGGACGCGGGCGGCGCCGCGGCCTTCGGTGCGAGGCGGCCGCGGAGGGGCGCGCCCCCCACCCTCCCCCCCGCCGCCCCGGCTGCCCGCGCTTCCCCCGAGGGGCCCTGTCCCGCCTGACGCCCCAGGCCGCCCGCGCCTCCCGGGGGGCACTGCCCCCCACGGCCCCTCTCCGAGGCCGAGGGCGCCCCGCGGCCGCGCAGACCCACCGCCGCCCCGGGGGCTGCACCCTGAGCCTGACGGCAGCCGCGGGGCGGGCGCCGCTTCCCGCTGCCCTCCGAGGCCGCCACCACAGGCCCCCGGCCCGCGCTTCCCCCCGCCCACCCGGCGCGCGGCCCAGCGCGGCCGGCGGAGACGTTGGGGCGCGGGGCCCTGCGCAGGTAGAGCCCCGCACCTCGGGGAGGCGAAAGGCGAGGGGGCACGCAGCAGGGCTGCTCAGCCCCCCCGTCCATACCGCGACGGGGCGAAATCCCGGTGGCGGCTGCGCGCCCGCGCTTCCCCCGCCCAGGGTTCAAGAGTAAAACTTGCCTTTTACCCCAAGCACCTGCGCGCCCCGACCCAGGCAGGTGCCGGGGGATGGCGCCTTTCCTACAGCCCATCGACGGGTATTTTTTAACGGGGGGGCAGCATCACTAGAGGGTCGGCGGAGGGAGAGGTGGTGTCGGGGGAGCGGCAGCCCGCGCCGCAGGGAAGGCTGCTCCTCCGAAAGGGCACCCGCCCCGGGAGGCCCGGCCGGGCACCGCGCTGAGGGCTCCGCCAGCGCAGCCGCGGCGAGGCGAGGGGAGGCTGCGGGCGGGCAGCGCTGCGCCCCTCGCCGCTGCTCCGCGAGCAAAGGCGGCGGCCCCCCCCGCGCCGCCAGGCACCGCTCCCGCCTGCAGAACGCTTTCAGGGGGTTGAAGCGTCAAAGACAGGGACAATTACAAACCTCTCAACCCCGACGGGGCTTCGTCTCCCTCTTTCTCCGACCGCAAACCTCCACGCTTGGCTACGCGCTGTACGCGCTCGCCCCTGCGCTCACCCCTCGCCCCAAAAAAAGACACACGCTGGGCGAGAGGGCCGGCTGCGGCAGGGAGGGGAAGCGGCGGGACTCCCGTCCCGGGAGCCTCGCCCGGCAGCGGGGCAGAGAGGGGCGAGCTCCCGCCAGCCTCTTCCCCTTGGCCTCCCCTAATTGCGTACTTGCAAAACGGCAAAGTGCTTTCCAACACGACGTCAACGTTTTGCCAGGTTTATTTTATTTCGTATACACAGACGATACAAACGGGCAAAAACCGAAACATTTCTCAATGGAGCATGTACTGGTATAAATTATTCAGTTCCACAGACGTAACAGAACAAATATAAAAATCACAACATTCGATTTACAGAAGAGTCAAAAATATACACACGTTTATGACCCTGAATTTCTATTAGGAAATGTCCCCGTCGAGTGTAATCTAGACTGAATATTTAGCCTGATGCATATTTCAGTTTGTAAATTTTTTTTTTCTATATAAAAATGCGTTAATTGTATAGATTTGCTACTCAAAATTCGAAGACTTACTATTCTGCTTCGCCGGGAGGAGAGACCTGGAGGGATATTAGTTCTCCTTCATTAATATAATAAGAGGTTTACAGGAAAGATCGCTCTTACTTTCGATGTGCATGTGATTCCCCAGGAAGTCAGATCTCGGTTAGCTACTTTATGAAAAAGTCAATTCCAAAACTAAATGCAGTAAAATATACAACTCACAATTCATCTTCACTGGACTACACTATGGTTACCAACAATTCAGTCGTCTATATCTTTTTTTTTTTTTTAGATTATTCATTACAAAGATTTACAGCAATATAAAGAAAGAGGGGGAAACTGCAAAGAAATTTGAAAAGAGTTTGTCAGCATATTTGGCACCTGCAGGGACCAGTAATGGATTTGGCACTTGGGGGCGAGGAGGGGGGGAGGAGAAATACCACAAAAATAATAATATTGCTGATGTCGAGCTACTCCTTTTAAAGAAAACCACAGAGGCAGTTAATTTTGCGTTTGGAAGGCGTCATGCTACTTTAATCGACTTTCCTACGAGACGTATTTCTGTTCTTTTGTAGGGAAAGCTGCGCTATTCCTTAGCTGTGTTAGCCCAGGCCACAGCGTAATTATTTCATGCGAGGAATTGCAGAGAAAGTGAGAAACCCATTACTCGCTGCTACAGCTATGGACCACTCTGTATTTCCAGAGGCATTTAGAAAGAGTGTTCACCTGGGGAGGGGCAGGGGGAAGAGGGAGCAAAGGCGGGGGGGGGGGGGGGGGGGAGTAGAGAAATGTAAACAGGATCTAAGTTTTGTGACTTAACAATGAAAACAAAACAAAACAAAAAAATCCAAACAAATAAGAAGGAAACAGAACCAAAGTAATCGGTTACAATAAATTAAATACTATGTACAGGCATTTCACAGGCTCTTTTCCCCCACTATTACTGCTATCCCCTAGTATCCATCCGTGGTAAAAGGAAGGAAGCGCTGTACGGTTTGAGAGAGTCTTAAGCATCCTACTTATCAGTGGGTTTCGGAGCGGCGGTGCCCCCCGCGCCCCCGGGGCGCCGCCGGGCCGGGCCGGGCCGGGCCGGGCGGGGAGCGGGGCGGGGGGGCGGCGGCAGCCGCGGCTCTGCCTCCCTGCCTGCCGGGCCGGGCCGGGCCGGGCCGGGCCGGGGCCGGGGGTACGGATGGGGCAGCTAGGGGCGGGGGTCCGTGCGCGGACGCGGAGGAGTTATTGTGCAAAAGGACGGCGGGGCGGGCGGGCCGCGCCTAGCTGTGCGAGTAGAAGCCGTAGTAGCCGATGTCCTTGGCGCAGGTCTTTTCGCAGTCCCGCTGGGCGAGCACCTCGCTCTTGAGGGGCGAGGAGCTCTCGGACACCGGGGTGTCCGAGGGGGAGATCCGCCTCCTTTTGGCCTGCTCATAAATCCCAGAATCGCTGGAGTCGATGGACTTAATGGACGACGGCGTCTCGATCCAGCTGGAGTCGGACAAATCTTTGGGCTTGGAGTCCTCGGCGCCCGGCAAGGGGGACCGCTCGGGGGCCAGGCTCTCCGCCTCCTCCCCCAGGTAGGGGTTGCCGGCGGCCATGCGCGCCGCCGCCGCGCTGTTGGGCCAGCAGGAGAGCACGGAGCCCGACTTGCTGCAGTACTGCGGGGGGCTGCGGGCCCCCCAGCCCGAGGGGTCGGCGTAGTAGCCCAGCGGCCGCCCGGCGCAGCCGGCTGCCTGCAGCGGCAGCGCCTTGACGCCGGCGGCCGCGTAGGAAAGCAGCGTGGCCGCGTTGCCGGCGAAGTCGGTGGCCGTGTCGTAGGCGGAGGCGGCGAAGTCGAGGCGGTTGTTGGCGGGGGCGACGAACCAGCGCTGCGGCGAGGGGGCCCCCGGGTCCTCGGCTTGCTGTGGGGAGAGCAGCCCGTTGGTGTGGGGCACGCTGCGGTCGGCGCCGGGCCCCGGGCCGGCTCCTGCCCCGGGGTGGAAGCGGGACTTGGCGTAGTTACTCACGAACTGGTCCTGGAGGAAGGAGCCGGCCATGGCGTAGCGGGCCCCGGGCACGATCTGCGAGCGGGGCGAGTCGTTGGGGGAAGGCGTCAGCCGGTCCATGTCGCAGCCCGTGTAGATCCTGCCCAAGAGAAGGGGAGAGAGCTGGGTGTCCGCCGCAGCCCGCCGCCCTCCTCGCCGCCGCGCCCGGCCGGCCGCAGGGCTCGGGGGAGGGACGGGACGGGACGGGACGGGACGGGACGGGACGGCGGCCGCCCCAGCGCGCTACGGCCCTGCCCGGGGGCCTGCGCTCCTCTCCGGGCTCGGCCTCCGGAGCGCTGCGGGCCTTGACGGGGGAGGAGGCGGAGGACGGGGGGAGGCAGGGAGAGCCGGTCTTTCGGAACCGGCTGGCCGTCCATTGGCAGGGCTGAGAGCTCTTGCTCCGGTGCGAGCCCGGCATCCCCACGGCGTGAAATCCCGCGCGGCGACGCATTGACCGGTCCCGCCATATGCGCAACAGGCAACCCGGTCATTTGCCGCGAACAGCATGAATGGCAGGCTACGGAATTATATCGGCTGTTTAACACTTATTATTGGGAGTCACAGACGAACCATCAACATTTTACCGAGTTTAAATTAAGCTAATCTTTAAACACCTACTGCAGGAAATGTAAAACCAGACGCATCCAGTGTTCCCTGCGTGGCCTATATATAATTCTTCCATGCTGGGCTGCAATTTGCGATTATAAAAACTTTAATGGATGAATAACTACTATCTGTATTTAATTCAGGCTAAAACTGTGCTTTAATTAACCCTCCACGCCTCCTGGAATTTCTTATCCAAAATAAACTTGGCCCTTAAACAAATTCAACGTGCTAGACAGCATTGAAGCTTCCCCCTCCCCCCGTCTCCTTTCAAGTGACACCCTATAAAGTTTTTTTCCTATTAAAAAGAGAAAAGCACTTGCGGCTGGGGGCGAAGGCCACGCAGCCTTTCTAAAGGCCGCGCACCTTCCTCGCAGAGCTCCCAGAAGAGCGGGCAGCCACGGCTGCCGCCCTCCGTGGCACCGGGGACCGCCGTTCCCCTCCCGGCGGCGGCCCGGCTGCCCCGCTGCGCCCGCCGCCCGTGGGGGAGAGCGGCCGCACCACAGGCCGCTCCCCGAGGAGAGCCGGTGCTCGGCCCCGGGCCCCTCTCGCACGAGATCAGGCCTGCCCCTCTCGCACTAGGTCAGGTCTCGGCGTCGTTTCCACCCCTGGACTGAAATCCCGCTGCTGGGGGATGCTGGACCGCTGTCAGAGCTGAGGGAGGCTTAAGCAGGCACTGAAGATACGCTCGGGCTGAGGCGCTCCAAGGGAGGCCGCTCCCCGCCGCAGTTTAGAGAGGAAAAAGGAGGGTTCCCCTCTCAAAGCCGGAGCCCCGTCCCGCAGACCCGGAGCTTGTAGCGGGGCAGGTGAGCGCCAAAGCCGCCCGCCCGCCCGGGCGTGTGGGCCGCCCTGTGCCCGCCACCTCCCGCTGGCCCGGCCCGGGCTGGGCAGGGGGGATGCTGGGCGAGCCGTACCCCGGGACGGGGGAAGCCGCAGCCGTCAGCGCCTGCCGGGCCGGGATGTCCCCTTTCGGCTCCCGGGGGCCGGGGAAGGCGGCGGGGGAGTCGGGGGCTGATGCCCCGCCGGAGCCGCGCTCGGGGCGGCACCAGCCGCAGCTCCCGCGGGCGGCGCGGCCGGGTGGGTCAGACGGCTGCGGCTGGGAACAGGCGGACGGGCAGAGGCAGCACGGGGAGAAACCGCGATTAAAACTTCGGAGGCTTTAGCTCCACCCAGAAGGGAAAAAAAATAAAAAAATAATCCAACCCCAGAGAAGAACAAAACGAGACGAAGAAATTTTCCTCCGGACACCGGGCTCTGGGGAGCCCGGGATCATTCAAACCTGGCGGGTTGCTCGGGGAGTGAGCCCGGGTTGCTCGGGTGCTGCTTTCGGAGCCCTTGCGCACAAGTGAAACGGGAACTTGGAAAGGGGCGCAAAGATACGTGCCAGGAAAAACCAACGACAAAACCGCCGCAAGTGCCAAAGCGAGATGCGGGCCCAGGTGCGGGCAGCGCTGATCCCGGCGCGGAGGTGGCCGCAGGCTGCGCAGGGCTGCGCGGAGCCCAGCCGCAGGGACAGCCCCTCCGCGCCCGCGGCCCCGCCGGGGGAGCTTGCGGGTGCCTCCCTCCCGGAGGCCTCTGGAAAAGCCTGACATTATACGTTTTGGTGTGAAATACAGCCAGCCCGCGTCCTAAAGCTTCCCTCTTTGACAGGTGTGTGCAGCCGGCAGAAGGGTAATAAAAATCCGGTTTACTTACGTGTCATAATTGTCTCGGAAGCCTTTTGCGAAAGGGTTGTGGTCTATTTTCAGCTGTGTGATCTAGGGAAAGAGAGGATTCACGTTGTGAAAGCCTGAAAAATACACCCTACTGCAGCCAACACATTTTTGAAAGGATCAAGCTTTACTCTAGTCGGTCAAATCGCCTTTAAAACGTGAGAAATAAGGCTTTGGCATGCTTATAGATACGACAGTCTAATTTTAAGATTGACTTTATTGTAAAAAGTACGATAAAATTTAATATTTAACCCCATGTTTTGAGACGTGACAGTATTCCTACTGCATGGGTGTGAATATATTTAAATCCAGAAACTAGGCAAAACGTACCGCAGAACGGTAGCTAAGAGTTTACATTTGCATCGAGCAAAATAATTAAAGCAAGAACGTGGACTGAACATATGTCATTTGAAAAAGGGGGCACCAGTCTGTAGCAAAGCCAGACCACTGCCAAACGTAGCCAGGCGTTAACGAGCTTTTAATTTGAGGAAGTTGCTCCGTCACCCCCGGCGCAATCAATGAGGTTGTTAATTGATCTTTGCAGACTTAAAGCTTAAGCTAACAGCCTAACAGCTAACTGAGCCGTTTCCGACTGGATACGTTTCCGACTGGATGCGCCGCGGATAACGGCCCAGCTCCAGGCGCAGCGGCACCGCCGCCCGCGGGATTCCCGCCCGGCCCGGCGGGGAGGGCAGCGGCGCTCCCGGGGCAAACGCGGAGCGGCGCGGGCGGCTGCGGCCGCGCTGGGGGCTCGCCAGCCTCGGCCGGGGCACAGTGGCACAGAGGGCGAGATGGGGAGCCCCATCTCCCGGCGCCGGAGACGCGGGGGTGTGGGGGGGGGGAGCGCAGCGGCCGGGCCGGGCCGGCCTCGGCGGGGTGCCCTGCAGGGAGCAGGGGCGACCGCGAGCGGGAGAAACCGGGGAGCTCTTTACATCGGTGTTTTGGTAGGCGGTGACTGCTATGAACTGGGTCTCGGGGAAGGTGAAGGTCTGCACTCGGCCCGGCTGGTTGGTATCCTCCGTCCCGTCTTCGTTCACCTCCACCACATGCAAGCGGGGCTGGTACTTGTGGAGGGACTGCAAAACCACCATCTGTCGGGCAGAGGAAAACGAGGGAGGGGGCCGCGGGAAGAGGAGGACATTAGAGCGAGAAGGACGGGGAGAGCCATGCCCGCGGGCGGCGGTACCCCGCCGCAGCCTCCCCGGGACCCCGCCGCCTCCCCGGGACGGCTGCGGGCTGCTCCGGCCACACCGGGCAGCGGTGTCAGCCTGGGCAACGCGCTCGGGATCGACGAGGCCCGCGGGGAAATAAACGGGAGGGCTTTTTCCCACCACCACCCTTTTATTTTCAGCTAACGACACGGTCTAAAAAAATACGTCCTTTCGGAAACGGCAGAATTTTTTTTGCCTGAAGCAATGAAAATAAGACTGGCGGAGCGTCTGCGTTTCCCCCACTGACCTGCCCGTTGTTGTTTGATGCTCCTTTATTGTTTGTAAGTTTTAGTTTCCCAAAGGAGATTTCCTGGCGCATCCAGTGGGCTCCCGTGTTGGGGGAGTCGGGGTGCATGTACACCCGGTTTCCTAAGCAAAACGACAAAAAACACAAGCACATCACAGTTCTCGCGTATACCCCGGTTCTGCCACTGTAGCAGCACACGAGGTCGAAGGACCCCGTTAAAGTTTGCAGTATTTTACTGCCGCAACTATCTTCATTTTAACCGAGAAGGATTAAACCAGCGTTTTCCGAACACTTTTTACTTCCTCCTCCACCCTTCTTTCTCGAAAAAAACATCATTGGCCCATTCTCGTTTAAGAAGTCGCCAGAGCCAGTCCACAAAGGCTTTAATTAATCGTTCTCACCTACATACGTGTCGGGAAAAGTGTTAATTGGAGGAACTTGCCTTGTACATTGGTGTCCGCCTTGCCGCAAGGAACCCATTTGCCTCCCTGAAATCTCCAGTGGTTGGGATCCGCCAAAATTACATCCACAAAAATATTGTAGTGAGCCGTGGGGTCGAGACCAGAAATATTAAAACTTAGGAAAGGGAACATGCGCCTATAAAAAAAGGAAAGGGGAAAAAAAAAAAAGGAAAGAAGGAAAGCAAGCCACCGGCAGCGACAGGCACACGCGGAGGAACCATCCCGTTGTGCTTTATCCTCACGACTCCCGGTAGCGACCGGGAAATAAAAAATCAAAAGAAACTCCCTCCCCGAAACGTCGAGCTTTCCGCGGGGAAGGGATGAGGACAGCGGGCGCGGGGACCTGCGGGGCGGCAGGGAGGGCTGCCCCGGCGGGGACCGGCACCGGCACCGGCACCGCGCAGGCAGGCTCAGGCGGGTACCGGCGCTCCCGGCGCCCAGAGCCGGAGCCCCGGCGGCGGGCGGGCGGCTCCCCCGGGGCGGTGGAGGCTCCTGGTGGCTCCCCCGGCGGAGCCCGGCGGCTCAGCCCCGACACCCGGCGAAGGTCCGCGCGGTGGCTTACCTCCCCTGCTTCGTGATGATCATCTCCGTCTGGTGCCGGTGAAATTTCAGCCAGAGTGGCCTGTTGCACAGGTAGACCTGAGCCTTGCCGGGAACCAGCCCCGGCTGGGTGGAGGAGAACTGGTAGAAAGGTGCCCCTTGGTAGGAATGGCCGTACTGCTGGGGGTAAGGGTAGCCCGCCGTGGGGTAGCCTTGTGGAGAAGAGTTGGACAGGAGGCTGTTATAAGCTCCGTTGGTGATCACAGGATGGTGAGCCATGTAGCGGCTGGGGCTGGCGATGGAGAAGGCTGGGTGAGCAGGTCCATGCTGGCTGGGATATGGGAACATGGTACTAGGAGCAGAGGCAGCAGACTGGGGCTGGCTGGACTGAGAGAGCAGATAGCGATCTGCAGCAGATCCATCGAAACTGTGACGAAGCTCAGAGACCCCGTCCAAGACGGGAGAGAGTTTATTTCTCTGGACGTCCCCTGGTGTGTCCTTGGAGTCAGGAAAATTGTCTGTATCTGACTGATTCGTCATCCCCCTGGTAATTTTTTTCAAAGGTGAACTTCTCTCCAGGTTGTCAGTGGTCGAGATAATGGGATGATCATGCAAGGCAAGCTCAGATCCGCCTGCATGTGGGTAACTGCTGCTCACATTGAGAAATTTCTTGGAGAGCATGATAGAGGGAGAAAGACAATGCTCCAGCTGCATAGCTCTAGCACCACAGTAATAACCCTTCAGTCCCTGGATCTGAAAGGGCTCCTTAGCATCAGAAGCTAGACATCCTGGGACCCTCACTAGACAGAAAGCACTTCATCCACCAAATGCTTCCCAAACGTTTGATTTACTTTTTTTTTTTTTTTTTTTTTTCTCCCTTCCCTGGGAGAAGAGATTGGCCAATTGACACTATGCAGCAATCAGGAAAGACTCACTTTTGATCTTGCTGCTTGTGGAGAGGATGAAACGGCTTCTGCCATTGGTTAACCGCTGACAGTAATTTAATTAGATAGACATTAATTAGGATAATCACCTGGCTCCTGGTCGCGACGATCATGGCAAATTGAAGGAGATGATTTTATTGTGAGATAGAAGGAAGGGGGAAGGGAAGAGTGTTTTCGCTGTAAGAGCTCATTATTATGTGACCTTTCCAGCAATTTTTTTTTTTTTTTTTTTTACTACGGCTGGAAAATAAATCAAAATCCCTGCGATTCCCCAAATCTTGCGCGCGTGTCCCCCGCCTTTGTGTGTCCGGGAGGAGACCGGCTGCGCGGGGCTCCGGGGACCGGCTGCGAGGGGAGCGCGGGCCGGGCGGCCGCTGCCCCGGGCTCACCCCCGCAATGTGCCTCCCCTTTCGGAGCGCGCAGCCCCTCTCCCCCAGCTCCCGGGAGGGACCCCCCCCCCCGGCCCCCCGGCGCAACGCCCCCACCCCTTCCCACCCGTGCCCGCTTCGCGGGGGAAAATGTACCCTCCGTCCCCGCTGACAGCGGCCGCCTATCATCTCTTTTAAGTTCTGAAATAATCATAAGCCCCGCAGCCGAAGTGCCCTAATGTATTTGCTGCGATGTTTACGGGTTCTTTAGTAAATAAATATTTCATCTGGGAGCCGTAATGCCGGAGATTATCAGCAAACCAGCGTGGAAGGCATCCATCTACCCACCCGGCTCCGGATTCCTTTCCACTCGACGCCTGCTTTCCCTCAGTGACTCAGTCCCACAGGCAGCGCGAGGAGGGGAGCGATCTTTTGTAACGGATTTGTCACGAGCCGCTGCCTCGCCTGACGGCAGCGCGCTGCCGCGGCCCGCGGCTCGGGCGGCAGCTTTAGGACGGGCGCGGAGAAGCCCACACCACGACGGTGCTGCAGCAGGAGCCGCCGGCACCCTCTGCCCGGGGGCGTCTCTGGGCGAGCGGCGGGCCCAGCCGAGCCCCGGCCCTGGCGGAGAGCGGCGGCCCCGGGGTGCGCACCCGCGGGGGCTGCGCGCGGCACCGCGGGCGGCCGGGGCGGCGAGGCGGCGGCGGGGCCCGCGCACCTGCGGGGAGGGGGCTGCGGCCGCCCGCCCGCCCACCGAGGACCCCCCTTAGCGGGAGGGAGCGGCCGGAGGGGCCCGCAGCGCGTCCGTGTGGGCCTCGCGCTAATTGGAAGGGGGACCCTCCGAGGCGTGGAGGTGCGCCTGGGGTTCAGGGGGCTCGCTTGCCCCCCCCCGCCTCTGCCCCGCGTCCGTCTCCCGTTCCCTTCCTAGGCAAGCTTGCGAGCTTTTAAAAGCACCGGTTTTTTGCCCGGGGAGGAGCTCTCATTTTTCTTAGTATTTTCCCCTTAGCGGTTTGGACATCAGGTATTTTACAGATCGTGTCTCTTTCCAGGTGATACCAGCAGCCGGCTTCAGATTCCCCTGGTAGTTAATGCGGCCTGGATTATCACATAATAAACCCAAGACCAGCGTATAATCATCTGAAGCCAGGCTGAAACTTTGCAAACTCAAATTCACAGAAGACTAGAACCAGTATGACTTGCCAGAATGCGTATTTCAGCACTCTCGAATCCCACGGCCATTTAGATTTTCTGTTGCTTAACCATGAGCTAGTTCAGTTATTTGGTGTTTCATAGAAGCCATCACACACACACTCTCTGCAAGGAAACTATTCTAATAAAATAATCTGTGAAGCAAAAAGCAAGCAGTTCACCATTTTACTTGCAGTCGGGTGGTACAGCGCATGCAACTTTCCTCACTACACCTTCTCCTTTCAGTGCTAAGAAAATAGTTTTATTAATATCAGGTCTAAATAACGTTTCCAACAGTTGTTTCACCAGTGTGTTCACCCTTTCCCCTGCTTGAAACTGACAGAAAAGTAATGGATTTATATAGGCAGCAGCTGGGTCAAAACACAGATAAACCCTGGGAAACGCTGCCCTGAATTATGGAGCTACACCCATATAGATGCGGAGCTGCAATGAATTCGGCAGCATACTGCCAATCACATGGAAGTGCTAATATATGCCAAAAATCTTCAGTGCACAACTCCTAAACTGGCATAATAGGGGGGATATGCAATGGCAGGTGGTGTTGCAGAATCGTCATAGAAAGAAGGAGAAAGGTTTGCTAATACAATATGCCCGTCCTTCGTGCTGACAGGCGACGAGGGGTCAAGCTGCTAATGAAGGTCTGCTCCATTGCGGCTGGAGGTGGCTGCTTGAAAACCTCTTTCTTCCTCCAGGAGGGTATATGGGCTGCTGCTTTTCAGGCTACTGCATGTATACATTCTTCCAAGTCCTCTATATAGCTCCTAAAGCACTGGACAAAAATGAGGAAAGATGCCCCGAAACACAGCCTTTTGATTATTCATGAAACATCTTAGTAAATGGAAAATTGTGCCTCCAAGTCAAACTGAGGCGTGGATAGAAAGCAGGGTACCACAGCACAAGCTCATGCTACAGGAGATCCACATCTCCAACAGACTCCCTTCAGCTACCCTCCGCAAGAGGTACGTTTGTCAAAATTGATTTAGAATACGTGAGTCTCAGTGGTTCGTTTCCCTGCTTACACCAGCCTGTCACGCATGTATACACTGCAGCACTGCAATAGCTTCATCCCTGTTCTGCAGTACCATCTTACCCATGACCTGCCAAACTGTCTCCCTCGCGGTGTTACGCGTGTGCGTGGGAATAGGTAGCGGCAGGGGTGCAGAGCCCCACTAGCAAACGAGCCCCAGAGCAGGTCCCCCGATCAGCTCCTGCCCCATCTCAGCCTGGGGTGCAGCAGTGTATGCACACATCGGGCAACAGCCTTCCTCGATGATACTCAGGTTTTTAGTGGGTATCACCAGAAAGCACTTCCATTTAACTATATGCAGGCAAATGTGGTTTGGTATGTTTCCATTTTCCCAGTCTGATATTCTACTGCCTACTGTGGGGGCAGAGGGAAGGCCATAAGGAGGGCAGCTGCAAAAATCTGCATGTTTCCCTCTGAGGGAAGTGCATGCTAAATATACATGTGAGAGAGTTATTCTAAAATAGTAAATTAAAAGGCCTAAATAAGAAATTCCAAACAAAAGAAAAGCTTTTGAATGGTAATGAATAAGTAAAAAGAAAATTACTGGGTGCAAAGTGGAAAATAAGAAAATTTTATAGGCTATTTCTTTAGTATGCAAGTAAGAAGTCAAATAATTTTTTAAAATCATCTTCAATACAAAGAGATGTATCTAGTTTTAAAATATTTGCCTGCCACAATTGTTGCCATTTGTTTTTTTTAAAAGTAAAAAAATGTTGTGACACAGGAAGAGAACACTTCTGCCCAGACAGAAAAATCAAATCAGCTTAAGTACCATCCAGTACTTTAAAAACAAACAAAAAACCCCAACCAGCTCCCTGCCCAAAACCCCAAAGTCACCCCCCCAACCCCAGTTATTTGGCTTTGCCTGCTTAAAACCAAGCAGCTAACTCACCTGCCTTCCTGTGTTTCCCTCTCTAGTCAGTGGAAACAGTTTTAAATGTCATATTCCAGTTGGGACTCTCTCCATATATTTACATATATGGACATCTCGTGCACATTCTCTTTCGCAGGAGGGAGGGTTCATATAACCTTGAACAGCTTCTATCACTTTAACGTTTATTCTGAGAATACTGCTATTTATGACACCGCTTGTGAGAGTTGTGTGATTCAGTTATCAGCATAACTGAATTCATTTTCTTAAGGTCAATTGTCTTCTGTGGATATTAGGGTTTGAATAATATTGAAAGGGAGCTGGCAGGGGAATTTTCAGCATTTTGGGTTTTGTACATGCTCAGAATTCAGCGCTACTACAAATTCTTTTTTAATCGCAATGAGAGTATTTGGTAATCAGTGGGAGCCAAATTTCATTAGAGAACTTTTGCTGTCCTAGCAATTAATTATCTCAGTAGTTTTACAGTGGGTAAAACCAAACCTTTACCAACACTTTTCCTACACTGTTAATTTCCACCGCCCTTTCTCAAAAAAGGCTTTCCAAAACTTAAGACAGGTTTGTAAATGTATTTTTATTATGTTGCAACAATCAAAATATATATGTACTACTGATTTTTTCCCCCCCAAATATTAAATGAAAATGTAATACATTTTTGCCCACATTGTGTTCTTGAATGCTTTGGAATCTGTAAAGACCCTGACATAAAGAAACTGAAGCAACTGCACAATTAAGAGACTGAAAGGTGTTACAGAGCTGCACTTAGATTGCAAATGAAGTCAGATGTCTCTGTTTAACCAAATATAGTCTCAACAGTCTCTGTTTTGTGAGTATCAGAAACAATAAACAAATATACACAGAAAGCATCACAAACAGTAAATCGGTTATTTAAATACAACTGTATCCAACATAGCAGCTAAACACTGGACAATGTTTGAGGTCATCAGCACATCCACATGCTCTTCTAAATGACGTTTGGGGTCCTGAAATACAAAGGATGCCATGAGAGAAATTACTGAAACGCATCTCTGAAGGATTTAATTTACTTCAGGTCTATTTAAGATGATTGTAAGTTAGGGAACACAGGCCAGTAATGCTCCTAAATTGTCCATTCTAACAAGACCTAGCAAATGACTGAATTTCCATGAATAAGATTTTATTAGTCCATACTATCACTCAGATAAATTGAGGATAGGTTTAGGAAGTAGGTTTCTATCCAGCATCTGAAGAGTAAGCATGACAGCTGTGAGTTGTAAGGACAACACACAGTATGTGGAATTTACTATGCATCTCACTAAGGCCAATATTTTAATCTTAGTTCTGGTACATTGCAATTTGTTTTCAGATCTTTGTACAAATGTGTGTTCTAATCCTGTAAAGACTCAAGCATGATATAACACAGTCTTTGAATAGTTGTGTTGACTGCAAGAAAATTAGCATATTTATACCCATAAAAACTGAAAAAATGCACAATGCTATGTTCAAATGTTCTGAAAAATCAAATGTTAAGCCTGAGCAGTGCTCTGGAAATACATATACACACACACTATTACTCAATTGATGTGGGCATTCGTGGGCACCTGCATAGAGCAGTACGATTATTTCTGGTTGAAAACCATACTCATGCACTTCTTCAGTTTCAGAATTGAGATTAAGTAATTAGTTGCCAAATACGGCAAAATTAACAGGCACATTTAAAAAACATCATTACATTTTACTGTAATATTATTGTAGCATTCTTGTGTGTAAAAAAATTGAAACATGGAAGACAATCATGTGTGGGAATTTGAACTTTTTTTAAAAAAAGAATTATTGTCAAAATCTAATGAACCCATCTAAGTTTACATAAAAGTGTACTAGAAAACCTGTGTAAGCTGTCCTTCTTAAGTAACTCATTTTCAAAGATCATACAGTTCTCCAATATTCTCTCTGTTCCTAGCAAACTATGCAAGCTAGTAAACATAATATCCCTATTGAGAGCAGCTGTTTGTTTACACAGCTTTATATATAAAGTTGCATAAAAAAACCACATAGAAATTACTTAACGGAACCATTTTGTGATTTAAAGAAAACTGAGTTTTATCAGGAAAAAAATTCTTTTATTTTTAAAGAACTGTATCAAAATAGATTTTTTTCCACGTATGCTAATGATTTAACTAGTGAAGCTCAATTTCTGTTTGAGTTATCATCATAACCCTTAAAATACAACCCTTCTTACATGTTTTATTTTATGTATATATTTATGTATGTGTAGGTGTGCATAAACTCCATTGTTTTGAATGCTACAGAAATACATGAGTGACTGAACAATAGTGCAGATGTGTTATGACATAGCTGCTAGCAGCTGACACATAAGAGCAATCCAGAATCTTTTAAATTCTTCTACTGCTACTAGCAATACAATACATACTGGTTCTTTAAGGACACACTGGATATTTTTAAAGCTATTTCTTGTTTCCATTGCCCTTCTTGAATTTGAACACAACCGCTTAAAACTTGTTTTGGTCTCCTTTCCCTCACACCAAAGCACATTTCCTCAACCTTTATGCTGAAATCAAAATGTAGAAATAGTTTTCTGTTGAGTCTTCTATAAAGACATTATATCCTGACATTGCAAAGGGACAGAATGAATTGAGTGGGTGTTTTCAGTTTCAGCTGTAGTCCTAAACTGTTTTCCTTCAACAGCAATACAAAGCAACAGAGCTTACTTGCATACATGTGTATTGGAGCTAAGCACTAACAGTGTGTTCATGAACTGAGGATAGGGGTGAACTGGCTCTTTAGTTATGATAATGCATAAACAACATTCCCACCTTTTTTCAACTATTACTATTTTTTAAAAGTCTCCACAGTTTTGGCCTCTCTGACAGAGACTTGGGTATCTTTACGACTCTTCGCGGAAAGAAGTTAAAAAAAGAAAAACTACCAAATCTCAACACTGCTCCTCAGCATGTAATACAAATGCATGTAGAACACGACTTGGAGATATTCTGCCGATTACCTATAACCAAAAGCTTTGTTCCTTACACAATGATCTTCAACAAAAAGAAATTCATTATTTGGAGCATTGAGAATATCTTGCACATAGAATTAAAATCACCTATGCACATGTAAAAAAATTAATATTTAGAATGAACGAAGCATATCATTCCACCTCACTCTAATTCATCACACCTCACCTGCTTGCCAACATTTTTTATTGCCAGCTGTTCAGGTGTCATCTTATCTTCTTCTTCAACAGCCTGTGAAAGAAACACAGAAAAGGTCAGTGTTTCAGATTTCATTTACTTTTTCCCCAAGCCACAAGATTCTCAAAATATAATTCTCTTTCTCAAAAAAAAAAAGAAAAAAATCAAACGGCAACACATTTCAGGAAGTCAAAAGGAAAGGTACTTCTGCTTTTCAGCAGACGTGGTTTTAATTACTAAGTGTTAGTGCAAAAGATCAAGGCAAATACTTATGAATGGTTTTATCGTCAGATATTCACAAAACTGTTTTTAAGCAAGAAATCTTAAATGAGTGGTATCAATAGTTAAATATAGTTCAAGATAGTTTAACTAGTAAAGCAGAACAAAAAATAATGTTACCTACATTCTTTCAACTACTAGAGTTTTGATCTCAATAAATTTTTATACTGTTTAATATCACTTATTTTAAATACATTTTTATAATGTTCTCTTGCCTTCAAACACAGTATGTTTATAAACTAAATCCACTAACTTAACTAGTGAATGTAATATTGTTTTTAAGGACTTCTAAGAAGTTAAAATAGCACTTGTCAAGAACGACTGATGTGCTTACTACTCAGAGTGCTTATTGAGATCTAGTATTTATAAAAAATATTTCTAAGTGTAAGTGGCAGTATTAAAACAGTACAAATAACTGATTCCTCTTTCTTACAACACCAATAATTTCTTTATCTAAAAAGAACATTGAATTGGACTCTAGAATGCGTTCTAAATACTTACTATCTATCTATTGGAATGATATAGATAAATAACTTTTATTCTGCTATACTGGTCAAGTAATCCTTGACTGATGGAATGAAGAATACAATCAACTGCTTATTGTGATCTACGGGAATCTTATATTCTCTTCACTAAGTAAAAACACAAAATTGATGTGATTACACACATTGCAAAGCAAAACATGCAATTAAACGCTTTGCTAGCTTAGGGCAAAAAGTGGGGTGTCAAAGCCTGAAGAGCCAATAGGCAACTTCACATAGAAATGATATATAGTTGCTTAATAAGAAACACAATCTCCACAAGGCCCTTAAAGCCACACTTGTGTCTAATTTAACCAAATCCCAAGAAACTCTTGGCTGAAAACAGATTATACAAATCAAATAACCAAGGTCCAAAAGAGTTCCTGCAACAATTGTTTTCTTCTTACAGTCTAGTCCTTTACAAGTCATTCTGAATAAAGCTTGTGATGATCAACTTCTTACTTCTGAAATTAAGCAATAAATTTCTTCACTTCATGTACTCAGCTACAGTTACACTATCATTATGGGATATGAATACCTTGTTATAATTCTTAGCTAATTCTAACATCTCCTTCACTACTGTTTCATTGAGTTTGCAATGTTCACTGTAGTCCTGAAGTGTCAAACCTTCCATCCAACTCTTCTTATGCAAATTTAGCAACATCTGCAAAACAAAACCTCTTTAGAGCATTCATTGTAACATACATTCATAATACTATAAACATCTCTTTGACAGAAAACCAATTTCTAATAGTAAGAATGTAATAAAAAATTATTGATCTTAATGTTTAAATATAGGAAATACAATAATCAACCATTCCGCTACAGCAGATGCTGGATTTTGCGTAAGTTTTTAAAGATCAAACTTCTTGAACCCTAGATATGAAAATGTGGCATGGAAACCAGGGTGACATTTGCTTTGACAGGAATACTTAAGTTTTTCTTTTGTCATTTTTATTTTTGCTGTAGGTTGAGAATGCACAATTGCATTGTAGGAGTGCTAACAGAAAGGTGAGTATTTTAGCTGCCAAATAAAGAATGGTTGAAGCTTCTGGCCTCTGATGAAGTTGAAAAATATTTTAATGCTTGGATTAAATGTATGAAGTAGTTATTTAGGCTTCAGTGATTATTCTGAACTGTATGCAAGCAGCTGCCACAGTTGTGATGAAGTGAACTTTAAAAGCAACCAAAGGATGACTTGGGCGTGTTTGTCCTCCTACAAAGTAAACAGCCCGAAAAACAATATGATAAAGCAATGCAGAGTTTTGATGGTGATAAACATGGGGACTATCAGAAATATCTGAAAAGCTTTACTTGACACTCTGATGTCATTCTTGAAAGAGTGAAGGAATAGCTAACAAAGGCAATTTCCTGATTTTCATGAATAAAGAAAGCATATTTTTGTGGATCTTCTGCACGCTTGAGGACTGTAGGCAAGACCCTTTCAGCAAACAGTTTCAGCTTGCCTTCAATTTGCAAACATTTACTACAGGCATCTTTGAGAACCTGTAAGTCCTGTAATTGCTACCACCTGAATAAAAGTGCCCATTTCATCCTATGTACAGCTTCCAAAGAAACCTGGCTTTGGAACATATGAACGGAGTTGAAAGTTTGTGTCATAATTTGTATTAGCAAGATCTTAGTTACTGACAGAAGGAGTTGCAGGCGAACTGCATATGGACAGTTTAGCTAGGCTATCTGGATTTTACAATTATGGTTTGGTGTGATGGGCTTCTCATCTAATACATGAAGCATGTACTCTTCTTGCTACAGATGGAGATAACAGACCACCACCACCATGAGGGGGGTTTGACATATGTACGAACCTGTCGTATGAAAGATGTGTGGAGATAGTTGCTGCCTCACAGATTAAAGTTTCCCTAACTTGGTCAAGATTATTCTCCTACTTGCAAAGTTAGTAACTTACATATGCAAAGCCATTAAAGAAAACACACACTTGGAACTTCAGAAAAGATTGGATTGGCCACACTGTTGTATTTGAACAGAAACAATAACCTCCGGAAGCTTCACAGACATTTCCCAAGAGAGCTGGTTTTGTTGAATCAGTTATTCTTTTCAGTAACAGTGGTCTTGAAAGTCTAAAGGACATCCTAAAAAGGATGCATTTCACAAATTATTTTCAACCCCCTGATTTGCATGCATATTCTTTCACTATTCAGAATTGGGGTTTTTATTACTTCTAGCTCTCTAAAAGTCAAAATTAAGTGAGAAAACTATTCTGACCATTTCATCATAACCTCCAACTCTGAGATCAACTTATAACCCTAATAAGGCCATGAACGTAGACAGGCATAACTGAGGACAGAATCCAGCTTTTCAAGAATTAACTTCTGTAGGTAAGTTGTGGGTTTTTTTCCATTTGTGTGCTGGTTTTGGCTGGGATAGAGTTAATTTTCTTCATAGTAGGTAGTACAGAGCTGTGTTTTGGATTTTTGCTGAAAACAGTGTTGATAACACAGGGATGTTTTAGTTATTGCTGAGCAGTGCTTACACGAGTCAAGGCCTTTTCTCCTCACACCACCGCACCAGCGAGTAGGCTGGGGGTGCACAGGAAGCTGGAAAGGGACACAGCTGGGACAGCTGGACCCAGCTGACCAAAGGGATATTCCATACCATATGACGTCATGCTCAGCATATATAGTTGGGGGAAGAAGGAAGCGGGGAATGTTCAGAGTTATGGCATTTGTTTTCCCAAGTAACTGTTACACATGATGGAGCCCTGCTTTACTGGAGATGACCGAACACCTGCCCGCCGATGGGAAGTGGTGAATGAATTCCTTGTTTTGCTTCCCTTGTGCACGCAGCTTTCGCTTTACCTATCAAACTCTCTTTATCTCAATCCACAAGTTTTCTCACCTTTACCCCTCCAATTCTCTCCCCCATTCTGCCATGGGGGAGTGAGCGAGCAGCTGTGTGGTGCTTAGCTGCCAGCTGGGGTTAAACCACAACAGTTTGCTTTCCTGATTGGAGACTGTCAAGCTAGATTTTACTTGTGACTGAGGAAGTTTGATACAAAAGTAACTGACAGTATTTGTTGTCAGTAACTGAACAATATTTTTTTTGTAAATGTAGGACATCACTACTTCCTGATATTCAGTGATGTCTTGGGGAGCTCCATTCATACCAACTGGAAGCACCTTCTGTCAAAGTGATTATAGGAAATAAAAACCTGAGATTCCTTGGTTATACAATTCCATTTTGGAAAATATGGTCTTCTAGCTTCAGGAATTCCAGCCTGTGAAAACCTAAGGCAGCTAGTATGTCTTTCTGCTTCATCACTGAAAACTTGAAACTTTGCACAAACCTGTTAAGTGCAGAGAACAGCATGAGGACTTTCCATAAAACATGTGGACAAAAATGTTGTCAAACTATTTATATGAATATTAGAATGTGGTTTTGGAAGGTTGATGACATTGTGCCTACACATCTAGAGCGCCTTCTGGAAGAAAAGCCATCTACTCCAGGAGAGTTAAAACAACTACTGAAAGTATCAGCAGTTGAAATCAGAATATTGCCACAAATCTTAATTAGTTTGTATAGTGTTCTTTGTCCTCTGAATAAAAGCTAAAACAATTACCTTCTGTTCTAGTTCATTCTTTCTGTAGTTGATGGTGATGGAATAGTAATGTCTGTTTAGTCCATGAATTAGTGCCTGTAAAATTCAGGGAAAAGTTTGCATAAAAAATTATGCACTATTGAAATGAAGAAATATTAGAAGGGAAAAGTTCATTTAAGTATAGCCATCTTCAAATATCACTTAAAAGAAAAAACACAACGAAACAAATACATAGACTACAAGTAGGTATCAAGTAAATATACCTGTTCCTATTTCTCTTTCAGTGTTTGTTAACTGACAGTTATACTTTATTTCTAAACCACAGATTTTTTCACACAGTAACAACTATCATAGGAAAAAGTGGAAACTGCCTGCAAACATTTGACCTACACATAGGCACAAGTGTATTTCTCTCAAGTCTTTCCTCTCTCAGTAAATTTGGTTACCACTTCTATTAAAATATAAGGCTCTTTCTGTTACAAACAAAAGAATGTTGGCTATCTATTTAGTTACAACCATTGCCAACATTCTCAAGTTCATCCTCTAAGGTACAATACAAAGAGAGAGTAGCTGAAGCAGTGAATAAACACGTCAGGTATTGGTTAGACTATGTGCAATCAAATTAACCTTGGATATTAAAGCTAATTTTTTTTCACTTTAAATAAAAAAAAAGCCCCTCATTATAATTATGCCCTTTGCAAATTTGTCCTTCACCCTGCACAATCTGATCGACCGAGATTAGGTCAAATGACACCTATATGCATGTATCTTCTATTTTGCTCATGTGCATTACAAAGTTTTTTTTACATTTATGACTTAAGGGCAAGTTGGATTAATATTTTGGGGGTGGTGGTGGTAAGAAAATTTTATAATAAATCCTCATCACAACTAAAATTGTCTATTTTTCAAATAAAATTTTGCATATGAAGTATACATTTAGAAATGAGGTATGATAAATCATACCTAAAATATGCAGAATTAGTGGTAAATATTTCTTATGTTTCAATCATTCCACCTATTTATGTTTAAATATATTCTTTAGAGCTATACAGAATGAAGGTGTATTTGCATCTTATGCAACTTAATATTTCAGCATTCCAAAATTATCCGTATGAAAGCTGAAAATGTTCTCATACATTTATTTTAAAGAAATTTCTTTTGCAAACACATATACAAAGACACAAAACTACTTGAATGGTTACACTTACAACAACCAGCAGTTACAGATTACTATCACTCGTGCCACTTATTACAATTAAAATTGTAAAATACAGATTTTATCACCAATAAAATAATTTATAGTTGAAGTCATTAGCAATAAGTAGTTTCCACTGCCATTTTCTTGATCCACTCAAAATGATTGCATATAAGGTTTGGGGGTCTGCATTTAAACTCAGTTGTAGATATTTAGAGAGTTTTCTAAAGCTCCTAAAATTTGACAAATATCTTTGCCTTCCCCTGTTATCCTGTCTCTTTTCTCTCCCCTTCCAAAATCACTTTTTATAAAAGAGTGGACAAATGTAAAAGGTAAACAACTGTTCCACTTCAAACCTGAACAGTAGTTGTAGTTTAGCCACCGCAACAAGTTCAATTAAAACCCATAAAACACTTCAAAGCAAACCAAAGCTTGTTCTTTGTGGGTTTTGTTTCAAAAGGAAACCATAATTCCACAGGCCTTACAAATTAGAAAGAGCAAGTAAAAAAGCTGTTGATAAGGGAACACAAGAAAAAAAACACAAAAAAAGGAATTAAGTCAAGCCACATACTGTTATTATTCCTGAAATTTTTAAGGAATGTCTTAAAATCCCTGCTTCTAGCCCAGCTGAAATCAATATTAAGTTTGCTGCTGACCTCAACTGGGTCAGAATTTTATTCATGACATTAAAGCAAAACAATACTGCAAGAACCCTTGAATTTAAGAACAGAATATAATTTCAAGTTACGATTTTTAGCTTAACAGTGACATTTGCAACAGCTCACCACCAACTTGCAAAAAACCAACACGAACAAAAAATACCCACTCTAACAACAGAAACCCAAAACTCCCATGGCCAAGATATGTCATGCTGTAGTGACAGTGATCTTAAAATAATGAAGTTGAACAATACTACAGGGGTTTACAAGGGAAGTCATTACACATGGTCCAGAAAAGCCCAGTTAGAAAAGCTTTGAAACATGCAAGCATGGGCATGCCTATATCCAATCAAGAGTATTAGCTGCTTATTTCATACTCATTATAGTTCACAGCTTTTACTGATTCAAAAATCAAAAGTAAAACACAACCTCCTGAAACAGACGCTCTTTAATTGTCTGATTGTTTTGGCTAGCATTTTTGTAAATAGTAAAGGGTTTCAATGCATTAGTAATAAAAAACAACTGATCTTTTGAAAGATAGGGGTATGGTGATCTAGTTACTCCCAAAGGACAGCTGTCTTACAGCAGAAGTTTAGCCCTTATATCAGTTCTACTATGACTAGCGTATGGTCTTTTTCTTGGATGTTTATCTAGCAAATACTACTTTTCTTGTTCAAGTAATGGATCAAAAGAGCAGGAATTAGGCTTCATGGTTGCAAGGACACATGCCTTTTAGAAAGCACAGTAAGGGAAAAAAGTTTTCTGGAGAGAAAAAAAAGGAAAAAACATTGAGGCAGAAGAATGACACAGATAAAAGCATTAATCACTCCAGAGGATACTTGTTTCAGGACAGAAGCTATTTCTCAAAATAAAGGTTTGCTTTGTTGAAGACCAACGTTTTTGTCTTAATAGTGAAAGTCAACTTCAGAAATCAAACTTTGAATATTTAAGTTTCACAAATGCTTGCAAAGAAATAAGACAACATTCTCAAAAGAAACATTACAGTTGAAGCCAATCAAACATCCTATTTATCCATTGAATTTCCTACTCCACCATTTTTTCAGCAAATTACTGCATTATATAAAAATCAGAGATTAATTATTTAAGACACAGTACCAGGTTACATCTAGATTACATATTAATCAAGAACCTACATAAGCATACAGTTGAAAGACAAGATTATTAATGAAGGAACTTATTCCATAATTTGCTTCAGAATAATTCATCTTTAGGAAAGCTGAGATGTTAATAAGCAGCAGTTTTTAAATTGCAGTACTGAAAACTGTATCTATCTTGCATCACACGGTATGACATCAATTGTCACTTTTAAAAGTTTGCATTTCCATAAATCTGTACTTTAACCTTTGCAGTATATACTTATCCATGCATTCACACTTAGGTAGCTAATTTAGGGCTCAATTTTAAACCCTTCACATATATAACTCCATTGATGAATCACATCAACTATAAATGCATGCAGAAAAATGCTACAGAGAGAACAATAAACAATTTGTAGCTTGCTGTTTTTAGGTACCTTTCCCCAAAATTGCTGAATAAACCTTGCAATTTACAGGACTATCAACACTGGGTTTACCTGGATAGATGGCTTGTTTAAGTGACCCAGATTTGAAGTTGTTTGTCTTGGTTCATGTCCCAAGACCATCATATTAGCATTGATCAATCTGAAGGCATCAATAACAACCTGTAAAAACAAGATGTCAAGTCAATTCTTTTTAGAAAATGCAACTAATAGTGCCAAGCAACAGTGAACAAGGCACAATCAACTCTCATCTGGTTTTGGCCTTTATCCAGAAAATCATTTAATTATAATATTAATAAAAAAGAGCCTCCTGCTGGCTATGCTATCAGCACACTACACTACCTTGTATTGTCAGGTGACACCAATTATTACCTTTTTCCATGGGGCTGTAAGTTTTATATACATCATATCATCATATAACATTGAATTTTTATGTACGCTTACTCTAAGCTTCAAAGGTATGCATATGTTTGCCACTTAAATCTTATCCAATCAAAATGAATGACAGAGAGAGACTAAAACTGAAAGTGAGCACAAGCTAAGGGACCAAGTCTAAAGCCCAGCCCTGTCACATCAATTATACTACCACAATACTTGAAATGACAACAAAATTATAGCCAGCAAGGAACTTGCCCCATGTATTCCCTTCTAGTCAGATGCTTTTTGCTTCTTGTGACTACGAAAGGGTCTATAAACTGTCTGATGGATTAAAAAGTCCTTGTCAGTGTCATGCTCAGGAGTAAAAAATAGAGTAAAAGAAAACCAAGGTCATTTATGATTTAAAGGTACATGGTAGGTAGTATTCAGCGCTATTTCACTGCAAATGAAGTAAAACCATCACTGATTTTTATTCTGTCCTGTGCTGAATTTATCTATGAAAAGTCTTTGGAAATAGGATTTCATGGCCCCATACAATAAAACCCACCCCCCTATCCAATACCTATGTGAGGTGAAACAGAGCTGAGAACATACCAACAATACACTGAAACCCACTCTTCCTGAGTACTTGCCACTACAGATTCCTAATTGCAAGACAAGATTCCTTGTTTAGGCCCCAGTCTTTTAACTGGACCAGTGCACGTACAGCCTGGTACATCCACAGAAATAGTACCATTTTCTTCCTCTCCATACTATGGGTTGGACAACAACAGATGCATTTATATGGCTGGTTTGATATTTGGAGGAATTAGATCTGAACAAAGTCTTTTATGTTGAACAAACAAGAAAACAACCACTGTCACTGAAAGTCTGCAGAGAAAGCGCCATCAAGTCTCCCACCTTGTTCTAGCACTTTCCTCTCCATTTACACAAATATTAGTAACTAAATACATATGCAATTTATTAGGAGTACAATATAAATATGGAGGTCATTCATGTGGAAATAAAATTAATTGGCAAGTATTTATAACAAAAAAAATTATCAAAGTGTAAACAGAAAAAGCCTAATAACTTATCACCTGTTGTATTTACTTTTGAGACCCAACTATTTCAGCCGTGTTGAGTGACTTAGTGCCACTAAGGGCTATTGCCTGGACTCTCAGCTGACTGACCAAATCCATCTGCATATGTCATGTCTTAAAACTGCACGCAGAAAACGTACAAAAAAGATCTTTATTAAAAATGTTAGGTTGTGACCCAATTAACATGACTTAACAGTGACAATGTTTTCTGAACAATAATAAAAACAAAACACAATTCAGATTTAATATGCAGCAGAAGCATGCCATCTGATACTAATGCTACAAAAAAGGAATTACATTAAAAACTTAATTCTCAAAAAGATTTGAAACAGTTTCTATATATCTGTACATTCTTTGTACTAACATAGAAAATAATTGTATTTTTTCCCTCTTTTATCACTATCAGATTTTTCTCTCAAAACACTTGTGACAAGCTTTTGTGTATATCTCTCTCTCTGTGTTCCACTTTAACCAGATGCTCTAATTTATGAACACCTGGAAATGCCCACCCATAACAAACAGGCAGGATAAATTAAAAAGTCAAGCAAAGCAAACAAAATTTACACACCACAGGTTCTCCAGAGACTAGCTAGATAAGAGGGGAAAAAACCCCAAGCAAGTAAAAATTTACCCTGAGGAGCAAGAAACATGAACTTGGCAATATACTATAATCACAAGGAGCTGCTTTATAACTTACTAATGGCCACGCTTCTAGATTTGAGTTTAACTGAGAACTTCACTAGACAATGTTGAGCTTATCCAAGAATGAAAGGCATTGTACAGCATGGATTTGTTTTGGGGCTTGGGTCATGTAAAATAAAAAGAAACCCCCAAATAAAAAACTGTTTAAACTTGGTTTTGATAATAAATTCAACATTTCAGTTGGTGTTCTCCATGTTACGTTTGGATAAGTTTCACATTAAAATGAGAACTAGCTGCTAAAATATTTGAGTGATACTGAATATTACTCTAGCATCTTAATTCTGACGAAAAACAATTTTCATTATGCTTCAGGTACTACCTGCGTGGGAAAGGACTGTCCACTCTATCTGTCCTACTGAAGGAATGAAATGCAAGTATTTCCTGAGTAGAACAAATATCAATCTATCAGAAAGTGGTATGAAATATTAAAATCACAAATCACAAATATTAAGCTTTAAAAAATATAAAATTGCAAGTTCTGCAATCTCAGAGGGGTACAAAAAGTATGCGTGTGAACGGTATTTCTCATCTCAGTTGCACTGTGACAACCAATGGTAACTAAATACTTTAACTACACTAAGATTAAAGGAATTTGCTGCCATCACTATAGCAACCATCTTAAAGAAACTAACATGCTCAACAACCTGGAGGCTAAATTTAGACCTCATACGCAATAAAAACACAAATACAACAATAAATCCTACACATTCATTCCTATGAAATGTAATTGCTTTTTTCACAGTGATCACAAATCAGTCCCTCTTTAGAGGATTATATCAAAATAAATAGACTCATTAATGTCCAGTGTACTAATAAGCGTTGGGTGAAGTAGGTGTTAATTATGCCACAGTAAGACTCAAGAAAAAAGTCCCGGTGAGCACTTGGAGGTGAGTACAAGCTGAAGTCTCCTCTCTACGTTTGTGTATTTTGAAGTACAGCATGATGCAATCAGATGACAGCAACATGGTCACCCCGTATTCTATGATGGAAACTTTAGACACAGTATTTGGAACAAAGAACCTCTAAGGATTAATTAAAAGCAGCACAAAACCCCACTCAGTTACTTAGATTTTTGTTGTAAGAAGTCAGTATTTCTCATCCCAAAATTTTAAGCCTTCATTGTACTTAAATTACCTAACGCAGCGTGCACTGTTTTAGTGAAAACTACAGTTTCCAAGATGCATGCTAAATTCCCTTTCTGTAAAGGCATAAAAAAGTTAAACAAAAGTCTATGCCATTGTGATATTTTCCAGAAATATGAAGATAGAATTTTTTTAAATGCACTTCCACAGTGCAACTCTTTCACCACTCTGACCATTTAATTTTTCCTAGTACAAGTGTCTTCAGACTTTTCAGAGGTCATTTCAACAGCAGACAGCTTATAACAAAACCATTAGCAGTTTGGCTAGCTTAAGGAAACCTCTTTACTTTCCTTTTTTGTTTATTATCACTGCATGAATCTGCAGCATATGAGAGTTTATAATTTCTCAGGCTTGTTAAATTCATGTTAAAGGTCTGTTTTCTTGTTGAATAAATTTTGTTCATATAATGCTGCCTATTTCATATACTGAGTCTTTAATAGCACCTTTGGTCTATGCGCAACTCACAGATCAAAACAGAGGACTAAAATAGGGGTTGATGATGCTATTTACATGTGTGATTCCTGCTGTCTTCTTGTTAGTAGCTTTAATATAATAGAAGACCTTGTCTGTTTTGTAATTAACACATCTTTACTGGAGAGATATTTGGAAGTGATTGCTGTGAATATACTGGTTAGTAAAATAAACACAATCACACACCACTTTCTGTTATCAGACAAATTTGTGAATTGTACACATTATACTCCAGATCAACAAACTGTGATATAACAGCCAAGTAGAAGACACATTTATATAACCCTTTATTTTTCTGAAAATATGTATTCAATCTGACCTTGCAAATATAATTAGCTTGTGGGATGTGTGGATTTCAGTACCATGGATGCTTTACTAATTGCAGCTCTTGGAAATAGATACTAAATATTTGGAAGCTGCCAATACAAAATAAAAACTGCATCTTTTTGTACATCTGTCTTATCTTCAAAAAGCATAATAATCTAAAAAACAATAACTATACCACATTTTTTAAGCATTTCCCCAAGGTCAACAACCCACAGCAGAGCCCACATAGCTTATTTTCAGAAACAAAATTTACAATTATCTTCGGTGGACTTAATAAATTTGAGGATAGCTGTAATTACTATGATTCATAGTTATTCACAATTTAAGACAAGCACTGGACTCCTCAATTGCTAACTAGATAAAATCTGGCCTTTTATAGACTGCACATAGTTATTAAAAATAATGGCTTGATTAAAATTTAGGATGCTTAGTAGCCAGACTTACTTTAGCTTCTTCTGAGAGTGTGAATGCCATATATGTATTACCACTTTTTCTAAAACAGTCTTCATAACTTTGTGGGGTATTTAAAAAAAAAAAAATTAAGATAATTTCAAGAGTACTTTACATGCTTGCTGCTATTAAAATCCCTTCAATATCAAATTTACAAACAATATTGAAAGAAACAGTCCTGTTTTGCAAGACCCACTGTATTTTAATGGTAAACTTCAGTTAGAAATAAGTCAGCCTTTTTTGTTTAAATTAAAAAAAGGTTCTAACACCAATATTTTTTCCAGTGAAGAATCTATGACATACGGTTACTATCTTTAAAAATGTATTGTGTCCTTGGAATTCAAATAGCGATGTATTGTTTATGCCATATGTTTATGAACAAACATACTAGTGCACAGACAACTCTGCAAAGGATATAATGTGGTTATGCCAGGTGTGGAAAAAGTAGTAATGTGGCATCTAAAATATCTTTTATCACCTGCAACTGACCTGTTATCAACTGCTTAGTTTGTTTCTAGATTCTTTAAAAATGAAATGGAACATGTGACCTGAGAAGTGCAGCTCGGGTTTATGACCATTTCGTTATTTATGCTGCCATGCACTGTTAGACAGCTACAAGTGAAGAACATCTTCTGTCCCCTGTAAGCCCACAACATGAAAAATTCAGAGAAATCTTACTTTTTATGCCATTTCCAATGAAAAGCACTAAGAACTGAAACTGACTCATGCCAAATGCATATCACTGAATTGCTGTGATTGTGAGTTTGAAGTTTGCAACATGGAAATTATTTATAAAATGTCAATTTTAGCTCTGGAAAATATATTCCTAGGAGTATGTGCATTTTCCTTCTCCATCCTTAGAGAATTGCTTACTTGTGGTCAAATCCACAGTACAACTTGAATATCCATACTGGGAGGGGAGAGAACTACAGTATAATACATTTATCTTGACAAGCGAGGGCATGCATCCATAACTCCCAAGTAGCAAAGCCACAAGTTTTAAAGCTATATGCCTTAATGAAGACAAATGGACTATTCTACATCCAGCATGGCAAAAGGAAATTAAACATTTAATACTTTTCAACAAAAAGTCTTCTTGGAACTTTTTTTGTTTTAAGGAAGGACGTGAACTCAAGTAACCTACGTAAATGGTTTAGTAGGTAAACACACATCGCTTAATTAAATCACAGCAAGTCCAAAGGACATTGCAAAACAAATTTTAGAACACCAGCATTTATACTAACAGTTTTGTCATCCCATTAAAAAAATAAAGGAGTAAAATACACAAAATATGTTATTCCAAATAGGTGCAACTACTATAAAAACATGCTGGTTTTCAAACAAAACAGTAACAAAACAGCAGTATACTGGCAGTAATAAAACAGTTCAATACTTTGTAGTTTACACCTAGGTTTAGAAAAGCACATCCTGAACTGAAAATACCGAGTGGCCTACACTGTAGGGCAGATGCAATTCATCTCTTACAAATGCGATTCTTTAGGAACAAGAGGAACAATCCTTATTGAATCAAGAGTAATCAAACCCAGTATAAACATATCTACTTTCTTATTCTCTACATCAGGCTCCTATCGAAACTCGGTTCTTGACTAGATCAAATTAGGATGTTTCCGTCTCCGATATGCAGGTTACTGCACCAAATGCTCTGTTCAGTCAACATTAAGAAATACCACAGTATTGTAAGAGTACTGTACTAGATGTCATACAAAATGTACAGAAACGTACCCTTGAAATTTCAACCAAAATTACACACTGTGACGTTATCTTCTCTATTTTAGAGTTTTTCCCTTTACAATAGAAAAGTGTTAGCAAGTCCAGTTCTAATAATGAAAGTTGTTCCAGGTATAAAAGATTCTGACATAAAATTGTAGGTATCGCATTTTAAAATATACTTTCTTGTAAAATATTATCTGCATAATAATTCACAATAAACAGACATGCCTCCAAAGCAGTAGTGACAATATAGTCAATTTACTGTTTTCTTTAGTTGTTTTTAATTGATACTTTCAAGCTGTACCCTAATGACCATTGAATTCACTTGTGTCTAGGGGAGATTTATTAAGGTAAAGGTTATTAAAACAAATGCATGAAGTGGGGAGGGGGAGTTGAATATAGGAAGAAAGTCTTGGTAGGTGGCTCCAATATACTTAAAGTTCTCACAAACTTATTTTTTAATGGGCTATTTTAAATTTCAAGTTTCAGGCATTACACTAGTATCTCCACACATCTCATTTTAAGAATTGCTTTTTTCTGCCTTCTTAAAAAACAGTCACCATCTCCTCCAATCCTGTGGTTAATTCAAACAAGAGAAAAGGACAGGTTCAAAGGAAAAATAGCAGCACTCTGATAAAAGAGTGGAGGACTGAAAATATGCAGTCTTTCAGAAAACTAGTGCAAGACTTACATTCAGCTGAAGAAAATTCTTGAGGCTAGACGGTAATTCCAACATTCAGAAGAGTAATAGTTAAATCTCTGTCTGCTTTTGGTTTCACCCTTTTAGACTATCAAGTTATAAAACCACTCACATACATATTTGTCTTGATAAATTGGGAGGATTTGCAACACAAAAACTGTCTCAGAAAGGGAGTTCAGCTGCCTTTCCCCACATATGTCACCAAGCTGAGATAGTGTAGCATATAGAAAATTTAATCTAAACTGGAACGCAACAGTAGCAGAAGAGATCAAAACTATTTGCAAATCACTATTCTTATGGTCAGCACTCAACAAAATGAGCAATCTATTACTCTGAAGAGTTAAAAACTGTAATCGGGTATTAACAAAACCATATCGCTCACACATAACTAATTATACACAGGTTGTCACCTAGATTTAAGAGGAAGAGAAGTGTTTTATGGAAGAGGTCACCAGAACATGTCATCCAGCAAATGGTTGAACAGAGCTTTGTTTTTCATGTGATCTATTGGTTTCACGGTGGCATTTTATCCTATGCCTACATAAATTTTGTCCATTTTGAAAAATGGACAAAATCTCATTAGCACAGTAAGAATTAAAAACATGTTGGAATACTACAAAATTTCAAAGTATAGTATTTCAGCCACCACACCTTTATGATAGGTGTAGAATGCTTTATCATTCTAAATAGAAATTTGAGTATTTTAAGATATTATTTTTCTTTGTTAACAGCTGAAAAGGACTTTGAGACCTTCACCTTGCTCAAGATGACCTTGGCTTTGGACAGACACAACTTTGCTATGAACCTCCAGCAGCAACTCAGCTAAGCTCTCTTCTCCTCAGCTGTTCAGCTGTACAAAGAGGATAAACCCAGCATCTTTCTCTCTCTCTCTCTCTCTAGATAATAGCTATTTTAGGACAAATAATACTTCTTTTTTTTAAACATACAGTATAACTGTCCCTCTTTGGGACTTCTAGGAGCATGATAAGAATTATTTTTTTTTCACACTTTATCATTTGTTCTTTTACTCATTTTTAAAGTTCATCACATTTGTTACTCCTTTTCAAATAAAATTCTAAAGATCTCATAAATTGAACAAAAGAAAGCAATTTACGACTTCCACTGAAAAGAAACTGCTTAAACAAGCAGGTTTTAGACTGTAGCCCACATTCTGGCTACTCCTTGAAGTATCAAACCTTCCCATTCCAGACAGGGTTACTCAGACTACAGAACAAGGTTCTTCAATGATGTATGTGGCAGGAGACAGTAGTAATAAACTGAAATGGAAAGCTACTGACTATACACAAGGGAAAAAAACCTGCAAGATTAATAAAGTATTGGAACAGGTATTCCCATGAGGCTGTTGCATCTCAAGACTCAAGTGGACAAAACCTTAAGTGAGCTGGTCTGAACTCAATGCTGACACTGTGCTCCGCACAAAGTTGGACTAGATGATCTCCTGAGATCATTTACAACTGGAATTATTTTGATTTACCTGGCTACCCAAATGTACGTGGTTTTTTTTTTCTTGTACGCTCTGAATGAGATTAAGATAAGGATAAAACACCATAGCAAAAACCACTTTTATGAAAGTGGTGGGATATGGTTTAAGCACAAGATTAAGATGCATAGCGTATTTGTTTTTATCTGTCAGGAGGTGATTAACATGCAAAGTAGAATTTATAAAAAGTTATCGCAAAGACAAGTCTTCCTCAGCAAACAATTTAAAAAAATACTTTTGCCATAAGCCAACAGATCTTCCTACAAATACTTTTGACAGTGCCTTGCTAGGGAAAATTACGGTGCAAGACATAAACTTTTGCTGTATGAGTAAGAGATTTTGCTACATATCCTACTAAACACCACAAGCACCAACAAAGTTCTCAGATGTACGAAATGGACTTCTGACAATTTTGGATATTTTACCGATCCCTATGCCAGCAATTATTAATCAAGGGAAACTAGTGAACTGCCTCAGAAAAACAAACCATTTTAAATGGTGACTTTTTTATAGTAAAGATTTAAAGTTTAAAGTTTAAAACAGTTCAAAAAAGAAAACACCACTTTTTTTTCTTAATTTAACATATGAGTGCAACAGTAAATTAATGCTTGTGGAGTTAAAGATACTATGTTACAGTGTGTTTAGTGTAGTTATATTTTCCTTAACTTAGCAGCTGTTCCTCACCTCTTAAGGTCCAAAAAAAAATTATTTTTAACATTTGGCAAAGGTATATAGTTCTCTGTACAGACATTTCAAAATGTATGTTGGAAATAAATATGAAATGTCAATATTTATCTTTATTCCAGATCTTTAATGAAATTACTGCTTCTGTGGAATATTCTAAATATGTATTACAACTTCCATTGCACAGACTGGAAAACTGGAGGGGGTAAAAGAAAGGTTTATTAGTAAGTACAAGATGAAGCAACAGCCAGGCAGGTTGCCCCACTGACCATATTTCAGCATGTTTACTTTGACTTCATTCACAAAAATCAATAAAAAAAGCCAAAACATAAAGCTTTTTCTCTCTGGCTTCTGATAACACTGACCTTCAGTTAAAACTCACTGATCTGTTGTGAGTTTATTTTATAGACAGCTAGAACATTATTAGCCTAAAAATTGCAATATATGGTACACAGTCATGAAAAAGCATACTGCGTGTGCAAGAATATGAATGTAAAGTAATAAGATCAGTATTCAGAATTACTTTTCCTTCATGTATCCTGCTATATTTATATCCCAGTCCTAAAATGGTCATTAAAGCAGTTGGCATTGAATCCACAGATCTATATGAGGGTTTTATTTTTATATAAGGATTTTATGACTTTTTATTTTAGCTCATTGGCTTTAAGATGACATAAAATGACTTTTTCTTTTTTTTTTTTTAACTGATGAGAATTATATCTACTCTTGTCTTTAAATTGCAATCATACACCCCTGTCCTACTAGGTGTTTGGAACACGTGTATCCAGACGCGGACAGCTAAGAAAGTAGTTAACAAGTTTTTGCTTTCTACCAGTGACAGGGGAAACTGCTTTTTAATGCTTCAGCTAGTCAAGGTGAACCTGAAGCTCGTCATCAGAATTCATTTCAACTTCCTGACACATGAAAATAACCTCTGCCCCGGTTATTCTTCACTAGCACAACCACGACTGCTTCACTGACTATAGGCCACAGCAATTTATATGGGCATGGACCTGCCCTGAGGCAGGTTTAAAATTAGCTAATGTGTTATTTTGGACTTTGTTTTTAAATACACTGAATCTCAGTCAAAACACACCATATTAAAATCTTCTATGCCACATGTTCACTATAATTTTTTGCCAGACAGTTATGCTAGTAAAAGGTATAATGAATAATGATCTTGGACTCACATAGCTACATACATGAGCAAAAGCTCACCAGTATAGTGGCTAGTACACCAGCAACATTACCTCTGCAAGCAGTTGTTTTGCTGGTGCTGAGAAAAAGCAGGTACTTCCCTGAAACAGGCTTAGCTGGAGTTGTCTAACATACAAAGAGGCACTGGACACCATACTAAGGCAGCCATGCACATGAAGCAGTCAAACCTGACCTAACAGATCCCCTTGAGCTCTAATATATCTGTTCTTCTCTCAGTTCATCTAAAAATCAAAATACATTTTTATAAGTGATCTTGCCAACCAGGATCATAAGTCATACACATTCCATGGCCCACTCTCACCCCCAAAATCAAGAAATTCATTAGAACTGGTATTCAGATTTGGGGGAATCTTTCTATTTCTAAGCTTTTAAGAATGCACTTGCCAGAAACATGACAGATGTAAACTTTATGTGAAACATGAGAATGTAATTTAATCTGACTGTAGCAGCTAGAGATGTATGAAAAACAAACATTACAAGACTTCCAGTGATCTCAAGTACTGGCAGCAACGCCATAAGAAGAGCTGTAATTGAGAAATGTTTAGATAGAAAAAAATTCCAGAAATGTTTAGATGGACAAAAATTTATTCACATTCAAAATAAATATGCCAAAGATTATTTTCTTGAAGAGAACCAAGACCCTCAAAGATGACATCTGTGTCAAACAACAATAGCAAAAAAATTAGTAAAAAAAGCACTTAGTGAGCAAGTGTAGTATAACAGTAGTGTCACTTACTGGGAGGCTTTTCTCCTTAACAGATTTCATAGCTGATGAGGTCTAAATTAATTACTAGTGTAGTCCCAAAAATTATATTTTGACAAAATAAAAATAATTATATTTCAACATTTATATTGGAGTGGGAAAATAAGAAAAAGCAAAAGGAAAAAGTTCTAGAAAAAGTAAGTCTGGAGAAATTAAATATTCTGCTGCATAGGGTCTTTTTTTCCACAAAAACTACTTAAATTTTCTTCTACTCTTTATGCAATTTAAAGGGAGCAAAATTGATTCTGATGTCTAATAACTGCCAAACAACCAGAAGCTATTAATTTTTCAATTACTTGTAACATAAACAAATTTGCTATAAAAAACAAGAATAAAAAACCCAACAGAAAATGCAACTGTAGCTTCAGAATATTCTGTTACAAAATTAAGGGAACCCTTAGTGAAATTGTTTGGTAGCTTTAATATTATCTGTCTCACAGGAAATATGATACTACAGCTTTACAGAAGATGAATGCTTTTTAAATATTTATAAATTTACATTAATATCATCCATATATACCATGACGCATTTCAATAATTATTCTACAATACAATGGGAGTGCATGCTCAAACAAAACACCTCAGCAGTATTTTAAAGCAGTAAACCACCTAGCCAATTTCTGTACGTTCTGTAGTTTTTCTAATCCACTCTCCCTGTGGTTGAGCAAAATCGAATTGCCTCTCACATTTGCAGACAGCTCTGTGAAGGTGATAATAGAGCTGCTCCCTGCTGTCATGAGGCAGGAAATAGGAAAATGGCATATGGGGCTAGAAAGAAATAAAAAGAGAACTAAACAAGAACAAAAGAGATTTCAACAAAGGACAGCTATAACCCAATATGCTTTGCAAGTTAATCTCTTTTCATAATCATTTAACATACTTAATCATTTATCTGCACACTTCTCAAAAACTCAAATGCTTGATACCAAGTCTTCTGTAAAGTTTTATTGCCCAAAATATTTGGAATAGAAATGATAGTAAAAGCCATCATATGAAACGCCTATAAATCAATGCTTTCTTAGTTTGTACCCACATTAAGGGGCCGAACCTATTCCAATCTGTTAGTAACTGATCTTAGATTTTGTGGCTAAAATGTAATATCTGAAACGATGTATACTTGGATTATTAGTTGCAAACACGTTGAGTGACATCTGAATAGCAAAATATTAAGGGAGGATTATGATTGGTTATGTGTACTGACAATATCAAAGACTTCCAGCCTGTTTAAGGACTACTGATGTAAGAGGCAAAATAAATTCAAGTTATCTTTTCATTTGCAATGAGAATTTTTTTTTTATTTTTATTTTTTAATGCAGAATGGGCCTTCAAAAAATTCAAGAACTTGCACATCTTTACAGTGCTTCTATATTAAGTGTCACCGAAGTACCTTAAAAAAAAAAAAAGGCAAGCCTACTATACCTTTCCTTTTACACTCTGAATGGGATCCACCACCACGGCAACAGCTCTTTCTGATAAGGCTTCAAAGCTCTGCTGAGTATTGATATCTACACCAGACAACCAACAGCCAAAGCCAGGGTGACTATGATACCAACCAACTACCATCTCAGGTCTGAAACAAAGAGGACACAGAGATTCTTAAAAATAAAAACATGTAACACAAGAAGAAGAAGAAGTAGTAATGTATCAGGGCATAAATTAGGATAAGCTGTGAAAAAAACACCATTAGAAATATTTAAATTACTCACCATAGTATGGTGAAAACATGGACATGAATAAATGCGACAAAAGAGGGCTATCATTAAGGGATGCACATGAGCAGTGGTAGATAATGCTTTCAGTTTTTCACCCTGCTACCACACCTTCCCTGAACTAGTTTTTACCCTTTCAGCACTTGAGTAAATATCTACTCTTTAACTCCTTGGCATCAAGCGTTGAATTTTCACGGCAGAAAGTCCATTTCAGACATCGACAACAGGAACCAACGGTGGGAAAGGATTAAATATCAATTAAACCAGCAGTAGAACTAGGAACTCAGTCAAAAAGCAATTTGCACTGTTCTGTTCAGCTGCTGAGCTTTTTGCTAACATTAATTTTGAAGTTTTTCCCACAGTAAAAGAATTTGAGCAAGCAGACGACAACTGTTGAGAGGCAGGAGTGAAATAAAAATTTGTTTAAATACTAGGATCTTTTACAAAATTATTTTCCCTTTCTTTTAATTAAAATTGTTCATAAATAAGCTACAACTCTGATTTTTTTAATATTAAATTTAAAAATCCATCTTTTAAGCAGGTACTGTCTAGTAGCTGCCTATGCTAAACTGAGCAGCACTCATCTTCCTGTGCAACAATCAAAGCTGTAGGTTTAACATGAGTGACAATCTCTTGACAACTGAAATGCATGAGGTGGACTGAATTACATGCTATGCTACTCACCTGATTTCTGGGCCAATTATTTCTTTTTAAACATTATTAATAGCCCCTAGGTCACTAGTTTTGCGGAAAGCCAGCTGTTTCTTCTAAGCAACATGCAGGGAGTAGTTGTTACTGTCAGCCCTCTTTAGGATGACTTACCTTCCTGTCTGTTTCAGCATATCCAACATTTTTGCTTGAAATACAGGATCAACGGCCTCCACACTGACACCCTGATGTAAAAGACAGGCAAAAATCACAGTAGTTGTACATAAAGCAATATTATCTTTTAACTTGTTACTTTCCACAAACAAAAATTTAAACACCATTCATAAGCATCTGTTTAAAAGGGCAACCCAACTACTTTAGAACTGTTTGATAGAACACCCTTAAATGTAAAATACAATTTTTAGAAAGGTATTTCAATGTGACTTTTAAAATGCTGAAAGAAGATTTTGAATTGCTATTTAAGTCATCTCTACTATGAGCAAAAATGATTAAACAGACATAGGAATTCATCTTTTCCTCCTCTTTTTGTTCTGCAAACTCTGGACTGTTGTTTCTCACTAGTTCAGCTCTACACGTTTTCTTCAAGATAAATACCACATACTGTCTTTTGGCAGATTCTACTTATACGATGCACATGCATAGAATAAACAAAAGAATTTGAAAATTTCATTGATGTGCAGCTCTCAGTTACAAAGGGATCTGTGCTTCTTTTAAAAAACAATATTTAATTCACGTTACACAAAAAAGCACCATAAATTCCAATTATACCCATTAGCTCATCATCTCTTTAAAATATCTCTTCATAACATTAATATTCTCACTCAAAATTAAAATACATATTTTTTTTCACATCATAAAAATATCATTTAAGAGATACGCCGCTGTAAGATCTGTCAAAGAGAGCAAGTTTGAACTATATCTAAAGCACCATCACAATTAAGGGCATGATACACTTCTAATCAAACCTTTTACATTTTGAATCCTTCCCCTGGCTCATGGTATACGAGTTCTTAAAGTTATCAATTTATAAATCAAAAAGTGATGCTATACCAATATATTTATATGTAAAGACATAACATCTCCATATATTGATACACAAAACTTATGTACTAGTCTTCACTAAAAAAATACAAAAAATCAGGTTTAACTGATTTTTTTTTTTACTGAAACCCTTAAATCCATTAGACATTAGACATACCTAGCAGATTATACCTTAAGATTGCATAAATGAGATGAACCAGGAAAAGCTTTTAAAAATATTTACCATAAGGAAAAAAGAAACAAGCAAACAAAATTATCAAGGTCTAGCTGCAAAGAACTCACCGTTCCTGACTGTGGCATTGCAAAAACATCAATCACTCTCACAGTGTAATCATCAACAAATTCCCCAAGCATCAGACCCATAACTTCCATAGGGACACCAGCACGACCATGCTTCAACATCTGGAATTAAGACCAAACGACACTGTACATTTAACAGGAGGTTCAAGTTTGACTCAGGATACTTCTTTCAGCCTTTTTCATCTATAGATAATTTGCAACTTGTAGCACTTTTGGGAATTGTGAGGAACTATAAAACAGTAAAAATGAAGCCAACAAAGGAGAAGTAATTAAAATAAGTTTCTTACTCTGAGTATTAATTTATTTTTAAAATTAGTCTGACCAGCACCTAAAGAGCACAAGTCCATAAACTCTGGATAGGTGCCAGGTGCTCTATCTCCAGCACTATACACAGATGCACTACACACAGAACACTTACTTTCAGCAGTGCAAGGGAAGAGATATAAACCTGTTCCGCTGTATCGACTGCAGGAGCATCTGTTGGTGGCCCCTATGAAAAGAATAAATAATTATTTTTCTCCACCATTTTTTTTCTGCAGTTTCTAAACACTTTTTGTTTTCCATATTACAAAGCTTCCAGAAAAATGCACATATAATTGTGACTTTGTAAGTTAGATGCAGTTCTTACAAACAAAACCAATAAAAAGCCCACCCAAACCCCAAACACTTCTTTACAGCATCTTCCTTCACTAACCTGTTTTGTAATACAGGTCACCTAGACATCATCCCCTCTCCCCCCACCCCAAAACACCACCAGTCTAAAGAGCAATCTTATCAGAATCAGTCAAATAAAAAACTAGCAAGTATCGCACTGGGTACAAACCTGTTACAAGATACACAGGCTACGAGTCAGATAAGTTTCCATTAGTCAGCCTTGCTGCAATGCTAACCTTCGTCAGCTGTAAAATACAGCCAGTTCTCCAATTAACTATGTGTTTCTTACAGTGGTGTGAATGTAAATGCTGCTGGGCTAGCATGATTAACTGGCACCAACACAAACAGCAATTTCCCTTTGCTTCATCAGCTTTCAGCTAAGGAGGACCTGCAGATAAAGGCTATGGGAGTACTTTGCAGATACACCGGTACAGTGAGAGAAAAAACGGACCTCCGATCCCTAGGTGGAAAAGCTGTGAACAAAATACTTTGCTCTTTGCCTTATGAGTAGTTATTCAAAAATTAGCACAACTGTCCCAGGTGTGAATGATTGGTTGAAACAGGTTCTGTGTACTGTTGAAAATGAAAAACACAGGAGGCAGCAGTTTAAATGTCCCTTTCTCGAGGAGCAAGAGACACAGTGCTCTTAAATACAGAATTCCGTATCAGCATACCTCATTACAGCCAATTAACAGTACATTTATTACTTTATTACCAAATTGCGTACAACAAATTTCCACTGAAAAGACAAAAGGTTACTTCTGCATTAAGTGATGTAAACTTAGTAGGGCAACAAGGCAACTATGAAGTACGGTAAAAAAAGATACTCTACATTAAGTTAAGGGAATAAAAAAAATGGTGCCTTTACACAAACATTTTGTAGATTTAGAACTTTGATTCCACAGTTACAAGCAAAATTGGGCAAAGAAAAAATTGGAGTAAATTCTTGATTTTTCATTTAAAGTGGAAAAATTCAGTACAACATGCATCCACATGACATCAAACAGAAGACACAGCAATTGACACAAGCCATGGCCGCCTGAAGATAAAACCAGGAACTTAAGTAATCAGCATATTAAATTTGTATAATAATTGTCCTTTCTGCATACATTCACTTTCACACACACAGAGAAACATAATCTAGTCTTCAGAACGCTTTAAAGACACTAACAAAATTGTTGGGTTTTTTTTCTTCCCCCAATGTCAATGAATTCCTTCTCTATTAGCTCCAGATCCAATCTTTATATTTTGAATCCACTCTTTATATTTTGAAACTCACATACATGCATGGATCTGTGTCAACCACAACTGCTTCCTAACACCTTCAAGCCTTTCTTTCCAACTTTGATACTGCTGACCATGACCTCTTGATACTTGCTTTCCCTCACATCTTTAACTACTCATTGCTAATTCTTCTGTCACTTTGGCCTTTCCATCAGGAATCTTCCAGCAGGTTTAACCTTTCACCTTCTATAATATTCTCGCCAAAGGTCCATTTTTATTCAATTCCACCTCTTCATCAAGTATTTCCCTGACTAGCCATAGCCCAACAGTGAGATACTCCAATGGAGAAGTATTCCTCTAACACTTATGATGCAAAACTCTACACGCAGTTCTTCACAACATTTCACAGAACCAGATGCACAGGGCACCTGAATCACTTATTCCAAATTTACTATGACTAAGTTGTTTGACTGATAAAGCTTCAAATGCCCAATCATTTTCTGATACCGTTACTATGGTTTTTTTCTCCATAAACATCTAAGTTTACTTTCTTAACTATATCTCTTCTGCTTTAAATCTATTCTAAGCGATCTTCTTTCCACTTAGAAGTCTTAATACTTTGGAAAGCACAAAGACTTAGATTTCCACTTAACCACTGCTAAGAATAAAGCACAGATGAATTGGGTTTTAATTGAAAAAAACATTAGTTTGGTAACAACCCTCTTCTTCATACAAAAAGCTCTCTTCCAATTTTCTACCAGTTCTAGACCAGAGAGGGTCTGAAGTGAGGGTAAGAGTACGAACAGTAATCTTCTGCCTTAGGAAGAACGATAACATCCATACTGTGATCACCATACATATTCTACAGCACTCACAGATTTTGTTTAACGTTTCACTGTAAGCAAGCATCCCATTACACCATTCAGTATTTTTTAAAATAAAGAATAGCATTAAAAAAATCTCCCCCAAACTAGCATAAGTAGTTCTGTGATTTCTGGAAGATTAATGTTGTTGTCTGATTGAGACTAGCTTCTCAAAAAATCAGGAGCTTGAACTGAAGTTTATTCCACAGACTATGGTGCTTGAATAGGCTCTCCTGTACGGAATCTCTAATGTCTGTTAAGATGGCAGATCGCACTGACACCCTTCCTGCAGCCGAGGCATTAATCACGTCTCAGTACCCTATGTAGACACCTGTGTTCACAACTTGTAAGGGTTTAATTATTCTTCATAACTTTTCCCATTTCAAAATCTATTTAAAATCAGTCAGTAGATTCAACACATAGGGAGGAGACAAAGGCAAACATTATTACATTTTGTTTCTGTAACAAAGCAACTAAATTATCTTTAGTTTAAGCAAAGGTAGGAACTAAAGCAGGGTGTTACCCTACTGTACTCATTCCTAATCTTTCCTTCTTTCATTATTTCTATACTCCTTGGAGCTTTCAAATGCTTGTTTACCTTGGTGATGGTCCAGAAAAGGGGATATTTAATATAATACCTTATCATTCCTTTGGGCATTCTATGAGATAAAGTAGTTTCTGTTTTCAAAACTTAGGTTAAAGTTCTCCTGCCAGCACTCATAGCCAACAATTCATTTTCAGCATAGGAAACACTGCTAATTCATAAAGGAATGCTTCATTGGTGTAAATCAACTTGTTTAGCATATTTTTTTTTAAGACATAGTATTCACCATGAATGATTCTGCACACTAAATGTGAGTTTAAAAAAAAATATATAAAAATGACTATACTAAGCGTTAGGAGATAGGAACTGCAAACTTCACTGTTTCACTTTAAGCACATGCTTGAGAGAGTAAAAATATTAATTAAAATATTAATTATCATGCAGTTCAACCAATTCACCCGAACTCTTAAATGAAAAATCAGCTAATGGTAGTATACAATGCAAATATAATGTACACTTATTAATTCTCAGTCTTCTTAGAACAAACTGCACATACTTAGTATTTCTGTGGTCACAGACGCTTCTTTTGTGAAGACCTCACTACCTCCTTCCAGTCTACTCTGTTCTCCTTATAGATTATAATTACTAGCTAAATTATGAGAAAAGGAAACAACTCATTGCGCTGTACCACTTATGTGTATTAATTTTCATGTTAATATTCCTTCCTTGGTTTTGAATATAGATTAAGCTGTTCAAAAGAGAGTTTTGAAATGGTACCAATTCAAGAATTTTGAGGCCAAAAGGATCCATAGGTCAAAACCTGTCCAGAATCTACTTTTACAATAGATTGTTTTTCTACCAAAGACAAATTGGCACATAAAATTCTACAAGCACACACTTGTCTTTCTACAGAAAGTTATAAACCCAAAGTTAATCAAATTCTTTAACCGAAAACTTTTAAAAGATTTAACAGGTAAAAACAACGGAATAGATCTGGGGTCTTCCAAGTAGTTTACCTGGCTTTAGACAATGCCATTTGAAAAACCAGACACTTGGAAACTGGAACCAATTTACTTCCATCTCTCCACCACTTCCTTTTCCATAAACGGCTGATAATCTAACACAACCGTGGAGTGACAGCTGCAGCTTCTGTGTGCTAGTTACACAACCTGTGGGAGCTAGCTACGGGTTACATGTTTTGAGATTTCTTTGGCCTGTTTCTGCTAGTCTTCCACAGAAGTTTATGCATTTCTTTCACGAAGCAAAGCGGAAGAAAGACTTTATTAGCTAATCTCTACATGGAGGCCAAGTATTTTACACTGACCCTCCACAGCATGTGCTATTATCACTGTTCATAAACTTCACTGCCTGCCAACTTTAACAAAGGAGTACCATCCTTATGAAACAGAGTACCAAATTAAATTAACTGGTATTAGAAACCCAAACAAGAAAGCATTTGCATCTGCAATGCAAAAGATCTGCTGGTGTTTTTGGTTATATTATGGTATTCAAAGAAGGTCAGACAGTTCTCCCACTGCATAGTTTTGTAAGACTGTCCATCTCACTGCAAAACAGCCTTCATTCTGCCTGCCCACAGCTTTATTGGATAATTTCTTGGGGAACTGGAGAAAAATGGGATTTGGAAACTGAAAGGAATATTGAACATTCTTTTTCTCAAGCATTCCTGTGTAAGCTGGACACAGTAATTATTAAAATTCAAAAACTGTTCTAAAACCAATACTGTTAATGTACTACTTACTGAAAATACATGTTTCTTCTGAATCAACTATACATGCTGTCAATCACTGAAATGAGATGCCTGATGGCCAGCAACCTCATAAAACCCAAACTCTGGTTTCGTTTTTGTTTAGAATGGCAGAATCCCAATTTCAATAATAATTGTTAAAATTAAGTTACCACTATTAAAATACATTTTATTTTTGTTAATTTTTTTCAGTAAAACTTGTAACTGAAAACAAATCACATTCAAGTTATGAATAGAAGATTACATTGCAATATTAAATTATGCATGATACTATTTTTGTTTCAAACAGTTAAAGAGATGATCCAATATAAAAAGCAGCCCTTTAACACTTCGTTAACAAGGGCTGCCCAAGTAAAGGCATTTGCCATTCTAACAGGATAAAAACTAACGCCTTGAAGTGTTACCTACTCAGGCCTTTTAGCAAATTTGTTAACACTTTTAGGTATATTACTCCACCTTTCTCTTAGTGTGAACTGGTATCAATTATTTAGCCAATTTTATTATGTTATTAAAATACCTGCTGATTAAATGTGAACTAAAGTGTCATTTTAGAGCACTGTGCTTTATTTGTACTATTTTACCTTTATTCGTACTATTTTACCTTTATTCAAATAGGTATTAAAAATGGACTTGATTAATTACACAAGCAACTGAGAAATATTCCACAAATGGAGACACTTTCTTTTGTTTAAACGGATCTTAAACACTGCTCTGGTGTCACACTAATAGCACAAAAGATGATTTTGAAATACATCATAGCTGTTTCAAAGAAACTCAGTTTTGCAGGGGCAACTGTAATAAAAAAAGGCAGTGAACTAAAGTGCTATAGAGCAAATCCTAGCTTTATTGCACCAAACAACATATTTCTGTGTAAAATGTAAGAACTGCTACAATCATTACTACTTTAATGTTTGCAATTGGAACAATTTAAAAGTGAACATAGGGGACACAAGCGAACACTGACCGCTATAGTGTTTATTTCTTTCCCAGTAAGGTAAGAAAGAACCTTTTAATAGTTTAATTTTGTGAGTATTAAACAACTAGTGTGAAAAACAAGCTGCATGTAAACTATTTCTACTGCCTCTGCTTCAATGACTAGCTGAGGCAACCTGTTATAGGAGGTGTTAATTGGCAATAGGAGTACAAGTCAGAAGCATGTTCCCCATCGTCCTAACCCAGCAAGGCTAGGTCATTAAAGTGGAAATGAATTCTTTCATGCCGACTTAACCCTTTCAGTACGTATTTTGAGCTGTTATATCTAAAGACAATTGAGAAAGATTAACTAAAAAAACAAGACAGAGAAAACTTGCATTGCTTTTTAATTTAAAAAAGTATTCACCCCCCCACTTCTTCACTTCCTTTCCCTACCTCCTCTAAAACAAGTGCTTCAGGTAATCATGACACTTGTTATGTAGGTAGAGGAGGGGAGAAGGGCAACTGGGATATAAATGCAATGACAATAATTGTAAAATAATAATTTATCGTATTAAAGGATGCGTGGAATGATCAGACACTTGAAGTGAACTTAAAACTACCGTTTTGTGGAGGTAAATCCAATGGTGGGCGTATAGCTTGGTACGAGGGAAAAAAACATTACAGAATACTACCTGCAGAGAGAACACAAACTCGAGCAAGCATGCAGAGGAGGCAGAGGTATTACTGATTATAAAAAGACCTTAAAAGTTCAGAGTACCACTGCTCTCCCCTCTTACCCTTTGTCAGTAAATGGTATAACCTGATGAGATATTGACATAAAGAATAAAAGATTCCTTAGATCAGCATAGTGCTTTTTACACATTACTAAGCCTAAAAATCTAACCAAAAATGTGATTGTGGAACAATTTTTCCTGTCCTGAGACAACACACTTAGAGAAAATACCAACTCATATTCCATCAGTGGAAGTGGCAAAGGGAGTAAGCCATATTCCTGGATTTCAATGGTTCTAGCAACATTGTCATGACAAGCACCAGAAGCCATTGCATTTTCCGCAGTACAGGAAGTTAACATGATCAGTCATGACAGAGAAAATGATCCATTTCATTAAAAAAAAAAATCACAGAGTTCATAAAAAAAGGAAAAATATATTGATTTGCACTGTGAATCACACACTAGTTAGTAACAATTTGAAATTTTATTGCAGCTTTCAAGCTAGTACACACACTATTTTACAGTTAGTTCCACATCAACAGAATTATATTTTGAAGCTAGCATTATGTCTAAACAGTTTGTATGTTTAGGTCCATTTTTATACCAATTATAATCAAGCATACATAACAGACCACAAAATACCATAAGTCTCAACAAACAGCCTAGATTTCTGAAAGGATCACATTGTCTTGTTACACCATATGTCAGATGAAAAAAATTGTAGTAATATGTTTAGTCTCACAGACAGTCTCATAGACTCCAAAATGGAGTACAGATACTAGGGAAATAATATGGCATCAATTGCTACTTTAAATGTAAAACGTCTGCAAAAACCCCTTAACAGGATAGAGAGAAAAAACCTGCCTCAGTACATTTTACAAAATCCTGTCTCCTAAAAAAAGTTTACCCAGGTTCACATTTACAACAGAACTCCATAAACAGCAAAATAGATGGACTTGAAATATATAGTGTTTCCCACCTCCCCTTCTTTTCAAAAACCAAAATTACAGAACACAGAACTTTGTATAGCTTTGAGCAGTTGATTAAATGGGTTGGGATCACCAGTTTGCAAACACCTCTTCAGTGCAGAGCCAAAACTTTACTGCTTACCTCTTCTGTTTGTCTCACTTTTTTGTTTGTTGTTTTGTTGTTTGGTGGTTTTTTTTTTTTAAATTAAGCAGAACTTCAAACAAAAATAATCTCTAGTTCACTGGGACACTCCACAGAGAACCTGGCCAGAATTTTAGTTAAAGACAGAAGAAAAAAAAAAGAAAGGAGTCCACTAAATTTTAGCTTACGTTTCTATCCTATCCATCTATTAGTAATCTCTCTTGCACTACTAACAGTTTCATGGAAGAGGTGTAATAATCCACCAGTATGGGCACATGCAGGATTTCCCATATACCTGTAGAATGTAATGAGTTTTCCTCATCTAATTGCGCAAAATCGTCAAAATTGTAAAAGGTCTTTTACAAAAACAGCACTCCTGTTCTCTAATACTACCATTGAAAATATTCTCAAAGACTGAGGCTTAAAGCTTACTGAGAAAAAAAAAAAAATACTTACCAGGATTTGGCATCAGATGATGCTAGCTGAATTTAGTTTGAGGTCAGATAAGCTTAATTTTACTACATCATACTTTACAGAAAGTCATTTACTTAGTCTAATTTTTATTAGAAATAAATATTTATTACCCAATATTAACATGTATTCATGATACAAAGTTATTTACATATATCACCTTGATGCAATTTGCAATAGTCAGACTTTCTGCAATGCTCCTAACCAACTGTTGCATGAAATGGCCACTTAAGTGTAGTCCTTCCTGTTTCTAGTGTTTCCTCTCTCTTAACCCTATACAATTTACAAATTTATTGAGACACGCAAAAAAGCAAGGGAAGGTATGCTACATCAGTGCAGTTAGTATTCTTTATTATCAACCATAAGGACAATTTGGACTAGATGACCTTTAAAGGTCCCTTCCAACCCAAAGCATTCTATGATTCTATGACAATGTTATGGTTAGCTGTAAGATCAGGGACACAAACAAAATCCTCCGTAACACTGGGCGTGTTTTTGAAAAGAGCTACTATTTTTCACAACCTCAAGCTACTGGGAAAAAAAGAAAATCCAGAAAATACAAAGATCAGTTTCACTCCAGAATAAAACCAGGACTAACCTGTTATCTATTCCTATCACCATTACAGACGGTATCGGGATTTAGAAACGAGAGCCTCAAGGCAGATAACAAGTCATCATTTCTAGATTTTATCTGCCTCCAGGTCTTGCTCTAATGCAGATTTTTTAATTACGTTATTCCAGGCACAGTTCTGCCAAGAAGGCGAGGTAGCCCTCAGCAGGTGCTGTCTGAGGTAACCCTAAAGTACACTTTGTGCAGCAGAGCAGTTAAAAGGGATTTACTCAATACATTGAAGAATGCACTGGGTTCTATACGCCTACAGGCTCTCCACTGTGAAGAGCTGGTCCTCTGAACACAAGCAGGTGAATTGGAAGACTCAGTTGCAGCATGTAGGAAGGTTAGTTGTTTGTAACACTTTAAAACCAAAAACAAAAAACCCCACACCACTATTAATACAAGACGAACACTTCAGACTTCCAGGAAAAAATGAAGAGGCCTCTTCTACACCACAGGAAAACAGAAGCCCTTGTTCAAAGGTGTTGCATAGTAGCATTGCAACTTAATATTCAACAGCACGGGATTTCAGAAAGAAGAAACAATTTCTAAGAGAATTAAATTAAATCAATCACTGTAAGGGGGCTGTTTCCTACATACAGAAACAAACGATACAAGTGAACAGGTGTAATGCAAAAGGCACAAAGATGTCTGCTCTTGTTTAGTCTTTTTTATCCCCATTCTTTCTCATTATGGCTACACTCATTTCCTTGTCCAAGCTCCTTTGTCTCTTCTGGGGAAAGTCAGCTGGACTACACTGGCAATTACATTGAGGAGAAAGAAGCTAATTGGCTAATTATTAGAAATAAGTAAGTTTAAGATCCGAGGCCAAGAGGAGACAGCTAAGAATGGTCTCCAGAGTTTATAGGAAAATAGTAGACCACAGGAAGCTGATAATGCTCAGGCACAACCCACTAGCTTTGTTACTTTTAGTTTTATGTTTGTTTGTGATTAATATGTAAAGTATGGCTGTAGTGCAGCCCATCACTTTAGGGCAGCTATCATAAAACACAGTGTGTTACTTAGTGTTAAGTACAATCATATGACTGTTCCTAAATAAATTATAGCATGTTTCTCCCTCCCTCTCCCATTAGCACTTTTGGATATAAATCACATTACAATCACTCAACCGTGTTTCAAATGTAGGAAAACTGTACCCAGCCTTTAGCAATCCCCAACAACTCTCGAATAAGTCTACACTATCCATAGAGTTATCATCATGTCCAGTGTAAGCAGACCCAGGCCACACCGGTACCCTAAATTTGATATGAAACTTTTGGTTGATCAGCCCTGTATTAAAACACTAACCAATACAGTAAAATACTCATCCCAGTCAATTAAAGTAAACCAGCACTATATCTAAGGTGATTTTTTTCTCCTTAAAACAAAATAATCTATTTTGGATATATAAACTGACTTTCTACACGAGGTAACAAAGGCAATCAATTAAGTCTTTTGAACTTTTTATGGGAGTTGATGTTGGATGTTTTTTAACAGTTGAAAAATGTTTGTCACTGAGAAAATTTTTCTACTCTTTAAATGGGTTGAGAGCTTCTGGGGGAAAAAAAAGTAGTACTGGAATAACCCACCCAAACTGTACACCATCACATCTACTGGGAGGTATATTGGAATTCTAGAAATACTAACATTCTTAGTACTTGAGAAATTTGGTGGAAAATGTCTCAGAAGCAATGGCACAGAAATGATGCACAATTTTAAGAGCTATAATTCAGGTTTATTCCCCTGGCAGACTATTCTCAAAAGGAGTATCTGAAGCTTCAAATACATATGAGAAGCAGACAATAGTGTATCACCACAATTCAAACCACATAAAGCATATACACTCAGGAGACACAGGAAGAAAAAAAAGTCATGCAGGTGCAACAGATACCAAGATACAAAAAACACCCTACAGCTTTCCAAAGGAAAAAGCACTTCATTACATCAGAGACAACACATTTGCACCCTTCAAACTAAAACCCAACCTGTTTCAAGAACCAATTAACCAAAACAATTTTCAATAAGATGCTAAAGTGTTGGGGTTTTTTTCTGGTTGGGGTTTTGTTTGGTGTTTTTTTTTTTTTTGGGGGGGGGGGGGCGGCATTGTTTAGGCTTGTTTTGGTTTTGAGGGTTTTTTGTTGTTATTGGGGTTTTTGTTTTGTTTTACATAGGGAATCTTAGGATGCAGAACACATCATTTACTTCAAGAGACTTAATCAGCTTAATGAAGTAAATCAAGGAATATGCATTTAATTGTTAATTGGGAATGATCTCCACTGAGCCTGACCCTCCTTTGCCTGCCAGATCACCAACTCTTATTCTGAAGCCCCACAGAATACTGAGCCAGTAGTGCTCTTTTCTAATAACCATCCTGGCTACATCAGCAGATGAAACAGAACTTTAGATCAGTGGCAGGTCTCCCAAGTTCCCACGGTGCCACAGATTTACTAAATAGGATCAGCATGTTCTAAAAAACCATGATAATATGAGGGAAAAAGGTTCCACAGCATCAAGCAGTGCAATGCTTGAAACCTCATAATCAAAGTGACAGTTTTCAAGTGCCATTTACAATGCCCTAATCTGGAAACATCCCAGCTAACCCATCTGATCAACTATTTCACAGATGGAAGCACTTGATGGCTAATTGGCAAGTCCATTATTCAAATAAAATAGCTATCTGCACTTCTATTTTCTATATTCCAAGTCAAGGTGTAAACACTCCTTATAAGACCCAGGTCACTTCTCTGTCTCTCCCTCCCTTCCCATTTGGATTTTTTCCCTTCCCCTCTGCCATCAAATATGTTAATTCAGAAATACAGAACCAGTTTTATTTTCCACCTACTGTGCTACAACAGTTGTCTGCACCAACAGAGCAACGTAAATGAATATTTTCAAAAATCCATCAAGTAATGAAAAATTACTTCAACAGTATTTTTAAAAAGTGTCATTAATTATTTCACTGCTTCCTATCACATCTGGATTCAGAAAAATAGACTGTGTTAGCATTGACAAGAACTTGTATAGCTTGGATTATTTTTCTGAAAGTGTTAGGGAAAGACAGCTCTGCTAAAAATGCACTTAATTTTCTCACACTCTTAAACAGTATCCAGTAGGATTGCCTAATAGAGGCATATGTGGAAATGATTTCACTAGCAAACAATAGTTCAGCATACAAAATGAAGAGGAGTGTTGCTCCAAATTCCTGCCTGCTACATAAGTAGAATGCTTTTACATACCCCACAAAGCCTGTTAATTTGTCTGCAGCAAATGTACAATGCAAAGTATTAAATCACTAGTGAAATTCTGTGGTAGGCAGTATTCCAGGGGGATGAACAGGGAGAGACAGAAAAGAATGAACCAGGAAAGGGAAGATAGTAACTAAAAAACCCCAACATGACAAGGGGAGGAAGATGAGACCATACAAGAGAAGGAAAACAAGGCACTGCCAAAATTTGAACTCCCATGAGCTACAGAAGGGAAATTAAAGTAATAAACATTTTGTTTGGGACATTACAACACTTTCAAACTTTAACATCTTTTTTAAAAAGCTTCAATCACTCATTCTTCTTATGTGTATATCATGAGAGCAGAAATTCAAATGCCTCCAATACCAGGCATGCAAGACAAAAAATTTCTGCATGCAGCAGTGTTGCAAAGAAGGTCTAATTTACAGTATAAAGTTCAAAACTAAACACAGGTACCTTCCCATATAAAGAACACAAAGTTAATAACCAAATTCACTGCCAGAAAATACTGTGGATGGCTTATGATGCCAAAAGCTATCAGATTCTCTTCCCTCCTCTCTTGTCCACCTGCTGCCTCATGAAGATAGTCCTTTGTCCATCTAAGACTAAAAGAGAAGAAATGGTTCAAAATTTCTAAGCCACAAGTCACTGGAGGGAAAGTTTATTGTTGAAATATTACCTTAAGATCACTTCCTTAAAGATTTGTTTATTAGCCATATGAAGATAGGCTTTGGGACAAGGGAATTTAACACCAACCACCTCTGGACAATTCAACATTGAAAGCCAATCAGCCACTCAATAGCATGCTGAAGAAGCAAGTAGTAAGAAAAGAAAGAACCATGAATTCACTGAAAGCAGTTTTCAAGTGGAAGACAAGACACCAAAAGACTTTAAAAGAAATTTGTAAAAACATGAATCCAAAGAGCACCGGGGAAAACATATTTGAGTTTGGAAATGAAGAAAAAACAAAAAACCCAAACAAGATAATCAGAAGAGGTGGTTTCACCAAAGCGAAACAGCCAAGTGACTGCTGTTGAAGCAGCTAAGGCAAGTCAATAAGAAAGAATTCCTTGGCAGAGATCAAATAGCAGCTGTGCTGACCAAGCATTTGCTGTCACTTGAGCATTAGTTACAAAGCAAATCAAACGGACTGCTAGCAGACTTTATGTGATGCAGTCCTCTTGCTAAGCAAACAAGAAAAAAAAAATCCTCAAATTGTGTTATAAAATTATTTTGAAAATGCTTCTCTTCTTCTACAAAACTATACACACGGTTGATTCTTATGTTAGCAAAAATGACTCACTCAACAGATGTTTTTACTATGTTCAACCTTAAAAGCAAAACCTCCAAAGAGAGAACAACTGTGACACAGCAGTAAGAAAAACAAAAAGCTTTGTACAGTTGTTTAAAACACTCTAGTGCAAACGAATGATAGTAACTTTTACTTTCTAGCAGGGCAAAGTACATCCAGGAGATACCTGACTTCTCTCTTCCACCTCAAAGCCATCTGATTCACTCTGTACCATCTTCTCAATTTCAATTTTCAAGAAATCAATATTCAAAACAGAAGTGATCTTTGAAGAGCCATTGAAACACCATATTTTAAGGACATAAAATTATTCTTTTTGAAAAGCCTTCCTGCTGATTCAGTAAACCAAAAGACTACAAAAGTAGTCAAGATATCTAGTGCAAGGAGCAACTTGCATAAAGCACAATTCAGTTTTCCCCTTTTTTTTTAATCCAACACAGACTCATCAATTCATTTAAGAGACAATTCCATATTTAAATAAACACGGAGCAGCTTTGCAAGCCAAAGCTGCCAGAGGAGTTCAGCGAGCTGCTTCTGAATGTTATGTTCTATTGTCTGCCACAATTTCCTAGCAAGCTTTAAGTTAAAACTGAGAATTCAGAAAGCAGCAGAGAGAGTTAACTGTAAATTTGAAAAACAGCTTTGATATGCGTCAAGTTCAGAGAGGACTAAGTGAAAGCTTGAGTGATTAGACCGCGCAGATGTTAAAAAAAATGAAGAGTCATGAAGCAGGCTGGCAGCTCAGAGGAACAAGAGAAATAACTGTTTAAGAAAGTGAAACTAAAAATAACTGAGGGCTGCTTGAAGATTCACTAAGAGAGCGTGAATAGAATTTTAGCTATAAAAAGGAAAGAATTATGCACCAAGAGTTACAGCTTATTTGGCAAAACACCTAGAGCCTGTAAATCAGCTTAGAATATTTCACTAAATGCTTCAGTATTAAACCACTCCTTTCCTAGTTATACTGGACGCAAACACGCTCCACACACCAAAAGAAGCTGTGGGTTTAGCAATTTCAATCATCCCAGAACCCAGCTTGGGTTTGTTTTTGAAGACTGCTGGCCACACAAGTTGGCCAAGGAGAAAAGCACTATGATTTGCTCTATTAGAAGAGGCAGCCATACAATGTGTGTAGGTCTCCCACCAGAACAGGACAGCTGCCAGGGAGGCCTTTTTGCTGTAGAGTAGTTTACAGAAGTGAGGACAACAGTGAACAGGAGAAGACACAATAAAACACACATACAGGTGGCTACAGCTACCTGCAAGTGATAAACTCAAATTACCTCCTGAAATGTACATATACTTCAGCATCTTATAATGCCCATCCTAATGTGATCCAAGGACTGAAATACATCATTTATGAAGGAGCAAGTGGGTATGCTCAGCCATTTAGAACAATCTTCATGTTCTGAAAATCCATATTATTGGAAATTTATTTTTTAAATTTTATTCTGTGTTTCCAATGCTTTTCAATCCAAACTTTAAAATGTTCAAACACCAAATAAAAGGTTTATGAACATTCTGTAAACTCAGTGCCAACACAAGAGTTCATACTGACAAAAAAAAAACCCAGTCAGGCTGTAACAATGTTTTGTGTACACTTATATAGCATCTCTAGAGTCAGAGATTATTACTATGAACTGGTTTTTTGATGCTGTTTTTAAATATAATAAAAGGAATATTCCAGAATTGACTAATATTAAAAAGAAGACATCGACAAGCTATATACTAACCTGTCCCAGCCCAGGCATACCTCCTCCAAGTCGCAGAAGTCTATCCATATTTCTAGAAAAACAGAAACAAAGGAAAAATGTTCCCAAGCTCTGAAGTGTTTACTAAATTGCTATCTATATAATTCACCTTCAGTCACTCAGTATGTCAAAAATATTGGTGGTAATTACAACACAACATCAGACTTCCTGTTAATTAACACCACATATTAATTCAAGAAGCTGTCTTCCATGCTAATTAACAGACCGTGTTTTATTGCTTTGGTTTTGGGTTATTCCCATTTCTGAAGACGAACACTCTTGTCCAACTTTTCAAAACTTTCCTATCATTCAATTAATTGGGGAATTTTTGTTACTTAAGAATAGCACCTACATCCAGGAAGTGCCTAAAACTTATTAGATATACCATCAAGTTTACTCCAATTTGTTCAGAAAGCATAAATAAAAATGAGAAAAGTAAGGATTTTAGCATCCTCATTAGTAAGTTCTACGCTAATTAACTTACAGCTTGTCAGTTATCATCAAAACTACATGTGAAAGACACTGAGCAGATTATGGATACCTGAATTTGCATCAAAAGCTTTTTTTTTTAAATGAACTCATTATACTAAAAGAAATACTGTAAAGTAAACATTTAATGTGTATATAGTTAGAACACTAGTGACAGTACAGTCATTTAATACCTTTCCAGTGTTGCATGTGCCATTGCTTTAGTGCAGGATTATTCCAATCAATGCAACTAACTCCTTACTTTAAAAAAAAAAAAGCTTTTCTATCTTGCAAATTTCAAAGGAGTGATCACCAGGAATAAGAACTGTTAAGGTGCCCAACTAAAAAAATTACACTGATGTTTCTTTCTCTACAGTCTATTCACTTTCTATTACTGAAAAGCAATCTACTAATTAATTGTGGATATTTAAGCAAGGGTTCTTTCCCAGCTGTAACAGATCTTTATCTTGCTTACTTGGCTTTTTCAACTTCTTAGCTTTATACAACAAAACTCAGTGATAAAATAAACAAAACCTACTGAATATTGCTTTTTAAACAGCTGCTTTCAGCAAATCAAGCCATTTCCAAGGCTTACAGAAATTAGCAAATTTTACTGGCTTATTTTATTTGTGAAATAGAAGATACAAAGTAAAGCATCAGAAACTATGATCTTAATTGCACAAGTTTTAATACACCACAACAAAGCCTGTTCAGGCAATATAAGAGCAACTGAGAACAGCAAGTAATGATATTTTCAAAATAAGTTCATCCTCCAAATGGATGCTACATTACACATAAGAGAATTACATATATAATTTCAGACTGCATTAACAATACTAACTCAAGAACCTTCTTTTAAAAATAATTATGCAAAAGAACTTTGAACTTATAATGAAAAATAAATTTGCTTTGTATATTAAAAACAAAAAAGTCTTTATGTTGAAGGTGAATGCCATCTCATTATTCCTTCTGAAAATATTTTTACTGTCTAGATACTAACAGGCTTTATTTCAGTTTAAGTTTAAAACCAATATTTTAAGCTTTTTGTTAACACGCAGGGGCAGCATTTGAACCTCCCACTAGACAAGATTATCTAACTCCTACTTTAATCGTGTATGAAATTTCACCCATTTCAAACAACAATATCTAAGACACATGGATATTGATCTTGCTCTATTTGCTAATTTCACTTTCCTAGTTTAATGCACTAGCAAGCTATTCGCTTCATTTGATTCACTCCCTTGATTTTGTAGAACATGCAAACCCAACAACTGCAGCCTCAACTAACAATAAGTACTTTTTTAAAGCTACCTTGGCACTGTACAAATTAAAAAGGAGTTTATTAAAGGGTCAATGGTTATGCTTTACTTTTCAGACAGTCATTGAAACCAAGCTTCTTTATTACAAGCAAAAGCTGAACACAAAGTGTATATACTTTTTTATCCTGAACTACAGTAAATTCCAAATCAAGTTGTAGGATTTCCATAGAATGGTTAAGTTGCTGTTTAAAGCTATTATGTAAGCACACAGTAAATGGCTTCAATAAAACAGTCACAAGTACAAATTAACACCAACTACATTTCATTTTACCCCTCTGTGGTAGATACTCCTCCACTGAAACCCACAATGATTCATCTTTCATGATACTAACGACGGCTGAAGAGTAGCTGAGAAGTAGATTTAAACTACTAAAATTATGATTTTAATCAATCATGGTTGTATGTTTATTTTGAGAAACTCTTAGTCTCTACAATTGGTAACCATAAACCCGGTCTTTCCTACAGCTACAGCAACTTCCATAAGCTGTTGAGGTGTATTATCTATGTACATTTAAGAAATAATACTGATTAACAAATCTTATACCTATTTACATTCCACTTTAGCAAGTGAAAAGCAATAGTTATTTCCAGTTCATTACTATTTTTATTTACATAATTTATTCCAGTTTCTAACCCAACTGAATAGTACATCATTTATAGCAGCATATTTTGCTGTATTGAAGTTGGATTAGACTAATTAGTTACACAAACTGATTATTTATCAGCATAACTTTCCAGGGTTTGGAACAACAAAAATCTCATTGTCTTACAGAACTGGAGGGATGTAACATTTCCCACCTATCACAGACTAACCGCTGAACTGAAGATGTTCAGATTCTCAAAACAGTAGCACAGAGAGAAAATCTCCGCAAACCAGTTCTAGATGCACTGCAAATTATTTCACTAACTCCATGGCTTGACTCTGGTGAGAATTCTGGCAACTAATACTTTACTTTCTTATTTGTAACTGAAGGTGTTTTAGTAGGTTATAGTATATTTAGACCTAAACATATTTGTTTACTCTGTATAAGCACCTGAAGAATTTAGGTTAGCAATCCAAATTAAAAACAATTTTAATTTTTGTTAATCCATTGTGCCCAAATATTATTTCAGCCATAAATTCCATTTATGAAATAATGCCTTTATAAACCTTAAACCAGCTTTAGCAACATTTTTAAACCTTAATCAAGATAACTTTAGCATTTAAAAATAAAGCAAATATGCATGTCTAACCTGGTGCTCAGCAAGAGGTGATCGCAGAACAAACTCAGCAGCAGCTCCTACTTTTTGACTATGAAGATGATGCCAGTAGGTCTCTTTCCTATAGAATGAAATAGAAAGGAGGGGAAGGGCAGAAAACCAGTGAAATTTAGAAACAGGAGCACTTGTAAAAAGAAATGTTACATGGATTACCTACAAAAGCACAAAGTACCATTGAAGAATAACCCAAAGAAAACTATTTTTTTTTGCTTGTACCATATAATCCCTGGAAGCGGTACATACCATGTCTTGCCCAAGTATGTGTAACAATGAAAGAAGTTTCCAAGTTTCTCAAAATTACATGGAAGAGTAAAGTATTTTAATAACCCGTTTAAGCAATTTAAAACTAATCAATAATTTAAGATGATGTTAGAAATTGAAACTACGGTCCTTTATTACTATTTTAGAAGATTTTGCCATAGCTGAGATGACCTAAGCACAAAGGTAAAAAGCAGTCTGCAGGTATGGACAGTTCTCTTGTTTATTTCTGCAAGAGCAGTTGATGTGACTGGGAAAGTCACAGAGGCCTTTAAGTTTGCCTGAATTCAGGTTGAGAAAGGCTGCTTCACATTCAGTTTGGGAGTTATGTTATCCTCCTCCCAGAGAACACTGCCCACTAATTGCATTCACTCAATCATTTGTAGTGCAGTGTTTTAAAACAGATCTGTGAAATGGTCTGTGGCCATGATTTGATAGACTTTTTTTTCAATGTCAACGTTAACATAAGGAGCAGTGGGGAAACTGCTGCTGCTGCTTACCAACTTGATGCTGCTTTCTCAGTACTGCCAGGACAGCCATTTGTGCATCCTTGCAGTAAACTGATAGGCTAACAAAAATGTTGGGTTTAACCCTGTTCACGTCTCTGAGTGGATTCACACTGCATCCCAGAAACAGTTGTCTTGGCACAACAGAAAAAGAGGGCTTGGAAGAGCTGATTGCTTTTAACGCTAATCCAGACTCCAGAAGACATATATGTCAAATCATCCTTTAAGCTAAAGCTGCCCAAAGAATGTCTTTGGGTTTTAGGGTTGGTTTGGGTTTTTTAGTAACTGAGGTAATTTAACAGGGACCATTTTGAACCTTATCTCAAACAAGTGCAAAGAACAAAGGAAGATGTGTAAATCTTCCTGGAAAGTTAGAAGAGAAAGAACAAGTCAAAGTTTCTCAGTGCTGACAGGCTGGGGTGGAATTCCACTAACAAGTCAAAAGAAAAGTTGCAACATTTCTGCCAGCTTTGCACAAGGAAATGATCCAGGAGAGATCAGATGAGACAGGACCACAACAGCCAGCAGTTATATCAGCACAGGCTGCAACAGAGCTGCAACCAGCTCACAAGCAGGCTTCAGAGTTACAACCCAATTCACTTTTATCCATCTGGCCACCCAGGAGTCTTGCATCCCTTCCCTGCTTCCCACAAGGATATTAAAGAAACCAATGTCTGTGAGCTTGATTGGTTCCCTGGGGGAGGCACACAACATGGTAACCTATAGTTGAGAATTCTTCCCCCCTCTGCTCCAAAGTGCTAAAGGCTAGTTTTGATTACAGACTTACATGTTGTTTTTTCCCTATATACACACATACTTACAGATATATATAAAGAACACAGAAAAGTAAACAAACAGTTCACAGCAAATCTCACCTCCTTTCCTTCCAAAGTCAGTAAAAGGTATTTTGATAATATTTCCCTCTGTCTGCAAGTTAGAGTTAACAGTCTCTGTTTAAAGTGAAGCTTTATGAAAGTGAGTACACGTATCAAATAGTTCCGTATTAGAAAATCGCAGAAGGACAGTTATAATAAACTTGCATTTTGGTGCACTGCAGGATTTAGATGACATGCACTCATCATTGAGATCAATGTGATTACTGATGGCTTAAAGAAAGTTAAGTAGCTTCTCTGGTTGTGTATGTCCATGATTGAAACACCTCAGCTGAAAAACCTTAGTCTTGGGATGGTATTTAAAAACCCCAAGCCTCCATTATTGCAATTTTCTTCTAACTGTCCTGGCCTCAACAGGGAAAAGTCTGTGGTTATTAATAATGCAGTGGAAGTATACACAGAGTATCTCAAAACTGATCTGAAAACAGAACTTTTTTAAAAACCCATGTCTAATATTTGTTCGTAATACTACTGTTAGGTAACTGTAATAATTGGCAAGAGTTGTCCATTTGGAGAGCTCTGGTTCACCATTCAGTTGTTGGTTACTACTTTCAAGTCACTTAAATGTTGACTTAAATGCTGACTTTTAATAATGAAAACATTTTTCCTTAGGTAACATAGGGATGAAATTATATAAATGTATTGTGCACAAATTTATATATACATATAGGTATAAACCAATAGCTGCTGTGCTTATACTCGGCATGTTTCAGCATGTATTTTGAAATCAACTTGAAACACACTCTTAAATTACTGAATCTCTTTGCATGAGACACGAGTTTCACACTACAGTGCACTATTTTTATCTAGCATTAATACTGCATGATGCGATTCCTCAATGAAAGAGGGTTCTCCTGGGTTGACAACTTTTGAGTTAGTCAAATAATAATAAAAAAATCAAAATTAGCTTCAACATACATGGAAAAGAAAACACTGGCTACTAAACTGCCCTATTAGCGGAGAGAGTATCAGGCTAGACTCAGGTGACAGCAATTTACTCCACACTTTGCAATTTGTACACTGAGTGACTTCATGCAAATCATTTCATCTTTGGTAACTCAGTTTCTCCACCTGAGACTACACACTAAGCTTTGTAGAAGCACTTCCTGATCTCCTGTTGAGAAGTTCCACACAGCAGATGGACTAACAATTTTATTAACAGCAGCTAAAAAAGTGGTTGAAGATTTTTGCTGCAACTATAACAATTTCAACTTCACTAGGCATGACAAACAGCTATGAAGGTAAATCAGATGAGGAATTGCATCTTGCAGAGAAACATAATTTCACCAAGAAAAAAGCAAAAACTCGCTGCAGGTAAAGTCACCAAACACTGAATGCAAGAACAGAGACTTCACATGTGACAAGGAGGGGGGAGTCTTCCTATACATTTTGTATGAAAAGAGGAAAAAAAAATTACCATCAATTCTCAATAATCTGTTCACTAAACCCAAAGATTAACCATGCCATGAACGAATGCAGTCTCAGTAGTGCAAGTCCAGAGCTACATGACTATTTTGCTTCCATATGTGCTCAGTTCTGTAAACCTGATGTTTCTGGACCATGTAGATCTGAATCTCAATAGACCTGAGCTGGACTAGAAGGTATGCAGGTTAGCTTCTTGGATGCTGCTTTCTGATTTCCAGAAGCCCAGCAAACCTAATGCTACCACATTCTTCATGAGCTGGAGTTACTGAAGTAACCCAGACCCAAGCAGACTACTCTAAAGCTACTTAAGTACATCCACACCAAACTTACAGGTAAGGGAAGATTCATTAACAAATCACACCACCACAGAAACCCACAAAATTAATTTTATGCTATATATAAAGTAATGAGCTTCTCTGAAATCTGCAGAAGTGGGGTAGACACACAACTGTTGTGGAACCATCCCCCACCACCAACTCCAGCAAGTACTCATCACACCAGTTTTCTGTTATTCAAGGTATCCTCACTACCTGTCCTTTCCCATCATCCTAGATGTTAGGAGATAATCGTAGCAACTATTAGTATACACTCCCTAATACCTGTCAAGATTGAATCACTTCCAAGAGAGTTTACAAACTAATTTCTATTTTGGTATTATTTAATGTTAATTTTGAAGCATGCTCTAACTTCTCATTTTCTTAACCATAGATATCAAATTAATATCCCTGATGTGGCATGTTGTAACAGCGGGTGGAACACAAATTTCCCATTAAGCTATGGGCAAAACCTTGTTGCTCATAGTCACATTAAGTGATTCAGAAGCAATTCATTTGCAAGCCAGTTTCTGGATTTCTTCACAAATACAGATCTTTTCCTTGTTTCCATAACACAAGCTCATAAGCAGTGTTCTTCTCAGCAGAATCTTCTTTCAAGTGTACTCCCTAAATCCGAGGCATACAGTACACCTTGGACTCACAGGGGGTGAAAGCTTTAAGATTAATACAAACCTGTCAGACTTTTCAGCTCACCTAGTACCTTTTCAGCTATATACAGCTTTCAAATACATTTGCATAAAACTTTTTAAAAAACTCAATCTCAATCCTTGTTGTTTTTCTGGTTTTCTACAGTGTACCGGAAACAAGTACAACTTTAAGAGATGACATCAGCACACATTCAGATTTGCCAACTGTTTACGAGTATCCAACTATATCACATAAATTTGTTCTGAAAACGATACTTAACTCTGCTGCATACTAGAAACAGCACTGTTAATTGTTATTATCGCTCCTTTTCTACTTAATTCTGCTTCATCTTCCCTGACACGGATTAAAGATTTCTTCCTTTACGTATCCCAGACAATGCCTCACCCTCGCGTTCCCTCCGCCCCCCAACTCCAGCCGTACACTGCTGGGGACCGCCGCAATGCTTCACTCCAGAAGCAGCAGCATTTCACAGAATCACACAGAATCACAGAATCACTAAGGTTGGAAAAGACCTGTAAGATCATCAAGTCCAACCATAAAAAAAGAAAAAAAAAAAAACCCACCACACACAAAAAAAACCCCCACAAAACACACACACACACAAAAAAACACACCACCACCCACACCAAAACAACCCACCCACACCACACAGCACCATGCCCATCAAGCCACATCCCACAATGCCACATCCACACGCTCCTTGAATACCTCCAGAGAGGGTGACTCCCCCACCTCCCTGGGCAGCCTGTTCCAATGTTTCACTACTCTCTCAGTAAAGAACTTTTTCCTAATATCCAGCCTTCAATCCGTGAAGTCCTTCTGACGGGAAACAGATGGCTGCTACCGCAGAATAAACTCGCATTCGGAGGCCCCCCCTGCGACACTGGGCGCCCCGAGACACCAGCCAGCGCCTGCAACCCAGGCGCTGCCGAAGGGAAACACGAAGGCTGCTCTCGGCCGGCAAAGGGACAGGGCCCCCCCAGGCCCGTCAGGCGCCGAGGCCCAGGCGGCCCGCTCCAGTGGCGGGGCCCCCACTACGCCGCCCCCCAGGGCCCGGCCACCTCGGCCCGCCTGTTCACAGCCGCGCCGTCCCGGCACCGCCGCTGCCCGGAAGCGCCCAAACTTTCTTCGAGCACAACCAGCACAAACACGGGCAGACTCCGCCGACCCCACGGGGCCCAGCGTGCTCCCCACCCGGGCCAGTGCCCTACGGGGAGAAAACCGGCCCCCGAGGCTACCAGACCTGCCCGTCCCCCCTCCCGAGGAGGGGACGGCGTAGCTCCCGTCCCCACCACCCACGTCCCTGCCCGACGCTCGGGCCCACTCCCGCCACCGCCGCCACGCAGAGGCCGCCCCACGCCGTAGCGAGGCCCCCACGGACCGCGCCGGGGTCCCGAAGATCCCTGTGACGAGGGCGCCCGTCCCGCCGGGCCCTCACCTCTGCGCAGACCCCTCCCCGGCCGCGCCGCCTCGGCCCGGGCCACCGTGAATCAGCCGGATTTCATTCAAACCGAGTCCGCCCAGGCCTCCGCAAGGACTTCCCGGTTCAAAGGGCACGCGGCGGGAGCTTCCGGTCCCGCAGCCCGGGAAGGGAGGGGGCTGGGAGCCATGGCAACGCGGCCCGCCTGGCAACGGCGCGTGCCGCCGGCGAGCCCGCGCTTGGCGCTCGCGCCTGGGAGCAGCTGCGGCCCTTAAACCGCCGTCTGCCCCAGCCGTTAAACCGTCCTCTGCCCCGGCCGCGGGCGGCCGCTGCAGCCGTCGGCGCCTTCTGGGAGGCGGAGCAAGAAAGGAGGCCTTTCCCGGGTGTCATGGGGGCACCTCGGCCGCACGTAGCCGCGGCGGTCCCCGACACGCCCGTGCAGGCCAGCCCCAGGGACGGCGAGACTAGAGGGCGAGTTGTGGGCGGCCTGGGCCTGAGGCCACTGAGAGCCTGGCGGCAGTAGTGGGAAGGCGCCTCAGAAGCCTCTGAGGCAGCGGGATGCTATGGTCGCATCCGTGGTGTCCATTGTGCTTGCTGGATCCATAGCTGGATCCATAGCTGTCACGGTTAACTTGGAGCTTTTGGGAGCAAAGACCTTTAGAGGATGGCGGCCTCTAAGTGATACTGAGTGGAAAGTGCTACATGCTGAACTGAAGCGCTTAAACTGCTTTGCTGTAAAGTGCTGTGGGTCAACTTTGCCCATAGCTCAGAATCAAATTGCAGCCAAACAGCACCTGTGCTCAAATAACTAGACAATAGGATGGCAGAAGAACCAACGGATGTGTTATCAAATCAATAAAAGAATTATTACTGTAATGGGAACAGTACCACATGTACTCCTCTCAAGCACAGTATTACAGAAAATACGATGATTTAGAGAAGAGTAATAAGAATGGTCATATGTATAAAACCAGCATAAACAGAAATGGAAAGGAGTGAGAATTTTTGCCATACAAAGAAGACAAATAGGAGATAATCAGATAAAAGCATACATACCGATGAATGATGCAGAGAAGCGAGCTGGAATTTCTATTACCCTTGTGTTAACACAGGAGCAAAAACTCTTTTGTAAATTAAAAAGAGGGAAATACAAGGCCGAGGAAATATTTTTTCAGTCAATACATGAACATGTTGTGGAACTCAGTACCTCAGGAACTTATTATGGCTAAAACAAGAAAATTTTTTAGAAGTTCATTTATATCTAGTTACTGAAATAATACAAGAATTTTAGAAAGTATTGGACAACTTAAGAGCCTATAAAAGCAATTTGTTAGGACTGTGTATAAAGTTTCCGCCATGAATGACCAAGAAGTGCATTATGGTTTGCTTTTGAAAGCTCCCTTAAGGATTGAGAATGTAGTATTAGAAGATGGTCAGCATTTTCTGCTCACAGACAACTACGTGGAAGCAGGTGAAAAGGTACTGTGTTATAAATTACACTGAAACAACCTCAGACAGATATAGTCACCCCTTCCATGACAGTTTAGCAGACTTAGAAGTCTTAGGTTTTTATACCGTGATGTGTAAAATGAATCGAAAGATAAAGTGAATTACCATGATACCTGCTGTTCTGCTTTTTAAGAAGGGAAATCTTTTTGAAAAACAATATGCCTGTAATTGACTCTTCAATCCCTTTTGAGATATTTACTAGGCTGAGGGCATCACAAGAGTTAAAATTTCAAAAAGATTCTTAAAAAGCTAAAGGCTTAAAATGCAATTTATGTTGTGGGTTAGTAATTTCTTTTAATGCAAAACCTATTAGTGCAGTTTATTGCTGCACCCACAGCCAAATTATTCAGAAAAAAAGAGTAAAGATGTATGTCTGTCTGTCTGCATGTGTATGTTTATCTGTGTATGTTTGTCTCATACAAAAGAAAACTTGCACCCTGCTTCAAACAGGCTGTTATGTTCTTTCCTGTTTTAACCTGGCAAAACTTAGGTCCTACAGTCTTGAGACTGTATTTTGAGACTTTTGCATATTTTAATGTTCTCAAAAGTCATTAAAATAATTACGTGGTCAAAGGTTCTTTTTTTTTTTATATTACATTAATGAGGTAAAGTATTAATTCAGTGAACTGAAATGCATTCTATATTTTCCTGATTTGTACCATGGTTTTGAGAGCAATCCTTTTATTCCTCCATGTTCACTGGAATTCTGACACCTTAATGAGGAACACTCATTATATTTCGATTCTCATTCTGCAGTAATGTGTCTTTAAGGAACTCTGCACTTCTGAAAAAAGAAAGAAACAAAAATATTTATGAAAAGTGAGCATTCCTCTGGGTTAATGAGTATAATAAGGAAAAACAACATAGTTAGATCTTTGTAATTTACCTATACCCTCTGACTTAAATGAGCCATGTCATTTCAAACCATGTGAAAATTTGGCTCTTCTTTGAGATACAAAGTGAAACAGACTTTCATTGTTATTCCTAATTACATTTCAAGACACAGTATTGACTTTTTTAATATATACGTTTATTGACATTTTATAAATAAATACAGTTACAGAAGAAGAAAAAAGGAGAAAATAGGAGAAATATTTACATTAGAAAGTATAGTGAATTAATTGGATATATAGAGAGGCAGTATCATAGTTGGTACTTATGACAGATGGTATTTTATATTTTGATATAAAAAAGATATATTCTTAATCGTATATGTCAAAGAAAAGAGACCATATGTTGTTAAACACTTCCAAATTGTCATTTAATGTGAAGGGCACTCTCTTGCATGCTACTGAATCCCTCATTGTTTTGGTCTAACCAGCGCTAATCCATAGAAGATTTTTATTTATTATTTTGCTGTAATGCAATGCTGAATGAAAATCTTCAAGATTTGTTCCTTTTTTATTACTTGGATGGCTGTCATAAGTGATAAAAACTTCTTTTGATTGGACTGTTACATTCTTCCAGTTTTCCCTGTACTAACCTATCCTTGCTTGTAGTAAAGCGATCAACGGGATCAGGCTTGCTAAGAGATCACACCTTTTTTTCCTAACTCCTGGCTTATCTGGTATATGATTTTCCCCCAAGTCTGTTTGTGATTGGGTTAAAGTAGCAATATTCCTGCAGCTCTGTAATTAATGAGTTTAATGAGAAGTTGAAGAGTGGTATGTAGAACACGAGGAATACACTGAGAGACTGGCCACAATTTTCTTGCAAATCATATATATAGACAAACAGAATGCTGTTTGTGCTGGGACAGGAGGAAGTCCCAGGACTTTGTTACAACGTTAACCCCCCCACCGAAAACAACAGAAGATACAATTTTAGAAAGCCTGGGATTAGAATACACAATGCACTGTGGATTGGACAAAACATAAGAGTTGTGGACAGTTATATTTTCTATGTTTGACCATGTAGAACAGAGCACTGGGAATGAATATATACACTGGGGAACAGAAGAACTGACGTCATCCTTGTGGGGGGATAATAGAGTCAGAAGAAGCACACTATTGATTTTTTTTTTTTTTGCTTAGAACTATGTTTGGCAGTCAAACACTGAAAACATAGTAGAGAAATAGTAGTTTCTCGAACTGCAGCCTTTTACCCTGGGAATGGACTGGAGCTCTGTCTTGGCAAACCTGTGTATGGGAAAATGGTTTCTTCCGTCATACTTGGCAAGCACTCTAAACAGAAGTGCTTACGATGACTTCTGTGACATCCCCAACAGCTTGTAAAATGCCTGATCAACTCTTTGCTGCATACAGACTAATAACAGGTCTTGTCACAGTCAATGAATAAAATTTTACAAGATTAGTTAAAGATAGTATATAAGAGCGAGATTACGTTTTTTAGTCTTCTCAACAATTCTACGATCAGCTGCAGAAGGCTGTTAGAGGTTTGAAAGAGGCTTCATTAATCATAAAGCATATGATTATTGAAAACCTTCAAACAGAACTATTTTCACCTCTCCCAGAACATAGACCTGCCCATTAAAGTATGACAAGTATAAACCCAGATTAATTTGGGTGAGAAGAATAGTAACAATGTATTTGGATATAATCCATCCCAGTTTAGAAGGGAGAGAATATTAAGAAAGCAAACATTCCCTGCGGTGAGCCATAATAACCACCCCCTGTCCCCACTTGGAGCCAAAAGATCTTTTTTATATTGAAAGGTTCAGTATTCACTGGCCAATACAAGTTTCATATACAGTCCTAAAGGAAACCGGACTTTTGTCTTTTTATGTCTATTTAAAGTGATGGCTGAGTTGTGAGAACTATCTACAAACCATCTGGAGAAGATAAGGCCAAGAAAAAATCAGTCTTGCTGGAAATGCTTGTGTTGGGGGTGTCTATGGAAAATTTTTATGAGGAAACAGAGAAGTGGGTTTGTGTCCCTGGCAATTGCAAAGGTGCTACTCTGTGAGAGACAGATTATTTAAATAACTGTGTAGAAGACTGTAAATTGAAGACTGTAAATTAAGAGAAAGGTGGCATGTAAAGTGGACATACTGTGGTTTTTTTCTGGACTACTGTGGGATGGAACGATGTTCCACCTAATTCTTCTTTTTTTCTTTATTCAGTGGGAGTTTTTCCCCTTATTTGTGACACAATAAAAATAACTTTTACACTTCCTTTAGTGCTTAAGATATTTCTGTTATTGGACTGAAACATTCCTTTACAAAAGTGCTGTGTAACTGGTATAATGCTTTTCACCAGTGTCAGGTAGTGAGAGCCAAGAAATAAAGACAATTTCAATCACTTCTGTGGCTAGGTCTGTGTTAGGAAGTAGGAACAAATCTGTAGGGCTAAACAGGCAACCACACAGTATTTCTTCCAGCATTTTTCACTTTGGATAGCTCTAATTGAGTCCCATAGAGTGAATGCCCTGGTCTGCAGTTTTTCATATGAAAGAATTCACTTCCAGTGCTCCCAGACAGCTTCACGGGGCAAACCAAAGCACCAAAGTGCACCAGAACAGATAGTTTTGCTTTAAAGGCACACTCTGGATCCAGACTTAAATATTCATGTAGATGCATGATATGTGTGATCGTTTTTCTTGTGGCAAGAATTAACCCACAGTATGGAAAGAAAACATGGCAGAAAACTGGAGAAGAGTGAAATAAAATTGAAGAAGGTGAAGTCCTCCACGTTGCTACACATGGCATGCCCAAAGCACTGGGTATATACAATATGTTCTATGGAGAGCCTGAGGGACCTGTAAACTGCTAGATAAAACCCATTCAGTGAATATTTTGATCCTCACAAGAATGTCACTTGGGAAAGGCACATTTTTTACAAGAAACCAGCTGCCAGATGAGACCATTGACCATTGTTAAGATCTTTAAAATAAAGCCAAGTAATGTGAATTGGAGCAGTTAACAGATGGATGAATTACTTGTGATATAAGTGATAACCAAGTCAAAGCAAGGTGAGAAAAGGACTTGACATTGCAAAGAACAGCGGATATTTGCAGGGCTAGTAAAGACTGCTTCCCAAATAAACGTGTTAGCTAGTGGTGAAAGAACTGGAGTGTATCTAATTAAAAATGCATACCAAAGCATAAAGAGAGAATACAAGGGTAAACAAATGGCAGAGACCAGACTTGTTTTCAATAGATGTAAAATCAATCACAACATGGTGAAAAGGTCCCTCACAAGAGGTTCAGTGTCCTGTATACAATGAAAGCAGCCATTTTACAGAAAATAGATTGCTTTCAACTCAACTTGTAAAGATATGCTAAAGAAAAGCTATCCACAGCTATACTGCTGGAGGACATAATGATGGTGACAACAGTGAAAGTAATTACAATGACTTATTAAAGGGACGGTAGGGATGCTACTATTCTATAAAAACAGACTTTCTGCTCAGCCAGAACATTTTCCTTTGAAATTGCCTCACAAACAGGGATGCAGTTTGTAGATTTTGGAAATTCTCTGATGACAAAAAAGTAATGAAGAATTGCTACATAGCTTCATTCCACAGTGCTCTCCATAAATGAATTAAATCTGTAGAGACTACATTACTCTAATAATCACGGTGAAATAGCAGAGAATAAGGTATTTGCAGCCTTGGTGCCTCTACAGAACAAGGTTCTGTTCATCATTTGTGATTTATGCTGTTACTTAGGAAGTGAAAGAACCTGTACTTTCTATTTAAATAGAAACTGGAGCTAAATACAATATAACATCTCTAACTTACACATGAATTTTGTGATTTCCACACAGTCTTCTTCCTCAGAGTTATGCAAGCTATTCATCAGATCATGTTGAGACTTCTCTTGAGGATGGTTTCAGTTCTTGTAGTCCACCAAGACACACCCCATGGCATTTTTCCCCTTCATTGCCCTGACTCTTTCTTCCATGTCCTCCTTAGTAGAATTCTCAGCTATGCTTATAAACGTTACAGCATGATAGATCATTATTGTGTTTGGAAATTTTCTGAGATAATACAAATTATAAACAGCTAGCTAGATAAACTTAGATATTTCTCCTTCTTGGTTGGTTTAGAAAATAGCTATTTTATTGATTAAACGTATACATCATACTTCAGGCAGTTCAGCTTTTTGTAATGTGAAGCACTGGTAGAAGGAAAAGGAAAGTAAAATATAGCATAATTGTTTCTTGACTATACACAATTTGTGTAGTTGTGATCATATCTTGTTTTCTGTGTTGATCACAGTAAAAATAGTAGAAGTACCTAGAAAGGGTTTGGTTCATTCTTCTAGTACCTGAATTGTCCGAAATATGAGTTTTCAGGATTTTATTCTGCTGAATAGGCAAGCTCCTTCCAAACATTGATAGAAATGTAATTTGGATAGGCAGAGTACTTGCAATTGGCAATAAACTATTCAGGTAAGGCAAGATCCTTATTTTAGTTATATTGGCTATGTGCCATAAATAAATTCAGTAGCAATTTATCTCATCTCACTAGCTATCTTGATTAAGTTGATTAAAGGCTATAAACTGACTTTAATTGTATGTTGTAACAGTTGGTATTTGGAGACCTAAATATTTGGGACCATGTGGTGGCAGTTTGAATCTCCATTGTAGAAATAATCTGAAGAAACTCTTAGTACTGCCCAGGTTTCTAATTTCAGCCATTTTTTTTTTTTTTCATTCATATGCCTCCAGATTTTTTTCTTCTTTTAGGGAGTCCTGATTCTTTTAGCTTGAACTACTAAACACTTTTTTTTCCCCCTATCTTACTTCAGGTCCAGAGTTCAGTCCAAGCACCAATTCAACCTAAGCCTTTTCTCTTCAAAGGTAGGATGTGGAAAATGTGATCCATTTCAAATATATTTTGCTAAGATAATCAAACAGTAAGACATTTTTATCTCTTGCAGAGACCGTAGATGCAAATATTACAATTGCACATACTATTTTTTATCAAAAGATTTGCATATTTGTCTTTTGAGTTCCTGAGAACTGATGAGGCCACTCTCAGTATCAGGTACTTAAGGCATCATTGATCTGTTCTGTGGATAGTTTACGTTAATTTCAAATTAAATTAAATTAAACTAAATGAAATTAAATTAAATTAAATTAATTTTAATTAAATTTAGATTTTATTTTATTATTTTTTTCAGATTTAGTTACTCTGCTAAAAAGAGTAAAGAGGACTCCCTTGTTTATTCGTGCTGTTAAAGTGTTAGTTGTCACAGCACTGTCTAAGTGATTATATTTTGTTTTACTGATAACAATGAGTCTAAATCCAAATAAGCAGAATATCACACAGATAAGCAGAATGTTTGAAGCAAAAGTAAATACAAAAGCTCGTTGTAATTAAATAAAAGTATTGACAACAGATAATGAAAAATGGATAATCATTAAGTTTTTTAAATTATTGTATTGCTGGTATCTAAGTTGCTGGGTTGTTAAAATGTGATACAATACACAATCTGTAATTGTGGTTTGGAGCCTTTTTAAGATAATGGATTTGAATTTATATAGTAGAGAAACAGCTTAGCTTGTGTTGTGATCACGGATTTTTCTATCTGCCTGATTAAACCAATATAACTGGTTTAATAGCCCAGAGAACTTCATGCACAGATGTAAAACACCAGTTATTGTTGTCCAATAAAAGACTTCAGTATCTGCTACCTAGTTTTGTTAATATTCAAACTTTGTTGATGCTAGCCCAAACCTTGAAGTTCACTTTAGGTCTTGTTTTATTTCAACAAACTATTTATGTCAATATATGGCAGTAGTTTTCAATCTCTTTTGACTTGTGAAGTCATAAAAAATTTCAGTGGACTCCTTTAGATATGTTGTACATGTTGATTATACTGACATATATAAACTTGTTGTTCTTAATTGCCTTTCACAGATTGCTTTAGAAGCAGAGTTTGAGGACTAAGAATTAGTCTGCAGACACATTTTTTCCCTAGTCCGCAGACATCAGTGCTTTAAAAATGCTTTGAAATCTTTGAGTAGTTTTCATATATAAGTCATGAAATTACAATGTTTAAAATATCTGAAATATAGTATGATGATTCATATGGCATGTGTGCAATAGGGAATTTTGGGTGCAATAAATGCAATTGTTAGTCTCAAGAATCTTTTTCTTACAGTAATTATACTCTCTAGAAACTACCTCATGGCATCAAAGCCTTATGATAGTATTTTTGTGTATTCTAGGGGCTTGGGGGTTCTGACTAGTATTTGTATACTTAAAACCCCCACTGCGTTGGCCTTTCTGTAATAGCCTTCTCAGCATTTGTCCAACAAGCTAATATAATTATTTGCTCCTTTCAGCTTAGTTTTATGTTCAGTATTGAGAAGTTCCCCTTCTCCACAAAACTTGGATATAGATATTAATTAAATGACATATTTCCAAGTTACTTAAAAAATAAGTTTAACCAGGAGCAATAATCTCATCTAGCTGACAATTATCTTTTGTATTCAACATCCTTCACTTGCTGTTTTCAGCAGCTGTGGATAGCCTTTAAACAATCATCTATCCTTTGTTGCATATTTCTTTATGAGCACAGATGCTCACAACATCTATTGAGTGACTGTAAATAACATCATTTTTAATTAGAAATGCGCTGATTTAAAACTGCCTGCTCATCTTAGCTCCATCTTTCAGGTAACTGGAGCTGCTAATTACTTTCAAAGACCCACGTCAAATGGTCACTATCTGAATTTGCTAACCATTCAGCAAAATATATCTCCCTCTCTAAAAAACAGGAAAACTTTACAAATATTTTTAAAGGTCAAATTTTGTGCTCTACTTTACCCATTGACTTTGTTCTTGGTAATAGATCTGGGAATTTGTAATAGTAGTAATACACAAATAGCTAATATTCTTTAAATGAGTCATAAGTAAACAAGCTCTGTTCTTTTGTAATGGAAGACAGCAAAATGTATTCTTAATGGTATACATAAGCAGTAACCTTAAGGATCTCCATCCCACTGAAAAACTTTCAAAATCAGTTCATTCAGATTTTCTCCATATAATCTTTTATGTTTTTGTTTCTCAAGTAAGAGAAAAATAATCCCCAGTAGCGATCATCACATGTAGACTACCAAATAATCAGTTCAAATAATCATCAAAATTGGGTACAGAGCCCAGGTCTTTTAAACCATGTCTTCTGACCCTCTGCATGGGACACAATTTTTAAAGAAATGTTTTCTAGTTTTAATTTTTCAGAAAACAATTTGAATCTATTGTAACTTTTTATCTCACTGACAGTATGAATGTTGTCCCATCTAGATCTGTAGTTTTGTGGGACTGATGTTTTTATACACACAAATACTTAAGTAACACAGAATTTTGTAAAAGCAAACCACCCTTATTGTCTTGAAACATAAGAATAGGCTGCCTGCTGTGTGCAAAGTAATCATGCTTCTAATTATTTGGAAGTACCTTTGATATTGCAGTTAGATTTCAAACAACCATTAGACTTAACGTTGGTGAGCTATTTACAATATTAACATGGTGTAGACCTTTTAACTTTATGGTACTTCTTTCAGCTCTTCTTAATTTCCTGAACATTTGTTAAATTTTCCTCACCGCTTACCAGTAAAATTCTAGCTAGTTTTGATACTTCCCTTGTAATTTAAAATTGGCTTCAGATATACTTGACTGATGTGGATTATATTCCTGTCATGAATGAAGCAGAGTAAGGTTTTTCTTACTCTGCTTATGTGTTGTTATAATTATGTGCTATTATAGTGTAGGCATGTTTCGTTCCTTGTTGCTTCTAGCATTATGTTTTACTATACAAGTAGAAAAAACCCTAATACCAAGTCTTTCTTATGACAGAGAAAGCAGCTATCCCTTATGTATTTTGAATGAAGTGGTATTTTTAAAGAAGAAGAATCCACTCTGCCTAAATTTGGGCATACTGATCTATTGCCTCTTTGAGGTCTTTGTCATTTTGCCAGTTGAATAAGCACGGTGCTTTTTTGTAGAAGCAGCTAAGAGTGCTAAATATGCTGTTTCATAAAGCTTACTAAAGAACAATGGGTTTATTTTATTTTACATTGGCTGATGCCAGTAGGAGAGGAAAGCATGTATTATTATATAGTATTGCACACAAATTTATTTCATGTTTGTATGGAATATATATTTATATTTCTTTAGAAAAAATGGTTAAGATAGATCTTCAAACACAAGGAAATACTGTGAATAATGCTGTCTTTCCCTTTTAAAGGACTCAAGCCATCCTGGCATAAACTGTTCTACAATGCCCAAGGAGAAAGACCAGTATTTGGTCTTATTGGTCTATATTGGGTCAACATTGGTCTTTAAAGCTCAGAAATTCCAAAGTGACATTATCAGCTCAGTTGGCAGTCCTCTTATTTTAGACCAGAACTGCCACTACCTTTAAGAACAGCGTATAATAAAGGTCCTGACTACTAATGGTCATCAGAATTCTATGGTATTTTGTGTAATAGCTGAATGCTAAATTCTCCTTTATTTAATTCTTCATCTAATTCATGATATTGCAGTCACTGGGAATGTTATTACTAGTATCAACTAACAGCAAGAAGATCTTTTTGGATATGTTTTCCTTTTTGTATCTTAACTACTGCAGATAATGGCTATTGAACAGGTGTGCTCCAGTATAGACAAAACCATTCCTCTATAGTGCAGTATGTAAAAAAATGAAGTTATGAACTTTATCTTTGATTTGGATGAAAAAAAGTTAGATTGCAAGATCATTAGTATTTATTACCATTGATATTAAATATCTATGCTAGCTGCATGCATTTGTTCTGCAAATGTTGGTGGAAAATAAGGCCATGCATATTCCTACAACAAAGCTGTTCATTGTATAATTTAGTTTTCAGCTGAGTCTGAACTTACTGCAGGTGAAAATAAGATGATCCAGATCTGTCAGCACTGATATACATGTAGGTGGTTCCATTATTATAATTTGTGAAATGCTCACAAGCTGTCTTTGTGAGGGTGCTTATATAGAGTAATGTATTAAAAAGAAGCAAGATGTTCTACCTTATGATGGCATTGCAGTTGTGCAGTTTGTGTAAAGTGATCAAATATTTCGAAAATACACAGGAAAAGTTTTTGAAGAGGAAAATTGAGCGTTATTATTGTATGATTTTGTGTGTAAGGTAATACTACATACTTTAGGAAAGAATTTCTTGCTTTTTATGTGACAAATATGTTTCAGTCAAATGGAGCTGATAAGTATTTCTAAACCAGATGCTCTTTTCATGAGCTTTGGGTTACTATAAGAATAACAAACACTGCTGTTCTTATGTGGAACACTGGTATTAGTTGCAGAACTGTCCCCCTTTCTTGAGTAAAAAGTTGTTGCGTTAATACCAATAGAATTTCTGGACTTTTTCACTGTTCTGAGAAGACCACTCTGCTTTTTTCAATCTTTTCTTAAATTGTATTTTCAGCTGTTGTTTAAATTTGCAGTGATGAGCATGCATAGTGTGTGTAATAGGTGTTAGAACCAGTCTGCAACTCTGATTAAAAGAAATGATTGGAAAAAAAAAACCCTTACTTCAAATATCTACTTTTGATAAGCTTATTAAAAAAAGTTATTAAGTATAATATGATAATATAACTGGATACAATCCAGCACTTTATAAGCTGAATTTCAGTCCTCTCCCCTCGTCCTCCTGATGTTCAGAACAGTAGCAAAATGATGCTTATATTAAGAAGGTTTATTAAAAGGGGCTGATATACTCAGAAAAAAAGGGATACGTTTTTGGACTCATGGTCTTTTCATAGAGACATTCTGCTTCATTTGCTTTCAGTGAAGCAAAAGAAAAAAATTATTTCTGAAATGACACCGATTTAAGCTTGCACTCTTGTAACTTATGGATATACCATTTCAGAGCTCTGCTTGGGATGTTTGGTCCACATATGAATCCGTGTTTGAGCTTGAATAAGGAAAATGGCCAGCTCCATGATCCAGTAAATACTTTATGAAAAGAGAATGAGATGTAGTCACCTAAAATGAGCTAATCCTGTGAATGCTTAACCCTATTCCCTACTTTAGTCACATGATTACGGACACCTTTGGATGAATAGAGCATTCCTAACCTGTAAAAAACTGCTCGATGGGCACCTAAACAAGCAGGGTATTCCTCCTTATGTGAAATTAAGGGCAAAGTATACTTTATCCATCCCTGAAAACAAAATTCCTGCACTGAAGTGTAGGCGACTATGCAAAAAATAAAGTATTGAAAAATAGCTTCCAATTGTGTCGCCCTTTTTATCTACCTGAAATATGAATATTGGAACCATCAAATTTTCATATAAATAGCAGCTCTGCTTTTCTCCTCTTTAGTTCTGGCCAGTGTGCCATTTTTGAAATATTCAAACAAAGAAACCACAAACCGCTAGTCACACCACAATACCAGCTTGTGTTTACATTTTCAGCTCTCCAGATCATGATCCTATTGAGTGCACATAGAGCGAGTGCGTGTACACGCGCCCATCCACCATCAGGAGAAATGAAACTGTAAACACAAGCTGGTATTTTGGTGAGGGCACACTAATATGGCGGTTGGTGGGGTCGGAAGGTGGAGGGTGAATTATGGATCCAGAATTTCCTTGTGTTTTTCTCTTTAAGTCAGGCTGCTTGCACAGTAGCTGCTTTTCAAACTGAAATGTTTAGTTGTTTTAAAAGAGTGGGGCCTAGTTTCATTAATTTTAAACTATGTATTCAGACTTGAAAGAAGATGGATGAAAGCACTAATATTTGACATACTTAAACTAGACAATGAATTATAAACTATATTACAGGGAGTTCTGCTTGCATGAGTGGAGTGTAGGCAAGAATGATCTCACAGTTTTTACCATTTATGGAATTCTTTGCTGAACTGTCTAGCAATAATCTTGCTTAATATTAAACTAAACAATAAATCTTTAAAAGTAATATGGTGAGAGAAAAGTGACTATCTTTATATTTGGAGAATCTAAGATATATATTTGAATATAAACTCTTAAGGTATAGAGCACCTGATGGGTAGACTGAAGAGACTAAATGTATTTAATTAGATATCTCTAAGAACTTCTTTATGTTATCTATTGCTTAATTTAAATATGCCTGCAAGCCTCTGGTCTTTTTTTTTTTATCAATGAAATAGTGTTATTTAACTAAAGCTAGAGTGCCTGAACAAAGCTTTTATCTGGAGAAGACTTCGTTTCGCTGCTTACAGATCAGCTGTTGCCATTAATCTTTATGGAAATCTCATATTTGTGGCTATCTGAAGTTGGTAAGTCTTCCTTACTGGCCATTTGTAGCCATTTTATCCTGCCTTCTCCAAGAAAAGGAATGGAGAGGGGTATTGCTGAAAGAAGAGGTATATTGCTATTTTGAGAGAACAACACTGGAATGCATGAACAAGCCATGGCTTTAAGGAACAGAACAGAGGCGTGAACAAAAGGGAAGCGGTTGTCTTCAGAAGGAAAATAGTCTCCCTCTAAAATCTAACTAGTCTGATAGCTTCTCCTAGGGTGAGAGCAGCATGTCCTAATTTTCAGTCCTGCTGTCACATTAGCATGTTGTGTTAACAACAGCATTTCTGAGCTCACTCCTTTAAATGCTATATGTTGTTCTTAGTTCCATAGTAGACATTTTAAAGCACCGTGAAATAAATCAGAGTATAGGTATTAAAATAGCTGTTTTATAAATTAATTAAAAAATGAATAACCTTAAAAATACTAAAATGCAGACATAATATTTTTTTCTCAAAAACTGTAAATGCATTTTATTAGTTGCAAGTTTGATTACTTAGCACACAATGCCCGTATTTATCTCATCCTTTTTTTTACATTTTTATATTTTAGAGGGAGCACAGGGCTCAAAAAAAAAAATGCCATAGGCTTTGTTGAGAACTGTCTACACTTTATGGAAATTACATAACATCTTAGTTCTTAGTACATCTGGTTAAATAGAGTGAAGAAGGCTGTTTACCTGCACTTAAAGAGCTTGTGACATATGATATGTATATATTTTGAGCACTTGGAATTACTAACTGGAAGAGACTAAATATAATAATTGCTTATCCTTTTAATTATTGTGATATTTTTGGAACAATAATATTCAGAAGACTGTAATTCAAGCACAATCTCTGAAAAGGTACCACAAAGCTTTAAAAAAAATTAAGATCAGGTTGCTTAATGTAATTAAGTCAGTCTGAAACCAAGATATTTTCATCTATTCTCATATATTCATCTATTTTCATATATTTTCAAGTTATAGCACCTTTAGCTAGTTCACAGAATATCAGTGAGAGATTAGAGAAATCACCAAAAAGGGATACATTTTCCTTCTTACTGCTGTCACATTTGTGCTATTAAATCACTGATTTTTTTTACAGGTAAGCCTTAAATTATTTGTGTGAAAAAACATGTTTTGATTTGATTTAACAGAAGCTGAGATTCTCAGTGTAGTCCATCACACAATATTGGGAAATTTTCAGTAAAATCATGACAGTTAGCAAACTGCTGAAAGCTTAGTGAACTAAAGCTGTAGTAGAATGAGTTAGTAGCTGGTGGGAGATCCCATCTCACACACTCATCTAAAGAAATGGTTGATAATCTTTTATCTTAGCAAGTTTCTTGTCTGTCATTTTTTAAAATTCAGATCGATTTTCTTTCACACTGATAGGCAACAAGATGTGCCCCGTTTTAGGGGCGTCTTCATCTATCTAGACTTGCTACTTCTGTGGACCTTTCATCTCCCTCTGACCTCTCTATTCATGGTCAAGGAACCCATCCAACAGCAAGAGAGAACTAACCTTCCAAAGACTTACCTAGCCTTAAGATAAAAAGTTTCTTCTCTGGTAGGGCAGAGCAACAGAGATCCAGGCAACCCATCAGAACCACAAAGAGATGTAGTTGTTAGAGATCTGCTCAGTGTTCTTCCTAGACCTTATGAGAAAACTAGTTAGCAAGAAGTGATGAATGCTAATCTTGCTAATGTTTCTCCCATATGCATGTTTTCTACTAGTAGCTTTTTTAATACATTTTACTCTAAAATGTTGTGTTTCTATGAAATCTTGTCCATGCAATCCATAATCTTCTGATTTCTGGCTTCATAAATGTTTCTTACAGAATTCTTACAGAATTGTTATGGTGTCATATAAATGAACATTAGACCAACCAGTAAAAATAGTATGGCTGCAGTAGTAACTATAGCTGTATAGCTATTAGCAACATAAAGCTACAGCCCTGTTTTTTAATATATATTCCTTCTTTAATACAGAGCAGAAAAAAATAAAATCGGGAAGATTGTATTTCTGAACGCCACAGCTGAGAGAATTGGCAGAGATCAGTCACTCTTTAATTCCAGTTTAAAATGCACCAAAGATACAAAAACTAATACTAAACTAATAAGAAGAAAATTCCTAGAGCTGGTATGCAATTGAATGATTGGTGTGAATAGGAACCATGTAGCTAAATCCTACCTGTACACATTTTTGCCTTCTGCCAACACGCTGCTATGACAATTTCACTTTATTTATTAGTAGAAATAATTATTAACATAATTTTAACCATCAAACTGTGGGTTGTCTTTCATATTTACTATGTATATATTGCATATGTTTTAATGCAGTACACAGAAGAAAACTGTTTTGAAGTTATACCTCTTTACATAATTCCAGATTTTACATTCAAATTTAGAAGTAGTACTGAAAATATTCACAAACTATATAAATAGTATATAGTAAATAGTTTCATAATGTATAAACTGATTTTAACAGCATAGCACCCGATAGAGGATTACTCTCGGAATTATTTAACTGGAAAATTTCTATCGCAAGAGCTATTCTTTTAAAAGACTTTTACTGACATTTCAAAGTAATGTGATGTATGTTTGCATATAGTAAACAGTAAAACACTTTTAAAAATGCATTGCATTACATTTACAATTAAATGTTTTTAAAATATTCTTTGAAGGGTCAGATTAAATCTTGCATAGGTAAAACTCAGTTCAGCATCAAGTATAATCAACTGGTAGACTCACACGTGGTATGCCAAGTGGCTGAAAATACGTTAGATGAAGTTACTATTACTATCGCTGTAATTGATGTGCTTGTTTTTTTTTTTCTTCTTGGGGGGGGGGAGTATGGAATGACTTGCCTTATGTTTGTTTTGGGGAAGTTCCTTCAGAATTAGATCTTATTTACAGTAAATCCAAGGCTGTGGTTCCACTGAAGCTGAAGCCAATCTAAATGTTGATTGCTGCAAACCCTACTTTTGGCCATATGTTGCCACTGCTTTCCCTTGAGCTCTCTTTGCTGTGCTCTTCTCCAGCATTTTCATTGGCACCTTCATTCATCTGACTTTAAACTGAATCTCTTGTAGCTCAATGGCCTGCTACTAACTCAGAAAAGTATATTTCATAAGATTGGTTTTCTGTCTCTTTGGCTTCCCTATGGGGTCAGAACAATACCTATACCAGGGAGGCATACAACCAGGTTCAGGAACAAAAAAGAAGCAGAATAATCTCTTTTGATAGGGGCTTGTTTTTAGACCAGCCTAGTTGTATTGTCAGGCTGCACCTTGAATAGTATTCTGCCATGAAACAACTCACTTCTGTGGGAAGGTGGCAGGGGGACAGTGTCATCCAAACACTACTGTGGATGCAAGGGAGTAGGCAGAAACACTTGGCAGAAAGCACACTAGCAGCTCTGATGTAGAGCAGTTCAAAGTGTCATGAAACTGCAGCTTTAACTAATGAAATTGGATAGCTGGCTATGTGTTGCTTAGGAATTGTCAGAATATGTTAGCTTTTAATTTAAAACAATGTTATGTTTATATTTAAACAGAAATAGTGTAGTAATGGGTTAAATGTGTTGTTTTAGGATGGCACATTGGAACGGTTTGAAATTAGTCTTGTAACGTTATTCAGTCATTAAATTATTGTACAATAATTATTGTGTAATTATTATAATTAATGTTTTATAAATATTTAAGAATGGGAATCGGGACCTGATGTCTTTCCCATCCATGGAAGTTCTGTTTCTCAGTGCAGGATTAGACATACTGTCAAAGTCTCTAAAACTCACGAGTGACAGCATCTTACTACAAAAGTGGTCGCTCAGCTATGTGTTACAGCAGTAGATCACAGCAGATTTTAAACATTTAGATCTGTCTGCCATCAAGGCTTTCTACTTATGTAAAAATGTCCTGTTATTGCATTAATTGTTCCAAGACTACCAGTACCTCTAAAGTCATACGCAGAGTCTTTTTAAAATATAATAAATAAAAACTTACTTCCAAAGTATTTACAAAAAGAAACTCATTAGCTTAAATTGTGTCATATTAGATGTGCCGTATTGCATCATTTTAATTATCTTGAAGTGTTGTATCTAACTAGTATTAATGAGCCTAATATCCATAAAAAGACAGATTTAGAATCTCATTGCTAAAACTGGTCAAATAATTCATAATGAATTATTCACCTTGTTTTTTTCATGAACTCTTGGTGAACAGATTGTGATTTTCTCAGAAGGATTAATTATTCAAAGTTATTCACCAAAAAACTTAATAAATCTTGGGCTCAGTTTCTTGGTGAGCAATATATTGTGAACATCTGACCAGCCCCAGTATTGCAGATCATACAAAAGTGGGGTTTTTTTCTATTGTGACCTTTCCTGATCAGTTCAGGTCTCCCTGAGATGAAATGTTTATAAGACTTTTTTTCTCATACCATCTAGGAAACTGTCCCTTTAAATCTTTCAGTTACTAAATGTTGTATGCTGTATTACACCTTTACCTAGTTTTCCTTTTTTTACTCTTCAAGAGGTGATTCATTGTCAGTTATGTATGGATTATATGGGTTTATATATTGAATTATACAGTCAAAATTTTCTTAGAATTATTGCTGAAAATGTTCTGTATAAGTGAATAATATTATAAATTGCTTATCTAAACCAAGTGAATTAATTCTAATATGTTTTAATATTTTCTAATTTGTGTACTATTCAGAACAAGACTTTTTTTCTGTAGTCGTTTATATCCATAGGCAGATTGCTTTCTCCAGCTCTCAGATATGGAAGTTATCAATCTCCACTGTGATCTCTTCACTTTCTGCAAAAATATCTCCATTGGAATGGCTACAGTTGCTGGAATAGCCATGGATTAGCCAGGGTTATTAAGGTTTTGCAAGTATCATCTAGAAATGTCGGTTCAGTCCCAGCTTATATTACTTTCTCAAGAAAAACCCAATTCTGAAGTTGACTCTCTCTCACTGAGGAGCAACTCTGTCTTCCAAGGAAGCAATATTCTGGAGAATCTTCGTGTGACTCTTCTTTTCTGGAATTGTCCCTTCTTTTTATTTTTAACTTTCATAAGCAATTTGGTCTACAATGTTTAAATCAAGTCCTTCAAATGCAACAATATAGTGTCACCTTTTAATGTTGGAAGACTCCATATCATTAAAATGCTTAAGTACTGTAAGGAAAGCAAAAGGAAGAAAAGAAAGCCTTTTGTGTTGTTCTCATGAATCAAATGGAAATAACCAACATAGGTAGCCTACTGGCACTGTGACTCTTCCATTACTATTACATTTAACTGACTTGTTTTCTTCTTCAACCTTTGCTGTTCACAGCTTCTCTTTAGTAATGTCAGGAGAATGTACTTTTAAAAGTACATCAAATAATCTTCTGCCCCAATGTACTGCTGTAAAAGTTGAAGGATTGCTTTCTACAACACAAATGTCAGGAGAATGTACTTTTAAAAGTACATCAGATAATCTTCTGCCCCAATGTACTGCTGTAAAAGTTGAAGGATTGCTTTCTACAACACAAAAATTGGTACTGGATTGGTGGACAAAGTTCTGAAATTCACTGTGAGTGATTTGTCATTCTTACCTGTTGTCTCAGGACCACAGAGAAGAGTCCAATAATGAAATATTAGAATACTCGAAGGGTAAAGCTGTTCAATTAAAATTAAAATTGATTTATTATAGTTGTTTCCTGTATCCCCCTATATCTTTTACTTGTCTCTACTCCCATCCCCTCAGTATCCCAAGTAATCCTTAGATTATTATTATAATCCTTATCTTAAAACCTCCAAGACATCCTCTGTTCCTTTAATGGGACAACCCCAGAACATTTCTGGCTTTTCCCATAACCTCTAGTTTTGAGTTATGGCCTGCCAGCTAGGTAAGAGACATCACATGGTGAGACTGGTCCAGGAGCTCATGTAGGTTTTTTGGTCAACCAACTGCCGCCAAATAGAGCAAATAATGTTTGGCTTCTTTGTGCCTTTTCCCTTGTATTAACAGGCTTATTCTTATTCACAATTTTTTTTTTAAATCAGTATCTTAATATGTATTTATGAGTCAAACTAGGTTGAACTTTGCCAACAGATTTAAAAATCGTTAGGAGATAGGCCATAAACCCCTAAAACTCCCTTTATCCTTATTTTGTCTGGAGACCAGAATTTAAAAGAAAGATACCACATTATTTTCTAAAGTGGGATAAATGAACACATAAAAATGTCTGAGTAGCATAGTACTCAGAAAAAAAAAAAAAGAATAATATGTACAGTGTTTGCCCAATTGTATGTATATGTATATCTGATGCAAATGTTCCTAGATAACAGTTATATGGAAACCATACCCAAAATTGAAAGAGATTATGTTCTACAACTCCAGATGTCACAGAACTCTCCAAGCAGTGCGTGCAGTTATATAGCACCACATGTTTTCCAGTATGCATTTTTAATTAAGTGAACTGAGGGTGAAGGCCCAAACCCTTTTCTCCTTAATCATGAAAATAATCCCATTATTTTTGTTCCGAATTTCCTGGATACAGTTAACTTACATGAAGCTGTAAACATCAGAATTATTTTTATTAGGTTGTGCCTTACATTGTTTGAGATTATATGTTCAATATTATCTAAGTCTGTGCTTTAAACTTAGCTGATTAAGGAGATTTATGTCATCATTAGAACAGAAGAAGCAAAGGAGGTGTGTGAATGCAAAATATTTTATTTTTATATATATATACACATATATATATTCACAAGAAGACTTGAAGGCCATTCTTTGTCCAAATTAAAACTTGAAAAGCGAATTCTTTAATGGGACAAATTATCAGATCCTATGATACTTTATATAAACATTGCGATACTGATGTGGGTAAACAATACGAAGCTTTAAAACATACTCAAACTACAGCACTTTTGAAGAACGGTTATGTTCTGTGTGTGTATGAGACACTGGACAAAATAAAAGAGTGGATCAACAAAGGTGTTGAAGAAGTGTTTGCAATCTGGAAAAAGGCATCACAAATAATAATGCAGACAAGCACGGAGATGGGAAACCCATCTGAATGTAAATACTGCTTGTTGAATATCCTACAAACAGATTTTCCTGTGTGTGTCTGGCCGAATTAATGTTTTAGTCAAATAGTCTTCCTTTTGCTGTGGTCGACCTTAGGTGAGGATTTGTATCATTCTCCCTCTGGGACCCTAGTATTTCCAGAAAAATTGTGCCTCTCAAAGATCTGACTTTTTAAGGATCTGTGAAGATAAATGTATATATATTCCAGTTCCAGATGAAAACCAGAACTTATGGATCTGTTATATCCCCACTTTTCTCAAACTTGCGTGCGATACTGATTTGATGGTGGAACAGAATGGTGAAGAATTATATTCTAAATTTAAATCTATTTTCTTTGTCTGACTGAAGTATCGGGTGCTATTTAGAGGGCCGCCGTTGGACTTGGGTGGGGAAAGCCTATTTGGAAGATGGAGGGGAGGGGGCAGTCAGATTTAAGGCTATTGCGTGACTGAGGGAGTAGTAATGCAGAACAACCCTTGGCTCGCGTGGTAGCAGATGCTGCTCGGCAGCGCAGGGCTGGTTCGCCTGCCGCGCCTGCCCGCCGGTGCGGCGGGAGGCTGCTCTGCGCTGAGCTGCTGCGCGCTGCCGGCGGGCTCGAGCGGCGTCTGAGGGTGGTACCTCGCCGCTTGGCTGCATCGCGTTCCGAAACAGCCTCTGTTTGTAACCGAAATATAACTGAAGTCTGGGAGCACAAAGGGGTCTCCACTAAGCATGCAATTATTGAGCAATAAAATGGAAAAGCACTAGTATGGGAGCGTAAGTGACAGCGGAAGAAGACGGCAGAAGTGGCGGTGGTCCGAGGCGGGCTTCTGCCGCACGGCAGGCTGCAGCACCAGCACTGCCGCCCAAGTCCCTGCCTGAGGCACCTGCCCCTGGAGCGGAGCAAACTCCCTGGCCTGCCTTCGAGGAGCACACGCTTTTTCTTCCTAATCCTAAACAGGCTGAGATCTTTATTTGTGAAAATAAGACTATGAAGAATTCACAGATTATCGAAAACATTAGCTAATCACCCCACGCCTGTCCTAGAAGAGACAGACAGGCATTGGGGAAAGCGCTGGGGACGGGCTTCTGTGAAATGCAGCAGCCTTGCAAAGCCTTTCCAGCTCCAGCCTGCTATTACAAGAAAAGGATCATGTGAGGATCCTTTGAAAGGCAATGTTCTGACTAAAGCAAGCAACTGCATTAATTGGGAGTCTTGTATTCATACATGCTGGGCTAAATAAAGCAAGCTGGTTTGCTGCAGCAGGCTGGGGAAAAGATATAAAAATAATCCTTTCAATTACTTTGTCGTTGATTAGAGTATCCATAACAAACGCACAGTCCTAAGAGTTCCATGTAGCAGGGAACATCTTTTCAGGGAACAGGATATAAAACAAAATGACAAACATGGGGTTTTTTGGTCATTTGGGGGGGCGTAGGCGGAGGGAAGCGCGAACTGCCACGATTCCCTACTTTCGAGAGCTGAAGCTACAAGGTATCCCCGTTTTTTATCGCCTGAAGTTAACTTTCATTGTGGAGACAAACTCGGCAGGACAACAAAGCTTTGATCTTTGTGTGAAGGGAGAAAGTAATAGAGTGAAAGTCTCTCCAGAGGGTAATTATTCTTTGGCCGCTACGGCAAGAAGTTCCCTGTCACTGTTAAGGTTAATATTAAGGTAGCTCCGCTATACTTTCCCATATTAAAAAAAAAAAATCCTCCCCAGAATGTTATACTATTAATTGCCAATTTGCATATGTGTGCAGCTGCTGTTTTGGCTCCGATCTTCCATCCGATAAGCTTGCTGGAGGTATCACAGAGCACTTGGCAGCTTTCCTATTTGAAAAGAAAGCCTTCCTAACTACAGAACAGCTGATAGTCTATCAGTGATAGACCCTGATGGCGTGAATTACAATTACACTACTTTTCACACTAAATCTGGGTGATAGCTACTTGGAAAGAAGTTTCATCATTTTTTACCACAAACTGGAAAAAGAATTACATGGTCATGCTGTGCTTTTAAAGGCAGTTTGGTTCACTTTTGTCTATTTAACACCTAATTCCGAGGAGTCCATAGGCATCTGGAGATCTGAACGTCGCGTAATGAATTCACTGTTTAGATGGGAGATTTTTTAAATCTACCTCAAATTACATTTATTAACGAGGCGAGCGGGAAGTGTTAAAGTTGTTAGACGCTTCATTTATTAAATAATTTGTGGGTATTTTCAGTTGTCATATCCAGAGTCATGGGGGTTTACTTATTTTTTAATTAGCAATTCCAAAACAATGCTACTGCAATTTAACAATTCATCACGTAATCTGGGGCTGTTCAGTTCAGCCACTAACGCTAGATAATTCAGATTGTTATTTTGATCTGTTTATAACTCATTTTGTTGTGATAAAAGAACTGCTGCCTTGAAATTAAATGGCACGATTTCCTATGGACCTTGTTGCGACCTGGAAGCTAACTATATCATCTTTGCCTACCTATTTCCTAACATTATACCTGGTATAACAAAGCAATAGTAACTTAAAAATTTCATTTATTTGTTCTCTTTCTTCATGACTGGTCCGTGGTTCGCCTTAGTGTGTTTTCATATACCACTGCGGAGGAGGAGGTGGAGAGAAATGCAAGTGTCAAAGTAAATTTTATTGTAAGAGTAAGTCACCCACATTGCTGCCGAGGTCATGATGTCTAAACTTTTTCCTTTATATGCCAGCAAGTTAATTGAGCGAGGTGCTGCCCTGTTAGTTAAATGTAGCTGTTTAAATATCTTATAAAGGCATGGTGGAAAGCCTGACTCCTGACGTAGCTAACCTAACAGAAAATAGACTTTGCTTTCCTTTTTTAGTTGCTTGCTTTATTAGATTTCTCACTCTCGCAGATTATCCAAAAACTACCCATTGATTGATCGCCCGTAGAGCTGCATTTGGTGTAAAGAAAAACTTCACAGCTTTATTGGCTCCCAGGAGACAAAACAAACATAACAAGATATTCGTATTAATACAAACAATACAACAAATGAGGAAATCATCACATTTAAATAAGACGGTAAAGTCAGTCCAGTGTACATCTCAGCCTCTGATATACTAGACATGGCAGCTCAGCTAATCACCGCGCTCTCAGGCACGGGTCCCTGTGGGAGTTGCGTTATTGCTCACAGCATCTCATCATCGCGAACACAGTTAACCCAAGAAAATGCCACCAAATAAAACTTTAAGAACCCAGTTTAACGGTATTTTACTGCAGCTTTGCGAGTCTAGACATAAAGGTTGAGATTAGTCTGTTTCTTCAAAAAGATTTTGAATGGTTTTTTGCGCATGCTTGGACCTGGAAGCTGTTGCTCAATTTTTAGGGCATCACACATCTAATCGTAACAAGGTGTTTATTTTGGGAGGAGAAAGTGAGAAGATTTGAACTTTCTGCCATTTCTTCTGAAGACAAAGAAGGGGACGTGTCCCTTTAGCCTTGATAAAAAAAAAAAAAGTCCAAGGAACAGTTTTATTTTTAAAGAAAGAAACTTCCCCTCACAACACAAACACACGCCACGAACTTTTTGTTTAAAAGAAAGCTAATGCCCTCTTAGCTTCGTCTCGGAGGACAGCAAGCCATTAAGTCCACTCTCTGTATTATTTCCTACAAACTTCAGCGAAAGACGCAACCAGCCTGTTACATAGTAACATTTTCTTCACCGGCATTTTCTTATAATAGCCATTTTCTTCACCCTTTAATGGAAAAGTCACTTAGGCCCAGTGGGAAATATGGACCTTCTGAAATGCTGTGGGAATCTTACAATCCTTACCATCTTGCTACCCTCACGCAAAGGGCTAGGTAATTGCTGTTCTGCCATTCTGGTAATCTCTTCCCTTTGATAGATTGACTAAAATCAAAGTGAAGTTGGATTTGTTGGCCATAGGATTCCCTTGAAGCGCATGACAGATTTGACAGTTCTGAGAATCGCATCACGTTCCAGGTCTTGCATCCATTTTCCACCGGATGGTGGGGTCGAAAAAGGCTGAAGGGACTGCCTTTTCTTTCTGTGTTTGTAGCGTCTGCGGGCCGGACGGGCATTTCTTGGCATTCCTGATACTCTACATGAAATAAAAAGCAAGGCTAGCTTGTAAGTGCTTACTGCAGTTACGCCCATTACGTTTTAATGGGCTTGTGAGCTTGAATGCACGACTACAGGCTCTCTGCTAATAACATCTGTATTAGTCTTTTTTCACACTTGACCGTCGATCCCCGTACACGCCCACCACGACAGAGCTTTGCGTAAAACTTCGGGCGCACAAGGCACACAGTATCGGGTCCTCTCTGCGGGTATCGTTTATACTGTCTCTTTCGTGCGTAGGTCGGTAAGACTTATATGAAGGAGCAACACGCACAAATAATAAAACGACCATCTAAAACTAAATTAACTTCAAAAGAATTGGAAAGCATACAGCTTTTGTTCTCTTAGAAGAGACATTCACAGATTAATACACGTGTCTTCAAATAATAGTTGCTATTGCAGTCATGGCATATAATGCCAAGTTATCATTACACAAACTAAATTGGAAAATGACGACTCTTAAAACCTTGCTAAGGTGTAGGAAGCTATTTCATGACCATCTGATATAATATTTCGTATTACTTCCCAGCTACGTATTCTTCTCAGATTTATCTTGCTTGAAATGCGTGTGTGTGTGCGTATACATACAAAATTATATGAAATAAAAACTTCCGAGAAATGCAGGGAGTTGTATGCTGAAGGAGATTTCAGAAATCATACAAAAGAATGAAAGGAAGTTCTAACGGTAGAAGAAAAACCTGCTGTTCCTGTTCCCCGGGTAAAAAGAGGGCTAAACCTGGCGGCTTTATGCTGGAAGACTTTTATCGTTCTTTGAATACTTAGGGACACTAAACTCCCTGAATAAGAAAATCACATGAATCCGTTCTAATTAGGGATATTCCTGTTGCTACTGTCTTGTATCACTTGAGGCAACTGGGAATCTATAAGTAACAAGCTTATTTGATCTGTATCAACTGCAGTTAAATGGACACATGGATGAGAACTCTATTAAAAAATCAGTGTATGCGATTTTGGCTGCTGAGTCTCCGTGGGCTTTCACATCTCGGATGGCATGGAGCCCGAGGTTTCTCTCCCGTGCTTCTATTGAGCTTGGACGTGGCTTTTTTTACGCCCCCACCCTTATGTCCAGAGTTAAGTACACGTTTCCATATATTAAAAAAGTAGTCTACACTGCTCGGATTGACAACACTATCAGAGCCTCTCCAGACGTATCCATCACCAGGTCTATGTGCGCTTTGAACGGTATCACTCAAGCCAGCTAGTTCCGTTGGTCTGGTTATGTACTGGAAGAGAACTTGCGTAAGACTACAATGACATTTTTCTCCTGCTCACTTCACATTCTGTACCTCCTCCTACAACTACTGTAATCCCTTTAACCCAACAGAAACCTCCAACGCTCGACTGTTGATAAATTGATGGGTCGGATGGCCTTTCACCTGGTTGTCACCCCTGGAAAAAGTGCTAATGGTCATTTGTAGATAGGATTCTCGCCCGACCGGAGGCTCAGTTTCTGCTGTGCAGGCACGGTCTTGTCACACAAAGGGTCGGCTCGACACCCCGTCTGTACGTATATTCTTTTGCATGCACACTGACCCCAGGAGTAGTTTTTCGGGGCACCTCTTGTAAGCAGATGTTCTGACAGTCTCACAGTCCGCGATCTCAACGACTTGTTTCATTCTGTTTTCCTATGTACGTGAGTAACCCGTGTGCAGGAGCCTTGTGATGGGGAGAAAGGCAGTTAATCAATATTAATCGGCAAATGAGCCGACTAGCTTGTGGGCAGGTACAGAAGCCCTGGCAGGCAAGCAAGAGAAGAGATTATTTTTGCATACCTTCTGTGAATCTCCAGGGAATTCAGTGGCGTTCCTGATCTCAAATGCTTGTAATTAAGAGGATGGCATCTTTGGGCTGGAGAATTCGGGAGAAAATCATTTTCACAGCACCTAGAGGGCTTGATGTCGCGCTTGGTGACAGATGGGAAACCTTTATGAATGCTCCATAACCTTTTGCCCTGAGAGACTATACTTTTTGACACTGCAGGATTGGGAGGATATAGATGTTTTTACTCGGGTGATAGTGTGGTGATTTTTAAAACCACGATTCATTTATTAAAGTATTTTAATGAACTATGCAGACAGCGAAAACCTGACAAAGCTTGTGTCACTGCTGAGAGCGAAAACATAACTATTAACCATAGAGTGTTTTGCTTATGGAGACTTCTATATGGCACAGAAAAAAACATATAGGAAAAGACTAGCAGATAAGGTTTCCTGTTTCATCTTTTCAGATCATGACCTCAGGAATGCCATGCCACTGCCATTAATTCTTTTCTCGACTTCAAGATGCCTGTGAATATGAATAAAGTTGTATTTTAAAAACGATAGAAAGAAAGAGAGAAAGAGAAAACAAGACTCATTCACATTCCGAGTCTGCTTTCTGTCTCACACGTATTACATTTCACAAAACAGATAGAAACAATAGAGCTTATTAAGAAAAACTTGTTTTGAATGGCAAATTAAGCATAATGAAAATACTCACGTTTTTACAAGTAGTTATTTTTTCACCAATTGAATATTTTAAACCTTTTCAAAGTATGTACTTATCTCTGCAAAATGTTTTTCTTTTAGCTCCTTTTCACCATATCACCCTGCTGTATATCTACTTAAAATTTTTACTTCGGTCAGCTCAGAGACCTTGATAAGCACAGTGCCTTGTCTGCGGCCAGACAGTAACCAATAGGGGTGCCCTACCCAGCTATTTATGAGCAGTATCAGTGTTGCTTTCCAGGCTGAACAGGCTGATGCACGGAGCAGTCCACACTATGGCTTCTTAGGCAGGGAAAAAAGTGATTATTATATTCGAGAAGATATCTCAGCATTCGTCTTCCACCCAAATACCTTTTCAGTGCAGCATAAATCATCAAAATAGATATAATAAATTGTTTGCTAATTTGGAAAATTATGTGAAATCAAGAAACAATCCAATAATATTTTAATGAAAAGTAAGCTTGACCTAATGAAAAGTCAGTTCCTTCTTTCATCCTTATGTACAGTTTAAAAAAATTATTACAGATAATAGAAAAGAGAGGCAAGTTTTTATCTCCATCCCCCATATCTCTAAATTCAGAAGCACAGAAAAAAGAATCTCCTTAAAAAAGGGCAGAGAGGTTATCTTGAATTCTGCTTTATATTGTAAATCCATTAAATCTGTATTCCCAATTTGCACAAACTTGTGTATCTAGTGTTATAAAATATCTTAAATCATAAAGCACTGCAATGTTGAGCATTAAGGTGGACTGTATTTTTCTACTTCTTAGGTATTGCAGCGATCTGGGAATTTATTTTTACAGCCTGAGATGTCAGTATGCCACAGAAGCATGAAAATCTCACCATCTGTATGCTCATGGACAACCTCATCAAGTACACTCAACGACAGACTTAGAATAACAAATTTTAAACGCTATTACTACCACCTAGCTATACATGCACTCAAATCTATTTTAAATAGCACTCGACCTGAGTTATCATGCTTCTTACCTCAGGCCTAAAACAGTTTAATCCCTCTCCGTGTTTGCTTACCCGCACGAATCCTGTCGTAAAACAGGCACATGGTATTTGAAATAACACTTGTTAAATTAAATGGCAGGTTACACAGAGTTGCATATCATTTAATTTTGCCAAGCGCTGATCCATAACCCAGTGAAGGTTCAGGAGTTGACCAATGGCTTCACCTGGCAGCTTAGCTAATGTGCCGGGCAGTGTCCTTCTGGATATGTGTTACTTGTCAGTGCCAGGAAACAAGGATATGTTTTAGTTGGAACTCTGTTATAGCAGACACTACATAGTTTAGATTAACTCCTTTCAGTAGTACAGCATCAATGTGTTATTCCCTTAACATAAAACATACAGATTATGTAAATCTGTAATAAATACTATTTTGAAGTGTATAGTAATCAGAAATCTTTCAGGGCAGGATGGAATGGAAACTGAGAAATATTGGAGAGTAAACATTCCAACGCTCATTCCTCTGCTTCTCCTGGCAGAGCGGAGCACTCGCTGTAGCTGGGCTGCTAATGCTCCCGCGCTAGGGTTTGCCCTGTGAGTCGCACAGAGCGTGGACTTTCTGGAAAAGCTAGGGCCAAAGTGATCCCGCGCAAAGCATTTCTCCTCTCTCTGCAGACCCTGTCGCACTGTTTGTAAATGGGAACGGTTGTCCCTGGTCCGAGGGAAGGCCAGCCCTTTTTGTACCTCCTCACAGGGTGCAAACTGGGTATGTGCGGTCATTCAGGCTTGGAAGGCCAAGCAATCCGAGAGGCAAAAGCCAGTGGCAGAAGAGAGGCCGTACAACTTGCTTACAACATGTTTAGCATTCCGGACTCTAGTCACTGTGCAGAGCTAAGAGGGCAACGGAGCCCCTGGAGCCCATCAGTAATTGGCACAGCTCTGCATTTCCCTCGCCTTTGCGGGCCTGGTCTGGGGCTTCGGCGGTAGGCTGCTCTCTTACTAGGCAACGCTGCTGCGCTGCCGGCTATCGTCTGTCCTCTTGCAGGGAAGAGGGAGCCAGGATGTCAGCATAAAGAACCCACAGGACGTGTACGAAGAGCTCCTCGCCTCTGCCCTTTGCGGGGACGCATACTGACAGGCTCCTGGAGGCCTGGGTACTAAGGGCGAGGTCTGAAATCTACCACCGATATCCGCCAGCCTACCAGATCCCCTCGGGTGCTGCCTGCCCTGCCGCGCAGTCCCACCGGGACTCTCGCTGGGTTACCACCTATGCCGAGTGTGGTGCTGTCTGCTGCGGAGGGGCCTGATTGTGTTGGGCTTGCCATGCGGCCAGCGAGAAGGAGGGATCGCGGCAGGCAGGCGGAGGGAGGGACGGAGGGAGGAAAGGAAGGAAGGAAGGAAGGAGGCCGGGCTGATTAGCATGCAGCAGCGCTCGCAAGCCCGGCTCCATTGTTTTAACACCTCCCCTCTCCTCCGCGCCAATCTGTCACCGTTCAGCAGGCGAACGCTGCTGCCTCGAATGCTGCTCTTCTCAAATGAGACGGATAATTAGCTGCCCCGCACGAATGGCGCACTCTTCTCACCCCTGATTGCTATCACCTTCTTGCTCCTGGCAGTTTTGACACCTCGTAATCAGCCTGCTGCTTTTTCTCTTTTCTTTCCCTATTTCTGATTTTTTTCTCCCCCTTCCTTCTTCTTTTTTTTTTTTTTTTTAATGCAATCCCAGTTGCCATTTGGATTGAGACTCCTCTGTTGAGTTAACCTTGTATGATTGCGGGGGAAAGGGGAATGTACGGTAGGGAGGAAAAGAAATCGCCTCCTCTGAATCTCATCTGCTGAGTGAACCATGGGTGGGGGTAGGAGCATGTCAGCTTGATCCTCCAGTGCTTTTGTTCGTGAGGGGGAACAGCCTCTCCTGAGCATCCTCTGAATTAACATTATCTCGGATGGAGAAGGATCGTGTGTGGAGCGACTCCTCCGCTCAGTTAATGGAGAAAAGACTGCATTTCTATAGAGTTACCTGTTTAGTTAAATTCAGCAATATGTGGAGGGGATTTTAAAAGTAAGTTCGCACGGCCAGGAAGCTCTCTCGTCCTCCCGGGTAGGCAGGGAAGGAAGATAACTCCTCCTGAGCCTCTTAGAGTCAATTCACCGTGTTTCATGGGAGTCGAAAGAGAGCTCTGATTGGAGTGCGAAGTGGCAGAGGGAACTTCTTCCCTTCCGATTCCAGAGAAACAGGAGATCTCAGTTAATGCTCTGGTGATTTCTGTGAGATCTTAAAAAACAGAGGACTCGTGGAATCTGTCATAGGAGCGTTTTCCTCTCCTCTAACAAGCACTGACAGCCTAATTACTGGAGCTCCGAGCAGCTGTCGAGTTAGCCGGAGAGACAGAGGAGCTACGTGTGTTCTACGCGGCCGCCGGCACTGAGCCCTTGCACCAGGCGGCCGTAACGCCACAGCATGCCCCTCAGAAACCCCCCGAATAGGAAAGGGGAGCGGTTTGCTTCCTTGCTTTCAAGTCAGAACTAGAGTTCCCGCGAATACTGGCTGTGAGCATGGGGGTTCACGCGTCGCGTAGCGTCAGCGCGGGGCGGCGGGACAAGTGAACCCGCACGGGAGCCTTAAAAGCAGCTTCAGCCCCGGGGCTACCCCGGGGGGGACTCCGCTGGCCCTGGGAGAGGAGGAAGTCGGTGGTACACCTTGGCACGAGCCTGCTGCTCTTTCTTTTCTCTCAAGGTCCGCTTCATTCTCCCAGATTTATTATTATTACTAATGAAATACAACTTCCCATTTGGTTGGATTCAACCTCCTCTGCTGAGTTGAGCTTGTGTGGAAGGGGGAGCGGAGGGGAAGAATACTGAACCTCCTCTGGTGAGTGTAATAAAGCAGATGTCCCTGCTGGCACCAGCAGCCTCCTCCAGGAAAGCTGTATGAGTGGGGCCCACTCAGGGACCGCACTCACCTCCCACTTCAAGTCGCTCACAACTGCTTAGCGTTATTTATTTATTTTTAAAACCAGACCGGTGCCCCTCGCAGCGGTCTGATCGGTGAGCCTATCTGGACGCCCTCAGGCAGCAATAGTTTTATGCACGCAGAATTAAACAGCTTCCTCAGACGCCGCACTAGGCAGGAGCTCTCAGTGGGGGATGGATGGCTTCTGCTGGTCGACGAGGCTTTGGACATCGGTGCTCCCCCCCCCCGCCCTTTCTCCCCCCGCCACCCCACCCCGCTCTGCCCTGGCTGCCGAGGAAGCCGCAGCTCTGCAGGCGGAGCGGGGGTGCCAGGCTGCCTCCAGCAACGAAGAGCCGTGGCCCAGCGCGGGGACTCGGGCTTGGCGCTGGGCTCCCTTCTCTGCCAGCAGAAGAGCTCAGGGGGAAAACGCGTCGGTGCGTGGGGGCAGGGGGAGAAACAGATGACTTTATTTTCTTTAAAGGTGATTCGCAGTTTGTTCAGCCCTTAATAACGTGAACTCCTGAGCTCGAATTTCACGGTTGAGAGGACAAGTCGGTTTTGTGTCGGGCTGGCTGGAGATGTGCGAATCCCCTTCTCTCCTCCCAATCCTGGAACTTCAGCCTCTCCCAGGAACCACCCCCAGCCGTGGTCTCTGGGGAGGTACTTCACACACCGCACGGCGAGTCCAGGGATGAACGCATCGTCCTCAGCGCTGGCCACCGCGGGGGTTTAGGGCTGTTAATAGTAACAAACTCTTTCTCCAGGTCATGTAGCAGACATGCACTGTACACTGCTGTTTATTACAGTACACTCTGTTGACAGCCAGTCACAAACATGAGACGTTTAAAATAGAGAAAGTAATTGCAGAAAAATCCATTTCTAAAAATTATGCAGGGGTTAATTCTTCCAGAAATTGGTCACCTGCGAACAAATCTTTAAAAAGAGAAACTGTTGTGCTTTGCTGCTATGAAAATATTAATGCTAATTATCAAATATCAGGAGTAAAACCTATATTCAGTTCAAATGCAAAAAGCTCCGAGTCACCCTTTATCATTACTTAGTACCCCCCCCTTTTAATTAGATCCCAATAAATCCAGAAAATGTGCAAACTTTATCAGAATGCAATGTTTCAACTAAACACAAACATAAATAGCATTGAGAAAGCCACTAAGCATATTCAGGTTAAAAATGAAGTCACTGAGATTTGGGTGATTAGGTTTTCCCCTTTCCTTTCTAGGCTGCAGCAGACTTGAGCAATCCTTCATAGCAGACCAGAAGAAAAGGGAAAGAATCTTTGGTATTCCTAGTTTTAGGGAAAGTTTAACCTTTTCTCACTTGATGCTAATACAATCTTGTCCATTAAAGTATTTTTACTAATTATTAATGCTAGAAAGGTACAGGAACAAAAGCGTTATTTTTTTATAACATGTAACAGATCCATAAAATTGCTACTGTTACATTTTGGCAAAAGGGTAATTTATGTTCTGTGTTTGATTACTCTCTCTAGTAAACAATTAATCTGGGAAAGTCAACCATTCATTTATGTTACTAGTGAACAAGCCTATCCTAATTTTGGCACACCTGGCATTCAGTTACTGTGATGATTTTACAAGAATCTGAATTAAGTGGTTCACTATTGTAAGTTAAATTTGGAAATTTTATAATAGAAGTTTAAAATGAGAGCCTATTTCTCTTCCCATTTACTTCAAGGAAAACATAATCACATCACTGGGTACTGAGAAAAAAAAATCCTAGCATTACACCAATCTCCCCAGCCAGATTAAGGCGTTAATCCTGCAAGTCTACACTCATAAATATAATCATGACTTTGGGCCTATTCAGGCAATGATTAATTGAAAAAAAAAAAAAGGAAAAAAGAAAAAAAAAGGTGTTCAACATCACTCTCAAAGGTAATATTGAAGCCTAACAAGCAACAATGTGAATTACAGTACTGAGTGACTTAGTTTCATTTTACCCTGTCAAAGGACAATTAAAAATGTGCTTATCTGACAAACAATTTGAGTCATGAGTTCTTGTTACAAGAAGTCTTAATTCTTAAATTCTTAGCATTCTGTTGAATAAAAAAAAAATCAAATGTATGCAAAACCAGTGATCCATTGAATTCTCATACATTAAGACTGTACTTTAAAGTGGGAATTCAGATGCCGAAGAAAATCTTCCTTAGATGTTATAGATGGTGGGAAAACTTCTCGACAGAATTCACATATTCCACACTGATTCAGTTCAGAGTCTGTATAAGCTTGTGCCAGCAAATCATTGTCTTGAGGCTGCCAAATGAGCTAAAAGAAACAGAAAATTATTATTGCTGTGGTTTACATTAAGCTGTGGTTTATGTTTATATAAAAAAATACCTGCCTCTTTAAACTAGGTGTCCTTTACACCTGCCTGGCCAGAGACATGAACTAGAGAGTTCTCATTTAAGAAAAGCAAGATAGGACTTTGATTTTTTAAAGTTCTATAAACATACCATCCTTGCAAACACTTAAAATGTCATGGTACCTATTCATGATAAATACTGCTATAAGCAAAAGTCTGTAATATCAGTCTGATACATATTAAGGCTTTTCTTTAACTTTGCATTTCAGTGTTTTACTGTAGGAGCCACAGTACACAATAGCCATTTAACAGAAATGAGAAAACACATTTTTACCTTAGAATAAGATGTTTCTTGTACACAGTTAATTTGAATCATATTTTATTTCTGTTCTTATTGACATATAACTAGTTTTCAGTTTACTTACAAAATGACTAGAGCAATGTCATATGGCTTAAGTTACTTATTTGCTCTGACTGCCTTTTAGTATAAATGTGTCTCAAATAATCTGTTTTGGGATTCCTTCTGCCATGACAGCATCAAACTCAATGGGACCATCTGAATATCCATCCATGCATTCAGGCAGTTCTGTAAACCATGTGAGATTTGGTCCAGCAGCTGTACTGCTCTTGGTCCCTGAGCTATGTAGTTTAAAGCCAGCAAGTCTGTTTACCTGACATCAGAGTTCAAGGGACTTCAGCCTGATACATACTTTAAGTCAGAGTGTACACTGATTATTTAGCATCATACCAACTAGGAATCAAAAAGTCTTCTATCAGTTTTCAAAGTAAAGTTAAAAAAATAAGTTTTATTACTTTAGTATTAGCAACACAAGATAAAATACAGTTATGTTACATGGGGAGGACGACTAGGTTTTGAGTAAATTGAAAACTAAATGCATACTGCTGTGACTCCAAAGTAGACAGAATGGCAGCAAGCTGGTATGAGCTCTATGTGGGGATGGAACCTAGAAGAGAGGAGCACCCTACAGTTTTTTTTGGCTCAGTTTTCTTCCCTCTTGCTTCACTCACACGTGGAAAGGCAAGCAAGAATACTTTAGAAAGTAGTTTCTTTAGAAGTTTTAAATTTCTTGCTATTGATACCCAAGAGTTTTAACTTTCAGCTCTTATTCAAATTTCATCATGACACATAGTTAGAATCTATTGTTTATTCCTCCCATGGCAACTTACTGTACAACTAACCTGGCTTTCATAGTGGTTAAACCTTCTTTTTAAACCAGCTAAATTTCTTGGAGTCAATTTCCTGTCCGTTCCCTATTTAAACAGTGTTTACCTTATCAGATAGCAATAGCAGATTTACTGTCTTTCATTATGGTCAGCAATCCATATAATTAAATTGACTAATTAGTAATTAAGTGCAATCACACCACTTTTTTCAGCTCAAAGAGTCTACTTATTGTATGTTGATGGTGTAAATTGCATATTAAATCTATCTAGACACTGACACACTTAAACATCTCTACAGAAATGTGTTTAGAATTACTTGTTTCTAATATCTTATGATGTAAAGCACCATTTGAAAAAAGATAAAATAGTATTGTAAAAACCCCACAAAGGACATAGTAAGATTGCTAATCTTGGAAGCACGACAAGGGGAGGTACTCATCCAGCAACCCACTGAGACAGGCACTTAACTTCCATTTCTTTCTTTAAATATACTTAAGCAGATGTTCCATTTCAAAAACACTATTATTCAGATTAAGATCAATAGACTACCAATTTGCTTTTAAAATAATGAACATTCTTAGAAATATTTTTGGTGGAAACAACCCCCTCAAACTGTGAATACCAATAAACACATGCATCTATATGCAAGTCTCACTTAAATGTGGTCTGTAAAATCCTAGGTCCACTAATATCCGTGTTTATTTTAATCTGCTGCTCTTTTCAGTCACGCGTTTTTTTTTAAAAGTTACATCCTAAGAAAAGAGTACTGAGTTTTCACATTTACTATCCACATAGAAGGAAAGAGCTAAATTTATTACAGCAACTGAGAGCAGTTCCAAGAATTTGCTGTTGCCAAATCTATTGCATTTATGGGGTTTTCCATTTTATAAGTTAACATATGTAGTAAATACTTGAAAGTTTTATCTACACTAGGAAAAAAAATCAGGTATATAACTCCTCCCTATTGGAGCTTCATCAGTGGCAGGGATGATGGAAGCCATAAGCAGTGTAACTACCCCTTAGAAAGGTGGTAAAAATACTAAGAACAAGTTTATGCATGAATTTTGCTAAGGTTAATACAGTTGAAAGGGCGTGTATGCAAGTAACTTTTAAAAAACATTAGTATTGTAATCTACATGTATATTATCTGTGAATCAACTCTTTAGCACAATTAACAGCCAGAAAAAACTCTAAAGCTGAGTCCAATTCACTGGGAAAAATACTTAAAAACCTCTTTTGAAGGCAGCTGAATAAAAGTAATGGATATTTAAATATATTGATATATACAGATGTATATTTAATGGATTCTAAAGTAATACTGGCTTGTTTCAAAGAAGCTTCTGGATAAGATATAGCATTTTAATCAATGTTCTGTATGTTCTACACTGCTACTGTAGATATGACTTACAAATGCTGAAACAGTTCACCATTGCCTTTCTTTTCTCCAAGTGTCAGCATTATTACATTTTCTCCACAAAGTAGATAATTTACATTTTAAATGATGGCTCCAAATTAATCTCCTTATTTTGCAGAAATACCAATGGCCAAACCAAAGGCTTATTGCTATTCAACCGCAATTCTTCTCTACTTTTTAAGCTGCATACTCCCCTATCAATTTACAATCACATACCAGCTGTTTCACTTGCTGTAATATATAATGCAGGGTGCCATCTATTGAAAAATGAATACACAGACTAACTAGTAAAAGAACAAGCTGGAGAGGGAATAAAGAAAAAGAGGATAGTAACAAGCAATGGAGTGAATGCTTCACAGCTCCACAGGAATTCTATCAGTGATAAAATAAATGGTTTCATTTGTTTAACTCAGTCACAACTTTAACTGAAGATCCAATGAAAAATAAAGCACAATAAAAACTGATTAGTAAGTTGGTATGGAATTGAGATCCCCTACATTACAAATAGATATTTAAAATACATTTTGAAAAATCAGGCTTACAGTTTAAAGCACAATGATGAAGAACAGCAAACGTTCCATGCTTCAAACTTTTCATCCAAAACTGGTTTGCACTAGAAAATTGAACTAGACTGTGTACTTTTTAGGAGAAGAAAACATCAAAGCTATCATGTCCTACAAACACTTTCCAAATGCTAGTTTTGCATGTCATGCAGTGGCCAAATTGAGAGGTAAAGCTCTTCTGCTGCATGTGTCTTGTCATTAGCAAAGAACACAAAACCACATCAATGTAAATAGTAAAAATATGCCAAATTAACCGTCACAGAATTCCTAAATATCACTATTTGTGTATTCTTGAAAAGCTGTCCTCTCACAAGGTGTGAGAAAAGCCACAGAAATGTAAAAAAATCAGTCTATAAAGGTCCATAATAATTTTGCCAGCAATTTCAGTTCAGACAGGATGTTACACAAAAGAAGCAACATGATTGTCAGAACCTGCTGAAACATTTTTCTGCATTACAGCAACTGGGCCTTGCTTTCAGAAGGTCCGATGGACTTCAAGTAGCTATATACTGAAATTCAAGCCCAAAGTACCTACATCAACCTAAAATAAAGTATTTTAGTGAAGTTCCCTTTATTTGAAAAAATAAATATGCTTTCCTCCTTGACTGCTTAAACTATGAAGAAAAAAATTTAAGTTTTCTTAGAGGGGAGGAATAGGGTGCTGTTTATACCTCAGAGAGAGATAAAAAGTAGGTAATTTTTCTACAGTGAAGTATTTATCTGTTCAGCTTTTTAATTAGTCCATTTGTCATACTCTGCTGTACATTGAAAACCATTATAACAATTATGTGCCCTATTCAACTGAGATCAAGGGTAGAAAGAAAGCAATCTAGGGGGCAACTTACGATTAGTGACAGCTTTGAAATAAATATAGAAACAATTAATATCTAAATGAACTGAAATCTGTGCAAGCATATCTAGTGCTTACATCTGCTTAAATTCCTGCCCCGTCACTGGAAAAGTGCCTTGTACACATAGTTCAGTATCAGGAAGAAGAACTAAGAACTGACAAGAGATACTGTCTTAAAAAAAGACTTATCAGATACCTCATAGACTACATTAATCCTGTCTCAAAGATCTTTGTAAAGTGGTTGTCTGAATCACTACAATTTTTTTGAAATGTACAGTATTTATAGAAAGATACCTGATGAGGACCTCTGACAGTTGTCCCAGCAGCTTCTAAAGAAGAAAAAATTACTTCAGGTACACCGTGGTTCGTGTGCGTAGGTACAAATGTGAAACCAGTGTCTGTTGTTTTTAAACGTGTTTTGTCACGAGTATTTTCTATGGGCATGTTTGCATGATTTGGGGGGTTTGTTTTGTCAACAGTAGTTAAGCTTTGTAAAGCTGAGGTCATGAGATCAACTCCATGAGCTTCAAATGAGTTAGGTTCCAATTTATTGAGGTTAACAGCACGGTCTCTGTGCTCCAGGTTAAAATGATGATCTTGAAGCATGTTTTCAGCTATACCAGTACAAGGAACTGTTGGTTTTTCCTGAGTGCTCTGCAAGAAAGCAGAGTCATTGTCTGTAGGTGGAAACTTGACATTAAATTTAGAAAGTGATTCTACAGAGTTGTTGTCCTCATCTTGGCCCACTCCTCTTGGTGTGATAGATGTGATGCATGATGCACCTCTATTTATATCCTTTATAACCCGAGGCTTAAAAAGCTCTTCTGCTTGTTCATCAGTTTTATCAGTACACTGTATCGGCATGGAAAACTGTATTTCTGTGAAGAAAGAGTGAAGAAAACATTAAATAGTCCACTGAAGTATAGTTATTAAAGGTGTGGTGTTAGAGTATTTTTCCTGAGAGGTTTTTGATCTTCCTTCTTGGTTTTTTGACCTTTATTTTTTCTCTTTGAAATCAGTTTGAGCTATAGTTCTCTTTCACAAACATTAGCTCTGACACAAAAGCTATCAGAACAAAAATAAAAGGAAATAATTCTGTTCTAATAATTCTATTTCTCTTTGATTTATGGCTGTAAACATTTTCATTTTATTGAAAATTATGTTGTCCCATACTCTTAACACATACTTGCATATATTTACTGAAGTGTTCTGGCAGAAGCAGAAGCTGGAACCAAAACCATTTCACACGGTGCCAAGAACATGCTAGGCACCATAAGCATGATTTTAGAAGGTATTCAGGTACCAAACTCCCATTGGTTTCCAAATTAATTAAATATTTAAACTGAATAACTATTCATACGTGGGACTATATTTTCCCTTTGTTTTGAGAATTCCCCCTTATTAACAAAAATGGTAATAATATATATGGTTACTCCTGAGCACGTGAGAGAATAACTTCCGTACACATTTATTGTACAGCAGCCTTCTGACATCACTCAGATATTGTAGTAATGTGGGCCACAGAAGTAACAAATCAAGCAGATTAAATCTGTATCATGTATAGCTTTTCACACAGTTGAGTTAGGCACTTATTTAAGGAAAACAAATCCATTCTGAAATAAGTTGCCAAGCACTCATGCCCCAAAATTCCCACCCCTAAATAATAAAGTTTAGTAGTGTACAATCAGAATATAACAACACAGTTCAGACATAGCAATTTGAAGCCACAAGTACACATTAGCACTTCATGTAACAAAACTTCAGTAATGGTATAACCTAAGTTAGAAGCAGGTGCTGAAATCGGCATCTTTTGCTTCACCTGTGTAAGTTTGGTAGGTGTTTTTTGAAATCACTTGAGAGTCTGATCCTATGATTAAGAAAAGCTAGTAGGGAATACCCATAGTAGCTTACATTATATTAAATGTAAGCATTAGCAGAACCGGACATTCAGGATCTCTTCCAGTTGCAACAAAAATCAAGACTTTCTTGTTTTCAGGAAATGTTGGATCAAGCTCTTGTCCCATATAACAAAACAGTATTCAAAAGTCTGCACAAGGAAGTCTAGAAAGTTAAGTCCTCTGACTGTCCTCAGTCCAGCAGTTTTCCTCTAACAGAAATGGGGCTAGAGACATTCATAACAGATATCTTTTGAACTGACAGCTAAATTAAAAGCTAGCAAGTGCTGTCATTCACACAATATGATGGGATAGCACATGTAGTTAAGTGCCTGCCTCTCACTCCAAGGGACAAAACAATTACAAGAACCATTGATGTGATGACTGTCTTTTATAGCATGTGATTTGGAGCATTCGTCATAGAATGCCAAAACTGGCGGTGCGTTTTCTTGGTGAAATACTGAGCACCATGTGAACAGACTTGAAAAAGGCAGATGGTAAACAGTGGAAGTACTTCTATGTATGTGTAATTTACAGTATTTTCAAATATAAAGCAAAGCTTTCAAACAGTTGAATCACAATAAGAGCTTAAGTATGATATTACCAGTTTCAGGTTCTGGCTTTATCTTAAATTTACTCAGTTGGTCTGTTTGTTCTCTGGCTAGCATACATATTCGATGACACTCTTCTCTCATGTCCTGGAAAATAGTCTCCAGATTCTCCCTGGAAAATCAAAATCGTAAATTAAAGAGTCAACCAATTCAGCTTGTTGTGACCTTTAATCTAGTCACGCCCGCAAAACAGAGAAAAACAATAGTGTAAGCTACTTTTCTTGGATACCTTGTTCCTCAACATATGTATAGATATTTTTGTTCTCCTCAGTAAAAGCAAGCAGAAAAGGGAAAAGAAACTCTTGTCAAAGAGCTGTTTAATCATATCATACACACATACATTCAAGTTTAGGGCCTGACCCTGCAAGAACCCCTCAAAAAAATCCAGGCTTTACGTTTCTTTCAGTTCCCTCAGGTATTTTGTGGAACAGCTTATCTTTCACAAGGGTACTGTTGCCATCTCATTCTAGGGAAAATAAGATGCTGCTGCTGTGAACGTTAATTGTTTTCCATTGTTTTCTGTGCACTTCAGACTTTGCAGGAGAAGGAACACACAAGCATTTGTTACTGTTCCTTTCTTCTCTGTCTACCTGACATTTTGGAGAGGGGCTCGTGAACTCGTTCCTTCTCTGTTTTATACAATATCACATGATTTTTCCTTTTATTTTGAGAGATTTTTTTAATTATATCTTTTCCAGAGTATCATATGGACATCTGATATTTGGTTATCTGCACTGAGAATGGTAAAAATAATTCTTCATGCTGGTGTGAGTTTTATCTGCCCAAAGGCAGTATGTTATTCAGGTACTGATACATCCATAAAATTTCATTGTGAAATTTTCATAAACTTGCTGAGTAATTTATACTTCTAAGCAAATATCATGGATTTTATAAAACGAACTTCAAGGATGAAAAAGTGGAGTCGGTGACAAACTGGATGTGTTCTCTTTTGCATCTTTGTATCAAAAGAGCTCAAAAGGGATTTTTCTTTAATCCAGTGAATTGTTTTCCTTTTTATTGCTTATTTATATAGCAATCAGGAGTGTCACGAGCTGTGTTCCTACTTCTGCTGTGCTTCTCTTTTTGAAGACACAAATGTCTATTTGTGTCTCATTTGAAAAAAAAATCTACAGAAGGAGTTAAAGTTGCTACAGTTAACACATTCTGACCATTTTTCAGGTGTTTTGATAAGAAATTAAAAAAGACTCAACACAAGTTTCTAATTGGAGCTTTAAAATATAATTATCATTAGATGAATCAATCTTAATTCGCTAGACATTTGTGATACTATAATCTTACTTGTGTAAGATTACCAGTAATCTTACCAGTCACATACCTCTTTCCAAGAAAACAGTAAAGTAAGGGAGCTATTTGAGAGGAGGGAGACAGAAGACAGGTAAAGGTTTTTCATTTTTTAGGTATAAATCAGTAAAGACAAAAAAGTCTTTATCATATCACAGTCTTATTTCCTTTCTTTCTTATCATAAAGCAGTAGTGAGTCAGACTAAAGATCCACGTAGTTCACCTAGCCTATGTCTGAGAGTGGCCAAAAGCAGATGCCTAGGCAAGAGTATAAGAAGACAGCAAGAGTTTATGATACTTTTTCCTAATAGTCTCCTAGCCTCACCTTAGAGAATCTTCTACTTGACCTCAGCAAAATTGTTAAAAGTGGTATCCTGTGAAAAACGCAAACCTAAGACTTTGGTCAGTATTATTCCCAAAACACTGGCAGAACAGGCAATACTTGCTTAGGAAATATACTGCTTTTGGTCTCTTGGTCATAACAGCTGGCTTCAGCTTACAGATAAACCTGGTTTCAAACTCTCTCATTTAGGATGGATCAGGCCAAGAATTACTTCTTCATGCTGGCTATCAGACCTCCTCCTGGCAGTGCAGCAGACTCCTCTGCTGTGCTGCTATCAGTTAATCCATTATGGTTGTACATTCCTGTTCTGAAGAGTGTTAATGCAACGGAGCTAATGCTTATCCAAAACCCAGCATTAACGTCCACTGCTGTTTCCCACAGAGTTTAGCCTCCTGCTGAACCAACTGGCTATTTTTCTTCCTCCCAATTTATCCCTGCATACTTGCAAAGCCCCAGCTATGTTTCCACATAGTTGCTGGCTTTATTACCTTCCCACACCAGCTCTTTGACCTCTGCTGCTCCCCCCTCCCCACCCCCATCCATTTTTTAAAGTACTGTGTAGAAAAGAGGGAAATAACTGGTCTTATTTAATGGCAGAAAAGACAATGAGAAGGAAATTTAAAAAATGCTGCAAAAGTATTTACCTTTCAGGCATAGGTGAAATACCAGAGATCCCTAGAGATAATTCAGGCTTATCTGGAACAACTTTCTTACTTTTCACCTTGAAGTCAAATATGAAAATATTGATCACAGGTTAGGATATTAATTTTGCTCTTCATCCTGATATGAATAAAAGTGTCATGGGATCCTTCACCTAGTCCTTCTGGAAGGTCTCAAAACATTCACAAAATGACAAAAGCAGTTTTTTACTGTTTGTGTGAAACCCCTATTTTTAGTTTAACTTAGCAACTCAGTGTGGCATTCCTCTGCTCATACTCCCTTGAAAGGAAACTGGTTCTAAGAATATTGCTTGACTGTAATTCTGTTTCAATCATGTATAAGGTAAGATTATGTATTGTGTATAAGCTTGTTAGTGAGGTAGCCAGCTATTTTAGCTCTTAACAATCATTATATTCACCAAAATTTTCAATGAACACATCACAAGTTAGAATGTCAAGAGTTCTAGCAGGTTTTAAAGTAAGTTATTAACTTTGACTACCACCTTGTGGTTCACCCTAGTATTACATAGTTTTAAACCTGCCAGGCATTAAGAAAAGTATTTATAATAACCAGTCATTAAGCTGCAGTTCCACTAAATCTACATTACCAGATGGGCTGGGCAGTTCATATGTGCTCCAAATCAGACACAGAACTTGATCATATGACTGCCAAGTCAGCTGATTTCAATGATACATTGGTTATAATCACAGACCCCACAGCCTACAGGTTTGTCTTACCTTTCACTGGAGTGTAACTGCAGCTCCTGTAGACATATTTAAGCTGCTGTATACCTAGCAACATGGGTTACAAATGCTTGCCACAGTAAGTTAAGCAATTAGACTTGGGAATTCTAATAGCAACAAGTTATGTGCTGCTGTGCTCCTACTCTTACCTACGTTTACTTTAAATTAGCTAGCTAAAATATGTTTACATAGTTAGATTCACACTGGTGACTGCACTCTAGCTATCCCACAAGGACAGACTAGCAGTCAGGATGCTATTCTGTAACAAAAATAAAAGTGAAAATATCAAGTCAAACTTGGTGAAACTTCCAACTGAAAATTATAAAACAGAAATACTAATCTGCAGTTTTTACAAATACTAACATTTTAATGACATAACATAAAAATAATTAACACACAAACCAACCGATATGTATTTCATAGTTTGGTGTTCCCCATGTGCTTTATATACTTTAACGATTTCATAGTAATTATATAATGCTGAAATTTAAAATCAGTTTCTTAGAATAATTAGTATAAACATGTTTGAAAGAAGTAATTATTTAACAAATTTCCTTTTTCCATTTTACTCCTATTTGGTTTCTTATCTTACCTCCCTTTTATACGTTGGCATCTGTATGCCCTTTTGTGCTTCATTTAATTCTTTCAATTTGCTTTTCAGAGTTCTTATTTTATCTTCTTGGTTGGAAATAATAGATATAAGCTTCCTTTCCTTTTGATTGTTTTTGTCCTCAAGTTGCTTCAACTTCATGCTCTCACTTTCTAACTGTTCCTAAAAAATAATTTTAGAAACACCATTACAATTAATAGAATTGAGGCTTGTGGAATATCATTATTCAGGAGTCTGGAATAAGCTAAATTAAAAAATTTCTGCAACACAAGTAAGGGCCAGTCTTACTTATTACATTATTAATTTTAAACTGGTAGTAAAGACCTTCTTCCACGACACATAGACGTAACTCGTCATAGATGGTTACTCAAAACAAGTGTATGTTCTGAATTTATGGGAGTTTTATTAGTGTTTATAAAAAATAACGACACTCTCTTGGTTACTTACTATATAATTTACATTAACATTTTATGTACAATATATTGTATATACAATATATAAAATAATATTTATTTCATTAATTTCAATCAATCTTAAACAATTTTGAAGATGGTGATATTCTGCAGCTACCTTAATTTTCAAGCAGACCCAAGAATAGAATCATAGAATCACAGAATATCTCAAGTTGGAAGGGACCCATAAGGACTATTGAGTCCACCTTCCTGCTCCTTGCAGGACTACCTAAACCTATACCATATGACTAAGAGCATCGTCCAGACGCTCCTTGAACTGTAACAGGCTTGGTGCCGTGACCACTTCCCTGGGGAGCCTGTTCCAGTGACTGACCACCCTCTCAGTGAAGCGCCTTTTCCTGACGTCCAATCTGAACTTCCCCTGATGCAGCTTCATTCCATTTCCTTGTGTCCTATCGCTGGTCACCAGAGAGAGATCAGCACCTCCTCCTCTGCTGCCCCCCTTGAGTAAGTTGTAGACTGCCATGAGGTCATCCCTCAGCCAAGTTTTCCCAAGCTGAACAAACCAAGTGACCTCAGCTGCTCCTTCTAAGTCTTGCTCTGAGACCTTTCACCATCCTGGTAGCCCTCCTTTGGACACACTCTAATAGTTTGATGTCCTTCTTATATTGAGACACCCAAAACTGCACACAGTGCTCGAGGTGGGGCTGCACCAGTGCAGCGTAGAGTGGGACAATCACCTCCCTCAAACAGCTAGCTATGCTGTGCTTGATGCACCCCAGGACACTGTTGACTCATATTCAACTTGCCATCAACCCAAACCCCCAGATGTCTTTCTGTGGGGCTGCTCTCCAGCCTCTCATCCCCCAGTTTGTACGTATAACCAGGATTATATTGCAAATATTGCAGTGCTATGAAGATTTGTGAAATAAAAAGCAGTGGCTGGCCCCACTTCAACTATTCTTCTGGTAATTCATGGAATTTTTATGTATGTGGGCTTTTTGGTGGAATGAAGAATGTAACAAACAATTTTTTTTTAATATGCATAAAGATAGTCCTTGGACAATTTTCAAGAAACAACCTATGGTTAAAAACTGTGGCTATGAAAGCCTTATAGTTGTCAGTTTATGAAATCTATACAAACACTGATCTTGAAGTGTATCAAGTGTCACAAAAAGTGGCCTGAAACCCCATGTCTGTCTCTGCAAGAGAAGTAAGCGCAAAGGGTTAATTCTGCAAGAAGTAAGGTAAGTGAAATGCAGTAAGATAGTCTGGAGACAGGTAGAGCAAGATGAAAGGGAAAGAAGCAAATAAGTGCTTTTTCAAGAACATTTGTTTTATTTACAAATAGACCTAAATAGGGTGAGGTTGTGCATTTGGAGATTAGGTAGGTAGGGGCTACTCTACTAGACAATGACAGCCATGTAGGGATAGGTCCAGAGCCGGTCCACAGAGACACTGGGTGGTTAAGCATGGATGTGTGTATATGCAGTTGACACAACAGTTTAGCCTCAAAAAGTTATACTAGCTCCATTAAAAAAACCCACAGAAAAATGGCTTTGAAGGCATTGGTTTTTTTTCTTTGTTTTCAGTTGTGACTTTAAATAGTAAACCTACGCTAAGAGCTTCAATGCAACTCTGGACTTGGGTGGTATCTCAGGGATCCAGATTAAGCCTCTTCTGCACAGTAGGTTCAAAACATTGCCTAAAATTGGGATATTTCTATCCCAGCAAAACTCTGCTCTCACCATCATCTGCAGATCTTACATATCCCATTCTTTCAACCTTTGAATTGACAAGGTATTTCTGCTTTAGTGTTGCTAACTTCCTTAATCCTAACTCTTCTTCCATGCCTTGCACTTCTGGCAGGTGGTATAGGGAATACATGTATAGTCCAAGGACAGATCATGAAACACTTTCTATACTCTTCTAGGGTGGAATCTGTATACATCATGGTAGGTAAGAATCCAGGGAAGCAGATGAAAAAAGCCCAAACAAACAGCAAAAAACAGGAGAAAGATTTTTTGATATAGTTCTGGAAAACAAACAAACAAACAAGACGACTGAAGATTTTAGCCTGAAGAACCCATACATCATCTTCTATAACTGATGCTACAGCAGGTAGATTTCTTTTTCTCAAATGGCACAACAAGAACACTAGGAAGAATTATAGTACTATGAAGCACAGAAAGTTCAAAGCAAGTTAAGGAAGTATCTGGTGAATGAGAAAAGACAATCATATCTAGTGATGTGGGAAAAAAATAACAATTTATGTTAAGAGGAGATGGGGACATGCATAAAAGTATTCTTATCAGATCTGAAAATACTTTGAAGAAAGTTATAACAGGGCCAGATGCTGGACATAACTTTATAACTATATACCTTTTCCATGTTCTTTAAAGACTACAAAGTCACAGTAGCTATAGTATAGGGAACTGCTTTTTGCCATTCCAGGAATGGGAAGGCAGTGATATTCTATGGTATGGGTTCACAGACCCCAAGCTACCACAGAGCCATTACTTGGTCACAAGGTTCCCAAACATTCCACGGTGAAATTCCATTTTCCGTTTAAAAAGCCAATGGGACACAGCTTCTCCTGTATTTGCCTTTGAAAATGATTTGCTGGAGATCCAAACACCTAGGAAAAAGCTTATGTTCAAACACAACACTTGCCCTTGAAGAACAACTCCATCTTAAGGACAGTAAAATAACTCTTTCACTGAGCCTGTAATACAGCATCAATCTGCACACACATAATTTATCTGTTTGGGAGTATTACAGCTCCAAATAACATGTGGGCTTTCAAAAGCTTTCAGATAACTGGGAGCACTGAGGTAATGGTCAGTAGTTCTCTTCTGTTTCTCCTACATTGTCCTGCAGGAAATGGGGACAAGACTTAAGCAAGCAATGAGAAAAGCCACGTGGGAACCAATGCGAGAGGAGCCATACAACATGTTGCAATGAAGATAATATCAGTTCATAGTGATGTAAATCATCATTCTTGTGTGCTGTCAGAACACCACACCAGGAAAAACACTGGAGAAGCAATTACACTTTTTGGGATCTTTCAATAATACAGCCCTTCATAGCTTGATGATCTTACAGTTTCTAATACTGACTGAGTTTGGGTGTGTGCAATGGTAACATTTATAAACTGGCTGAAGTTTATAAAGCTAATGCCATGATAAATAAGTATGTCACACAGGTCATACCTGCTCAGTTAAGTATTTGGCCACACAATGGATCTTTTAAGCATGCTGGTATTAGCAGCCAGCAAAAAGATTACATCTGTATTATGAACAGATCAGTATATTCTCTTTTGGAAAGGCTTTATAGGATCAGAGGATAATTCAAGTTGGAAGGGACCTCAAGGGTTCTCTAGCTCCTAATCAAAGCAGGGTCAGTTACAATGTCTAATCAGGTTACTCAGTTTGGTCTCGAATTCCCCAAGGATGGAGACTGCACAACCTCTCCGGGCAACAATTTCCAATACCTGGCTGTCCTCGTGGTGTAAAATTCTCCCTTATATCCAGTCTGAACCTTTCATGTTTCAGCTGCCCATTGTCTTTCATCCTCTTGCCATGCACCACCATCAAGAGCCTAGCTCCATCTGCCTGATAACCTCAACGTAAGTATTGGAAAGCTATTAGCTCCCCCTGAAACCATCTCTTCTCCGGGCTGGACAAATCCAGTTTCTGCCACTTCTTCTCATGGGGTATGTACTCAAGCCCCCAACTATCTCAGTGGTGCCTCTGCTGAACTCACGCTAGTTTATCCATGTCTTCCCTGTACTGGAGGTCCCCAAACTGGATGTAGTATTCTAGATACAGTCCAATGAATGCTGAATAGAGGGAGATACTCGCCTCCCTGCATGTGCTAGCTGTGCTCCTGTTAACGCAGCCCAGGAAGCTGTTGCCCTTCTTTTCTGCCAGGACACACTGCTGGCTCATGTTCAGCTTGCTGTCTAACAAGACCCCAGCTCCTTTCCAGCAGAGCTGCTCCACAGCCAGTCAGTCCCCAGACTATACTGCTGCAAAGGCAGCTCCTTTTATTTTTCCCTGAAGTGTGCTACAATGGCCTGTTTCTGTGGCTTCCTAGGATAAAGTGTCAGATGGTTTAAAGGAAAAACACTATTCAACTGATGTTGAATATAAGTGGTCTCAGGGAATATTAACTGTAACTTTTAACAGTTTAACCACAAACTCTTTATTATTGGGTAGCGATAGCTTAAACAGATGAAGCAATAAGAAAAAAGGCTATCGATACCAGAATTTCTTATATCAGGGCCTAACTAATCCTACTGCATACATCATACCAGCAGCAAAGAACTGTTAAATGCATAAAATTGTCAGCTAGCATAAAACCATGAAGTACAGCTTTCTTTGCATCAAAGACAGGAAACAAAATGACACTAGAGAAGCTGGTATTGACTGGAACACGCAACTCTACAAGACTGCTGCAGTAGCTGCTCTTAGTTACTTAAGTCTTTTTAGCACCATAATTTTGAGCACAAAGATGACTACCATATATGTGCCATTCCTCTGCTTGTCCTGCACAAAAGAAGACCTAAACGTTTATTGCAAGATGAACAGTCTTGTATACCATATGCATCATTAATTTCTGACACACAGTTTCCTCCCCTTTTTCATGGCACAAGAAATTCTGATCAACAAACTCACATGGTGTTTAATACTGAGATTCTTGACCCAGGACAATATGAACATGAGCATGTTCTCCTGTCACAGGTATTGACTTTAGCTTCATGTTTTATGGAGTTTACAAGGATTCTGATGTCTGACTCTGTACTAAAAATAGCATGCAGAAGAAGCTTTACTTGACATTGTCTAATCTTGCTTACTAAGGTTTTCTGTTGGCTGGGCAGCTTTGGCTCTGAAACAGTAACTAGATCCGCATTCTTCCTAGTTAATAAAGTTTAGCCAGGCTGTATTCAAAAACAGGCAGCAATTTAGGTCCCTTTGGTCTCCTCAAGCAGGGGACTGAAAAAAATTTTATAATCTTGTATATAGTTTGGTACTGACCAACAAGACACTCTGGTCCACTCACCTCTTTCAGTGAAGATGAATGTGAACAAAAAACCCCAAAACATTTTATGACACACTGGCAACAGAATTTGACAACAGCAGGCAAAATACACAAGTATGGCCACATACTAGAAAACACAGAAAAGCTAACTCCTCCTTCATTTTAAACCTCTGCAATTTAAGCTCTAACCATGCACCTATTACAATCAACCCAGGATTTCTATTAACTTTACTGGAGGATAGAATATAGTCCACTGAGAAATCCCAATGGACTTAGCAAAAGACAGTTTCAATAGGTATTGATAAACCCAGGCACCTCCAGCCACGGGAGAAAATCTGAGTTTCAAGGACAGGAAGAAACAGCAACATTTTAACTTAAAGATCGTAATCATAATTTATTATCTGGAACTGTACATTTTGCAAGCCTGAAATTTTTGGTGGAGAAGTAGAATAAAGCGGTTAATGCAATAGAGGACAATGGCTGTAGACATAGTTTATTTAGTTTAGAGCAGAATGTGGCTAGAATATGATTAGAAAAACATAGGCTTTCAAACAGAATATTTGAGCTTCCAAATTTGAATAGCTGAAAAAGCCAATACTTTATTGAATCAGATACAAGATGACTATACTGGGTCAATGACAGGATGATGGATTTTTGGTCTAACAGATGTCAAAATATGATGTCTATGGAAGAGTACAAGAAAACAGGAGGCATTCATGATACATCCTTTAATAAATTTCCAGACCTTCTTAGTAACAGCAGAAACTATTACTATGTATTTATTAATATATATTAAGTTCCACTGGTTGACTGCCTATCACATGAAGAATCAGCTCCTTTTGCCCTTGCCCTTTTTTTTTTGAACATGGCACATCAGTTTATTTTTTTTTTTAACTTTATTTATTAAGAAAGACAGAGAAGTGGGAACTCTTAGGTTAATTTGATGTGGTCCTGGTGATTTGCTATTGTTAATTTTCCCCAACTTGTTCCATACATTCATTCCATGCAGTTTACCTTTTTATCCATCATACATCAGAAGTTCTACATTTAACAAGTAAAAAAAAGGAGCTGCCATAAAAGCATATAAAGCATTTATCACAATACAATCAACTTTCCATCATCTTCAACAGAAAGTTGGGGTTATATGGTTCTCCTCCCCTGAGTTTATTCCATAAAATGAGGACTTGTGTACAGAGACTGCTGTGTATCTCCACTTATAGCTAGCCCGTGAACGGCATGGCCAAGACACAGCCAGAGCTAATAGAAGTGTGCATACCTCTGCTGTGCTGTCTGGACATCTTTGCATCACTCTTGCCAGGTTAGCAGAAGCTTACCAGGCACAACACCAAATATTAGGGTCCTCCTGGTATTTTTTCCAAAAGCATATAATCCCTATGAAATTGGAAGGATGGTGCAGAGATATCCACGTGCCTCTGCAGAAGCCAGCCTTGGTCCAGTCAAACACATTTTCCTCAAGCTCCACACTCTCAACGCTTAGAGTAAGAGAGCTACTACATTGCCAATAACAGGAACATAGAGGAGACTGGGTCAACCTGACTTTGCATGGGTTTAAATCTCTACTGATCCCCTCTGAAAAGACTTTGTTTGTATAGCACTGTGCCTGGATTTAAATGCAGACAGACCGTATAGTTGATTCTGCATGGAGTTATATTAGAAATCTTTCTGTTCACGGCACAGATGAAGCAAAATCCAGATGAACTACTTATTGCTGAGATGTAACTGCACAAAAAATGCAGGTAAAGACAAATACCTTACATTCCATTATGAAAATAGACCCTGAAATAATGATACCAGCTTCTCATGCATTGCCTGTGATCTTCTGTATTTCTCAGTGTTTCCCCATATAAGAGCAGATAACACATCTTCCTTTCTCCTATTCATTATATGACTAAGTTACTTAAAACTATTGTCCTTGAGCAAACATTCAGAAACAAGAGTATGAAATACTAGACTTGGTCAGGTCTCCATATACAACCATAACACATAATTTTTATCCAACTCAAGACAGAGAAATGCAAAGATGTTCCATCAAAGAATTAACCCTTCAGCTGTGTTGTACTCCAAATAAATGCAAAGATTAGGAAAGAAATGATATCTTGTGATTACAGATTCTAGTGTAGAAAAATTACATGAAGACTTCTTTTAAATAAAAAAGGACTGTATATAAATCTTTGGTAACAATACATTTAAAATGTTTGCAAAGGCTTAGTCTCAAATGAAATTCTGTCAAGATAATTAAGCAAGCATCAGTAATCCAACGAAATTATTTTTAAATTAACATTTCTGATAAAAAAAAGCATTTCTGTGAATTTAGCATAATTAATTTGTTTATAGCTCAGGTTTAGGAAACAAATATTGAAATTGATTCTTTTTAAATACAATGCCTGATTTCATACAAGGGTCTTTTTATGACCCTTACAGGGTCCCTGCTATGGAGATTCATATTAAAAAATAAGAGATCTTATGTTACAAGACAGTCCTCATAAACACAGTAGGATGACTTAGGATAAGAACAATGCAACTCTGTGCATCTCTGTCACTGTCTTTGTTCAATATGCAAAATCCATTCAAGGTATTTCCCACCTGTTCTGCACTATTGCTTTACTCTTACTCCGGTTACTCTGAACAGGCTGTAGTGAAAATCTCAGTGAAGAAAGGCAGAAGAGACATTGTATTAAAACTGACTATTTAAAAAACCCAAACAAATAATCAGTGGCTTCAGAGCAATCAACAGTTCACTTTCCACTCCACCACTTTTTAAGTGCAGATTCTCCATTTCTTGCAAAAATACACAGACTGGTTGCAATGTGAAAAGCTCTTGTGAGAGAAAGTGAAAGCCCCTTCTTGACCACTGGTTTTGGCAGGTTAAGAAATAAATAAGCAAGTAAGTTCCTACTTTGTGATCAAAACTATTCTAGGGAGCTTGATGGCCAAACAATGATTGCACTGGGAAGGATCAAAGACAAATGCTTAGTTCACCTAAGCAGACCGCAGTGGCACAACACTCATGCAGTTCAGGTGAGGATCTTGTATTAGAAGAAGTGCTGTTCAAAGCACTGGTGAAAATCTCACTTATCTCTTTAGGTTTTCATAGTATACTCACAGCACAAATGCTATCTTATGTTAGACATACTGCAGGCGACCATACCTTTAAGAGTTTTTCTCTTTGCTTTGCTACGTTCAGTTTTTCAGAGAGCTGGCTGAAAGATAAGTTGGAGGTTTCAATGTCTTCATGCATCAGAATGTAGGGATGTGCATTACCTTAAAAAAAAAAAAGCAGCTGATTGTCACTGCATTTTTCCCCAGCCAGCTTTTAAGTACAAGCAAAATTAAAAGAAGGTAGGCTTATATTAACTTCTTTATTTTCTTTGAGCAAGCCTCCACACTAAACAAGCAAGAGAAGACCAATTCTGTGCTTAGAGACAATGCAAGACTAAACCAGCAATAAAGAACATACATGTACTCTTAAAAATAAAAGCCAAGCACTTTGCTAGTATTTATGAAAACCAGGAGTGTTAGGCTAGTGTGAATAAATATTTAATGAGCATGGCAGATTAACACATGGTTACTTTGACTCTTTTCTCTTATTTGTGTAATACACTCAAACAGTGGAAAATTATCCATCAATGGCTACTGCATTTGAAAGAGAATTACCTGCTTATAAAGCTTTGGTTATCCAATAAGATCAAGATCACAAGACTCATCTAACATAAAAGACATATAACCATAGCACTCACATCTAGAACAACCTATGAGCTAAACTTACTAACAGATAATTGTAAAATTAGTATGCAACAATTTTATTTTTAATTCTAGTGAATGATTTGAACCCGCCATAATTTCATAACTTTTATTGGCTTCAGTGTAAGCAGGTTCTACATCTAAAGAAAATCTCACCACTTCTTGAAGAGGATAAAGAGAGACCTCAGAAGTGTTGCTCTTTATAAATAGATTTTGAAACTGCGCATTTGTGTTAACTCTCATGTTCACAGAAAAGTATGATACTGCTTTGAGAGATGTATATTGTAAAAACCTGAAGCAACAAAGTCAGAGCTATTCATCAGTGCAGCACAGCATAAGAAGAAATAACAGGCAAACTGGAGTACATACCTCTATTAGCATTCAGAGCAGCTAACTGTGATTTCAGTTTTGCAATAATGCTGTTTTGAAGCTCTATCTTTTCCTGCTGTTCACGTATTTGCTGCATGTAGTTTTCTGTCTGCAAATATAATTTAATTAGCATTACTCTTACTCTGTTTTGACTAGGGGTCTCCAATTTGGCATATAAAAAGCAGCTCTGATTTTTAAAGATAATTGTAGTTGTGGACCTCTGCGTGAAAACCCAACTACAGTCACCTTTGGCAAGTCCATATTTTTGAGACTGCATTGATTAGAAAAGGTACTATGGGAAATAAATCCTGATTTTCAGTAACTATTTCAACTGTGGCAATTGTAAAGGATAGGATAACTTCTAAGTTAGGATTCTTTATTCATAGCCATAGAACACATCAAGTTTAAAATTAGAATTTTAGTATTCTTCAGAATGCTGGTCAGTTAGTTTATCTATAGAAAGATTAATTTTCTTCCCCCATATTTTCTGATAAATAAATTAGATTTTAAATCAACATTGCTTATGCCATACAACAGATATTTTGTAAATAACTTTAATTGCCTATGGACAGAGTTTTGCCTGTTCTGTTGAATGTAGTAGACTTGTTTTTCTAATCTAGAAAACAGGGTGGGGAAGGCAAGCAAGCAGCCCCATTCTTCGTCTAGCCATACTCCATCTCATGCTATAAACAGGCCCTACAGAGCCTAGTAAAACTGCTGACATTTCACCAAAGTGTATAAATATTGTTAGACAGCCAGTTAATTGAACAAATGGTCAGGTGGCAGGAAGATGCTAATATTCAAAAACTATTATTTCATTAGCACATGCCTAATGTTGCAGTTATGGTAGTGCTAAAAACAAGCAAGAAAACTTGTGAAGTCCCAGCAAGGAAACTTACAGGAATGCACTGAATTTTTCTGAAATTAAGAATATGTCTATTTACTGACCAGGTCACGACCTGCAACAAGACTAGGCATTGTTTTCATGTTTATTCATAATTTATCCATACTTATTCATAGTTTATCCATACTGCTGTCTAATTCTCAAATCTCAATTGCATTTAAATTCCACACCCCCCTGCTGCCCAATGTGCTTGTCTGCAAAGCAGGCAGGAAAAGAATCTACAAGGAAAATTTATTTTGAAAGGCCAGGTAGTAGTTGTACTACGAGAGTTTATTTAAAAAAAAAAAAGTGATCAAAGAGCAGTACACTCCAGCAGCTATAAGAGACCTCATGAAGCAGAAAAATCACATAGAACCAAATTGAAAATGTACAACAGCAATGTCTTGTCAACACTTCTGTACAGAGCACAGACATGACAGCTAAAACAGACAGAAGAGAAGATGCTTTTGACAGCCAGTGTGCACAAATTATTCCTTGAGTCAGATGGCAGCAACAAGTTACCAACTAGAAGATCTGCATGACAACCAACCATCCATCTGTATCAAACACCATCTGGCCAAGATGACTCTGGCTTCTGTGTGCTTGACATGGCTCCCAGCTCCAGAGACTGGCAAAACAAGTGGCCTATCGGTAACTTAAGTAGTAAACTGTTAACAACAGAATGGTGGACAATCCAACAATGTGTGAAAGCCACACAATGAACAGAGGAAGTTACTAAACTAAGACACTGTACAAAGGTCATTCAAAAATCAGGAGTTTGGTTAAAAAACCTGAAAAACAACACAAGCAAAAGCCCCCCAACTAACTGTAGTATCAACTCTTCTTGAAAAAATACTTTTGTTCTCTTTCGAAGTCATGAAATCCAACTACTGAAAGTTTGATTAGGACAAAGATTTGAACTGGTAGCAATCCTTTATGAAAGGCTTTTTTTTAAATTTCTGAGCCAGAGAAAATGCAGAGAGAAATCTTGCAAGTGGTCAGTTCACTTAACACTGATGATCTCACACACTTCTCTGGTTTTCTTCCATAGGCTTTAGAAGGGCTATCTGACCTTGTACTTGATGTCTTGTTTCTTGGGCAGAAGTTTCTTTCATGTACTGTTAGATGATCCAGGAGTATTAACCTGACTGGTTTTCCTTTAAATAATTAATTGTTTGTCATAAGAGACAGAATTTAAAAGATTCCCAAACATTCTAAAATGTGTTGCCTTTTGTTAAGTCAGTGGCAATGTCAGCACAAAAAGTACTGACATGCTACTTGTGCTTGTTCAGTACAGAAAATGCTACAGATTTGCACCAGCACTGCTGCAACAGACTATGAATGGAGATAGACTGCACAGTGGATGATTGCACACATGACTGACTTGATACCTGTTCTGCAATGCCTTTGTTAGTTTATTTTGCCATACAAGGGGATGGCAAGATTGTGTCCAGATATCAGAATATTCTCTAGTAGACCTTTCCCTGCTCCCAGTTCTGCTACTGCTTCCATAACTTGACACTGAGTACGGTTCATCTGCCCCTGAATGAAGTCCCCGCCTACCAGTTCTATGAAAGTATCAGAAAGTCCTGTAGCATCAAAATCATTCAAGCCTTCCTGTAACAGAGGTTCCATTGTTGGGCAGAATACACACGATAAAATTAGTATGACAAAGCCCAAAACTAATAGCTTTTCAATATGCTGGCACACATGATAAGATGTCCTAGAAGAGTTTTGGCTGAAGTAATGTATTCTACAGCAGACTAAGTAAAAATTCAAAGGTGCTCCTTACTGGTCAGAATGCCTCCAGAATCTCTCTGTTACTTCATAATTAAAGAATAATTGTACAGACAATTATTTTTTAAAAATCAATACTTATTCTAATAATTTTAAGGTCAGTCTGCTGTAAAAGTTTCAATACACAAACTCTGTTGTCCTAATAGCTTGCACAGTGCTTAACATATTAGAGTCTTTGACCTTTACGTCCAGGAAACTAGTAATTCATATGGCATATCTTCCTATTAACACAAAAATTATTTAAGCTATTTACATTAATAATTTAGAAAGTAATTTTTTAATAAAGCAAATTAAATTTCAAGAAGTACTTCATTAAAGCTACGTAAACTTTATATACATCTTTGCTGTTTACATTGAAAAACTTCATTAATCCTCCAAAACACACAACACTTTTCTCACCTTTGAAACTACAAAAAAATTAAAGGTTGAAAACCTGAAACCCACCTACTACATTCACAGCCTAATGAATTACTCTGCAGTGTACTCGCCTGGTTTCATAATGGCAATTTCCAACTTTAACAGATGCACTGAAGTGCGCATAGCTAAAGTGAAACTGAAATCTACATCTACTACAATCCTCCATGGGAAGGATGGCTTTAAAGATATAATTCAGAACCCAACACATACTTTTTGCTGTAGTTCTTTCACAGCATGGTCCCTATCCATGCATGCTTGTCGATAGGCTTCATAAGCCTTGTTAAGCTGCTCTCCAATGTTTTTGTCCATAATTCCCAATGTTGTTTCATCACTGACAAGATGGTCAAGTTAACAGACCTGAAAAGTAATCAGAAGGAAAAAGAGACAATGCTAAGAAACAGAAGTATGTAACTAAAAACATATATAACGTGACTTGTATTAATATCAAATTCAAATAATATGTGCAGTGTGTTTGAGCATTAACTCACATAATAGTTTGAACTATAGCTCTGCTCGCCTCAATATTTAAGTTTATGTCCAGGGATAGGTTTAAACAAAAGCCAAATAAAAGCAGATTAACTCTGAATCAACATCTGGATGTACGGAATGTGTAAAAGTACACGTAGTTACAGTGTTTGAGGACTGAGACTTAAAATTGGTGCAGATCGCTAGTTACCCGATTTTATGACATTTCCAACATTTTAATGTTTACTCGATTGTGAAATAACAGAGAGCATTAATAAAACAGAACAAAACTCAGCTTTTGGCATTAAGCAATAAAAAGATAAAAGCTCAATAACGTTAGGTCATGTGGACCTATGCCATATTTGAAAATGGCAACACAAGCAACACTACAAGGTGAAATTAAAACATCTTTTATCTAAAAATCAGTAATACCAACCATAAGAATTAGCAAGACTCAGACCTTTTCACACAATACTATCAACTTTTTACACTTTGTGAACAATTTCAATAACAATTCCTGAAACTACAGCTCATAGACTTTGACACATAAGGCTATGACACTATTAAATGTCACAGACTTCAATTTTAAGAAAGAGTGAACTTTGCAAACACAGGTCCTTTGCTTCTATAGTAATACATGACATGAATTTTAAGATCAAAATTTATCATAATGTAAGTACAGCAGAGGACAGGTTAGTGAAGTCTCAAAAAAAAAAAAAAAAAGCCCCAACCCCAAAGTATCAGCATTAAGAAAGAAATACAAAACGAGTAATTCACCTCTCTTCTCCTCATATTTAAGGCATGGTTACCTCACAGTACACAGCCACTATCATCTCTCACTATCTTCTGGGATTATGCATAAACCACAGATACTATTTAAGGAAAGTGGTGCAGTCAGAAGAGGATAAGCCAAACAAGAAGGGTATGAGGATAACTTGTCTTGGACCCTGGTCAAAATTCTAAGGATTGCAGCTTGAAGCTTTTGTTCATGTTTTCTTGCTCTTGAATTCATCTTCCGTATCATACAGCCTTAATATGGAAATGTGGTTTGACTTTCCTAGAAGGTGCAACAGACTATTGCACGGATGTCACACCTTTTTGTCCTGTAAACTTCACTTTAATAATGTGTGCGTATTGCAAAAGCAATTGTATCTCAGCTCTGGCATGGCTGTACTTTAATAGTGGCAAAGTGAATTCTTTAACAGCTGGGAACCGTTTAGAGATCCTTTGACTTAACGAGTATTACTGAAATCCAAGTTTGTAAGTTCTACGTAAAACGCCTACATTGTTTCATATGAAAAGTTGTGGGTTTCTTTTTTTTTTTTTTCTGAACACCAGTTCAGTAGTTTATAATCTCAGGTCCATGCATACTGTCTCAAAGCATTGCTAGTAACACAGGCTACTTCATCCACCCCCTTCCTCCCCCAAAGAGTATCTCTCCACTACCTGGAATATTCATTCTAATACCTGGGGCACATCTTTAAATAAACAGGTAGGCTTTTTTTCAGTTTCAAATGAAGGACTGTTTTATGTAGTTCAATGAATAAAATCACGTATTACAGCTGACTGCAGGGGCGGGTACTAAACTGCAGAAGGATATTGTTATGGCTGAAAGTGATTGAAACTGTGCTCTCACATTCTTTAAAAACTTGCAGAGTTTGCACCGATGTTGATTTTGTACTTTTCTGGAATTGTCCAGAGACACTTTTAACAATTTACCTAGTAAATGGCAATGTCCTGTACATATAAAAGGTACCTTCAAAAAATTAGGGCAATGGGATTTAAAAGACTATGTTCAGCTTCTAACAGAGGGAATGGGGTTCAGCTCCATATGACTCACAGTTCATAGAAAATTAAGGCATTAATTTCATTCATGCAAATTCAAATCTCAGTTTGAAAAACAGTATTTAAAATTTATACCTAACTTCCAGCCTTTTACTTACTGATTGATTGAGACTGGGAGTATTAACAAAGAGTTCTGCTCTTATCTGGACTGCTGGTACCAAGAGTAATTGATACAACAGGCAGAATTGTAGCACTGCACCTGATTTTCTAATTGGTAGGGAAAAATACGGAGAATGGTAGCTAATTTACTGGTAGGTTCCTAAAATCCAGACTCCATGCAGTAAAAAAGGGGCAATAAAAGTCATTACTAGTGACACTTTAAGATGGAACTGTAACTAGAAGAACTGGTTCTATATTCCCCCATACACTAGACACTCATTTCTGCTTCCACCTCACCCCTCCTTTTCTTCCAGCACAAGCAGCCTTACTGTAAACTGTATCAGCAAACCAATCCAGCTTAAAACTAAATGCTAAAGGTATTTTTGCTGTGTTAGTTTTAAGGCAAATCCACAGACCACTTCAAATGGCGTGATAACAATAGGAAGCCAGCACAAGAGCAGAAAACATCAGCAAAAGGCAGACAGAACTCCTGTGTTCAATGGCAGCATTGGCTTCGAAATTGTAACATGAAGTCACAGTTATGTAACACTGATGTAAGTCTGCACTGCCACAGAAAAGGATATTTCTGCCTTCCCCCATCTCTGGCCATGTATTTTTGCTACTTACTTGTACCGGTATTAGCATTTCTATGCTACACAGTTGAGTATGCCAAAGTAGCTCCCTACTTCCTCAAAAAAGCAACAAGTGTCCTAAAAAAACAACCCCAAAGTTAAAACTGGAGCTAGCTCACTGCGAGGCTGCTGGAGCACTACTACCAACACAAGGAGGCAGTGGGAACATGAAACTAGCCATGGGCAGGTCTGCAGCAGTCTAGATTTAGATTGGATTAAACTACTCTGTAGTCATACCCTGAATTGCCTGCTGCTGGAATAAATAACTGCTTCTTATGTGATCTATCTCACATCCAGAACTCCTTGCATTTAGAAAAACTGGCTTCTTTTCCTGCTTCTCCTCCATAGGCATCAATATTTATCAGGGAATTTGCCAACTGTTCCTTGTCATTTACTCTTCTCCCTACATCCAGTTAGGAGGAAGAAAAAAAACCCAACCCCCAAAACAAATATCCCCACTATTTTAATCAGGCTTAGTTATGCTGTATCCATACAGCAAGTGGAACATATTCATCCCAAAGTTGACAACGCTGATCTTTAGCAACTGACATTCTAGGTATTCACTAGATCCTAAAGACTTTCACAATTATTAACAGCAATATGTAGTCAGAACAGATGCAGCAATACAAAATGCTGCATTTATTCTAACAGTGGCAGAATTAGACAAAAAGATTAGCTCCAGAGTTTGTCTGATGAGGGGGTCCTGCAAATCTGAATACCTGTGAGTGTTGTGTTGCTGGAGCTATGGCAATGAGAACTAGAATTTCATCTTTGAGTAAAGCCTTGAACACTGGAAAACAACTGGGTATAGCAAATGTTGTAAGACAAACTTTTAAGTAAATAAACCCAATGAAACCTGCAGATGCTTTCAAAACACTTGCTTCAAATGAGAAACATTTTGCTGGTATAGGTGGGAAAAAAAAAGCAGTAGTATGAATTTTCTATGAGTCAAATGCCAAAAAAGCCCCAACACAAAGACTAGCAACATACTGCTGCATACACCCTGAAATCCCAACTCCACAGATAACTAGAGGCAGATTCTGAGTTTTCATAGTGCCTCAGAAAACACCTTAAATTCTAAGAAAATGAGGTTTTAACTAATCATGTGCATATACACATTCATTCATAATATACATGCCTACCTCTCATAGGTTCATATGAGAACACAGATGCCATCCAGAAGCAAGTACTGTCTCTACATATTTCTGCTTTCAAAACAGCTTCTTCAATGGAAATATTTGGAAGTTACACTGCCATCATCTTAGGAACTGGAAACCTGTTGAGGTAATCATTTGTGAGAGACTGAAGGCTCACTTCACTTTCGGTTTTTTTTTTTTTTTCTTTTCTTTTTTCTAATGGACAAAATTCCTGCTCTGCCCGACTGCGGGATAGGGTCAGAAACCCAGTAGGAGCCCCTAATGCCACACCAGCGTTAGAACTCGGAGCGCAGTCCCTCTGCGCTCAGGAAAAGAGACGGCGATTGTTGAGAGCAGGGCTTTACACCCACCCCCGCGCTGTTACTGTCCGTGGAGACAGTCCATCTCTTTCTGCTCCTCCGCTCGCCGCCCGCTCCCCGCCCCCCCCGCGGCCTTCCCGGAGCGGCGGGGCGGTGGCACCCGCCCCGGCCCTTCCGCGGGCACCGAGAGCGCCTCCGCGCGCGAAGTACGCGTCCACTGCCCTGCTCCCGCAGCCGGGCAAAGCGGCGCAGGAGGGGGAACCGGCGTCCCTAGGAGCGGATGGCGGAAGTGCGGCGGCGCCGAGGGCAAGGGCGGCCGAGGGGCCCGCCGCCAGGCGCCACGGCCCGCACCCCAGCCCCCTGGGCCGAGCGCCCGCCGCTCCCCGCGGAAGGGAGAGGAGTGGTTCTGAAAGCGACTCAGACTTACGAGCGCCTCACGGAGCCCGCGGCCGCTCCCGGCACAGGGCGCTCGCTGCCGCCTGGGCACCTTAACCCAGGAACCAGAACTGACTTCCTGTTGTGCTTCTCCCCGCCCTGTGGTCGGGTCGGGGCAGCGGCCGCTGGAGCCGTCGGGCGCCGCTGCCAGGCGGGGGCAGCGCCGGGCTGGCCGCCCAGGCACGGCGTCTTCCGCGCCGCCGCCACGGCAGCACAAAGCTGGCCTCTCGGGCCCCGCGCAAGGATGAGCGTCTTTTGGCTGTCCTCCGTCTGTCTTGCACTGCCTTTTCTGCCTGGCTGCAGCCAGGCACCCCCCTCAAGCAGGGTCTGTGCTGCTCCTGACTTCCATAAGTCCCTTCCTATTTCAATCTTTCCGTGATTCAGCATGATTTGTAAATACCGGTACTTATATTTGTAACGTATTTGTACTTTTCGTGCCCAGAGTACTTTCTGCTTAAAGGGTCTTTTGTAGGTTACTAAGGTGGCATTTTTTCCCTTGCATTTAATTCATGCAGACAATGAATTTTATAGATAAGAATATAATAGAAACACAGTTTTAATTTTGCTACTGCTACAAGCCCTTCTCTCTTTAGGCCACATGTATGAGTACACCTTTTTTCCTGAAGGTGTGTAGGAGGGTGGGAGTTGATGGGACAAAATGAGGTGTTTCTTACATACTTGCATAGGGTACAGTCACAGAGCTGGCGGCAGAGAAGCAGTACAGATTTTGAGTTAGCCTCAGCCACCTCTGAACCCCAGTGAACATTTCCACACAGCCAGGCTGGGGTGGTTCTTCTGCTGGAGCAGAACTTTTCCCTCTGCCCACGCACAGATCAGAACCTGCATTTCAACTATGGCAACCTTACCTACCCCAGGTGTGTGCATTCAGAAGCCTGAGGACTGGGCTCAAAGGCCACAAGAAGAGTAGCAGGGCATTGTTCTCTGTAGTCTTTCAAAGGTTATTTCTACTATAATTTACCTTTCCTGCTAGGTCTTTAACAAGTCTTTACATCTGTTTTGGCCTCTGCTAAGACTAAAGAGACTTACAGGCAGATAGTTTAATGAGCCAATAAATAAACTTCCTTGATCTAAGATTTTAGGTATCTACAAAAACAGTTGCAAACCACTTACCTAGAGTTTGCGAGTGGCGGTGAAGAGGTTCATGTCCGTATTATTTTATTTCACTTTGTCTTCAGACTCAGAAAGAGTTTTATTTTGACTAATTATACTTAGAAACATTTTTGGGGGGCAATTAGTGAGTTGATACTTTTTCAGAGTGAAAATTCAAAAGTTTGCTCTGAGTGGGTCAGGCAGTCTATTTGAATACCTCACATCATCTGTATACAGTTTACTGTTTGACGTTACTTCCGAAATGGTATTTTAACAGGAATTTTCCTTAGTCTTCACTGATGTGTTAACAATATGCTCGTTGGTTAAATTGGGCTGAAGTCTCGAGAGGAACTGATTGCTCCTAAGGTAGGCTTGTGGTGCAGCAGTTGCCTAAAGGCTGTATTTCAGTATAGGTTTAAATCTGATTCCTTTCTACAATTTTAAGCTTATAAATACAAATTGGCTTCTACCAGCTGTCAGGAAGAGGTTGAAATGTTTCTTGCAACTTCTTAATGTAGCATTCGTTCAGACACTAGGTGGCTCACGTCAGATGTTTAAACCTTTTCCAGAACTTTTCAGCTGTGGTCCCAAAGGAATGTGTGGTGCCGTACTGGGTGCAGAAAGAGTCTGTGCTACTCTATGGTATTTCTCCGTTCTTTCAATAGCTTGCTGTTGTTCTAACAAAATCAAAAGCGTATTTTGCTCTTGAAATGCCTTTCCTGGGCAGAAAAGGAGAATTGTGGATTAATTCAGGCCAAATGTTGTTGTTCCATAGTAAGAAGGAAGGTGAGGCTGAATATTTTTTTTCCAACAGCAAGAGTAGTTAGTTGATGAGCCTGTGGAAACCTTAGTATATGCAATGCCAATAAGGTATGTGTTTTGCCTATAGGTTGTAACAGACTAAACCTGGGTTCCAGAAGATAACTAAAGAATATTTAATAAATGTGCAGACATACAGACTTGCTGCACTGTAAGCAACATAAAAGGAGTGTTAGTACAATTATAAAGTTTGTAGCTCATCTGGTACTTTTTCTATATCTCTGAATACTGAAGTTGATCAGTATAATTTACTCATTGTCTTTACAAAGTGTGGAAACCAAAGGTTTGGATTTTCTTTCCTCACCTCTTTAGTAACAGTATAGGCAATTTTTATGTTGCCTGGGAGGACTGTCAACAGGGTTATGAAATGCGGTTCTGTACTTCAGTACTGCTTATGACTAACATTACCTGGGAACTTCCACTGAGAAATACCCAACTGAAGAACTTCCTTAAATGCAACTGCAAGCAGACAATCATTCTCTGAAGCAGAGACTTTAGCAGAAACAGCCTGCAAACTGCCTTTGGACCCAGCGCAACATTCCTTATTTCTGTAAGTGATGTCAGTAATTTCTGGACGCTCACTACCTTGGGAAGAGGTTACCCTGCATGAAAAGCGAGCAGCGCATGAACAGGCAACCCTGTATGCTTGGGAACAGTTAACGTACATAGCAACTATTGTACTGAATATAATACATAGTTTTTAACATGTGAGGAAAAAGCCAGTAATGATAATGACACCAACAGAAAGTAGCAACAGCTTTGTAAAACTAATGCTATTCATCTGTATAGAATGTAAACTGTGTTACATATAGAGAGAGTGCACCAAAATGGAGGGTGAAATACTTCTTAGAGAATAGCCAATCCACTAATTCTTGTTTAAGCTCCAGAGGAACTTAATTATGGAGACCCCTGAGCTCTGTTTAAGTTTTATCCTTATTGTGTCTTCCCCCTTCCCCCCCCCCCCCCCCCCCCCCAAACCACTGTATAGTGAAACAGTTTCTGTAGAACAATGTAGGGAAAACACTTACCTTGGAAAATTCATTTTCTCTAGCATCGGTGCCTTTTTGCCATAGAGACAAGTATTCTGGAGATTTACACATAAGCATTAATTCCTTAGACCTGTCAATGTGAAGAAGTGAGATATTTTGATATCAACTACATTACCTAGGCCTTCTCCCTCTGTTCCTTGTTAAAATTCAGTAAATCTTCGTAGCTGATTTAGATAGAGCTACATTATATTCAGTATCTAATTTAGGAAAACATGATTTATACAAGGTGCCTTTGCACTATTTGTTGAATGTCGTTTGATCCCAAGCCTTTATTCAGGCTGTCAGTGTGGAGTAGGAGTGGAAGAAGTCAAAGAAGAGATGTGTTTGAAATAACACATTTAATTTCTGGGATCTTATGACCGCTTTTCCTTTTCTCCAAAAAGGGGAGCTATGTAGTGCAGCAAGATTACAGACTCCATGGTATTATTTTTGTTTCTGTAGTCTCATAAAATTCCAAAGTTTGGGGAAAAGGAAGAGACAGGTGTTGATGCAAAGTCATTAAGTTAATGGACCTGTGTTAGTATACCAGTGGAACTTCTTGTCAAAACTGTTCAGGATGTGAAAATTTTGGATGTGTTCACGGGGAGATTGGACAAGTAAATACTTGAGAGATTCACTGAGGGAAACTAAAGAGACAGGCAGCATCAGTCTCAGGAAGTTCTCTGACCTGAAAATAGCTAGCAGCTGTGAGAAGACTCTGAGGAAGTATTACATATGCTTGCCCTGTTCTTATATTTCCCAGGGCATTGATTTCCAGCCACTGCTGAAGAGAAGATGGGTCTGAACCAATGTGGCATATGTTCTTATGTTAATGACTTAATGCTGATACAAATGTGTAGGAATTTCTCTACATTAAACAATCTCCTGTAAAAGACAGGATACTGTAGAAGGATAGGGAACATGACTGTTGCAGAAGCTCCAAAAGGTCCTGGAACATCCATTCAGAAGTATTTCTTATTATTTTAGAATATCCATTTGAAAGATAAAACCTTTGAGCAGGTTTATTAAAGATAGTCAGTGAATTTTCTCTGGTTTCTGAAAAGACACTCTGTATAGTTTGACTATGTTTACAGTGAAATTGTGATGACCAACAGATCAGCTGCATAATATCATGGCTTCCATTGTTAGTAATCATTCTAACTGTACGCAAAGCTTAACAGAAGGTGTGTCTATGTAAGTACACAGCAAGGCAACCTTGATTGGTGGATTGTAAACAGATCTTGAGAAAAAGGCCTCAGAAAGAGTATTGGTTGGAGATTTTTTCCATTCTTTAGCTGGTGACAGCATCTAACCATTTAATGCTGTTTATTTAGTGCAGGAGTTTTGAACTTGGTCTCCGTATACACCAGTTAATGTTGTCCTAGTTAAAAACTGTATCCAGGCTTCCTCCTAAAGTAAAATTTATAGGGAAAGCTAGTAAAATGCTTTGAGTCTGTTTCATTTTTTAAGGAAAACACAAATCCCCTTTAATTATTTCTACAAGATGATAGAGCAACTGAAAATATAACTTTCCTGTCACATGGAGTTGGTATACTTCCTTTCAACATTATTTGATTGTATGTTATAGTGGAATTTGCAAATAAATAGTTCTGTTTCTCTGTACAGTGAAAAAATATTTCTGAATGATTCATCTCTGCAGTCTTTTTCTTGTTGATATAGTTGTTCCAGCTCCTCATGTTAATTTTAAAATTGTTTTATAAATGAAAAGATGTCTCTGTGACTTCAACAGAGTGCTTTTCTTGATTCTTAGTCATAGTCATCCTATCAGAGTTTGGTGGGTCTAAGCTTGACTAATTAGAGTGTGTAAGACAAAATAAGATGCTCAGATGAGTGTTTCTGTATATCTACAATGTACCATTGCAGTGAAGTTCTATAACCAAGTAAACCAAAAAGATTTGAGCAGTCAGGCTGCTCAAGTTTTAATTAAAATTTCTTGGTATCTACATGCACCAAAGACAAATCAGTAGGTGTGCCTGCTGAATTTTATGGTAAATCTTTCCCAACTTTGAGCAAAGAAATCTGGAAGCAAAGTGCTGTGTAGTGGCTTACAGCAAGTTCACACTGTGCTTGGTTGAATACAGCCTCATTGTCTGTGAAGCTAGGAGGAATAAACGATAAACAAAAATGCAGACCAGCTTTTTGCAAATGATAATTGCTCTTACCATGCTGTAAACAGGAATATGTGTACAAAAAGATAAAAAAAAAAAAAAGGATAATTAATTGTGTGTTCTCAGTTCTAATACAGAAAATACATCACTGGTAATAACTCTGACTTTCTGAAAGATTTGTCACACTTTAAGATTTATTCCTGGTGAAGTAGTGAGAGAAACACATGATCAATGGGTTTGGGCTTTTTTTGCATAATTTGTGGCAAAACGCACGCGCGCACACACACACTCGCGCGCTCACTTACTTCGTCTGGCACAGCTTCAGTCGTCTTATTCACCAGCTGCTAAGTCATTTTCATATCCGTAGCTCCTTCCTCTGAGTGAAAACACACCTGCTCTTATAGCATTGTATCCATTTATTGTTGGCTTCCTGGAAGCAAGAGATGTAAGAGAATTTTGGCTTGTATTAGAGATCTAAATAAGCATGGGATAACTCAAAACTGCCACACTCTTATAAAGCTATTCTACATTAATTTTTCTGTATTAATTACCAATTCCCTTCAGTAGATACACATCGAGGGGCTAGAATTAAATGTTCTAAGTGGCATTTTGCTCACACTATTTTCTGTCTGTACCATTTGGAAATATACTTATTTGACTAGGTTTTGACCATTGCTATAGTGTTACCACATACCTGCCAGCGCTCTTAAATTGCACTGCAATCAGTTTATTGTGTATTAAATCAAATGGGAGAATTCTACACAGAACTGAAAAATCATTCTCTGCAACAGTGAGTAACAACTGCATTTTAGATCACAAAAGGGAGATCAGGCAAAAAGAACTTTAAAGAAAGGCAACTCTTAATATGGGGAATAAACCCAGGAAAGATAACGTGATAGATGTCAGGTTAGTTGGGAATAAGAAAACGAAGTACCAGAGGCCCTCCTTCCCTGGTGCTTGGCTTCACCTTTCCATCCATACTCTGAAGTACAGCCAAATTTACAGCTGTCTCTAAGGCCCTCTTTTTGAAGATTTGGTTTACACTATGGCCTGGACCTTATAGAAGTGATCCTAAATTTCTTCTCCAAATTCTTCAGAGGCAATGGATTGATAAAGTATTGTTCTATCAGCCCAACCCCTGACACATTTGTGTCTTCCAACCTATCTACTCCTACTTTGTTGACAGATAGTAGAGTAGCTAAAGACATGAATAACAAAAGGAATTTAGGGTTATGGTACCAGCGGCTTCATGGAGGCTGCTACAGCCTCCGGTACATAACTTCTTTCCTACACAGAGTATGGGCCTTGCTGAAAATCAATGCTTTATGTAGAGCTGCTGTCTCTGGTTAATACTCTGTAGTCCTGAATCCTTTCTAGTCATGTCTCTTGGAGATGAAAATTCGATTTTGCATGGACTAATTAGGGCAGAGCACAGAGATTATAATTCTACAGTCTCATGGCTACAATGATTTTTGGGTTTCAGCCTCCATTCTAACAATGTTTGCATATTTTATAGCACAGTAGGTAGTAGGTCATTCCCACTTAGGTGCTTTTGACAATCGGCTTTACTGACTCATTTTCTATTTTACTTGTGCCTAGAACCAGCCCTCTGAAGATACCGTCCTTGCCAAAGGCAGCATCAGCTTTACCTAAACCATTTCTAACATATGTTTGCCTGTTTTGAAGATCTATATTGGTGATAAAGATTTCACAGCCTCCCAAGGGACCTTCTGTTCTTTCTTACAGATTTTTTTTTCTAAATCTCTAATTATTCTTCAGTTGAACCACACTTTCCACAAGGTACATTGAACAAACTGGACAGTATGCTCCAGCTGAGACTTTCCACCATAGTTTTCAACAAATACATGCTGACTGTTTTATATCCTTAAAACAGGAGAAAAACTTAAGCTTTTAAACAAACTTGTTCAATTATTTGCTCCAGTTTTTTTTCTCAGAATGAAAGTACAGCAGAACAGTATGTAATTCCCTGGTTTCTTCTGTTCTCTCCTCTTAAGGATAAACATGATGTCTGTCCTTTTTCATTCTTTTAGAAGCTCATCTGTTCTCAAAGATAATTGCTAATGGCTCCAAAATGTCTTTATTCTGATCTGTAAGTATTCTGAGAGGAATTTCTTCAAGTTCAGCTGGTTTGAAAATATTTTATCTAAGTTATCGTTCTAGCCTGTATTCTCTCCCCTTGTCACTGATACTAATTATTTTAGCCAGCTGATTGAGGGTGACCCTTCTAGTGAAGAAAAGTAAAAAAGGTATCAGCCTTTTCAATACCATCTCTAATCATCCTATCTCTCCACTGAGTAGCAGATTTCTCTTTCCTTTGTCTTTGTCTTGCTACAGATGTATTACCAGAATACATCTTTTTTCTGCCTTGCTATTTATCCCGTTTTGTGCTTTGACTTCTCTGATTTTGACATCTTTTTTACATCACAGAATCACAGAATCACAGAATCACTAAGGTTGGAAAAGACCTGTAAGATCATCAAGTCCAACCATCAACTAACACCAGCATGCCCATTAAACCATGTCCCACAATGCCTCATCCACACGTTCCTTGAACACCTCCAGTGATGGTGACTCCACCACTTCCCTGGGCAGCCTGTTCCAATGCTTCACCACTCTCTCCGTAAAGAAATTTTTCCTAATATCCAGCCTAAACCTCCCCTGGCGCAACTTGAGGCCATTTCCTCTTGTCCTGTTGCTAGTCACTTGGGAGAAGAGGCCAACACCCACCTCTCTGCAACCCCCTTTCAGGTAATTGTAGAGAGCGATGAGGTCTCCCCTCAGCCTCCTCTTCTGCAGACTGAACAACCCCAGTTCCCTCAGCCGTTCCTCATAAGACTTGTGCTCCAGACCCCTCACCAGCTTCGTTGCTCTTCTCTGGACACGCTCCAGCACCTCAATGTCCTTCTTGTAGTGAGGGACCCAAACCTGAACACAGTATTTGAGATGCGGCCTCACCGGCGCCGAGTACAGGGGCATAATCACCTCCCTGCTTCTGCTGGCCACACTATTTCTGATACAAGCCAGGATGCCGTTGGCCTTCTTGGCCACCTGGGCACACTGCTGGCTCACATTCAGCCGGCTGTCAATCAACACCCCCAGGTCCTTTTCCACCAGGCAGCTTTCCAGCCACTCGTCCCCAAGCCTGTAGCATTGCATGGGCTTGTTGTGACCCAAGTGCAGGACCCGGCACTTGGCCTTGTTGAACCTCATACAATTGGCCTCGGCCCATCAATCCAGCCTGTCCAGATCCCTCTGCAGAGCCTTCCCACCCTCAAGCGGATCAACACTCCCACCCAAATTGGTGTCGTCTGCAAACTTGCTGAGGGTGCACTCAATCCCCTCATCCAGATCATCGATACACATTGTTGCATTATTCTTTTACACTCCTCAGGAATTTAACTTCGAGCATAGAAAGCAGAATCTTTATTGAGCTTAAGGTAGTTAAAAAAATTCTCACTGTTATTTAGCATGTTGGGATTTTTTAAAGCACATTTCTTATTTTGTCCCTAGCATTGGAGTGGTTTTTGTTATCTCCTTTTTTTCTAAAGGAGATGGAAAAACTCTTAAACAACTCCTTGATTTATTTTTTTCAAGGATCATAATGATGTCTGTATTCTGGATTTAGGCACTTAAAATGTCTGTATAGATCTAGTCCTGTCAGAAGTCACATTGTACATTTATGTTAGAGATGGGTCTGAAACACAGAAATGTCTTGCTCACATCAGTAGCTTCTGATTCCTGCCTAATTTTTGCTCTGATTGAAGCAGGTTTATTTTATGACAGCAAATTGCCTTACTCACCAGTCCTTCTTTGTGTGCCCTTCATTGTCCTTGTTTATTTCTGCATTGTCTCGGGGGAAAAAAAAAGAACGAAAGAAAGAAAAAAAGTTTCAGTATGTATTTTTCCCATCTGGTTAGTCCAGCACTCTTCTTAATTAGCAAAATGCCACCCTGTCAGATTCTCTCCTGCCAGGAAGTCATTCAGCTACCAAATCACTTCTTCACCTCCATCATATATTTTAACATTTGAAAACAGCAAAACTGAAAGATATCATATTCTTCCTTACAACAGAAAAAGCAAAATCAACTACAGCAATGCTAATTAAGTGTAGTTTAGGATTAATTTGAATTTAAACCAGGCCTCATGGGATTTCAGAGTATGTACCCAGAGTGTCATAAAATATGTAACAGCACTTCTTCTCAATTAACATTCATTTATTTGTGAACAATAAAAAGCATCACAAATAGGCACAACCTGTTCCTTACTCTTTCCCCAGTAGTTTATGCTCTGCCCAGACTGCTTTCCTTACTCATTATTCCAAAGGCCAGCAGCTCCTTCTTATATCTGGGCAATACCAGACTGGATCAAGTGTCACTGTGTTCCCTTTCTTGAGTCTTAAACCTCTTTTTCCATTATAAAGCCACTTAAAGACAACGTATTGTCTATTAAATCATAAGCCTTATATTTGAATACATCAATTGTGTTGCAAAAACGTAATTACTGTGTTTCTTTTCCATTGTGCCAAATGGAATGCCAGCCATTTTAAGATTACTGTATGGTTTAATTAATTTATTTTTAAAATTCTTGTCATATCAATACAAATATTTAAATCAGTCAATACCATCATACTGATTATAAATAACAAGGTTAATAAATGCTAAAATTAAGTGTTCTTTCAAAAAAAAAAAAACAATCTCAATCTAAACTACATCTGTATTTGGAATATATAAACATATTTTAATAGTTTGTAAGCAATTAGGAAACATAGGAGAAATATATGAAGTTACAAACCTTCATGGACAATCTGTGTAAAATTGGCTGAAGAGGAATTCAATAGGAGATAATTCTGTATATTCATATCATTTAAAACAGATTATAGCATTTTTCTACCTTTGTTAATTGTTTTGTAACTGCTATAGAATATATAACAAAAATCTGTTTCTCTTATATTCTGTAGGAATTTTTGGGTTTACATGGAAGTAATTTGAAATAAATATTATCTATAATTACACCAACTGGGTATTTCTCCCCAAATATTTCTACTGTATTCTGCCTCCTCTGTGGTGTGGGCTTTTCTATGTTTTCTGGCCACTGGCAGGTGTGTTGAGGTGAGCTTTAAATAAAATGGAGCAGAAGTAGGAAGGGTGAAGTAAACTACTCAGAGAATCCTCTGTGCATAGAACTTGCTTCCCTAGGCATCCACTTTGGGTTGCTGTTGGAGCCTCTGAATCAATAAGGGCATTCTTATGCAGGAACTTCTACTCAGGTGGAAATAAGCAAAGAAAGACTGGGTGATTGTGGCTTAGCACTGGGTACCATTGGTTCTGTAGATGTGACTGTTCCAAAGTGTGAGAAAGCTGGGTAAGCTCATTTTATAGACATATCAGGTTTTAGGTTTTACTACTAGTAGCCCAGTAGAAGATGAAAGCAATTACGGTTTTTCTTCCATAGTGTAGCTTGTGAAAAGTGTTTTGTGCTAATCAAATGATACGAATTGTCTTTGAGTAAAGGCCATGTCCACAGTGTGCAGCCAGGCTAAAATGTTATGCAAATGTAATGCAAAATGTAATGCTAATTCACCATAATTCTTACTTATGCTTCAACCCCAACTAAAGAAACTGAAGATGACCAGGCATCACTTTAGTAACTGAGCATATCTTTCTTCTTGCTTCCAGCAACATAGCCATACAAGGTGCCAGCCTTTCAGCCAGTAGGCAGGGTCCCTGTGACTATTCCTCGGTTCCCTGAAGCTCTCCCTGTCATACTTACGTTATTGTCTCAGACTGGATTCACTCCAAGAAATAAGTATAGCAAAGCCAGTATTTTAGAACATGGAAACAACCTTCCCCCAACTGGTCTTTATTAATCACTGTCTCTTTGGACAGCATTTTGCTTCCCTAAGTGTTTGTCAGATTTGTGCCCCAGGCATGCACACTTGAGAAATACAGTTTTATTTGGCTATTGTATAACATAATACATCTCATTAGTAATAAGCTGCTTTTTCTGACAGAACATCAGACTTATTAAACATGACTGTTGGGTTCATTCAATGTCTAAACAGGACCTTGCTGCAAATCCCAATCTACTTAAGCAGACACAGAGTAAAATGCCATGGGTAATACCTCATTATATCATTAGGAATAATGATAATAAACAGTGATAATGAATCTCTTGGCCTCTTTTCTATTAAAAGAAATGAGAGTGTAATGTCTCACACTACAGGAAAAAACAGTAGTTGACAAGAGGTTAAGATGGGTATACAGTATAATGAAAAAGGTTAATTATGGAGAGATGTCAGACACCAATTATTTCATCTATAATAGTAGCGTTCTGTTACATTATAAATAACATCTTTCACTCCTATTCCTACCTTTGGCGGCCAACTAATATGCAAAGCGTCTTAGGAATGGCCCTGTATATTGGGAATTTTTTGCCAACAAAACTGAGGAATGCTAGGTAAAGCTTCCTTTCTTTCAGCCAGGCATTGTCTGTCTTTCAGCATGCATTGGTCTTTCTGTTTGTTCTTTCTCCCCCAGAATCATTTCCATTCCTTCTAGATCCTCCTGTCTTCATCCTCTGCTGCTTCTACATGGCTAGTAAGAGTTTCTCAGTTTTTGCTCTGCCTTTGCCCAGACTCCACCAACTGTCTCAACTCAGCTACTCCTTCCTATTCTGCTTCTTACACCTCAGAAACCTCTCAGCCTTTGAAATCTATGGTCACCACAACTTTTCCCAGTTAGATACTTCTTCACAGTGGCTTGCATATATTGCTAGCATATGTATTCTGGCATGACAAACACCAGCCCCATAGACTGGCAGCATAAAGAAGCTTCCCAGGTGCTTGAGATAAGGAAATAAGAAGATTTTCTTCTTTTGCTGCCTTAATACTTCAGTAGAAAAATACATGAGTTGGAAAAGTAGTGGAAAAAGTAGTATGGAAAGCAGGAATTCACCTGCCTTTAAAGAGATGACCAAAGAGGAAGAAAAATGATGAGATGAAGAAAACATTGCTCTAACAAGGGATTCATAGATACAGACTGAGATATATGTGGCGAGATCATCTATACCTAGACGACAAATCTGATTTTTCAACAAACAACCTGGAAGGAGCCATGACTGTTGCCAGCTTTAAGTTATTTCTAAAGAGCAGATGCAGTTGTAAAAAGACAAATCCTATTTGCCAAGATGCAGGCTTGCTCATGACAGTAAGAGGAACAAAGGACACTGGATTATGGAAAATTAAAAGAGAAGAGTCTTGAAGCAAATTCTAGCAGTGATAGAAGGTAAAACAGAGGACTACTTGGGTTCTAGCCTGCATAGTGCTAGTTATCTCTCCGGCCATCCTTACCTTTTCCCTGTCATGCAAATTTTTCGCTGTCCGATCTCACCCCCTCCACAACATTCAGGGTAGTGTTCAGACTGAATCTTTAAATCCACCCAGCATTCAGAGTATATTAGATCGGGTTTTTAAACAAATTGTTCTTCTTCTTGTTTAAATTTGTAAGTTTTCAAGCCATATTGACTTGAAAGGAAATACCTATCTACATTCTTTGGATGTTTGAAGGCCCTACAAATGTCAGCCTGCCAGCAAGGGTAATGAATATGCAATGGTTATATTACCAGATTTATTTATTTTATCAGATTTATTTCTCTCCCTTATCTCCACCCCTATTTCATTTTGACATCTGAATGTGTTTGGCATTAGGGTAATGTTAAAAAAAAACCCCAACAAACAGCTTGGCTAAGATTGATTGAACTGCTTCTGAGAAAACAAGAACTGACTTGAACTTTTTTTTTTTTTTTGGTTAAAAATTATGGCATTTACCTGAAGCTTATCCAGCTCCTTTGGGATTTTTCCCATCTGTGCTGCAGGTACCATTTCCCTATTATTTTTAACTTTTTGCTTGCTAACACTTGAAGCTGAGCATGCATACATTGCTAGTAAGCATGTCTCAGCTAGCAGCTACATAAATAATACAAAGAATAAAAATGGGTTACTGGAAAATGCAGAAGCACTAAAAGATTTGAAATGCTGTCAAGTACAAAAGGTGTTCTTGGAAATTATTAAAAATGCTGTCCTGTTATGACCTTCATTGTCATATTTTTTATACACGGGTATAATAAACCAGCATGATTCATTAAATACATAGTTTGGCATTTGGGTTCACCGTATATTTTTGAATATCAAAATGATAGAGATTCCACCTCAATAGTTTTTTGTTATAATGTACTTTGAACAGAACATTATGGATGGTGCTCCTTGATTGCTCACAAAATTTCAGGTTTGTAGTTTTCCGAATAATTCTCTTAAGTTATCTAATGGATTTCAAGATTTTGTGTCAGGTCATTGAGACAATGGTGAACTTTCAGATGAAACCCAGAGTTGTTTAACGGTAAGGAATAACATAGAGTCCTGTAAGTTTTATCTGTGGAAGGTATTCTCAAATTAATCAGATTTTGCATCAACACAGAGTTGTAACTTGGTTTATCTCTTGTCCATTCATAATTTCACAGATCATCCCCACCCATTTACAATCCCATAACTTCTTTTGGCAACTCAGGCACAAAAAGAAAGTGTATAGGAGGTGTGAGCATGGACAGTCTATCAAGGAGGAATATTGAAGCATTGCTTGGGCATACCATATTCCTACCCGAAGTATAGGAACAAGGTGTTTATAAACATGCCATTTCTAAAGAGATAGGATGATTTGTTCTAAACCATAGATTTTCGTAAATCTTTATTATTGCATTTGGGTAAATAGTTTTTGGCTCTTGGTTTTCTTTCTTTCATACTTTTTCCTGCAAAAATGCCTTTGAAAAGGTCTCCACACAACAGCTGACTTCCACACGGGGTCTTTTCCACAGAATATTGGTGGACAGGGACTACAAATTGAGGACTATTAGGCGGGCATCAGCTTGGATATAACTTGCCTGTGGAACTATGGATTCAACTCCTGGCACTGTTCAGTAAATCATTTGCCCGGTCTAGAAGAAAGTTATACAATTTAATTTTGGAATTTGGCTTAATATTTACAAAGCAGAGCTACCAAGGAGAGAGAGCAGGTTCTATTTTGGTTTAAAAAAAGTTATATTTTTCCTTCTACTTAAGAGGTGATAGACCTTTGTTTACTTTGTCTCCTTTTTTGTATTCCTCTTTTTCACCAACCATGGATGGGTAGAGCAGCATCTGCAACCTCATCTTAGCTTCCCTTTCTTCAAAAGGGTTTACTCTTGCTCCCTGGCCCAAGGAGTAATCCAGCTGGTTGTTACATGATTGTGTTAATTAATGGTTGAAAATGTTTTGGGGTTCTTTGTTTTGTTTTCTGGTCAGGTAATACAAAGTCTTTTTTGCAGTGAATACTTTATGAATAGACAACATCAGACAGTTCTTTGCTAACAATTCCTGTGTCTGACTTCTCAGTTACTCCTGCTTCCCAAAGTAGCTGCCTTGGCTGCCTTCTAAGGTCTAGCACATGACTGTCCCACGCTTTGCTAGCCCTTTTTTTGCTCTTTTTAAAATTTGCAGCCAATCAAAAGAACCTTGGCTTATAACATCACTGTTCATCTGTGCACAATCTAGTGCCATTTGTTTCTATGATAGTTTCTAGTTGTCTCATTAAAATGTTTCTTCCAATTAGGATAACCAAGAATTACCTGACTCTAATTAGGTTTCTGTTTGCTTGCAGATCAAACACAGGCTTGATGTCTTTATGATTTCCAGTATAAATATATCCTAAACATTTCCAGTGCACAGAAATGTGCATAGATTCCAGCTAACACAGAAGTTCTCTATTCCTCTTTGCTTTTTCTGTTTTTTTCTACTCTTCTAATTTAATATGCAACAGTAGATGGGTATAATCCCTGCTTTGTACCATACTCTGTCTTGATGCTTGCTACATTCTCTGCTTTCTTTGCCTATGCCCAGTGTACCAATATTGATGATGATAACTTCTTCTCCTGGGCACACTGTGAAAGAAAGGTCCGTGGTTTATTCACAAGGGAATCAGAACATTCTGAACATTCTGTTCACTAATTGTCACCGACTTTTTGGCCCTCTCAAAAATAGACAGTTTTTACCAAGTTCCCCCATCATCACTATCATCTGACCTGCACGTTTGGTACTAGCAGGGAAAACTTCAGGCAGATGGCTTTCTGATTTGCTCAGGTATTTTTTCCCCTGTACCAATGAAACCTACTCAAAAGTTGTATCATCAAAATAGTGCTGTAAATAAGTGTCCAAGCTAGAATGATTGACTTCCTAAGATAGGTGATAATGGTGTTATAAATTTATTGTATAATAAGTTTGCCTGCTATGTGCAATCTCTTGCTGACTAATTAAGGTGCTTTTGAAAACATTTCCTTTACACTCACCAAGCCTCAGATTCATCTGTTACATATGAATTATACTGTAGAGAGAATTCTACATGTCAATTTATAATTTCTCCTCAATACAGCAATTCATCATATAATTTTATATTTTGACATTTAGAGAAGTTTTTTGCTCTTTGCACATACCTTTCTAGGCACGTTATAATACAGGCTCTTACTGATTATTCGTGACATACCCTTGGATACTGCTGTTACTTCCACTACCTACTCTTGAAGCCAAATCAGTTATTTCGAAGCCATGGGGATTGTGACATTAATTAAAATATTAAAAAGTCTAGTTCTATCAAAGTGCTTGATCCTGTGATCTTTCCCAGGTGAGTCATTCTTATTTATATGGTTAAGCTAAATGTAAAGAAAGGATACTACATTTACAAAGCTGTGAGCAATACACACATGTATATTTCTTTTAAAAGAGAAAAACATATGGATCACAAAACATATGGTATTCTGTCCTCATCTGTCATTCACTAAATTGTGCTTGTAATGTTAAAACTTTAGGTACCAGTTTTTCTTCAGCTTCAATGAACTAGAGATTTTTAGGGCCCTCTGTATTAGAATAGTCACAGAGGATGTTTTACAACTACATTTGTGTGTTCTAACTCAGGGAATTCTGACATGTATCAGCATTTCAGAGATTGAACATCTCCTTTCTTATTTGAAGTTATACTGCTTCAATGAATCTTACTTTGCTGAATCTTCTGTCCAGCTGTAGCAATATCCATTTTTCAGGTGAAAAAATATTATTAGAAAAGTACTGTCGAGATTTGAGTTGTCTTTCTATATTATTTTATAACTGGAAGTAGGAAGAACCATTCACTGTACACTGCATTATGATAAACTCTGAATGAAACAGTTAATAGGTAATTTATTGGATTGGTCACAAATCTGAAAGTTTGTTGGGAAGGATAAGGTGAGTTTTCAGATTTGAATTTAGTAAATATGGCAAATAAAGTTTAGCTGCCGAAAACTCCTAACTGATGCAATACAGAAATACCTAGGCTGTCTTTTAAGAGTGGGGTATTTATTTATTTATTTATTTATTTATTTATTTATTTATTTCCCTCAATCTAACACTGTGGTTTAGGGGCAGGGAGTATTTGAAAGACTGTTACAACATTGCAACAGTACCTTTTTTCAGCACAAGTAACACAGAGGGTGGGTGACTACAGTGGGAAGTCAGGTGTGTGCGTATATGCTGAAAGGAACTTCTGCAGGAAGAGGTGCGGTAGAAAGAAAACCTATAATCCAAACGTATTTGCACAAAGGCAATAATAGAGAAAGGTTCTGTTATAAACCATGGATTTTCATAAGAAGCTGTCCATTTTCTTGAGAAATGGCATGTCTCTAAGTACCTTTGTTTCTATACTTTGAATGGAAAAAAAAAGCTAACATCTTGAATACAAAAAAAAATTAAAAAAAAACCAAACAGAAAGAGCAAAAAGAACTGAGGTCCTGTAAGAGACAAGAAAGGAAAGGTTCCATGTCTGACAAAAGGAGCGAAGAGAAAAAAATAATATGTGGTTTGGTGATGGCCAAGTTTCTTATGGTCAGGGTCCCTTTTTTCCCAGTGATGTGTTCAGGTCAGGCCAAAATAGCTACATTCCTTGGCATTTCACTTGATGTAATAAAATACTGCAGGATCTCCCCCCATTTCTCCCATAGCACACTCACTAGATTAGTCCAAACTCCTCTACTCAGATCTGGTAGATCTGGCATATGGGCTACCAGCTGCCTATAAAACACTGGTTATCTTCATTTTACAGCAGGAAGAAAGCCTTTTTAGTTAAGCATTTTTATATATATATATATATATATATATGTATTCTATCATCATGCCTATTTTTATTTGAGTTTCTCTCATCTCTCAACATATTTAGTTTTTAGATCATGAGTTTTGAACTGTTTTGAACTAAACAAACAGAAGTGTCTTTGCAGTAGTATGCTGCAGCTTAAGAAGATGTCATGTTCTGACGTGTGAGAGAGAGGGGAGAATGTCATACCTATCCCATAGCATTCATCTGAGGCAGCTAACTAAGGGTTATTTCTCAAACACTGAGTGAGGATGGGGTAAGTTCAGGAAAAGCCAGCTGACCAGAAGTATTGGCAGAAGCTGAGAAATACTGGTTACTACTACTATTTGCACAATGCTTTAAAGCCAGGTAGCCATGAGAGATTTAAAATGCCAGCAAGTTTTTTACTATTTCTTGCTAATGTGGTTCTTCTCTGACTTTTTCAGTGATGACCATCCATAGAGTCATTTAGAAGCCTGTTACCATTTCTAGAACGTATCTAACAGAATTAATAATGCTAATATATTTTCATTCTTCCAGGACTGCAGAAATCTATGTACAATTTACTACAAATACAAAACTATAAAGCTTTGTGTTCTTTGGTACTGTGATGCTATCATTTGTGCTATTGGATATAAAATTTTTAGTTACATTTCCTGTTCAGAGACTGTTTAAAATTTCAGAATGGCAGATGGGTGCTTTTTTAGCCTTACAATGAGAAGTAATAAGCAGCAGTACAACACTCACTAAGAGGTTTCTGTATTTTTTTACTGAAATAATAACTACTGAAATATCAGTATTTATTCATTGGATTTGTTCATCTGCACGTCCACAGGCCATAGATGTCCTTGGCCTCTTTATTTTTTTTTACAAGATAGCAGTCACAACTGCTTTTTCGTCCACTTGTTCTGTATTTGTATATTTCAAACAGATTTTTAAATGGATCTAATGGCCTAGTGTGATCATTTAAAAGATTTATATAAAAAAAATATTTTCCCCCCATGTTTTAAACAGATGATAGAAATAAAAGATTCTTCCTTAGTGAATACATTCTTACACTTCTTTCTCTGTAGTTCTGTGGGATAGATTCTGCAGGAAATTATCCTCTGGATATCAGATCTTTAGAGATACATGGGCTGGAAATTAAGAGCAGTCAACTCCCGGGTTCCTATTTTCTCCTCTAGGGGTGGGAATATTAACCAAGCAGACCTAGCCAAAAAGATGAGATATGATAAAGAAAAAGGATGCACCTCTTAGCATTATTCTTAGAATGACCGAGTAATTTAGGTTGGAAGAGGCCTCTGAAGATTATTTAGCCCAACCTCATGCTCAAAGGTGGGTCAACTTCAAAGTTAAATCCGGTCCCTGAGGAACTCATCCAGTTGAGTTTCAAACATCTCAAAAAAAAGGCAATTCCACAACTTCTCTGAGCAGCCTGTTCCAATGCTTCTCTAAACCTCCTAGCTATGGCCTTGCTAATACAGCCTTCATCACCACAAATGAACAACTGCCGACTCATGTTCAGCTTGCTCCCCGGGACCCCAGGTCCTTTTCTGTATAGATGCTGTCTAGCCAGTCGGTCTCCTGTTCTTTCTCCCCTCCACTCCCAACTTCTCCCTTCCTTTCCCTACAACATTTCACTCGGTTTTTGGGGCTTTTTAGTAAGGGACTGTCTGCTGGTTCAGTAAATATAAACTTATCATGTATGTCCTCTCTCTGCTATAAAACTTCCTGTTAAGTCTGTGGGGTTGTGAAGGACTGCAAAGCCTATGCAGTTTGCTTTTCCTTGGTGAATCCTCCAAAACCTGCTCATCTGAAGGAGCTCAACTACCTCCCTGAAGATGAAATAGGAGCTTTCATGTCCTCATGAAGAAATACATAAAAGTTCTGCAGATGTAAAATTTACTTTTAATTTGAGATGTAACAACTATTTCATTAGATTCTAGAAATGGTCCTTGGTTTCTTCTCTCACAATTCACCTTGTATGTATTTTGTGTATGTAGCTTCTGAAAGTGTTCAGGAGATTAATCTTAGAAACTACATAGGAAATATAATCAGCATACCACTAAAACCTTCAAAATAGATTTACTTATGGATAGTAAAATGGGGACAGTGAAAATACTATAGGAATAAGAGAGTTCTATGTTGCAGTGGTAGAAAAGGAGCAGAAAGGCTATTGAACTAATTGTATAATAAGTTATTAAAAGAACTGCTATGGTGACAGATGGAAATAAAACACTGCTGCATGAATAATAATCATGTTTTTCCCTACCCAAAGATCAACTCTAGACATCCTGTCTGAATTAATTTTCCTTTAAATTAAGAGGAAAAAAACTAAACAGAAAACAAAAGAATTAATAAAATCCCTGTATATGTCTCCTCTGTAATATGCTGTATTAACTTCCCCTCAAAAATGGAGGCTATCCTTGTGTACAAAACATTTAGAAATGCACATGTATATGACATAAAAAGCAGAGAGAAATAACATACATCATTACATCAGTAAGAATTCAAAGAATAATTGCAGTTAAAAAAAAACACTACAAAAAGAACAAACAAAAAACCTCCCCAAAACCTGTCGAAAATGGTTTCCTCAGAAGAAATTAATTACAAGAAACAGAAGTACATCCTGCATAGGAATTATGGTCATATGAAAATAGAGGCCACATATTGATACCTTTATGTATACTACTACTCCCCCTCTGTCTGTATGAATAAATGACCCTCGCTTTCTTATTCTCTTCCTCTCTTCACAGTTTCTTCAAATCAAATTAAGATTTTCAGGACAGCCAGTATTGTTTTCTGTGTATTTGTACAGTAAGTGAACTCTCAAAGTCTGAGACCTCTAGTGTGCTGTCATAACAGAAATAAGAACTGAAGTAGCAATCATGCTAACAAAGTTGGGGGATAATTCTGTAATTTTTACAGAAGTGTAATTCACCGTGATTGTGAAAGAAGTTCTGCCAAAAAGTGATGAATACAGGATTAGGCGGGTGGTACTTCAAATCTCTGTGTCAGCTCTTTTGTTTTCCAGCTGCCAAGGTTTGTGTGTTGCTTATTTTGAAGTAGGAACTTTTTTATTTTCCATTTTGTAAAGCACTAAACATATTCTTTAGCCTAAATAAATAATGAGTTCTAAAATAGAAACATCCCTCAGACTTTGGCTATCAGAGACATGCACTGGTCTTGTTTGTATTGCTCGATGATTCAACTCTGATTTGCTGTATTTAAGCCTGTGAGGTTAAACACCTGAAACTATTTTAGTTTCTGAATCGAGCAAAGCTAGTCCTATTGCAAAAAGCAGGTACTTCGTGTACCCAGAGGTCTGAAAAAATTCTATGTCTTTGCTACGTAATTAGCGTGAGTTTTCCTAAGTGTGCCATATGGCAGGCATAGTTGTAAACATACCCTAAGATGCCCTTTTTATTGCTGAGTTCTGAACTGAGCTGCAATTTCATATATTATTTTTATATGATAGCCATTACAATGACATTCATATTTTAATATTACCTATAACAATACCAATGATTATATTTGCTCTGAAAATTTTGTCACAATGATTTTGTCACAAAATTTTGTCACAGTTATACCTTGCATTCAGCTGTAGGTGTGTACTCGGACAAGTTCAAGTTGGGCAAAACAGTTTTCTGAAAGCACAACCAATATAAAGGCTTCCCTGATCAGTCTGTCATGGGGTAAAGATTCACACAGGCTCCACTTTCAGCGTCAGTATAGCAAGTGGGTGACGGGCTTTTCAGAGGTATGGCTGAGGAACAGTCATGTATTAGAAATCAAGATGAGAATACCTCTGGGGACAAACTAAAAGAGAACTGAATCCGGTATGTGTAACTGACCCTCAGGAGAAATTTAGCACTGTGCTGAATGCCAGCTGGGACCTAGGCACTAAACTGTGAGAATTAGGTATTGGATATATATAAGTTGTTTATTCGTCTTCCACAAGTCTTCCTCTCTAATGCAAGTTTCATTCAGAAAGCAGCATGGAAGTCTCACACTGCTTTTGTGCATTGCAAGGTTCAAATGTTGAGTTTGTTACTCAGTAGCTCTTACTTCAGTAAGCTTTTCAGAAGAAAAAAGCAAGCTGTCTTCAACAAGATTCTGTTAGGTAGTCCAACAGAGTTTTGTGGGTAATTTTTATAGATAGTTAGACATGCTAGAGGTGTAATTTTGAGAAACCAACAGTTTAAATAGTCATACTGTCACCACAGGCTATAAATAATCTCTTTTTTTAAATAGGAAAAGTCTTCATTGCTATCCAGCACCAGGATTAACTTTCCATGTGACCCTGTAAGAATTATTTTTTCCTCCTCATCTTCCTCTTCTCCTGCTTTTCCTTTGGCTGATGTTTCATGCTTAAGCTCTCAATTTAATTTAGATAGATAATTCTTCAGTACCTAATAATTCACTCTGTTCTGCAATGTTCTTTACACATTTAAAACACATACAAATGATCATACCATCATCTTTCAGTGAACATCAGACTTCTGGTTTGTACATGCAGTACAAACCAGCATTTATCTAGATTTTATATTAAAATCAAAGGGGAAAAATAGACTTTTAAATAGCTACTTTACAAAGTAAAGAGTGAAACCTCCTGCACCTGCAATAGCTCTAGAACATAAAATGTTCTGGCTTGGCCCCAACTACTGTGAGCAAATCCTTGACTATAGCTTTGAATGGTGGGAGATCAGCATACTTCAGAATAATTGATTTACCTTTTCCCCCACTTTGGAAAATCCAAAATGACAATCTCTCTTCAAAACATAATTTAAGAAATACATGTATTTCAGAGGTAGTTCAGATGAGGGTCAGATACCTAGAAGCTCAAGAGAAGGTTGAACTGTAAGTAATTAACCAATTTGTTGGGGTTATTTTGTTTATGTCTGTGAGAGGAAACTCAAGGGAAGAAGAAACCCAGCAGATCAGATCAGCTTGGTGACCACCATGATCTCTGTTAAAAAATTCTAATCCCTTGACATCATGCAGACACCCTTGCCACCCACCCATTTTAGGATTGCCCCACATTTAGCAACACTGCTAGTTTCTGCAGTACATCAAACCTCCCATTGCTATTTTCTGCACAATACAAAATTGCGTATCTGTAAAGGCACTGTGACTTGACTGATCCGTTTGTAATTAAAGTAGAACTATAATGCATTTTCCCCACCTCCCACATACCTATTTTTACCACTTTCCTTGTTCTGACTCACAGAAGATGTGAAGGGAAGTGCTGAGGCCTTGCCCAACACACAGCGTCCCCGGAAACCACTGCCCTCGCACTCAGTTTGCCTCTGCACAGGAAGTACTGTGCGAGCAAGCTACTGCCATTGCATGCTGCGTACTGGAGTGTGTCTTTGCCCAGGATCCAGCTCCTAATAGCAATATTGAGTCCTCAGGACTCGATATATTACTACTAATTCAGGTGTTTATGCAAATGTATTGTATCTACTAGCTAGCTCAATTCTCAGAGAGCTCTAAGAACTGGAAGTTGGAGGAAACTCTTTTTACCATGCACAGATCCCACAATGGCAATCACAATAGCTGGGGCAGTCTACATTTGGTAAGTAAAATAATGAAGAACGGGACAGCACACTCGCATAAATAAAAGTGCCAAAGGAGAAAGGTTGTCTAAAAATCTGTGTGTCTTTACCTTTTAGGTGTTTCCCTCCTGCACCATGTTAGAAGCTTAGATACTCAAAGTTCCTAAATTCCAAAGTTCCTCAAAGAAACCTACCTTTCTCCTACTCCTTACCCCTCCCCAAGAACTTATGCTCTATTTCTGTGTTTTACTGTGTGCAAACACTGGAGAAGGAAGCAATCGTGCGGATTAGGGACCGGAGTGCAGGTCTCCCTTCTCCCAGAGAAGTGCTATTGTCACTAGTCTCAAGTCAGGTTCTTGCTTATAAGGTTTTTTACTGGCTCCTAGAAAATTGTAGTCAGCAGGAATCATGCATTAGCTCAGGCCTCTGTGCTCAAACCTCACAGCTGTTCAGCAGAAATTAAATTGGTCTAAAGAAATAGTTCTGGAGGGGAATACTCACCATCTTGGTCCATTTCTGATTTGTCTTCAGCCCTGATCCTGAAGTCCGAGCTCTGACCTTCTCGTCTTTCAGCCTTGATTCAGGTGATCATCTTGCCTAGGTCTATTCCATTTCTGCCTGCTCCTCACCTTGGACTCTTCTGGTTGACTTGACTGACTTCTGCCTATCTTTCTGCTTTTTCCATTTGGACCAATGAATGTGAACTCTCTAGCACCCAAACTGGGCCTTATATTTGTCCTACTTTGCTTTGAACTGCTGCTTCCCTTGTTCTTTTCAGTTCTTGGCTTTGATTCACCCTGACTGTTGTGCCTGGTTTGTGTCTGCATATCAAGTCCAGCCCAGGCCTAACCATGGATATATTCTGAGAATCCACAGCCCATAACAGCTAAGTAGATAGGCTGTACAGTGCTGAAGTCATTCTGTGGACCTGGGCAAAGAGTCTTTTGTGTTCACATACTAAGACAGCAAAAGAATATGATCAGGTATATCTTTTTATAAAATTCTTATTGAGTCTGTCAAATGGATAAGTCACTCTTGTCAAACCAATATATAATCACATTACAGCCATTTCAGGCAACTCAAAAAGCATATGAAAAAATATCAGCCACTTCAAGCTAATAACACTTTTGAAGACCCACTTCATGGGAAGGGGGTGAACTATATTCCAAAATATGATGTAAATTGAACCCTGGAATAAAAATTGCCATTTCACTGATTTAACAATTAATTAACTCATCTTTTTTTCTAACTATGATACATCATTAATTCTAATTTAAGTATTTCTTCTCATTAACTGATGTCCATATGTATCTCATGACTATTCACAGGATTTTGGACAGGAATATTTAACTGTTTTTCAGATATGGTACAGAAGACCACAGTGTTATGTACATTCTAAATGTAATAAAAGCAAAATACAAAAACAAATAACTAAGAATGCCCTGTATTAGGGGTTGATTTTGATCACATAAAATATATTAAATTTATAATGTGGGAATTTTCTATAAAAATAGTTGAAAATGGATTATATTTGCTAATATGTTGCATAAACACTGAACTTCAATGGATTATTTTTTTTTAGCTCTTCTTAATTTTATAATGAAATCTTTTTGATGGGATGTCCAGCTTCTGTACTTACAGAGCATAAAATGTACCAAGTATGCAATGTTTTTATCTCACTGAATGACAAATACTATCACCCGCATTAAGGTGCAAATCTAGTCTGCTACTTGACAAAGTAAACCAGGATCACTAACAGTTTCCTCTGAAGACTGGGAAAGTCCAGGTTTTTGAAAGTGAAGCTGGGGAACTATGCGTGCATTTTTTGCAAGAGGGGAAAAATATCCTGGAAATAGCTGGTGCAGCAGAGGGCTATCTCAAGTTGTCACAGCAGATTTTGAAATACAGGGCTCTGGTGTTTGGCCCTGCTCATTAAAGAAATTGAAGTAGCCTTAAAAATACAGAAAGATTTAAAAGCCAGTTTATGTTGTCACAGGGATTTCCATAGGAACTGTTGTCATGTTTGCCTGTTAAAATATCAAGTCTTTTTTTTTCCCCTTATGTCCAAGACCTCATACATTGGAGTCATATGATTCAGGGCTAGGTATAGGAGTTGTACCTGAGCAAGTCACCAAGGGGAAAAAAAGCTCTAGTACTAAGCTGCTGCTGTGGGATGTACCTTTTAGTATGACTTCATTGAGCACAGGCTCCTGCTAAGTAGCACACACTCTTTTGTAGTTTAGTGAAGTACCACAGCTTCTTTAGAGAGATTAGAAATTAAGGGATCATAGACATGGTGGGTCACTTAAGTCTGGTATATTTGGTCTCAGAGCAGGGGAGTTCTACAAACGGGTGCTACACAGGGCTAGATGGAGTGGGATGTAACCAGCTCTCTGAATCTCTCTCTCTCTGGCAAAACTATAGCTCTCATCAAGTTCCTTATTTTGCGAAGCCAAAATAATTATTTTCTTCAAATATATGGGACAGACAGTACTAGCCTAATAATCGCTTCCCCCCAAAGCTTCCTGTATATGATCTATTTCTAGCTGCTTATAATTTTTCATAATCTTAACTGTTAGGGGTTTAACTATTAGTGACTTAACTAGTGAGCATCTTCCTTACCCTAGATTTTCACAACTGTTCAGAAAAAAATTCCAAACAGCAGTCAGTTCTTAGAGTAAGTCAAGGGGAAAAGTATGTCATCTTCTTCTAAATTGAATGGAATAACCTTTATTTGAGATGCTGATATGAACCTTGAATTAAGGCAAGGACTGAGAATTTGACTGAAAATATGCTTTTTGACACAGATATGCTTTTGTCATCCCTCTGAAAATCCTCCTGATTCTGGTTTAGTTGTAAGCCCTTGAAACATTCTGGCAGGTTTAAATGTTTGAATACATCTTAATCTAGAAATCAATTTATTTAATCTAGAAATCAACTAAATCTGTGCTGATTCTGGCATCATGTCTCTTTGTGATGACCAGACTACCATCCACACAAAATAACTATTTATGTTGCAAGCGCTCTGGACTGAGATGAGCACACTTTCTTTGTATTGACTGCAGCCAGCTTCCTTTTATGATGTTTTTTGTTCAGATATAATACCTACTATCCTTGTGAAAAATAGGGGAGAAAATGCTGGATGAAAAATTGAATGAAAAAGGAAGCAACAGCTGGAGTAAGTGGGTGAATTGTGAACTGGAAAAGGAAATGTAATGAGATAGAAGAAAAGGAAAGCTGAGAGTAGGAGATGGGGTGGGAAGTGGTCCACAGAAAAGTTGTACATCTAACTCTGTGTTTCTTACTTAATGGATATAATGTTCTGTCAAAATTTTCAATCACAAATCACGTGATTTTGTTCTTTGTGTATATTTGAGGGGTAAAAGTAACACTGCTTCCTCTTTCTTGATATGCTGTACATGGGTGTTGGTCAAATGCTGTATGAAACGTTGAAGTTCAGAGCTTACTGATACTAAATGCAAGTTGCTGTCTTGTTATGGTTATTAGTATCATTTGTTCCTTGAAATTTTTGAGATTGCTGAGGCTCGAGCAAAGACTTTGCTTCTCTGGCATATCAAAGAAGTTGGACTGAAATGGTCTTCCAACATACAGGATATAAATCCTAATTATTAGTGACATCTAATTCATATAATTACGATCTACACTTCAAAAAATAAATATTTAAAATAATGTCATTTGCTTATATCTGCCAGGACTTCATGTCCCATGAGCTTCCCTCTAGAATAAATGATGCAAGAGCTTTACCTACAGTAAGCTGCAAAGGAAAATGTACTCAAGCGTGCATGTATTACTGCCCTTTAGAGGCTAAAACCCTGCAAGTTTGTTTTATATTAAGAATGTCAGTCTTATCTTCCCCCAAGGACTTGTTAGGAATTGGAGAACTGGCAAAACGTTGATATCACAGGAGAGTGACATTGGAACAATTAAACAAAGGAATTTTTAGTTGCAGTGTGTACTTTTGGGCCAGAGGGAGAGGATGTCTCTTGAATAGTGTAGAGAGTGAGCAAATTTTGTAAGAATTCCTCCAGCAAAATCAAAGATCAGGAGGTAGAAACACAAGGATCTTTTTTTCTCAACTTTTTGTGTCTGACACACAAAAAAAAGAAAAACAGATAAAGAACAATTTAAAATGCAGTTTATAGTTGAAGAATACAGCTTTCTGTTCTTGTTTTGTATATTAACAGCCTTCTAAGCTTTGGCAAGAGTCATCCTGAGCTTTGAAGTCAGGTTTTAGCAGAAAAATAAGTAAATCCTAAATATCCCCAAGCGCTTACTCTTTCAAAGCAATATGAGAGATATAGCTGTAATGTTTCAATATTTTTAAATTGCTTCCATCTGAGGTGGTTCAAATCCATGACTTTCAGGTGGACACAGGAAAGTACAGGGTGACTCTGTCTTAATTCCCTTCAATTTTGAGGTCTAGTTGCCCAGCTTTATCAATGTAAAGCCCAAAAGGCCAAGAGAATTTACTACATATGCTGAAAAAATTATCAGCACAGAGCCCATCTCTTCATTTGCCAACAGACTGACCTGAATTTTGCAGACCTGTCCTATGTGCCTCTGGAATTCAACAAAAATAACTGCAATTAATATTTCTTCAGCCATATGCCATCTTACAGTAGAAGAATATTTTTTTATTACCTTGTTTAAAATTAGGTTTGTAAATTGATAGGCTTTTAGAAAATAAAAATGTTTTTCATGGCTGGCAGGAGGTGCATAAACAAATGTATGAAAACCAGTTGCATTCAATTTTAAGACTTAATAACTCAGATAATTATGCAGAACTAATTAATTCAAAATCTGTTTATCAACAGTAGTCTGTAGCTCCAGCATTTCATCCCAGAGGCATTAACAAAGGCTTATCACCTGCTTTCTTGTTGCATTTTATCTCAAAGGCAAATCAATAGGCAGAGCATGGAAAAAATGCCATTCCCACAACTAACAGTTTACAGAACTTGCAAGAACTTTTAATATCTTTTGCCAATAAGTTTTCTTGGCTTAAACTAAAATAAACTCTAAATGGAAATGGGATGTGTTAAAACATCAGCATTTCTACTTTTAATACATAGAAAAACTATGTGAATAGGAAACTTGAAATACAAAGAAATATTTAAAGAATGTAAATAACTGTTTAAGTATTAGGCTATTATTCTTGGCAAAATATTCACTATGCAGTACTGTACAGTGTTGTGGATAGATTAAATTTACCTGTTGAAGAACTGTGCTGATGATACTGTTTTTATTACTCTGTCATTTCTGCTTCACATTCTGTTCTTTTACATTTTTTTCTTATGTTGTGCTTTGAGGCCCAGGTTTTCATTCATTATTACTTGTACTGCAGTAAAAATGTTAACTAACAAAAGTAGAGGTATACAAAGTGCTTCCCATGGGTGTTTTTTCACGTTTTTCTCCAAGTTTGTAGTATATTCTAATATGGGAATAGCTTGATGTCTGGTAGAATATTCAGTGTATGAGGTCTCAAAAGTTCATCTAAGAAAATGTAGTTCTGCACCTGAGAGGTTTGTATTTCTGTTCATCAATATACCTAAAGCATTATTATATGAAAATATATATAAATCCATATTTTTATAGATCTAAGCTGCAGAATACTGAAGTAAGCTGACTTCAAGATGTGCTTGTGGAGTCTCTTCACTGAACCCAGTTCCCAGTGTCTTTCTAAATACTAAAGTCTGATTGAACCAGTAGCTATGGCTACATAAGTACAATAGTTTCTTATAGAATCCATAGATGAAATCATGTTCGCAATGAAATCAGTTACATAAAGTGATTCCAGCATGACTCAGATACCTACAAAAGGTGACTGCCATGATTCTGCAGATATTCATAGGCTGTTTTACATACGTGTAAAATTAGCCATATACATAAATGTTGACAAGGTTTGAACCACTGTCACAAGGCTCTTGTGCTAATGATGTATTTTTTTTTACCAAATTTTTCACCACTTTTTACACCTGTTGGTAACTACTTGTTAATAACTCATTCCATTTTTTGAATATACTTCTTCTCTAGAGAAGATCAGTGCTTATGCATATTTATTAACAAAATTGTGTGCTGAGGTTCATTTCTATTAATATTGCCAAATCATATGTAAGCAAAGTTTTGGAATAAACTGTAATTGTTTCATCAGTGTATTTTAGTTATGGATCAGTAGCAGAGAATAAAGTCCGGTTCAAGGAGACAGAAATACAGACTAGCTGGATTTTATTGCAGGTATGAAGCACATTCCCTTTTCCAGATAAACTATATTTACTTATATATTATTCATATCTTTGAAATTTATGGAACAAAGCATAGGAAGAATTGTGCACCATGCTCAGTGTATAGTAAGACATACAATAAATTCAGCCACAAAGAAATGACATAGTTCCAAAAGTACACATTGTATTGCCTGCTCACAAGATGCTATAGGTAAAAAGAAGTGACAGTCAAGGGTTAAATTACAAAATTTTGCAATTTATTTCTTATCATTTATGAGATTGTTAAATGTCAGAAAGTGGATTTTTTTTTTTTACTATCAGTATAAAACTGAACATACTGTGAGACATAAGGTAGCAGGTGTCTTGGCTCTAAACTATCAAGTCTGTGGGCATTCTGTTATAACAGGTGCTCCAAAAATTTGAACAGATTTTAACAAGAGCTGTATGGGCTTTTTAATTAGCCTGGTTACTCAGCATGTGGAGAAAGCACTAGGTATGTGCTTAAAACATCATTGTATCTTGCAAAAAAATGTTTCACATACCCATAGTCATTCTTTTGGTTGTTATCATAAAATTCCTTTCTATCTAATGCTAGGATTTGATCCTTGTATCCATTCCTTTTATAATATATCCTACCTGAAAAGGATCATCATACTAAAAAAAAGTGTTGAATAACGTATATTCTCTTCTTTGGAAGTAAGCATTTAGAAACTTGGATTTACCTGATACTTAGCTGTGATTTTACTTGGCATTATCGAACTATGAGAAGTCACACAGCAAAGAAATTCTCTGCTCTGAATCTCCCCGTGTTAACTACAAAGTGTCTTCTCTTCACTTTCAGTTATGCTTTTTCCATTATTGTTAAGTACATCACAAGATTTTTTAGAAGAGGCAATGCAATCAACTGTAAAATCAAAACAAAATAATTGAAGTGTTTTGATTTTACAATCAATATGATTGATTAGATATGATTTGATAGATATGATATGATTTTAGAAATTCATATAAGTGCATGACTATAGCATGTAATGTGAAAATAATGCCGTATAAATTCATTTCTGTTATAATGTTGGTTTAAAAAGAATAAGCCAAAGAATAAATCACAGGGGGGAGAAAAAAGGAACAAAGCGGTGGCTTACATAAGATTTTTGTGCAAACTGTCCTGTTGTGAAAATTAAGATTTTAATTTATAAATATTTTTATTTTCACATAAAAAACATTTTACCAGTTTTGTCTGTAATACTGACACAAGTATCTGCTGCTGGTATTCATCTAGAGATCTTTGCCTCTGTAATGATTTTGGTGCTATAAAGTTTAATATTGAACATCCTAAATTAGAGGAATCAGTTTTTTTAACTCAGTAGAGACTGTTGAGATATTATGTGGAGGATTTCACACTTGAAACATTCCTGTCAAAATATCTTTAATCATTTGGTCTAAGATTAAAAATACCAAGACACATTTTGATCCATATAAAATGCACGCTTTAAAAAGTGTGCTTAATTTAAAAAATGCTTATATCTGCATTTTTTAAAGGAACTTCTGTCTTACATAAATTCATGTAAGAAATGTATATCTTATGATTTCACTGTAAATGCATTCCTGTTCCTTATGCTGTTATTTATTTGTTACAAACCAAGACATGCTCAGCAGTAAGAAACACAAGAATAGTCAATGATAATTTATTGCCTGAAGTAATAATTATTACTACTCTTACTGTATTTTTAAAAATTTAGAAATCCCAACCAATTTATGAGCTTGATGGAAAACAAGGATGGGGACATATTTATGCAGTGAAATAAAGGTAGTACTTGTTACCATAGATGCTAGTTTGCAGAGGTAACATCAATGGTGAAAACACAGCAGAACAAGTGTGAGTATGTGTTAGTCACCCAAAATCGCCATAGATTTTGTAATCTGTTTTCTGCTGGAGGATAGGACCCTTGCCATTGCATTTCTGTTAGGTAACATGGGTAACAAAAGCAGATTACAGTAGTGCATATTACCATCGCAAATGAGACTGTGACTTGAGCATCGATTGACTTGGGCACCAATACTAGTTCGATTTCTGACCCCATCAATTCCCATCACTTGCTCCTGCTTCTGCTCTTGTACTACATACCAGTCTCTCAGTTGTGCCAATGCAGTTGATTGTGGGTTGTGTTATAAAGCAAATTTGCCTCTTGTAGAAAGTGGGTATGTTAAGCCAATAATGCTGCTGAATATAATGTATTATCAAAGTATGGTCTCATTTTGCTGTAAAAATATAACCTGCGTATAAATTAAGTCTGCTGGGAGTCAGTAGCAAATCTGAAAACAATTAAATGGACTCTGAAATGACAGACAGAGAGAAGACGGCTCTGTCAGGTAGACTTTGAAGTGGTAATAACTTTGAAAATGTAGTCTTTGTCTTTATTACCACAATTTTTCCCTCAAGTAAGCGCCTGCGTTTCAGTCTTCCAAGGGCTAGAGAACAGTGACCACTTCAGCATAGTTTTCTAGATTCATCATCATGCTACATTATCTGCATAATCATGACAATTGAAACTAGACGTATCACCCCTGCCGGAGGATGATTTGCATTACTGAAGTGCCATGTAGGAAAGTCTGTAATGAGATTCAGGTAGTAATGGATGAAAAATACAGCAAATGAAACTGTAGGAGGATGACAAGCTAAAGTTATAAATCATTACAGTAATAGTAATTAAGGGGGTTAAGAGATGAAACCATAAAGAGTTGCAGCAGCCTTTTTCTAAATTTGATAGGGCTAGATCTGGAGTTATAAACAAGAAGCCTGTTTGTCAAAACTGAGCTATGTCTTAATGCAATGTTTTTCTTGCAAACGTGGAAGCTCTAATTGGATTGATTGGATATTACATTAAGATAGATGCTAAGTATAAGTGATAAAGTAAAATGTTGTTGGAAGGCGATAAGTACATTTTTTAACATTTCTAATTGCTGTCTTATGTTAAGATTGATTTTGTATGATACAGATATTTGTACTAGATATAAATACATAGCTTAAAGTAAATATCGGGAATTGGTCATGCAGAATAAAGCCAGCACTAAGGATTTAATCCGTAAGGCAAGATTTTGAAAAAGATTTGAAAAAGGTTTTGTCTTTTATAAATTTGTCCATGGAATAGGCAAGGCAGATACAGTTTTGTAATAAAAAGCATGAAGCTGTGCACCCCATCTAGATAGCTAGAAATGTAGCTAATCTATTTGCTAGTATAAATTCTGTGTATGGCAATTCCATTAATCAATATTAAAAATACTACAGCTGTAAAACTTGTAAAGATTTAGGACCCAGTCATGAAAATAATTACAATTCTTAGTGATTTTAATAGTTCCATTAGTTTATGCAAGCAATAGGAGAGCAATATTGAATTAAATTAAGGCATTCATTTAAATATTAGCAGGATTACAGTCTTTGAAGCAGCTCTTGAAAATATCGCTAAAAATTACCTAGTTGGGTAAGAAGATGCCATTTTCAAAGAAAAGTTAATAATTCCATAGATCACTGGAAGATGTATTAAATGATGTGCTCCTTGTTGCTTATTTCCCAACGATTTTCATCATCCCACTGACTGCTCATTTTCAGGGACACATAATATAGACTTGCTAAAATGTGCCCAATTTTGGAAAATTTCAGCCCAAAAACAACTCTTAAGGAAGAAGTTGTGATTATGAAGAGCAGAAAAAATTAAATGAAAAATGAAGGGTTAAGACACTAATTATAGTTTATTTTTTTAACATTTAGTTTGGCAGTTCTCACTGTCTTTTATTGTACAGTGTCTGAGGTCAATTAGGATTCAGCTGATCTTGGAGTCAGTTGACGATGCTGTTTATAATTAGATAGAGGAAAGGGAAAAGGTTGATGTTTTCTCTGTCTTCCTCATTAGGGCTGGCTGACTGAGCCAATTTTATTGCTATCTTAAAGGCAGTTTAAAAGGTCATGTGACTGTTTCCTAAATGAATTGGTTTGCAAAATGCTGTTGTCTTTTTAAGGATACTCCATCGTTAGGGTGGATAAATGGTTCTTATTAAAATTTTGAAGTCTGCAGTTTATCACTTTGATAGACAAAGAGAAGCATGTGAATTATTTTACCTTTCACACTCTAACCTAGGAACTGCAAGGATTCAAATTTTAAACAACTGTGTTGAGTTTTGCAGAACCTGAACTAAAGGGGTCACAAAATCAAAACCAAATTTAGTCTCTAATTTTTATCTTTAACAGCTACTAAACAGTACTTTCTACAAAATAATGCAATTGATATGAATAGTGCCAGAACTTTAAAATCTTTGCCTGAAACTGTGCTGCTTGATGGTTGTTTAATAAATGCTCACAATAGCACAAACATAATGTGTTGAATTACCATGTAACTTTCTAAGGAAAAGCAGTTAGCACGTAGAACTGATGTATATTTTAACAGCCTTGAAACTAATTTTAAAAATTTGCTGTGCATACTGCAGCGATATAACACACATCATCTTAATTTGTGAGTATCTTTGTAATTTTAGACATTGTTCTTCTGTTAATATTGCAGTATTTGTTTTGTGATTAGTGCAGCACTGACTTCACTAATACTAAATTAAAGATGGATATTACTTTTCAGAACATTTAGTACAATGATTTAATCATGTTTTTACTTTGATAACTGTATTTGGATAATAAACAATGCTTATACATTTACAGAATGTGTATTATATAATACATTATAATAATACTAATAGAAGATAAAAGAAAGCAACCCTCTAGTTATGTAATTTGAAATTAATATAAACGGACATTTGAGAGCTCATGAGAGAAAAAGAAAAAAAACAACAAAAGAGAAAAGAAAGAAGGAAAAACTGTAAATGAAATAAGAGGGAAAGTCCCAACAGTTCTAATTAAAGATATTTCAACGTTAGAACTACAGCATCCACCCACATGTCATTCTTGCATGACATGTAACAGAAGATCACCAGTTCTGTCTTCCTTGTACAAAATAATTTTTCCTATAATTGTTTATCAATAACAGCAGAAGTGAGAGTTTTTGTATAATCACATTCATAAATTGTACAGAAAGGCAGTAATTATAGTAAATCTGCCTGTAACCAAAAAGGGATTGTTAAAGTAACTTTCAAGAAACTCTGCCAGCCATGTATTATCCAGTATTTTACTGTCTATACTGGTTTCCTTCATCAAGTAGGAGACAGTGGAGCAGCCGGGAGAAGGTGACTAGCTCATTGCATATGTAAAAAAAATAAAATGCCTGTTTCCTTTATTTCATTCAAAGAGGACAGAAGTGAGAACAAAAAGCCAAGCATATTCATGACAGTGGCAGATGGTGCCGACCTTGCACAGCTATTTTCTTTGATTATTGGCTACTTATTATAATTTTAAAAATGAGACACAAAGCCAGAAAGCTGTGGTTCTAGAAAAAGATAATAAAGTCACACTGACATAGGTCATGGTCCCAAATATCACATAGAGATTTTTTTTGTGTTTCTATAGAATTTTCCTCGATTTCTCCTTCCACTTCGTATTTTCTCTAGGAAACCTCCTAAACTGAATATAGATCTCATTATGTTCACACCAATATGAGGCAGAGTTTGAGATTAGGTGGAATAAATTTGCCTGTGCCATTTTAGAACACATTTAATTATTACAGTCTTTAAGAACTGACTTTTTCTTTTCAAAGAATAATATTAACTCACAGTAGTCGGTATCTTATTTGTTTCACCACTGTCAAACAGTGAGTGTGGATTTTGAATTTTGAATATCCAGTTCTGAGAACTACATTTACTGTGCTGAATCATATGGTACTTGGCACAGCTTTGAAAAAAATTAATGCTGGATCCAGAATGGAGGCATTTTTCAAAGTGTCCAAGTAAACATCAGGAGGTTTTTGAGTACTTTTATTTTTTTCTTTCCTGCTCAGAAGATCCTGTTGCATAGTATGGTCACAGTTAGATGCATGTTTAATGAAAATAAAAACTACAGCCAAGTTAGAATGAAAGAGAAAGGAAAGTCTACCAAGGCCCCATTTATGATTATTGATTCTAACACTCTTTCAAGCAAGAAAAGGCCAGTGGAGAAAGCAACGTCTTTTCCACCAAGTGAATGAATCACATTGCCTTTACAAAGGATCTAGAGAATGAATAGGAGAGTTTGGGGACCAAACAATGAGACCAAATGAGGTTTTTCCTACCCACGAATGTGACCTGTCAGGCTCCTTTTAAAGAGTGAATTTCTTTTGCCAGCGGTAGAGGAAAATTCAAGCAAACATGAAGTGGATGCTGAGCTCAGAGAGAGCCTTCACCAATAGAGAAAAAGTATCACTGTCATTTCCAGAGCAGAGGGGACATTATAAACAAATCAGGTTAGTCTAATAATGAGGTCTGAAGAGATTTTTATTGCTATGTATAGCCACTTGGATTTGTAATTATTGTGTCTGGAGCAGTGCTTTAATGCTAACCACATTATAAACCTGTATCCTCATACTCATGTGAATGTTACAAAGGAGACTACTTGCAAAGAGAAACATCAGGTCACTGAACCTATGATCCTTTAATATTTGTTTCAAATAATTATTTCAAAATTGGAAAGCTCTGTGAGTTGTTCATGTTTTAGTTTTAACCAGTTGCCATTTTAGATCATGCATGGTCAGGAGAATGAAACAGGGTCTTGGAAGTGATATGGCTTCCTGATAAATGATAAGCTTATCCCATGCCATGCATCATCTTCTAAAAAATAGCTCTGTTGTCGTAATTCCAGTTTTAATAATCCCGTTTTCCCCCTTACTATCAGAAATACAGCAATGAGCTTTTAACATATGAGAGATCCATGTGCTACTCCCTTTCCTCAAAGTTTCTTTGAACTACCTCTAATAGATCCTCAACGTACAAATGCTTTCTAGCAAAAAAATGTAATCGGGGGTTCAGTTACATAGTAGTTTCATTCAGTTTCATATGGGGCTGTGCTGTGCTCTGGTGTACTGTTGTGTCCCTCTTTCCTCAACTATTGTCATTCTTAGTTATGACAAGTACCACCTTCTTAAAGTAGGAGCATATAGAGGATATTTTGTTCAACTTGCCCTTGCTATCCTAGTACTGCAGCATTGTCTTTAAGTGCTTAGTAGTCTTTGATGGCACAGCAGAGAGAGTGGGTATGGATCCTCTTTACTTTACAGTCTTAGATATAATAAAGCAACGTATGGCCCAACATGCAGTAGTTCTGATTCCTAGAGAATCAGAAAAGGTTAGCGGTACCTATTCATTACATATCATTCATTATGATATATCTTTTTTTTATTTAATATTATCACTATAGTGTATTTTATGCAATGCTATTGAAAATGAATACATTCATTTTGAAAATTATTATCCTCCACTAAACGAATAGATGTACACATGCAAAGATACAGTATGGCAGAATTATCAGAAAACCTTGACAACAAATCTGCCAGTCTTCTCATCCCAAACCTATATAACATGTACTTGACTGAGATGGAAAAGGCAAGATACGTGACAGCCCAGACATGCAGAAACACAAGTATCTGTTTTAAAAGTAAGCACACATGTAAGCCTTAACACTATCAAGAACCTGGTGCATTTTTCTGCAGTTTCTCAAAATCAGTCATTTTATGCCTGCTTGTTTTTGTTTGTTTGTTTGTACTATAAATTTCTTGATTCTTTCTTTTAGTATGTGATTGTACAAAGGCCAGCAAACTGAGAGGAAGAGTGCTTTCAAAGCATTTTTTATATATAGGGTTGAGTCTGGATTATAACACATTCTTCCTGAGCAAAATTATCAAATGGCTGTCCTTCAGCTATTAAATTTAAAAGGGATGCAATATTCACAGAACTACTTAAAACTGAGAATTTAAAATATCTGAGAGAAATTATAATAGTTAGATTTTACTGAAGACTTCCAGAGAATACATTCTGGAATACAAGGAATCACTTGTGAGTTCTGCTGATGAAAAAGGGAAGTATGTAGAGTTAGGATTGTTTCTACTGAAGAAGGTGGGATAGAAAGCATGGTGATCCACAATCCATGAATAGTGAGGTAGTGAAAAAAGATATATTCCCTGAAGAACTATGACTTTATATTAGAAAGCACATGATGAAGTGTATTTGCTGGGCCTGCACTTATATTTTTGAGGCACCCCAATATTTATTGACTTGCATAAGTAAAAAAATGCAAATTTAGACCCTGCATTTTCCATGACCTTTGGTTCATGTCAACTTTATGTTAATTACCAGTGTCTTTGGATAGGCAAACATATGCAGTCTATCTCTGTGAATCACAGAATCACAGTATTCATGAGCACATAGTACCGGATGATGGATAAACTGTCCCCAGTCCATAACACCAATAAAATCCATAACATTGCTGCTAAAAATTAATGAACCTCATCTGAAGAGACATTATTTCTTTTCAAACAATATAGTGGATCTAGGGAAAAGATAAAACTCACAGAAGCTTTTATGTATTAAAAGCAGAGCCAGTTGGCTTCCTTGGTTAGGGTGACCAAATGCCAGCAAAACCAAAATCTTCATTTGCTTTGAAGACCTCATGCTGAATGAGAAGCTGTTGTTGAGATAAAGATACTCATTCTTTGCAAGCATTTTAATTTTCTTCTTTTTGGACTCTCAAGAGAACAGAAAATATAAGCAATAAAGTATGCCTGTCCCTTTGAGATCAGAAAAGCTCAGTATGTGCATACTTTGAAGAACTGAAGTTGATCAAGCTGAAGCATTGAAGCTCTGAAACTGTGGAGACATTTGACCCTATGAAATTCTGACTTCACTGGAAACTACACTAGGTATTTCCTATTGCAGAAAGTAATATGACATTTCTGTGTATAGGATGAGCTCTATGCTCTTCAGGAGGTTGCTCTGCAAAGTAGTTCATGAGGCTGTCGCTTGTAGCCCTTGATGGATAACACATAAAACTCACAAAGCAAGCATTTCTGAACATGCCTTCCTAGTCATCTTTATTGAATACAGGTGTTTAGAGATTCAAAATCTAGCCAGCACAGAAAGAGATTTTTTTATTATGCAGAACTGTGTCACTGGGTGGGAATAAAACAAACAAGAAGTGATTGTTCTTGGTAACTTGGTATGTAAAATATTGCCAAAATTATATATTGTTGAATGTATGTGTTAACTATAGTTACCTCTGTAAATAGAGCTGTACTTTTTCTGCAACAGGAATTTATTCTAATACTTTCATACTTTTCCTTCCTTAGCAGTATAATAACTACTGTGCCATATATATAGAAATTACTCCCAAGAATGTAACAAGCAGGATTCACACATTTAAATGAATTTTTAAAAAAAAGCTGAACTGTTTCCAAATTCTTCTATCCAAGCATCACTTAAGAAACTGTTTGTTCAGTTCAGTTTCATCTCTGCAGCTGCCAAACCACTTCAGTTCTGCCAGCTCTGCTCTCTGATTGCAAAATAAAGGGTGGTCACTTCACAGTGTATGCAAGAAATATTATAATTTTGTGAAAATTATGACATTTAAGAAATCCTTTCAATAGTAAATTGCTAGGCTATCCTGCTATGTGCCTATTTAGCAAAAAAAAAGACGACTCTCTTATATTCACTTTTCTATGCCTTCCTATAACATTAGTGAATATAGTATACTGGGTTTGCATTTTCTAAGTCTGATGCACTTTGCTGCAGCTTACATTCATAAATATTTTTGTAGTATAATAGCCTGTCAAAACAAATCTGTTTTCCTCGTTTGTGTCTGTGCAGAAGGGTGTCCTTACTGCTTTTTGTCCATCTCTAAAGATAACAATAGGACAATAGTAATTGCACAACGTAGCAAAGCTTTTCTTTTTTCTTTTTTTTATCTCTTTTTTTCTCCTTAAAAATCAGAGGATATGTGAAAAAAATGAAGCAAATAGTCCTTTATTATATGAAAATTGTTGCTACGTAAATGCATTAACCATTTTCATAGCTCATGTCTGAAGATCAGTCTCCTGTGTCCCTACTGTGTGCAGAAACACAAAGACATAGTACATATGAAACTGCAACCTGTTTTATTAAGATGAAATGCAGATAATTACATTATCTTAATACTTTGTCACATACATTTTTTGAATTTTCAGAAAAATAATCTCAACGGTTCACTAGTCTCTAAATGAAAGGTCCGCACTTGATGTAAAGTAAAATATATAAATATATCATATTGCTTTTAATCTCAAATATAATTTAAAGCAAAACAGAGAGGGGAAAAACCAGTAAGCTGCTTATTGATCATTTTGCTTAAGTTCCTAGCAGTTTTCTTCTCAGGAAAATAATTTCCCTCAGCTGAAGAAGTAATTAAAGTGTACTTAGAGATAAAGAAGGAACAGAATATTAAGGATTTTGTTTTCATAAGTTTTTTTTCCCCTTGATAATAAAAATATTTGAGTATAAGTGGTGATACAGAAAAGTTATAAGAAATAACAAAATGCCAGGATGTCAATTTCTGCAAAATAGAAGCAAAAGGACGGAACTTCTAGTGGTTTTTTTTTTTAATGGAACAAATGTAAAAATGAGAACTATTACAATGTTCTTATTTTTCCTGTGACTAGCATTTTATCTTATTCAGGGTACTGTTTCTATCAGATCATGTTCTGTGTTTTTCCCATGCTGACCTGTATTTGGTTTGGTGGGAAATCTCATTCTGCTCAGAGAGACTCATTATGGGGTGAGGAATCATTTCGAGGGCTGCTTTTTGCTCACCTTGCATTATCACTGTAAAGTGCTAAAACTGATTGTAAGGCAATACCAAATCATAATGGTAATGTCTTGCACCCATTTTCTACTTAATGTGTATTATAATTTACATTAATTCTGAATTGGATCTAATATGAATAAACATTATAGAAATAGGTATTGCACTTTTTCACTAAGAAATATTTTTGAGAGGGACAGTCAGTTTTTTTTATCATATTAACCTCATAACTAGTACTTGATGTAAGTACAGATACTGAGAATTAGAAGTAATTCTAACATGCCTCTTACATGGGATATTATGTAAACATTAGCATTTGTTTGTCAAATACTATTTTCGCATATACTTGTGCAGACCCACCGAACTGAATACACATGCAGAGATACGTCCTCTATCAAATCGTTAACCCAGAGAAATATATCCTTTGCAACGTAGCTTCATGCCAATCGCCACTTCAGTAAACACTGCCACATCATGATGACTGCTTTCCAGGAATTAGCAATGAGTTTGTTTATAATCAAGTTTATCAATATTTATAAAGTACTGTACTTAAGGGGATAATATATTGATAAAATACAGTTCTAAAATGCATTACATTTCCACATTATATTTAATGGCTAAAAATACATGTAGTGGGTGTGGAGTAATAGGGGCCATACCCCGCCCCCACAAACAGTTTCTTTATCACCCCATCTGCTACCCCAAATGCTAACTCTCAGGAACACCACTGCTTTGCAGCATGTTTTATTATTCAAGCTTTGGTGGGAGGAGAGCTGCAGAAAGAAAGTGTTAACCGTAGAGAAAGAGAGGGTCAAACCAAGACCCAGAATAAGCTATATTGCTCCACTAATGCCAGGGCAGTGGCACAAACTTCCGCTGGACCTGAACTGGCTACTAAATGCCATTAGATTAGATTAAAACCTGCTAGGAAAAAAGGAACAGTGAGAAGGAGGTCTAAACACATTTGTCAAAGAATTAATAAAGAGGCTAAAGGTATTTACGTAGGCAGGGAACATATGGAAGAGGAACAAGGCAGACTTTGAGAAGAAATTATTTAGCTTCGTTAAAAAAAAAACAGAACAAAGATAAGGCTAGGGTAAAAAAAGAAAATTTACACTGTATTCATATTGCCTTTCTATTTTTCCAAAAGGAAGCAGGAGGTTGGTTCCTGATCCAAAGTGCACAGAAGTCAAGCAAAGATTCCTATTGCTTTGTATTGGATATTTTGGAAAGAAAGAAATGCTGCTAAATAAGTATCAAATACTGATGAGTGTTAATGGGGGTTTAAGAGACAAAGCGTCCAGTTTGAAGCACTTATTGGCGATGTCTACACTATCACCACTTGCCAAAAACATTTCCATCATTGTGCAATGGTTGAGCTTTATAACTGACTTCCAGGATTTTAATCTAACCCAGCTCAGAGCAGGTGAGCAGCTGGCTGAATTTAACTCATTGAGATGTTTTTGGGGATGACAACATTGTTCATAAATTTAAATCAAATTCAGTAAGCAATTTCATTTGAAAAAAATCAGCTGGGGAAAAGGCAAAGGGGAAAGTGAGAAAATCAAAGGGTTTTTTTAATATATTGAAAAATTTAAAAATTGATTTTTGATCTTATTATTTTTCTTTTGAAATTGGTCTGTTTTTAATAAAAAATTATTAAAATTGAATAATCCTGAAAGAGAGCAAAATGTTTTGGTTTAGGACAGTTGAAATTGTTCAGGACAAACCAAAATTAATTATTTCTCTGAGTATATGTGATTCATCTGTCAATCTGCAAATTCTATTATTCATACAGCTCTCAACTAGGTAATACACCTATAGCCAAAATGACTAGCCAATATTCTGGGCCTCATTGGCACGTATCTATTAGGCTCTGAAGCTGACCATATGAATCATGTTTTCTTTCAAAAAATCCCATTGATTTACAATGACTACATAGAGATCTTCCTTGGATTCAGTCAGAACAAACAAGATACAATTTTCGTATTCCCAGTTGCAAGCCTGACAGCGTTCCCTTTTCAGATACCCTATTTCTTGGTTGCTGGTTTGCCATGGTAAGTTTGTTTGTTTTTTTCTTGGTTGCTTTCTCCTGTCTTTAGGTGTTATATAGGTGTTTATGTTTATAGACTAGACTGACCTTTGTGCTAAAATGTACAGCATGCACCAATATACCCAAAGGTCTATATATTCAGTGAAATGAAACTGTAGTTCCTGGCCCTACAGTAATTGTTCATCAAGCTGGGAGGGTGAGGAATGAAAGCATCATACCAGAAGATGTATTAGTAACTTTCCCATATGTAGTTCTGTGCTCCTGTAAAGACTGGTGAGTCAGAGAGTCAGTCTCGGATGGTGAAGTCAAGGTGATGGTCTGTTTCTACTGCACTCAAACAGAACTCGGGATAAAATAGAAGATCTACATGTGTAAAAACCACAGGTCAGTATTAGAAAGTATGGAAGGTTGTGTCTTGCTGCTAAACCGAATAGTGTCCTGTTAATTTATATATGCCTCAGAGCCTTTTAAGTTTTCTGGCACTGGATAATCAAATCCTAGTATAATCAAGTCAGATTTCAATTTTCCAAGCCAAAAGATTCCATGCAGTATACTCAGCAGTGATCCTTTATGAGGTACTATAAAAAGCCAAATTCTGTTTTATCTATGTGGCCTTTCCTTAAGAAAATTTATGCTCTCTTGCTGGTTGAAATGTGTTAGCTGACACTCTTCTTCACCAGAAATGGCTGTGGACTGAGTCATGATGAAGAATGGGATGTCTTATATTGGGATGGCTGCAGTAGTTCCCTACCCACACTGCAGGAGCAGTTCAGACACTGATGTAGCAGCTACAGAATTGCAAATAAGAGCTTGGCATTTGTGTAATAAACTTTAGCAGTTCAACTACTGCTTTCCGAGAAGCAGAGCCAGCTCTGCAGTCAGGGTAGGAATCTCTAAGAGAAGCAAGAAAAAGAGGGATGTGAAACACTGTAAGTGCCTCAGCTTAAGCCATCCCCACTTGTGAATCAGATCCCTATGGTGCCTTGACTGTTGTGGTATGTATCCGGCAGGACACTTCGGAATGAAAGATAGTGCAGTATGAAATATATTCTATTATTACTTGGCTGAATTGGAGTTGGAAGAAACAGCTATTTATTGATCTTCTTACAATGATATTGCACCTGCCTAGTCTGAGATTCAAAGTCCAGTGTAAATTTGACACTATCGGGAAAACCAAGAGTTCTTATAGTTTCAAAACAGAAAAATAGTAGCACATTGTCTGAGAGAACAATGTTATGATTTTATGGAAACAGGAATTAATCGTACTGGACACAGTCAGTTTTAAGGATGGCACAAATAGTTTTGCAAAATGTCAGAATCACGCAGCAAAGATATACAACTGCAGACAATGACTAGAAAAAACTAAAGCCTCCCTGGTTACCTGGAATACTTAAGCATGACATTCCCAACTCAGTAGGGAAGGACTGAGACTCACAAATTGTCTGCTATCTAATTGTCTCTTGGCTCAGCTTGGAAAATGCAAATAGAACTAGACTGCAAAAATTGGTTCAAGAAGCCCTAACAGGATATCAAGCACTAAGCAGTATACAGCAGATGGTAAAAGATTTTTAAAAAGCAATCTTCTTGAAGTTCACAATAGTCTAGGGAGTTGGAAAATGGCAGGTGGAGCAGAAACTGTAACAGGTTATGAATTGTCAATAATTTCCTTTCCAGTGACAATGAAACTGCTCTTGAAATCGCCAAAAGGTTATAGAGATACACTGTAATTGGAAGACAAATACCTCAAGTGAGAACTGACACAAAGATGTAACGACTACAAGAACTGCAGAGGAAGAATGTAATCTTCTGAAATAGTATTTGAGAGCTAATAGAGAGTTATGGTCAGTCCAGAAAATCTTGGACCTAGATGCACTTAAAAGAATGCACAAACGAAACACAGGCTGTAAATCAGGAGAATGAAACAGCCTAAATACTTAGGGACATATTCAGTAGCAGAGCATTATTATCGAGATCATCAGTATCCTTCATTACTGTGCAAAGGACACAAAAACTATGCCCCAAGATACTTGAAGTTTACAGTCAAAATAGATATTGCAGCATAGAAATAAACAGTGTATATGGTAGGAGGCTACATTTGAAGAGTACACAGCAATGCAGAGGACATGCATGTGTACAAAAATGGTTCTAGGTTTTTACCTGCACTGGATGCATATTTTATTTACCAGCTACCTCTGCTGACTTCTTCACTCCCCAGTAGAATGACTCTCACCAGCATACCAGTTTTAAAAATAAACAATCCCTGACAACAAATAATAACTGTTAAAATGTTGTAGAATTTGTTATTTTCCAGCCCCTTATCCTCTCACTCCAGTAGGCAACTGTCTACTTCCCCTATGTTTCAAGTCAGCCATTCTGTCTTTGGTAGAACAAACATACTGACAGCAGAAATTAAAAAAGATAGTGAAATTACTGTTGTCAAGCTGATACAAAGTGAATTGAGGATGTCATACAGTTTCAAGGAAATGGAAAAGAAAATTAGAATGTAATTATCGTGGTTAGTCTGTGTTTAGATAGCCTGAAACAGTGGCATCAAAGGCAGATGTGAATTTTCCTATTCATCTTAATGGTGCACTAACTGCAAAACATCATTATGATGACTTTAATGCTAATAGCGTTAACTGTTCCATTTCGGAATCATATACCAGATATATCCATTACAGCACCACTTCGTTACTGTTGAGCTTACTTGATATGTACTGATGTTTCATTCCTCTCAATTGAATACTTAGAAAAATACTGCTGGAGCCCACAGAACGTCCAAAAGCAGAAAGGCACAAGGGACAGTCTCAGAATCAAACATAAAATTGCTGCTTTCAGATCTCATTCCTAGACTTTTAGCTAAACAGCTCATTGATCTCTGATGTCTGCTTGTCATAATACTGTTTTTCCACTGCAAGAGAAGCCTGATAGCTTCAGACTTCCCTACCCCCTCTCTGATCTTCTTATAAGGAACTTTTTAAGTATTTATGTTGAAGTGTACCAGTTAGAAATCAGTTCGAGACTTTCAAAAAAATCCAGCAAAACTGGACTGCTGATAAAGAAGAATGTCACACAGTTCTAGCCTAGAGATACAAGGGTGAGGAGACCACAGCCTCTGAAAGCTGAGACTTACTAACTCTGTGGGGCATTAGCTTTCCAGAATGGGTGTGTCTGGAAAAGCAACAATTACGTAGTAACAGACAAAAATTCAATTCTATCACCTCATCTTCTATAACAATAGTAATGTATCAAAACAATTAAAGTCTTCCTGTTCAATTAGCTCATGCATAGGAGATAGACAACTTGTACCTACTTATTTTACAGTTAGCTGTCTGCCTTACTCTCTTAGCAGGTGGCAAAGTCCAAAGATATAGGTGATTTTTCAACTTTCATTTAAAATGACTGGTAATTTGGACAAAATTCCTGTAAGTCAAGTCAAAAGAACCTGTCCTACAACAACCTCAACATGGCACATAAGGGAGAGAGAATAAGCGCTGGTTATTTGGAGCACTGGAAGAAATCCCACTTATGTTTTCTTGCTGATAACCCAACTCATAAAGAAAGAGATGATGCTCTTCAGGAAGCAAGGTCTCTCCAGCTCAGATGAGTTGGCAGGGAATAGGTGACAGGTCATGTTAGTGAAGAGAAGATCTTAGGTGATTCCTTTTTAACTCAGTAGTTTTCTGTCCTTTCCACAATGTAGTGACTCCCTTTAAGACCACTTTTAAATATATGTATGTGTATATGTATACATATATATTTATACACACACATATAAGTACAAGTAAATGTGTCTTTCTTGGAGATTCCTTGAGTCCTCAAAAATTGCAGAAGAAAACCAAGGTGCTTGAATTTAGTGGGTGGAAAGTGGGTTAGAAATAGGACAGTTTATCAAATTATGGTGGTCCCATCCCACAGACTGTTGTCCTTTCTTTGCAAGCTGTATAAATTCAGCCTTCAGCTACATTTCCAACTTCAATTCCTTGTCACATTTCTCATTCCTGTCTCTCTCCTCAGCCAATGACAGCAGTGCCAATCCCCCAGTTGTTAAATCTATCTGAAAGCTTCCCCCCTCCTACTTTATATCACCCTATAAGTGATTTTTGCAGCCTCTCCTCCAGAAAAAGTGAATTTGAACACAAAGATGGAATATTTGAGCCAACGAGAGAAGTAAAAAGAGAATCCTTGAAGTCTTTTATTTAACTCATGTTATCCTATGCACATTACAGGAAGGAGAATGTCCCTTTAAATAGTTTGGGAGCCCTCTAGTGATTCTTCCTGTCTTTCACTGAAGAAGCGATGAGATCCTCCCCCCCACCACTGGAGGTAGGTGGAGGGGCCTTTCTATATAGCTAATGGACCCAGTATTTGCATCGCATGATGCCAGTGTTAGTTCCACAAATCTTTAATGTGGCACAAAGAACCAGAATAAAGTGCTTTCCTTTCCTCAGTCATCTCTGTTTGTCCATTTTATTCATCATTTAAATTCCTGTTATGCAAAGTTGCAAACTCTGGAAGATCAGAGACTTAAATCTTGGCAGCATTTTGTCTTGGTTTGCAAAGGACCTTCAGGGCAGAACCCTAAGTACATGTATGCTTGTGTGTGCTCCAAACCCTTCCTTGTGAGTTGTCAAGAATTAGAGTGTAAATCCCGAGCCTTCAGATTATGGTGAGAGCTAAACCTTTCGTTATTCTACCATTACAAACCATAAGCTCTTATAAAATATATTTTTAGGAGTCCTATTGAATCACACAGTATGTAGCATAATGTAATCAATACAAGAAGCTGCATATAAATAATCTGTTTGGATTCTCACACATTTTAAGATGAGAGAGGGCACCATTCCCAGCAGTACTCCCCCCCCCTCCCTCAGAGTTCACACCTTTTATGGGGGAAAATGATTGTAAAGTATTCATTTAAGCCAATAACCAAAGCTTATGTTATTCATTTCTCGGTGATATACATAGTGCTCTTTTTGTATACTATTAACTGTGGACATATGTTTTTCATTTGACTATGTTACTTACACACACAATTCTTTTAAAAAATATGTAAAATATAACAGCTGCTGTAAAAAAATATTTTTAGATCTCTGAAGTGCCTAACGAGCTGCAGTACAAAACAAAAATGGTTTGGTCTTTGTAACATGCCCATAGTACAATACCATTGAAGAGTTTAATCCGCTTGGTCATCTCCCTGGAAGGAAGCAAGCTGACACAGTTCTAATACGACAATGTGCTTCTGTGGAGTATATTCCTTGGCTAGAACAGCAAGGTCTTGATCATTCACTACATCAAAGCAATGATACAAACAATGGATCAGCCAACTTTTAAAACAGCAGTATAAAAGCAATTGTAAAGGCACCAACTGTATCATCTGAGCTCTGCTTTGACATTGCTGTTTTCTGATGGCAAAAATATACCTATTTCCTGCCAGTGTAAGTGAGAGATTAAGGGGTAAATATAGAAAACCTAAAGTTTGCTTTGGATGAGAAGTTTTTTCTTTATGAATTATTGAATAAATCAAATATCCTTGGTTCTCATCCCAACAGAGTGTGATGATTGCTAGCTTGAAAAAATGTAGCAAGAGCAAACGTTGGCAAGAGTGAAGCATTATAATGTGATGTCTACAGAGACGTAGAGATAGGAAGGATTGTCGGTTACAGTCAATGCTATCAATGTTGGTAGAAGATATTTAAACTGTAATTCTACCTACATTAAGGTACTTAAAAACAGTGTTCATGGCTTGAAAACAACCTGTGTGAGCCTCTTTCAAGGAATGAATTCCACCGCTGGTTAATACATAGATGCAGACTATTCCATTGCAACACTTTTGGCTGCTACCATGTGAGGGAATGGCAAGTATGGAAAACTGCCAAAACTGAATGTCTTCTTTCTTCTTTTCCAGTTGATAGGACAGGAGAACTAAAATGCTTTTTTGAAATCAGTCATGTGGTATCTGGAAAGTAGGATGAGAAAACAAAATCTTCTTTATGAAGATCCCAGTGGTAGAGAACATACTGGGGAGGATCCTGCTCTCAGGAGAGCTCTGACATTCCCTGCAGTAGTTGCAGCACCATTCTGCAAAATTTCTGCTGCCATATCATGGGGAGCCATGGTCTTTACTTGCACCAGGTCCTGCTCTGCCAGGTTCTGCTAAAGCACCTTGCATTGTCCAAGTTAAGTGTCTAGACAGTGTTTCTCATTTCTTTGTTTCTCCTACGTTTTCATTGTTTTAGTCTTGATGTTTCCAGAGTGTTAAGTCCAATGTGTTCAAAGATGTCCAGGGTGTTCAAAGCTGCATAGACAGTGTCACTGAAGCACTTCCATTCTGCTTCAAAGGTGTCCAGGGTGTTCAAAGTTGCACAGACAACGTCCTTGAATCACTTCCAGTCAGCTTTTATGTCACACAAAGTTGCAGTAGTGATATCCAGCTGTCTTTCCACTGATTTTCAAACTGCTGGTTTTACAGCAACAATTTTACAATATTAACTTTAAAATTGTTGAAATTTAGCTTATTCCAAAGCTTTTGCTTAGTTTGATGTGGATGTCAGACTTCCCGCAGATCAGTTAATTTGACATTTGAATCCTCCTCCCATAGACTGAGGCTGATGTTGCCCTGGAAGTGGTGTAACAAATCACTGCCAGTTTTTAGAATGGGAATATGTCTAGGGAATTTTGGTTTTACTTGGTATCTGAAGGCCTGTGGTCGTATTAAGTATATTTATTTAGGAAGAATGGGTCACTGTTTTTTGCACTTTTTATACTGTATTTTTCAATACTAGCAGCAGCCTTGACGGTCTTCCTCAAAACAAGCTTTGATGCTACCAGGATAATAATTGTGCTCTTCTTTGGTATCTGAGAATTTATATGCTCCAGGTCTTCATAAAAGTTATCTCTTATTTTAGCCGTGTTCAAGTAGTATTTAGTCAGTAATGATGGTGGCATAACATTTCCTGTAAAGGAGCAATCTTGCTGTATAGTAATTTTTGCCATTGGGCAGTCTAGTTTATTGATCATTGGAGACATAACAACTAAACCACTGTCAGATTCTCCATTATTTCCTCAGTAACTGCAGGTCTACAGTACAGATAGCTAATCCAAGTTTCCTTAAAATTGCTTTCCTCTTCAGAAAAAAATTATTTACTGTTATTATATTTCATGTCTCGTGACTGCATTGTCGGACAGAGTACAAGTCTTATGAGGAGCGGCTGAGGGAACTGGGGTTGTTGTCTGGAGAAGAGGAGGCTGAGGGGAGACCTTATCGCTCTCTACAATTACCTGAAAGGCGGTTGTAGAGAGGTGGGTGTTGGTCTCTTCTCCCAACTGACAAGTGACAGGACAAGAGGAAATGGCCTCAAGTTGCTCCAGGGGAGGTTTAGGCTGGATATTAGGAAAAATTTCTTTACGGAGAGAGTGGTGAAGCATTGGAACAGGCTGCCCAGGGAGGTGGTGGAGTCACCATCACTGGAGATGTTCAAGGAACGTGTGGACGTGGCATTGTGGGACATGGTTTAATGGGTATGGTGGTGTTAGTTGATGGTTGGACTTCATGATCTTACAGGTCTTTTCCAACCTTAATGAATCTGTGATTCCGTGATTCACACTGGATGATTAAATGGATGTCAGTAAGTGTCTGTATGATCCTGCTATGTTCAAAGATGTAAATTTAAAGGACTTAAAATAAAGGGAAGGGAGATTCCTTAGGGAATGTCTGCATTGTGCAATTAAATGCAGTACAGATAGCGCTGAAGTAGTGCTGACCCATCTACAAACTGGCCAGCTGCGTTAGCATGATTTTGGACTTCAGTAAAATCCTTGACTCTCAGTACTAAGCCCTGGCTCCAGCTGAGTGCCATGGTGATGCAGACATACTGCTTTTGCTTCCAGAGCAGGAGTTTGATCTGCTGTGTGTTGTGTGGGAGTCACTGAACTCTAGTATGGCTTCTAGCCGATAGAAAGTCATCTGTGATCCTGAATTTCGTGTGAGCAGATTTTGCAATTGTAACTGCTATTGAATTCATACCTACAGCTTTGTGTTTTTTTGTCATCTCGGAAGTCTGAAAGAATGGTAGATCAACTTGATTTCAATGCCAAACACACATGTTGTAACAGTATCACTCATCCGAATTCAGTCACAAGATAGAGACAAAGAGATGAGGTAAAGCTGGCTATAATGTTTGGCTATAATTCCTGTGGAATTTGATAAATTTCTGGCAGTGATCTAGTGTGTGTACTTAAACCACATGAAAAACTTCCTGCGCTAAGTTAGATCTGGATCTAATCTGACCTCAAGCTTACACACTTGTTTGCAGGTGTCTGTTTGCAACAGCAGCTCTTTGGAAGAGAGTTTAAGCTTAACAGTGGAGATCAGGGATTGTGTTTCCCTTTGCGGATTGCAGCTGACTCCAGAACTAAGAAACTAGCATGATTGCACTATGCTCAGAAAGATAATACAGAATGGTTTGATTTTTAAAATGATATGGCAATTGGTATTTTGCTTTTTTGTTTTGTTTTGGGGAAAAACAAATTGTCTTTAAATTTTAAGTGGCTTTTGGATTTACGTAAGGGAAGCAGAAGAGTAGGAGAGAAATACTTGCGTTCATGGCAGATTTCTCAGCTCTTCCATTTCATACATACAATATGCATTGAACTTTTTTGCTAGAATGAAACAAGAGAACGGGAATTTGGAATGAATTGCTCTCAGCAAGTAAACGTGCTTTATTCTCAGTTTAGTTTAGAGGATACGCAGATGAATTAGAGTTTGAGGATTGAGAGTGTAGCGTAAAAATCTGCACTAGGGGGCAGCCAGTAACTGATGTGTTGGATTAGTACGGCGGTGTCCCTTGTCACTCACCAGCTGGCCCAGAAGGTTCATGTACTGCGCAGCTTCTCAGGCAAGGTTTTTGCTTGCAGAAACTGTTTAGTCAGTGTTGCCTCTCCTGCGTAAATACAAGAACGAAAAGGTCTTGCATGATATTAGAAACCCTGCACATGAGAGTGGTGATGAACTACAGTGATACAGAAAGCTGGGACAAAGAAATCTCCTCTTAATTTTAGCAGTAGTATTGTTCTGACTCCAGGCTTTTTCAAGAGCTGCATTTTAAAGCAAGGTTGTTGATATTATTTTGTTTTGTTCATCTTAAAGTAATTTACATTTGTTTAGACAGAGTACATTTTTCTAGGGAAGAGGAAAGAAAAATAAAATTTAGCTCATTGTCAAAATAAGCAGAAAAACTACAGTCATCAAGCAAACAAGATAATTTTTGAAACCTTTTCCTTTTGAAAGTGACTTTAATATAAGATTATACTAAAGATTGTTGCTTATTGCTCAACTTTTCTGTCAGCAGCACATACTTGTGAAATGACACTTCAGATTTTGAAGTGAATTTACCTAATTCAGCAGAACACTTAGATACAGGCCTGGAATGCAGGTAGGAATAGGAAGGTGTATGTGCACTTCAGACTCAGAGGTTCAGAATTCTCACAGCAAGAACATTTATCTCAGGGAGGGAGGTTAGGTTCCATGACCATTTAGCAGACCTACCTGTGCTATGATTGCCAATCTGAGTGCTGTTTAGGGAAATGGTGGTGGTTGCAAGCAAGGTATGAATTTTGGATCATAGTAAGAAATCAGAAAAAGTCCTGTTCAGAGAGGAGTTGAGAACTACTTCATAAACATACTTGAAATCTGCATTGTATTTACTTTGCAGAACACGGCTTCAGCTCTCAGAAATGGAAATTTTATTTACTGTTTTGCCGCATGAAGGAAGCTGAGGCAGGGGAACAAAGTTATGCTTCTGAAATGTCACAAGAAGGAAAACTGGAAAAGTTTTTTGACAAAGGAAGGTAGAAAAGTGCTAGAAGAAGCAAACATTCCAATGGTAAAGTGTGCATCAAAGTGTGGAGTCCTTGCTAGGCTAACCCTGTTGGCTTTGCTATACAAACAGTGAGGAGAGGCAAGCTCCTCTAGAATCAGAGAAAGAGATTCACTTCTAAGGGAGGTTTTTAATTTTCCAATGATTAAAAAGAAAGCCCAGGAAGATCTGATTAGCAAGGGCGAAGTTTGATTATAGTGCAAGTGAATGTGTTTATAATTTCCCATTTCTATAACTTTCCTTCTTTCTTTTCTTCCAATATCTGGCACTTATCTTACAAAAGAGCATAAGAACTGCCTGCTGGATTTCCTTAGTGGGTAAATATGTGTAAGTTTGTGAATCTCAGCTTTTCCCCACTTTTTAAAACCTCAGAAAGTTATGGTAGTGCCCAAACCCACAAGGTCACAATGTTTTCACTTTTGAACTTATATACTGTAAGAAGAATAGATTTTGTGTCAGTTTGCATGATTCATTTTAAAGTAGGGTCCTGATACTTAAATGAGGTTTGGAGACTACCTTAGTGTGAAAAGTAATACATTTTGGCCCTGTGAACCAGAGTATTACACCTTTACCAAGTTATTAGCACTGTGTGTTTTAATGTGTAAAGCTGCAAATTATTTGCTGTTCATCTCCTTACTTGAGCTATTGCAGTTGTAAGCCACTGAGATCATCCTAACTGGAAATTTTCTTAAGGGAGTTAATGGTTAGTAGGGAATTTTGCATCGCTGACATTTGATTTCTTCACATGCTTCTTGAGCTATAACCAAGTTAATTTGCTTGCCTATGTATTGAATGAGGCAATTCAACGCACTGATGTGCAATGTTGAGTGATAAAGGTAAACTATTGTGTGGGGCTTCACATTTGGTGGGTGTATTCTCAAGTACAGTGTATTCTTAAGACTACCAAGGGCACTCAGAGATTTAGGCAAGCACTTTTATATCACACAGCAATAAAAATCCCATTCTACCAAGTGAAAATTCAGCAGTGGAAAACCAAAAAAATATTAGCTATATAAAGTATGAGAAACTTTAATACCACTTCGTAATGACTGTCTTCTGCCTGTTCTGATCAGAATCCAGATAATGCTTTTCATCTCTAGCTCCCCTGCATATTGTTTTTAGACTTATTACATGATATCACCATCTGTGCTGCTCACATTTTGGGTACAATTCTAGATCTGCCTATTTTAAGACATGAATTTATAACTGAAGTGCCTGAGAGTCTCAGAGTTACACAAACATTCTCTCTGGTTTTGTGCCATATAAGCATACATCAAGAAGATAGTCCCTGCCCCCCAAAGCTAAAAGTTCAAATCAGCAGAGAGAAAGGAAAAAATGGGGAAAAAAAGAAATAATAAGACGATATTAATGTGTGAGGTAGTTGTCAATTCTCTAGTGTCGATATGTTTATAGGCATCAAGACAAAGGGAAGCTTGAAAGATGTGAAGCTACTGAGGTGTTTTTATCAGTAAACAATCATCTATTATTAAATTAGAACTTCACTCTGGTGGTTATGACTCTCATTTTACACATAATCAGAAACATCATCACTGTCAATACTGTGTTTTCTGCATAAAGCACATTGCTATTTCACCACTGATTTGTGAAAATGAAAGCAGTGAAAATTCAATCCAATGCACTGATCTGTATTTTTTGTCTCTTGGTCTTTTCTGAAGAACTTTCAGTCATGGTTGAACAACAATAAAGATTTCTTCAAACTTTTTGGTTCTGAAACAGATCTGGCTGATGTAGATGTTAGGAAAAGACCATGAGAGAGGGCAAGGAAACCTTAAATTAATTCACTCATTTTTCAGCAGAGACCATATTGAAATAAGCTACGCATTGCCAGAATTAGGCAATATTACAGACACTGGTCTTACAAATGCTGTTGATAATGTGATTCCCTCTCACATGCCAGTTACATTAGCATCAAGCAAATATATTTTTAGTAACTACTTCAGAATTGTTTAGTCTTTTTCTGCTAACAGAATCATTCTTTTTGGGCCCTGATTTTGACAGATTTGTATAAACTGAACTGACTGGCAGTAACTTACTTAGTGTATTAATTACACTGACATTCCCTTTTTCTATCTGGATGACTAAATAATATAACCAAGAGGCGTTTTGATGAACAAATGAGGCATCAAAAGAATGTGACCATCTTCCTTTCTGAGCCAGGGATGGCGCAATCTTCATTCTTGAAGGAAAGATATGTTGCTCTAAGATTATTTTTATGGACCGTATTTAAATTTTCTCCTCAAATATGATTTTAGGTTGAACTTGTTTATGGTAGATTGAGATCAAATGCAAGCATGAGTAACAGGTTCTTCAGGGTCTATACAAAGCAGAGTGATGTCACTAACACAGCTCTGAGCTTCAGCTACTGGACAGTGCATAGCTTGGACCTGGCAACACATTGACAAGCCCATGTGGCCTTTGGATCTGACCTGACTGACTCCTGGTTTGCTGTGGAATACAATAACTATGCATATGATGCATTTTCTAGATGATAATGAAAACTAATTCTGTTTGTTTCTATTCTCCTGCTTAATGCTGTTAGTATCATTCCTCAGTGCTGCTAGCATAATTCTTTTTTTTTCTTACTCCATTTCAAAATGTCTTTACTGAAAACTGATCCAAGAAGAAAGCTCATAGATAGCAACTGTCCAAGACGCTTCTAACAAGCACAGTGCAGAAGGACTCTTCCAGTCCTGTACGTCTGAGTGAGCAAAAGGCTTGTTCTCATTTATACTGACTGTCATGACTACCTGAGAATTGTTAAGGGCAGCATGAGCCAACATACTTTTTTGGTTCTGCCTCCTGCTGGTGGTGAAAAAAAAAACTTGGGCATTTTCTGTGCATGTGTAACCTCGCTCTCCAGGCTGCCTTTAGGGCTTTTGCCCTGTTAGAATGATGCAAAGCATTCCTTACATGAAAATCAGGTATATTTTGAACAACTTCTCATATAATACTTATTGATTTGTACTCATTAAAGTCTGAGTGATTAATATTCCTCCACTTTCTTTCCAGATATTGATGCATTGTAACCAGTGTGAAAGTTCAGTTGGTCAGATGAAAACCAAAACTTGCAAGATTTCAAGGCTGCATTTAAGAGCAGAACTTAATAATTTTAACTGCCAGGCATGTCTTATTACTATCTTCCAAACATTCATAGCTCTATCATAAATATATAGATTTCCTAATAAATGAATGAAAATACCTTTTGGGGAATAAAGTGATATGTTTTAAAGCATTTGTTTACTTTTTCTGTAAGCTCCTGAGATGGCTAACATACTAGTTGTTAATCACACCATCTGTTCAAGCAATGCTTGACTAAATGAATCAATTCATACTTTTTCTTCTTAAAGCAGTTTTTTACAGAACAATATGTTTGTGTCTATTACCCCATCATTTGGCAATGTAATATGAGATATTTTAATTTTCCTATTTATTGTGCATGGATTTTCAATCTCCAAATATTTTTTTTAAATATGCATACAGCACAGAAAAGCTGTGTCTATTGATTTCTGTAGCATTGCAAACAGTGGAAAAATCTGTTCCATTCTGCTGTCGAATTTCAAGCATCTGATTATATTTAAATGAGTTATGTCAACACGTTTCATTTGAATGACTGTCATATAAGCGATTCCTCCTTTGTACCGAAGATGGCAGTGGTGCACAACCTACCTAGCCGCTGGTATTCAGCCTGGAAGTTTTGCTCAGATTTCGGTTTCTAGATCCAGGAAACAGCAAATTGGGGAAGGGGGGGGAAGAGTCTGCAAATGGGAATGGCAACCTTTTGTAGTCTTCCTTCCTTGTCTCAGTTGTCTCTGGTGAGCTTACAGTTACATAATTCCAACCAAAATTCGGGCTAAATACAGAAAATGCAGCTTGAAATAAATATAAATCCAAGTTTAGAAAGATTGTAACCAATCTGTTTGAAAATTTGTGTTCATATGCACTTCCTAGCTTCAGCTGAAACAAAAAATCATTAATGTCTGTGCATCAAATCTTGGTCATTCCTGAAACCTCATGTGAAAGGCTGGAAGTTTCAAGTGACTATGGTTCGTTTCTAACCCCACAGAAACTTTGCACAAATATGCTTGGTTAAATTCCTGACTCTTAGTCTACCTTAAGCCAACATTTTGAGGTTCACCCTAATGTAGATTCAGAGGAGGAATGCTGAGCTGAGCCCCAGGGAGAATCTGACAACTAGTAAAATAGTTTCTGAATAAAAATAATGATTGAAGCCACACTGGTAGTAGAAACAAATAAAATGAAAATAAGTAACAAAATTCCTTCAGTATGTTGCAAAGAATAATCCTGAAGGAAAATTGACTGAAGGATTTCCTAATAATTTTTCTGTTATCGTGGACTAAACATACCTTGATACTACAGTGGAATCAGAGTTAACAATTGTTCCTAAAGTCTATATCCTATTTACATGGTTGCTTAAGAAACAGTATGTGCTTTTCCTCACTGCTGTGGTGCCACTGTCCAGAGAGTTTGCTTTATAAGAGAGGCAATTGTGTCCTCAGAAGCAAATAACTATATCTTAAAGACAAAAATTGTTCTAAAATTTTGGCTCATTCATATTCTGTTTTTCAACCTGAGTCTTATAGATGTAAATTCATATATAGTCAGGTTACTTGGCCAGACTCGTTTCTAAAGGATTGCATACTGTAATAGAAAGGTGTTTACTAAGTAATGAAGAATGTTGCTGAGATGATCTTAGTAGAGTCTTCATCACCCCTTGGTTTGTCTGGTTTTATGTATTATATGGTTTTTGACAGTTTGGGGGTTTGTTAATAACAGAGAAAGAAAGTAAAAGAGCAAATGTGTCTATGAACGATGTCTCAAAACTTTCAGGCTGTAAATTGTAATCAGTATTGTGTTGTGCCAGTGGAACACAGTTGTCTTGCTGGATCATAAATAGAGCAGGACTCTGTCGGTAATGCAGGCCTCAAATGGGTAAATATACTAAGGAGGAGGTTCATGGCCTTGAACTGGCACTAAATGTGAACTTGAAGCCAGTGAAAGGTATGAAATAATACATGTATTGTTTTCTCAGGTGTCCTGGTAAGGTGATAAGCTGCTGACTTATTTTATAGAAGGTGGAGATTTTGTATTTCTTCTATTTTAATTACCAGCTAACATTAGTCTGCTCTGAAAGTATTGCATGAGTCATTGTGAGGTGACTACTCTGAGAAAAAGGGTTATTTCTTAGCATCCCAAAGAAAAAAGAAGACATTCTTTCACCCTTCAAACCCTTTTTCAAATCTAAGTATTTAGCGTTTAGCAAACTTGATCCACTGTGTTGCTCTGAACCACAAAGCTTATTTGACAATGGAGGGGCCCATCCCTTCAGTAGAAGAAAAGGACAGCCTCTTAATCTCACAGCTTCACTTAGGTCTTGCTTAAGTTTCAGTCTGAACCAGCCACTATTCATTCCAGTCCTGGTAGTATTAATATATAATGGCATTTATCTCATGTCATTGATTTCTTCTGCTGGAGACTGCATGTCATTTGCATGTTGTTGACAATGAAGGTGTTTCATGTCTTCACCATTCCTAATGGCTTATCGATACATGTAAAGAAAGGAAGGGAGGAAGGGAGGGAGGAGAAAGGATGACCATACACTTTGTAGGCCTCTGGAGAATGAAGGCAGTTGTTATAATGCTATACGGCTCACTTGTGCTCTTGGGGTCAGAAATACCTTATCAAGTATATTAAAGTCAGCACAGAGGGCAATATTGAGTCTGAGGTTTAGTTTCCAGTTTTAAAGCATTAGAGAAGTCCCACTGGGAATTTCTTCCCTGAGTCCTGATCCATCTCCTTCAGAAGTATATGTAAACTACATCTAAGTATTTTAATTTGTCTGTGTTATATTTTGTTTATTTGATTATAAAAAACCTTGATTTTTGATTTTTCAACAAAATTGTCAAAACTTTGTGTTGTCTTCATTTAAGGGGTTACGGAAGCTGACTTTTTACAGCATACTTTTAAATGTGGGTGTGAGGTAAAATTAGTAAGTCTGTTGTCACATCAGATCACTGAGAAGCTCAGGTAGAGCTATGGCATCAGTATGAAACTGCTCCTACACTGCTTTATCTGGTTAATTAAAAAGGATATCTGGTGGGTTCATGTCAACTTGAATAATGATGCGTTCTTTCCATACATATTAGAATTCTCCTTGAAAAATCTAGTAAATAGCATTGCCATGTTGAGATTGTAGATTTTATTCAGCAGATAGATCATGCCATTTTAAAAGGGAAAGATGTATGTTTTTCTTCAAAACAAAACCAATTCTACTGAGAGAACTAAATTTACCTTCTTTACATTAATAATCTGACAAATTTGACTTCCTTGCCATTTGTATCTCATTTGCAATTTTCTTTTTCACTGGGTGGAGTTGTTCCTTAAGAGTTCAAAATGTTCTTGATCTTTTTGATTAGGCTGCACTTTTACAATTATCTAATCTTGAAAGCATAAAATCTTTCATAATGTAACGTGATCTCCTTATTAATTTTACACACTATGGGCTGAATTTGTGCAGTCCTTATTCATATGGTTCATTACTAACTCATATAAATCCCTGTGACTTCTGTGAGATCATTTTTGTAAGTGCATGTAAGCAGAAAGTAGATAATATAAAAAGTATAAAAAGTAGATAATAAAGGAGTGGTTACTCTTTTATTGCAGAAGGTCTCCTATGGGTTTATTACAGATCTCTTCTAAAGATTTTACAATAATGATTGATTTTGTTCTGTAAATTGTCAATTTTCTTGAAGAGAGCCATTTTGAGTCCATTAAAATATTTAAAAAGCTTTTAAAGATCTTTTTAATCAGTTAAACCCCATGATTTTACTGAAAACTGGGTTGTACTAAATGACAATTTTATTTCTTTTGCTTTTTGTAAATAAAGGCAAAATTAAAATGAACAACTTTAAGAAAATAAGAAACAAGGGCCAAGCAGAGATCTTAAAAAAATTTGAGAACTCTGAATTATTTAATATAGTTACAAGATTATTTGTTTTGAATATCTGTTACTGTCAAGTTAGAAACTAAACTACATCTGATTATATATAGCAATAATATTTCATTTGTGTTGAAGAAAGTTGTCATCAGTCTATATAGGTAATAATTAGTTTTCAGTACATTTGTTTTGAATTTTGTACTGTAGCTGACTGGGAAGTGGAGACAAAAGAGAAAATACGATCTAACTTCTCCTAATGAAAGACAGCCAAACAGAAAAGGCATCTTTAAATTTTTGAGGTTGTATCTGCATTGAAAGCTAGAGGGTTGACGTCTATTTCCATTACTCCACTTCCAAATCTCTAAAATTAAAGAGTTTGGAAGACTGTGTAATTTCGTTCTGTATTGGTGCAATAGCATGAGGTGTTAGGAAATATGTTTGCTATGAAGTGTGCCGTAGGACTGATAAGAGTGCCTGGTGTTGGAGCAGGAATAGGATAGACTCAAATTGAAACTTGTAATGGTCTCAATGATATTTTGATATTTTAAGCTCTGAAATGTCAACAAATGTGAGTTGTTATTATTTCTGTTGTTATCCATGGCTTTCTGTTCCATGTGAAAGATACAGTACTTTTTGTCAGTAGTAGGGTAATTGTTATTTTTTACTTTGGATTTTTGGTAAATAAGAACATTTTGAATCCCAAAATAAAGAAACAAATTTGTAAAACCCACCCTAAATCTGTTTTGGCAAAAAAGTTGCACCCTTGCTATCCACCAATAGTAGGGACAGATTTTTATGAGTTTTAAGAAAACAGCTCTTAAGAATCATTCGATATCAGATCGTCTTTACCAGACATTGCACTCAGCAAAGAACTCGCAAGTCCAGTGAGCTTTAAATTAGTGTGCTTATGCTATTTAATAGCATCATGATGCTAATTCATTACATGTCTTACACCTACCTTTAACTGGTGCTTAGATGATAAACTGGAGTTGTTTAAATTATGTTTGTGGCAGATTGGAGGGGAATAAGATGAAGGAAAAGAAAGAAAGGACAAGATGGGTGAGACAGGGTACAACACAGCTTCTTTGTTGATGAAAAAGCTTTATCAATTAGGTCCATGTAATGTCTAATTCTCTACCATCTTCAGGCTATACATATTCTGCTCTTCACTGAATCACATATCTGTTCATTACATACCATTCTTTGTGCTTTTGCTCCCCTAATTACTTTCCTCTGTGGTGGTGGCAATGCTCTAGCAGTTTGACACTCTCTAACTTCCAGATTTCTCTGATTTTAAGGAAATTCTTGAAGTATTGTGGAAGAGAGAGGATTCAATAAAAAGCAGGTACTAACTGCTAGATACAGCCCCCACAGACATTGTTAATTCCGTAGACTTATTTTCATAACAAAAGGAACTACAGTACAGTAATTCCACCTAGAATGGAAGCCTCACAATCAGTGGACTATGCATAGAGTTTTTTCAGTTAGTTGCTTATTCCTGTATTAGTTTGCATGTAAACTTTTTCTTTTGCCTTCTGTTACAGGACCTTGAAGAATCAAATCTTTTATACATTTTATTTGAGCATTGTAAAAATATTCCATTTGCAATTTAAATTGATTATGTCTCAAAGCAGAGAATAAAAGGAAATAATGATGACAGAAAGACTTGTTTAAAAAAATGCTGCAAATGTGGTGATGTATTATTTAAGGACAAACATTTCCTTTATGCAGTGCAAGGGTCTGGTAAGTTCCAGAATACTGTCAAATTACTGCAGCAACGGTGTTGCAGTTTTAGTAGAATCTCACCTCTTTTTGCTGCACTTGCTTTTGCCTTCTTAATCTCTTCATTCATTAATGTAGAAATGAAGTCTCTCATGGACTTAGCATAACCCCCTCCTATTCTCGGGTCACTTGCCAACACTTTCTAAGCACTTAAGTGAATCTTGTACAGGAAATGCAACAAGAAGACTTGTCCAGGGTAGGCCAGATGATAAGACTTTTGATCCTTCTGGACTCCTCCACTCTAGACAAGAGTGAACACAAAAATAATGTTTCAGAAGCATAACAAACAAGGACATTTGGAAGCAGGTGTTGCAGTAAAGAGTTGTTATTTTCTGGGCCTGCTAACAATGACGTTTGTTAGAAAGGTAAGAGGTATGACAATGGAGTCATCATTTTTACCAGGATGGAAGCACACCCAGCTTCAGTAGACTTAAAGGCCCAGTAACATGACTGTCACGATCACCTGTGGCTGTTGGCTTTTCTGTTACCAAATTGATTGTTATTGTGAAATACAACACCTCATGCCATTTTGGGCTACGCTTCAGCATTCACTCTTTTCCTATAAAACTCCGAGTAATCTGCTTTTATCTAGAGAATTTAGTGGAGAGGGTCTAACGCTTTCCCACATACTTACTGAAAGCTTCTCCTGTGGGGTTTATACGGTCCGTAGAAAATGAACACAAAATTCTACTAGTTATCATTATGCATCATATGAGCAATATCCTCTAAGTTTTGATTTAGCCAGATGTTATGATAATCCCTTCCTCAAAGAATAACCTAGAAGTGGGGGTGTATCTACACTCAGGGTGTGTGAATATAAATTACAGATGGCAAAGCACTGTATGTTCCAGAGTACAAGATGCACGTATTATTTATTTGTTATTTTGTGCTTACTTCAATTGTTTTAATAGTAAGTATTTCTAACTACTTTACACTTCAGAATATACAATCTGTATGAGTTTTAAGAGCATATATTTTTGCTTCTGTTCTTTTCAAAGCAAAAAGTTATCGTAAGCCAGTTTTGTATTATTACATCCTCTCAAGGGACTTAGGTAAAAAAAAGTCTGTGACACATTGCACTAAATCACCAGTCAACGAGGCCACTCACAGTACATAAACCTAACTGTGTTCATAAGTCTTTTCTGGGTCAGGGCCGAAGAATGTATTCACTTGCCAGTACTGCCTTAAAGACAACTTAACAAACAAAAGAATCAAGCACAACAAGAAAAGCATCATTCTTATGAAGACACTTGACATTCCCTGAAGCATCCACACCCAAAAAATCAGTCCACACCTGAAAAGCAGACTAAACTAAAAGCAGTTTAAATATGTTCTAGTAGGAGAAGTTCAAATATTTACAAACATTAAGCAATTGTTCCACGTACTTCTTACTCATCTGGTTGCATTAAACTTGAATATACAAAGGTCACTCAGTATCACTGAGAAAACTGAAAACTTGATAAGCTCTGAAACTCACTGTGTTCACTGAAAATGTGTAACTGTACATTCAATAGGTCTGTAGTAATTCTAAAGATGTTTTTGTCTTTTCAAACTTCAGGTTCCTCAGGCTTCATACATGGTGTAATTAACCCCCAGTTGAGAACAACCTCTGTTGTTCATTCAACAGATGAATTCTTTCAGCTAACATACCAAGTGGATTGTGTTAAGAGTATTTGCATATTGTTACAAAATACTTTTGTTTTGTACAGGTTTTTGTACTACAGAGCATACTAATTGGAAAAAAAAATCTATGCATCAACGTTGCCGAGTTGCATGTTGAAGTATTAAAGATATATAAAAAACTGATTTGTAATGGAAACGCTGAATCTAAAGAAAGAGGCTTAATGGCTGCTTTTCTCTGTCATTTAAAAAGTAACTACATCTATAAAACTCCGTCTGTTTTGATAGAGCATTCCATACATTCAGCTGAACCACTGAAACTTGTTATACTCTATAGCTGTTTTCACCATTGAGCTTAAGCTATACGTTCTTGTAATGCTTAGAATACTTTTTTCTGATTGCCTTTAATATTTCTTACTGTGATACTGGGAGACAGATGAAAGAACTGGAAATCAGGATCTCTTGAGTTCTCTTTTCCATTCTCCTGCTTACTTAAGAGGCTTCTCTGCAAATTACTATTTAGCCACCCACAATTTAAGAGAACAGTTTTGCAGTTACCTAATTGATGACATGAGATTTGGAAAGGGTCTGTAAACTGATTTGCAAGGCTTGCATGTTAGCTACAGCATTTTAAATGCAAAACACCTATACTAAGTATTGGGAAACATTTTATTGTGTTTTATATACTATGTGGCATTTAAAGAGCTGCTTCTGTTTCTGTTGTGGAAATGCCATGTAAAATCCATTGACCTGAATATAAGTGATATTTTTATATTTCACCTGTGTAGGGATTTGTTTAGCCTGGAGAAGAGGAGGCTGAGGGGAGACCTCATCGCTCTCTACAACTACCTGAAAGGGGGTTGCGGAGAGGTGGGTATTGGCCTCTTCTCCCAAGTGATGAGTGACAGGACAAGAGGAAATGGCCTCAAATTGCGTCAGGGGAGATACAGACTGGATATTTGGAAAAATTTCTTTACTGAGAGAGTGGTAACACAATGGAATAGGCTGCCCAGGGAGGTGGTGGAGTCACCCTCCCTGGAGGTATTCAAGGAGCGTGTGGACGTGGCATTGTGGGACGTGGCTTGATGGGCATGGTGCTGTGTGGTGTGGGTGTTGTTGGGTTTTTTTTGTTTGTGTTTTTTTGTTTGTTTGTTTGTTTTTGTAATGGTTGGTCTTGAAGATCTTACAGGTCTTTTCCAACCTTAGTGATTCTGTGATTCTGATTCTGTGAAAGCGAAACTGACCATTACTCTTGGGAAATGCTTTAATGGAAACAAGAGAGTATTAATTTGATCCTTCAAGAGTCATTCAGTTATTAGTTAACACAAGGGCTATCCAGTAACGTAGTATTTATCATTAGGTTATACACCAGAGCTTCCAGACGCTTAATGCCTGGGGTGGGAATGTAATGCAGATCATTTCACTTCAAAAGCAAAGGCCGTTTACCCACTTGAACAAAAGGAGGATGTTTATTAGTGGGTAGCAGCACAGGAGACTTGGCCAGGCAATAGAACAGCTGAGAACATGACAAATTTTGCTCAAAACTGCCTACATTTTCATTCCATGAGCTGTAGGGAGGAACTACTTTGTTCACAATTTTCCACCTGAAATTATTTTGCAGGTGTTCTTTATTGAGAACCAGGAAAAAGTACAATCCTCTCTTAAATTTTGCCATTGAAAGTGAGTGTTCTTATTTGTTATATCAAGTTTAGTCAACAGTCTAAATGTTTTGAAAGAATATTGTTTCGAAATTTGAGCTACCACTTTTAAACAGTTAGTTTACACCTTTGAACAATGCACATTCAAGTGCGTTTTACTGTATTTTTCTCCTTTCAAATGGAACAGATAATGACAAGCTCGCTCAGTTCAATGTCTGATTAATAGGTAAATGAGTGTTGTTTAAAATGATACATGAATGAAAACACTCAGTAAGTTTTATTCTATGAGCAATGGTTGATTTAACAATCAAGATTTCTTCTCTTTCTATGAATCAATATTTTAATAACTTCCAGAAGAAGAGGAAAACATGGAAGCCTCCAACTGCTTTTCCACTAACTTCCATTTGAGCTCTTTTGAGGAACACAAAACTCTCCCAAGAAATTTGTTCTAGCATGTCACTGGCAGTTTTCATTCCAAATATATAAAATTGGTGACAGTTACTGGTTGAGTTCTGACTTAACTCACCTCTTGAAAATATATTTATGAATATTTTCCAAAACTCTGAAAATATTCTTCTAACCTGAGGTGCTTCTAGTCTCTGCAAACTACACAGAAATCTAGGCTACATTCCTTATGGGGATTTTGGTTGGTTGGTTGGTTCCTTTCCAGAGCTATTCCACAGGGTGATAAAGGACGCCACAAAAAATTGACACAGATTAGAGATATTAGACCATTAAAATGATTGTGAGTAACTTTTGTGACATTCTGCACATCTTTTTGTCTTCCTCATACCTTCTGTTTAAAATCTCTTACAGAATTCTTGCAATTTACGTTAATGAAAACATGTATGATGTGCTTCAGGAACAATAGCATTGCATCTCCACAACTCATTAGGAAGTAAAAAACCATACATTCAAAATGATGTGCAAGTAAAACTTGCATTTAAAACCGTATTGCTACATAATTATCCTGTTTATAGTCTTTCCTACAGCTTTTCTCACACAAAAATGTAGATTTGGATTCTAACTGGAATAAAAATGCCAGAAAGCTTTGGCAAGAGGATGGTTGCTGCATACTTAGGGATATTGCATGGAGAAAGAAATGTGTTTGTAATTAGGGAAACACAGAACAGTTCTGATTACATCTAAGAAAAGCCAAATAGAGTAACTTTCTGAAGGACAGACCATGTAAGTTGAAGTGGATGAAAACTCAGCTTACACTAAAGTAGTTGAAGGAAGTACACAGGGTCTCACAAAGGTGCTTTAACAGACCAGCTATTTCACAGTCTTCTATAATCCATTTCTAGATTTGTCCTTGAATTAAAACATACACATCATTTGTCCTGCAAGGTTCAAAATGTTTGACCAGTTTTCTCTCAAAATCTGTGACTAAGTTACAAAAAGCCAGAAAAACATTCTGCCTAAGATAGTGGTAATCTAGCTACTGAACTCACTGGGCACTAAACAGACATAATTGACTATATTGTGTTTTTAAAAGTGTCCAAACACGGTTTGATTTCGAGTTTTTCGAGATTTAAATGGAGAGTAAAGTGCTGCTGCTGCTTCTCAACAGAAGGTTTTCATATCTACCTGACCCTTGGAATCCAGGCACTTCTAAAAAGCGTCTCTTTAAAAATGTTTTAAAACACTCAGTCTGACTAGTTGGACGGTTCTTCCACACTTCTACTTTGAGCCCAAAAAATTATACAAGCTAAACTGGTGAACTCGGAGAACTAAAGCAACTTAGATCTGCTGAACTAATGATGCCACAGAAATGTCTACATAAGGATTATCTCTGCAAAATGCAAGTTCTGATTAAGTGATGTTGACTAATTGCCTTTTATATTTGATCAGCAGGCAGGTTGTATGGAACTTGAGATTGCACAGAAACCTGCATTTTGAGATGGTTTGAGAAAGGTAAAACTTCTGACTTCCTTGTAGCATTCTCTGCCTTGACATGAGACCATATTTTCATGGCACACAGCACTAACAGATGTGGTACTAGTTTAATTTACTATGAATAGCTAAGTTTCATCAAAGCACTATTATTCTCAGAAAATGACTGGAGAATGTTAAGACCTTGACTTTTCAAAATGTAGTACTCAGGCCTGACCTCTTCCAATTACTGATTTTTCTAATGATTATCTTACCGTTAAGAATTTCAGGTCCCTATTCATACGGGTAGTGACCAAAAAGCTTCTGAGTCCTATGTCTGTGGTACCTAAGAGTCTTACCCATTGTCAAATGTGCAAATAAATGAAATCATTCTTTTTAGAAAGAATGAGTGAGCCCAAGGCAAATGAAGATATTTCAGTAAAAAAATAATATAGCTAGTGTTCTTAAAACAGGTCCATGTCAGCACCTGTAACAGCTCTAGAATTTTAACTCATGTTCATAAGAAAAACAAATCCCATCATCTTTATATGAATGCAGAAGAAACTTTCCAGAGCAAATGGCAGCAGAAGTGGAAAAGGAACAAGACTGAAATTCTCATCCAACATAGATGTTTGCTTCTTATATTTGTTGAAGTCAAGCAGGTAGTATTTCTGTGCCTGGAACAAAGCATGTCTAAAAAAAGGTCTTGAGACACCTTCTTTTCCTATCTCCTTCAGAACCATAGCGTATTCAATAGCATACCTAAAGAGATACACCAACTCTAGATATTAAATCCCCAAATCCTGCATGCATTCTTGTGTGAACTTCACCCGTGTAAGTCATTCTTGCTACAAATTAAGGACTTACACATTCACATTAGGTACCAAACCTGCAATCATGTTTGCTAAGCACAGGAAACTTTTTCTTCAGCTGGTAAATTTGTCACAAGTCCCTTGAAGAATGTCATGGTATGTAAGCATATAATTTCAAGAAAAAGCTGTTCTACCTTAGGAATACTTCTTTAAAACATTCTCCTGGGGTTTTCCTCTTGCATGACATACACTTATTTCTCATTGCAAGTCTATCCAGCATTGCTGGGCATAGAGTGCTTCCAGTTCTCCACCTAGAAAGGAGAATAATGGATGTAAGCACAGCCCTTATACTGCTGTTCCAAGTGCTACAAACCAGACAAAATTTGTGGTATGTTGGGACTGTTGTAGTTTAACCTCTGTGTTGACAGAAGCTTTTTGTACTCTGTGTGATCATAACTTACCTTTGGAAAAACATCTTATTTTTAGGTTTTTTGAGGGTTAACTGTAAAATATATGGTATGCTTTACCGGTATTTTTCTTATTCTGTAGCAACCCTAATGTTAGTTGGTGGAATTTTCACTATGTGATATAAAGATCAATTGGTATAAAGATATTTTCCAACATTGTGATTACTTTAAAGCATATACTGTAAGGTATTTGTCTGGAGGCAATTAAAAGCTAATATAAACTCACCATTTATTTTAATCAGTCAATCATACTAATTTCTTTCTCTCAGTGTTTTTCTTCTGTTTTAGTTTTTTGAATCTTAACTGTTGATAATGGCTTTTGACGTCTCCTCTTTCTTTGCCCTTCACAGATGAAATTTTTTGGATCTTTCAGAGTTTTCACACAACGTTCTGACATACATTCAAAATTTCTTTACACTGCAGTCTTCCTATTTTCCTTTTGTTCTTCATTCAAGTATAAACAGTTAGGTTCACTTTAGTTATTTACAATATACTTAAAAAAACTTCATGCGAATGTAGTTAGTACATCTTTTTATTTTTTTAATTCTCTCCCAGATCTTCACAAATTACTGAGATCTGAGTTGACACAGGTCCATATTTAAATTTCAGATGTACAAAGAAGAGTATAATTTAAATTAAAATCAATCTACTGTTGTATGATGAGGATGTTCTGATTTTCAAATGCATATGTTGAGAACTGTTGACATAATGACTAAAATGCATGATGCTTTATCAAAACACTTAATCTCTTCATTATATGCTATTTCATTTCGTATTAGTTCTTTTTAATATTGTAAATGGATGCATGCATAAAGGCAAAGTATAGACAGTTGAAATAGCTATTGCTATCATGCATAAAGGCAAAGTATAGACAGTTGAAATTGCCATTGCTATCATTATTCAGAAAAAAGTATACTCACCACTGCCTTTGATAGACCTTTGCCTGAATAAAAGACAGAAAAATGAAATCCTTTTTATTACAACTTATAAAATCTTGGAGTCTAGTCCTTAAATCTTTTCTCGCTTGCAAGAGTAAGTACTGAGAATTTAAATTGCATCAAACTGAAGGACAGTGCAGAAACGTGTTCCTCTCTGTTTCTTTAGTGCTACGAAACAAAATGAAAATACTGCCTCTAAATACTTCTTTCTAACAGTCTTTAGTGGCTGATTAAATATTTGTGTGGTTCAACAGCAGTTCTGTAGAAGCAGGTTCAATGCTCAGAAATTCACTGATAGAGTCATATCGTGGTGAACTGTTATTAAATTCTGCTTATATGTGAAAAGGCATGGAGCAGTATATACTGAAGCACCATCTCTTAGATAGAGATATGATTTATTTTCACTAAGAATTTCTTAATTTGGAAATACTCTATAAACAAAACCAAATCTGGTGTGTGAGCTTTTCAAATTATTTTCTTCCCTCTGGATATGATTATTTGCATTATTTTTAACAACTTCTTAGAAAAGTTCTATGCAGTTTATTTTTGCAATGGGCAGTATGTTTACCAGGAATGACTTATTGCTTACAAGATCACAGTCTACAATATAGACCAAGGAAGGCAAATGCGTTTTAACTTGGAAATTTCAAGAAAAGCTGTACTGTTTTACTGTTTTATGACCTTCATTATGGCCTCAGAATTGAAAAATCTTTCTAAACTCCTACCCATCTGCTCTGAGTAAAGCAAATGTTTGTGCTGCTGCTCTCCATAATCCCCTTTTCCTTTCTCCCACATCTGCTACTGACCAGGCCTTTTCTTGATTGTTATGGAGTGCCTAGTTTGAAAAGACACAACAACTTTAAAATGAGAAGATGTCATTCTTACTAAAACATTTTACTCAGAATCAGTGTTCAGGAATCTTCAGATTTCCTTAGTGATTTTGGGCTGCTGACTGAATCCCTCCATGCTTTGGTCTCCTATTTGTAAGAGGCAATAATAATGTTTATTTTTAGGAGAAAAAGTCTTGTCGCTTATTTTGATTGAAAGAATCCGTTCATTGAGTAATATGAGAAAATAATATTATCTCTTGAGGCTTCCACACACTGCGTGTAATGAAAATATTTTAAAAAGTAAGCATACTGTGTCAAAATGCTTTAAAAATAAATTATGTATGAAGTGCTACCTTTGGTTTTTGAGCTTATTGGACCTTCTGCTGGTTCAGTGTTTGTAGATAGTGAAATAGTAAAGCAGTTGAATAAAAAATACTAAAGCTTTTCTGCACTTCCGTTGAACATTGGTAAGCTCTATGTACTATATTCTGTAAGTGCTAAACATAGGAGCTTTCCTTACTGTAATGTTCATCTGGAAGGCCAAATGGCTGGAGAGAAAACTTATTAAGGTTTGCCCATGTACAGAAGCTTCTATTGGTTTAATTATATAAATCAGATTTATATGACATGTATAAACACTACACTGTACTGTATCTTGGCAGACACATGTTATTCAATTTGCTTCCAAGATTTCAGGTTGCTGAGCCTCATATATTGCAGGCCTCAAATACAGTGAAAAAACAAAGGCAAAAAAAATTGCAACTCCTCCCCGGCCCCTTCCCATAGGCCCAGTGGTACTGAACCCAGGCATATTTGGCTTTAATATTTCTGGTATTTTCTTAGCACTTTTCCAAGTGGAGCAGCCTTAAAAATTGATTCAGAGGAGAGCTTGTCACCCTAAACAAGCATTTGCAGAAGTGGCTTAGTTTGTCAACACACTTTTTTGAAACAGATCTTATACTGCACCTTCTTGCTTCAGTCTAATGAAGGAGAAAGCCACAAATCCTTTCAATTAATTACTCTTGCTTTCAAAGGAGTTGTTTATACAGCAGAGTAGACATTCAGTGAGTTGTTTCGAGATATTTAAGGTATAGAGTTATTACTTGTTGCAGAAGATGGTAGGACACAAAGGTCACTTGACTTCCGGAGGCCTGAACGGTTGTGTTGATAACAAACATGCCATTCTAGGATTGCATACAAATACAGGATGACGGGAACTGGCTACAGAGTTTCTACATGAAACTATGTGAAAAACTTATTCTATCTTCCATTTCAGAGCAAACTTTCAGAGGAACCAATACCAGTATCAAAGGGGTGAGATTGCACTCACGTCTCTGGCTACTTCAGATGCTGTTGGTGCATTGCAAACCAGTTTGGTTTCAGCAAGTCAGCTGGCAGGGTATCGCAGTGGTAGTAAATGTTTGTGAACTTACGGCTGGCCCATGCATACCTCTAAAAATTTACTAGAAATAACATCTAATTTCAGGAAAGATGTACAAATACAGTAGGATCAAACGGAACTGCGCTCATACTTCCCTCCAGGTGGGTGGCCTGTATGACACCTGTGAAGGGAACATTCATAGGTCACCAGGATTGCAGGTGTATGAATATGGGTTTGAGACATACTGGTAAGGTGGACAGCAACAGCAGCAGGCTGAGGAAATCTCATGGTGCCAACAAGGACAAGCAAGTACTTTGTTTTGTCCCAGTAGCTCAGTATGCAGAGTGTCTTATTGCCTGTGATTGTACGGATGGCAGGTGAGAGGAGTGCATCTGGAGTTTCCTGTTCCTGTCAAAAATGCATAGTTCCTGAACTGGCTGTGGAATGTGGAGAATAGGAAGCTGTAAGAGTTAGATAATTGTGTTTGGAAGAAGAAAAAAAAAAAAAAAGAAAAAAAAAGTAGCTCATGTAGCTCATAAGATAAATGGTATAAATGGAAGTGTTGATACTGGCAGTGCCTTAATATAGTGTCATATTACCACATGTTACATATTCCCTAGTTCCAGCTCGTTGCCTTTCTTTACACCCGTTGCAGTTAATTGCAGTTGAAAACAGAAATATCATAAGAGTGTATATACAGCAATGTGAAATGTGATGGCTTTTATTTATTGTAGATAGTTTACTATTAGCCCCACCTCATAGTTGTTTTGATTTTAAGATTTATTTGTCCTAATTCAAGGGAGATACTGAAATACAGAAGGCTGAAAAAGCTGTTTTTAATTTTGTTTAGTGACAGATTTTGCATGGTTTTATCTGATTGTGAAGACTAACTTCTATGCATTTGAAATTAGATCTATATTTTCTAGGAGGAGCTTTAACCTCCTCCAATTTAATATCATATAGCAAACTCCAGCTTTCTAAAAACATGCCCATTTTATGGTCATGATTAACTCTTTTTTTATTCTTTACGACAACACCTGCCAGGAGTTGAGAGCTGCAAGGAATGTTCTAATCTGTGATTAAATGTGTTGCTGCTTCTCATTCTTCTTTCCTTTTTGATTATAGTTTCCAAAAAAATACTCCCAAAACTTTCCAAGGGGAGAGTATGAATACTTGATTTTCAGGGAAATCCATCTATGGTAAAAGCAAATCATTCTTTGTATTGAAAGCTCTTACGCCACTGTGCAAATGCAGAGAAATTAGTTATATGTCTATGCATCAAGGCTGAGGCACACACAAGACTAGCTAATTCCTTTTTCAAAAGTCCACAGGATTGTCCTTTGACACCATGTACAGAGCACATTTACAAATGAAATCCTTTATCGTTCTAGACCTTTTCTTAAATATTTTTAGCTTATGCAACAGCATCTGGTTTAAAACAGGAAACAGGCTTATAGCTAAATGACTTTTGCACATAAATATTTAAGACTCTATATACTGAAATATGACACCACAAGTTATCACTTCCTGGTATGCAGCCTCTTATGCTCAGTTTTATTTTGGCAGATATAAAATATCACAGAGACATGATAAATGTAAAGTCCTTCTCAGAAAACAAATTAAGTTCTAATATCACTTTGGAATGCTATAATCTTAAAGCAGTATTTCTGATTTTATTGAATTGCCTTTTTTTTGGGGGTGGGTTTTTTTTTTTTCCCAAAGGTAATCTGCCTTCACATTTACTTAAAAGTTTGACCTAGTCTGCTCTCTCTTCAGCCAGTGGGAGCTTTGCTGTAGATTTCAGCCGATAATTCGTATTGCAGGAACCTGTAATACAAACAGTGTAAACTCTCTTCTTTCATGAGATATCTACAAACTTCAGAAGATACATTAGGCAAAAAGCATAGTTATGTTTCTGGAATTCAGTGTTGGGGAGGAATAGTTATGGCATATAAGTAAATGATCAGATTGGTGATTGACATGCTTACTACATCAATGCCTTTTTTTTTTTTTAATGTCCTTTCTCAGTTGTGCATCCTTATCCCATGCTTACATTTGCCTTTTTCTTCAGAATATGAACTACATATGCCTGCTGTTCTATTTACTCTCCCTCTAGCTGGCCCATTTCAGCTAAACAACCTGGGATGTTCTACTACCTTTTCACTGGTCTCAAAAGGACTTCTGTCTTATTCCGAAATTTGCAGTGGGTAGCAGTAGGCGTGGTAGAAGCCAGATTGAAAGCACGCAAAATCTTCTATATGTCAGGGCCCCAGACTGGTTCCTCCAGACTTTGGCACGTTTTAAGAGTAATCTTAATCAGGTAATCACTTCTAATTAATTTTAATGAAGGTTTTAATAATAATGAATAATTTAATGGTTAGTAAGAACTTCATTTTGTACTTGTTCAGCACAGGAGGAATTTTGAGTATTACATTCCATTAAGTGGACATTAAGAGATGGCATAAAGAGATGTAGGCCTGCCATTGAAGTATTCCTAAGACACAGATATACCTCAGATAAGAAAATGGTTGAGAACAGTTGTCCAGAACCTGAGTGGGATGCTTGAAAAGGAGTAAAAGAAAAATAAGAGGAGAGGCATGGACAGTTTGAAGGAGGTTGTGTGCACAGTGCATCTTAGGCTAGGAGCAGGGGAGGGGGCAACGTGCAACAGAGCAGAGTAAGCTCTGACATAGTAGGGTTCTCAGCTATGAGTAGCTTTACCCAGAGTTGTTCCATTCCAACTTACTTAGACTGAGTCCCACCTGCCTCCCACAGACCTACAAGAGATGGAAGTTGTGGGGAAAAAAGACATTTCTCTTTCCTCCACAGCTAGTGGGCGTGATCAGAAAAGAGACTCAGGGACAGCACTAGAGGATGGTATGGTCAGAAAGGAAGACTCTGATAACAATTCCCTTCAATCCCAGAAAGCTTTACAGCCCTGTCAACTTGCAGTTTCAGTTTTGGGTAGTTTAAGCTCAGGTACAAGTATTTTTAGGAATAATATTTCCTTTATGCTGTTTCTAAAGAGCATCACTGACATAATCTAGGGAATGCATGTTCTTAGCTTTGTATATCTAAGTACATTGATAACAGCAAGTAGGGATGGATATGCAAGGTTACAAAATAGTGTCTAGGTATTCTAATATTCTGATAAAACATTCTATTAGATTTATTCAAAACTACATGAAGAATTTACTGTGCATTTTGATTAAAAATGATAGTCTTACTCTGAACAATGGTAACATTTTATCAGTATTTGTTTAAGCGTAAGGAGTTCTGAAAAGTTTATAATCTCTTAAATTTTTCTTACCAAAAGCCAATGTTAACTGTGATCATATTGATTTGATTCTTAGCATGGCACAGTTTTGACCCAAGTTTTGGAAATAAGTAATAATTTCTATGAAAATTAGCACTGAAAAAATAAAATATTTTCAGTTGTGCTGTTTCTTATTCAGACCAAACTTGCACTGGAGTCAAAAATGACCAACCGAGCTTATCTGTGATGAAAAAACACTTTCTGGATACATGAATCATTAAGTAGAATATTTTAAAATTATACTTATTTTTATCCACAAGGGGAATTTGTATTTCCAGCAACTGAAGAGAAGAAAGAATTTAGTGTCGCAACTAATTGTTTTATACCTTTCCACTAAATTTTAACAGATTTGAGCTTGAACACTGGCCTTTTCTTGCTCCACGCTGGTCAGATGATAAGGATTAATTTGCTGTGACCTATTTGTTTTGACCTTACTATGACCTTTAAGCTTTTTTATCCCTTTTCCTGACACTGTCTGTCATCTACCTTGGGCAGCCAAGTATAACTTCAAAGCAGTGTTCTGTAGGATACTTAGTTTTATAGCATAATCATTCATTCCAGCACATAAAAGATCATTTGCCTATAAACATTGTTCTTGAAAATAGGAGTAAAATGGGTCTGTTTTAAGCTTCCCAGCTTATGCCTCTGGGTGAATGTTCCAAAAGGAATAAAAGAGGTGGCACGCACACTTTCAACTATTTAAGTCCATTATTTAATTTAATTCCTACAGGAATATTAGCATAAGAACCTCTGTATATATGATATAAAAATGTCTATTGTGTTGTATTTCCAGAGACTGGGTTTCACGCAGTTTCTATTGTATTTAAAGCTATTTTACTGCTAAGTTTTCACCCTTCTGTTGGAATGTTTTAATCCATCTCTGATTATTACATATGAGCCAGAGGTATCAAACCTGTAGAGTTCACATCTGGCTTGGGCACTTATATGTATTCCAGATTGGTTTTGACCTGTAATTTTTTTCCCTCTCATCTCTAATGATCCCACATGCACTTTATAGGGCTGCTCTGACCACTCTGCTTGCATGTATTAATTATAACTAGAACTGAGCATTTTCCTGTGGGTACCATTTGACATGGAAATTTTTCTTTCCTTTCACCGTGGCAGGTGACAGTTAGTTCTAACTTCCGCAAGCTCCATATCTTGCTATTCAAGAGCAGCAGAAATGAGAACTTCACGTTTCTGGTGAGGGAGACTCCTAACTTTCCAGTGAGATGCAGTACTCTAACATCCCAAACTGTTGATCTTGGAAGTGTGATGTTGTATGCACAGAAGAGCTATGTTGTAAGAATAGCGAGACAATGGCAGTGCCCTAGCAGCTAAATGTCTTACTTTGCTCCAGGTTTTTATACCAAAATCACGATGATATAATACAACTCTTACTAACAGCGTCTTGGGACCATGGTTAATGCAGCTGTCCCAGACTCATGCAGATAAGATGTTCGTACACACATAAAGTATGCCCACATGCTCTCCCATGCTCCCTCATACAATCCCTCACCACAAACCCTTATCAACTTGTTTTACTCATCTCTCTATTGAGCTATAGATTAGAGGCCTTTTTATTCTAAAATTCCTATTTGTTTTACAAGGAGTCCTGGCTGTACCAGGAATATAGGAACATCCTCTTAGGTCCCAGTGCAGCAGAACATTTAAGCATATGCTTAGCTGTAAGCACATGTTTTAAGTTCCAGGAAAGTAAGAATCTAATCATGTGTTGAATCTGAGCCAGAAAATACAGCACAAGGCATGTGTAAGTAAGTGCAAACAGTTTGCTCAGGTTTTAGGGGTATGTTGAATTTTTTTTTTAATCGGGAAATGCCGTATAAACAGAGCCAGACTAAGTTTTGGGCATGGATAATCAGAACAATCTGCAACGGCTTCCCGTCTGTGGCTAATGGGATGTTTCTCCAAGCTTTGTCACCATGGCAAATACTTTTTAATACACAAACATTTGCTGCATTGAAAATCCACCCACTCTTGTTGAAAGATGGCCAGGTTTTGTAAAATTGCATTCCAGCTACCCTGCTGATTTTTAAGATAAGCCCTTTCAGTTAACATTCCATGTGTCTAACAAAAGATGTGTGAAAAGCACAGTTTATAAGAACACACATGGAATCTTTACAGTTTCACTGTTCTCTACTTTAATGAGAAAATGAAGTTAAAAAGTCTTCTCGTATGTACAGGCATGCAAGCATGCAAACACAGTTTTATTCACTGTTTCTTCTTTTCCTTTCCTTCCCAACCCTCAAAGGGACAAGCCAGTAAATCCATGCCAAGTTTCCATCTAAACTTGACTTCCCAGTTCTGGCAGGCATTCTGTGAACATCTCGTGTATTAATGAAAGATTAATCTTTGAGGTTTCTTAGTCTTCACTGAGCGAGATGCATATGCTAGGTAACAAGGTATCTATTTAGTTTTTAAAAATAATTGCGCTTAACTTTTCTTCTTGCTTAAATATGAATATATAGTAGAGTAATAAAAATCTGTGATGTTGTTAAGCACAACACAAATTAAATAAAATCTAGACATTTTCCTTCCCACTAAGGCTCTAGGAAGAATGATCTGTCCAGCCTTCATTTTCAGTGCCATATGGGTGTTTGATACCAGTAGGAATGGTCCAAACACTTACATGAGAAGATAGTTACATTTGAGAAGAAACTTCAGGGACATTTGAGGGAAGATGTGAGCTATAGCAGTCCCAAGGAAAAGACAACTTGCTTTTTGGCAACTTGTGTGAAGTTTTGCAAGCCTATAACTTGGTCAAAAAAGAGGAAGGAAGAGGGAAGAGGGAAGAGGGAAAAGAATCAAATGACATTCCACTAACTCAGAACCATAAATACACATACAATTCTGTTCTTCAGGTCTATGCAGCGAGTATTTTTCCAAAGTGTTGGGTTGGGTTTTTTTTTTTTTTGTTGTTGTTTTTTTGGGTTTTTTTTTGCTAACTGTCCTTTTATGCTTTTTAGCAAAATCCTGTGGCAGTTTCTTACTGTATATCTTCTTCTTCTGCTCTTTAATAAAAGTATTTACTTCAGATCTGACTAAAGGGTAAGCCTCCCTTAACTTTATCTTGCAAAACACAGGAGGTAATCTGGTGCAGGCCTATTCACATTCAAATTCTTCATACTTCCTTCACAATAAAAAAAATTAAAAAATATACTAAGGCATCACTGCTACATAAAAAGTACTGATCCTTACATGGTAAGCTTCTCCAAATTTCCACAAAAATACTTTTGTAAAGTTCCTGAAAAATCTCCAAGAGAAGATGCCACGTGAATGTAAACATAAATCCACACAGTCCTTGGATACGGTACTCGTTGTTACCTTCACCCTTTTGAAGCATCAGAAATGTCTCAAACAGAAATGAAAATAAATTGCTCTGCTCACTCTATGAGGTTACTCCATGAGCTCATACTACATAGGAAATAGAATTTGGAAGCCTGACACCCAGGTTTTAGGACTAATGTAATTTAAATTTTTATAGGAAGCATATTATGTTTTCAAAGCTGTTGTATGGTTTCAGACCCATTGGTTTGAGATTTATATTCACTGAAAGGAAAAGAAATCAAAATTTCACTTGAAAATAGGGATGTATTTATAACTAACATCATGTTTTCAAATTTTGCCTGAGTAAAAGCAGACATGGTCTAGAAGTGATTTTAAAAGACTAGTGTTTTCTACATTGGGTGGTTGTACTATGAAGTATTCTTAGTAAACTTACAATTCCAACAGCTGAGGCTGCCTTGGCAGCATCCTATATTTTACAAGCATGGCAGAAGGACATTTGTTCATTAAACAAATGTTCTCCTCTGGGTGTGCTGCTACTTCTCAGACACCAGCTATAGCGTGTCCCTCATGCCCTAGGACCCCCACTTATTCTTCTGGGCTTCTTGGTGGCCCATTCACTGCCATTTTTCCCCTACCAATAAAGTGCCTTCAGTGGAGTTACTTCATATGATTTCAGCATCTGTTAATTACTCGCTGCACTGGGGTGGAAAGAGAAAAGTGGAGCTGCACAAGTGATAAAAATAGTGGATATTTTGAATTAAACATAATCTGAAGCAGAAAAATATTTGCTGTCCAGCCAGACCAGAGCACAAAGATCCTGATTCAAAGCCCATTTAAGTCAAAGTAAAGATTCTTGCTAAAACTAGTGGTCTTTGGATGAAAACCTAAATATACTGGGAAAAGATTCTTGCTTTCTGATGTGCACACAGATGAACCAGGAACAGTAATAAATGCCCCTGGATTCAATTTTAGCCAAAACTTTAGTGGCAGAAAAGATTCTGAATGAAACACTGTTTCCTTGTGGAAAAAAGTTGATGCTCTAAATAAGGTAATTTAAAATATGCTAAACTGGTGACTTTACAGGTCATGTATGAATTTATGCATATAGCCTAGATCTCTTAAGGTAGACTGCAAAGTGTCTGTATATCAGCTAGATGCTGGCAGGCTGGCTGCTGTGGCTAAATTCTGTATTAAATCTTGTGAGAAGTTTACTTTCCCAATTCAGGATGGAGATTTCTTCCAAGAGAAAGACTATAAAAGTGTAACAGGAAGCAAGTCAGTGTAAAATATCGAAGTCTTTTAAAATATTTAAATAACATTAGCACTGTGCAGAAATACTCATTTCCTAATTGCGTAGCACACAAAATCTTGGTCTTGCTAAGGCATCCAATAAATTGAAAGCAGACTAAAACAAGCTTTCATACAAGAAACATCTGGTTATTTAAGTTTCCTTCTTTTAATACTAATTTTAACAACTCCCAAACGTGGATAGAAATACTACCTTATACTTTTGTTTAAAGTTCATTTCCTGTCCCTGGGATATTCGCTGACCTTTTAATGCTGGCCATTTTGCTTTCCACTTTCTTATTCCTATTCTCATTGACTTCATTCCATTCTTGACCTCTCTTCCCCTCAAGAAAATTAAATGCAGTCCAAAACATGTTGGACACCAATTAGTTTTACAGCTCGTCTTACCTCCCCTCCTACTGCATTCTTCAGTTCATTGAGTCCACTCCTCTTTTATACTTTCAGTCTTCATGAAACTTATAGCCCCGCTGCAAAATAAACACTGCTGGCATGAAATTAAAGCCTTTTTCTCTGCTGTTTTCCTCCTTCTAACCAATATCAACAAAAAGTGATCACTAGGCGCACAAAGAAAAATATTATTAGCTTCTACCTTTGGCTTTTGGAAAAAAGCTTTCTTTCTTTTCTTGTAGTTATAATATGAGAGAGGTTTATGGCACTTTATAACAGTAAATCTTGACTAAACCAAAAGTAAGACTAAAACTTTTTGTATACTGTAATTTAGTTGTTTATCTTTTAATTATTGACGTGCTGGAACAAGAGAACATATTTTTATTTGTTATGAAAAAGCATATTCTCTTTTGTAATTTAAAAGCATACCATAAAATAAAAACATACAAAATGTAAACATAAATTATGATCCTACTTATATTTAATGTTCTCATTTAAAAATTAGACATATTTTGCACTCTTACACAGGTACAAATCTGCCATTTCAGTGTGGTTATCAGTAGGATCTTGCCTAATAAATCTTTTGTTATTGGCCTACCCTCTGATTCAGTGAGCCACTTGCTGAGTACATATACAGCAAGGTTCAGAACATTGCTGGTTGGATGGCAACCACTTCTCAGCTCCTGACATAAGTTCCAAAGCAGGAGATAGACATTTATTTAAGTATCTTTTTGAAATACACTTAGTGGCAGTATGGCTGTCAGGCAAAATATTTTAGGCAAAATACCTGCAATTTTGTTTTTCTATATGCAGCCACAGATCTTATGTGCTAACCATCAAAATTTTCCTTTGACTTCATTATTGCAAGACTGGACATGAAGCATGTGTGCATGTGAACTGCCTCATATTTTTAGAGGTATATTTTATATGTTTTGTTATGGATATATTTATAAATATGTATCATACATATCTATATTTGTACAATAATATTTCTGCCCAGAAATAGCAATGGCTTTTTTTAAATCCCTCTTCTTAATGATACTTGAGAACAGTCCTGCATCAGAGCTTATATCTAGCCTAAAGCAACCTGCTTTTTAGTAAGAAAAAAACTATAAAACTGCCAATGGTTGTTGTTCTTAAAACACCTTGTTAAATTGAAAAAGTTCATTATATGCACTTGAAAGTTTTTATTAATTTATGACTATGTGATATTCAGTTGCTTGGATTGATCTGAAGAGTGTGAGGAAAAACAAGAGTCCCCTCTTCTCTCTTAAAGAATCATCCTTCCTTTGGCTGTAAATAAATCTTATCACCATGAGCCAGAGAACACAGCTTTTATTGATTTATTTTCTTTTTTAGCCATCTTGTAATGTCTAAACACTCATATCTAAGCCATAGATTATTCAGAAACTTTCAGTATTGTTCGCAGTATAAATGTTTCTTTGTCCACACTTGCAAGAACATTTTATGGCTCTTCAAACTAGATATTAGATCAGTATGTTTCTGTCTGATATAATCTTTACAACATAAAAAAAACCATACTAAAGCAGAAGTGGCCTCTATGTAGTAGTGTTTCAAGTTTTAGGGATATTGTATTTTGCTTTCAGCATTAATGCTGTTTGTGTCAAACTAAGACCTGTAACTCACATGATTTTGTAAATTTGCCTTTTAACTTTGTATGCAAAGTATCAGTTTCATGGGTGAACCCCGACCTTAAAATGTATGGTTCTTTCCTTTAATGAGTTTTTGCCCTGAAAAAGTGATAAGCAGTAGTTACTGGTGGCATATATTTCTGATAGAGACTACTCCCATTTTTGTTTCTTATTGTTCTAACTGCATGGAAGACACTATTTTGACTTCATTATTTCTACTTTCTACCTATCCTTGTAGATTAAGGAGAAATCTGACTGAAATTCGTATTAACAGTTAGACATCTGAAATTCAGAAGATACATTTTGTAATTATATGCTTAAGGCAAAAAGAATAATAAATATTAAGAAAAATCTCACTTTCAGTGTAACATGGCTTAGTCTTCTCCTTTCTTGGAAAAAAAACCCCAGAACTCAGTTTTTGGCTGTATATTGCAAGAGTTCCTTCACTGCCAATATGCTGATTTGTGATACCTATGGTTCTGCTCACACATTGTTAGGCAAAATGACATCTTTTAATCAGATACAAGCTACAAAGAAAAATTGAAGTGGTGAGAATTATGCACAGAGAAGGAAGAACATGCCTCAAGAAAGTGTCAGTGCACTACATGCAAATATTATTTACCTTTGGGGCATACAGACGGTTATAACCATATTAACACTCACTGTGATCCTAACAGCAATTCTGTACTTTGGAATATAGAATTAATTTGACATAGATGACTGTGTTCGTGTCGTACTAGAGGGTTATAACCACCTTTCTTTCTAAAAGCTTGCAAAGTCCTCCTAATATTCTGTAGAAGGCTTATGGTGATTTACGATTCTGCCTAGGCACATTTTCTTGTCAGGATGTTATTCAGATTGCTCCAAAATTTGTACTATAGCTGCTCACTTTTTGATTGCCCAGGGCAGTGGAGGGTGGAATAATTCAGTAATACAAACGTGCGACTAACAGAAGAAAATATGAAAATTAAGTTTGGGGAAAATATTCTGTGGTGAATTTATTGCTGGGTTGGAAGCAAGAGACCACATGACAGGGAAGAAGGCTCCGCTCTACACTAGACTTAGTGAATGTATCATATAGCAGGTTCACTTTCAGGGTGGCACAGTTAATCCACAACCTAGATAATCCCCTACTGGTAATTGAGAGCTGATTATATTTGGTGACCTTCTGTACTAGCAATGCTATTTCCTGCATCCTGAAGTTCAGCTTTCCCACTCTGCCGAAAGTCAGGGGCACATAAATATCTCAAATCAGTCGCATGAATGGTAAAGATAAGATCTGCAAAAAATGTGAATATACTGTCCTAGGATAGCAAAGATTTGAATGAACAGTAGACTCTTTGCATTCCCTGTGTTCACAGAGAAAGAAAGAAAAAAAGATATTTTCAAAAATTGAGCTCCCAAAAACTAGTCAGTTGTGGCATCAAATTACGAAGTTTAATGTATAGAACAGCATTTCTATACCCTACCTGTGAGATCATGCCATAAATTAGGTGAGATTGTATTTGTTGGATTAGTAAATTCCTTTTGATACAAGTAGGAAAAGTGTGAATATGAAAAATGTATAAAAGAATATATGTACAGGTTTAACTCCTCCATTGTAATTTTTAAAGAATGTCTTAGGGTAAAAAAAAATTCAAAGCAACAATTCTATTAGACAGAGCTCAGTGAAATCACCATAATTCTTCTTTAAATATTTTCTGTTGAACTCAGAATGTGGAGAATGAAGTTCTTGTTGTGCAGTCTCTTTATGGTTGGATTTTTGCACAGATATAGCAGTTAGAATGAAACTCTCCCCATTTGACTTTGAAAAATTAGGATACATTCCAAAAATGTAAAATATAGCCTAAGCTTCAGCATGGGGGTTGCAGTCCAAGATGAGCTGCTTATTCGTATTAACTCTTTCATTTCATGGTAATTTTCTTTTTTCTCATTTGAATGGCTCACTTCAGTTACTTTATTTTCCAGATGTTTTACTCTTTCCTTCCACAATGCTTTAAATTTTTCTTCTATCTAAAGACTATCTATGTTACATGAATGATCCATGAATCTAGGGTGTGGAGCTCTATCTGAACTAATTTAGTCTAATTTAGAAGTAACAATAGAAAGGGGACAGTTCAATGGAGGATGTACTTGCATTGCTGGGCTACTCTCATGTCTTTGCTGCTGCATCTTCCCTGTGTACACAGTGTGTCCAAGTTAAAGCTTCTACAGGTCTGACCACCTGAACAGTTATCAGGCTTGTTTTATTTTCTGTAGTCTTAAGGGTTAGGGAATTAAAACTCTCTCCCTGGTGGCAGCCTCCATACATTTGTTCCCACAAGGGGGAAACTATGCCATTCCAACTTCCCTAAGGACTGCTGGTCTTGTGGTTGCAGTATAGTAATATCCTCATATCCCATAATACTCTCACTTTATAGAGAGTTATCACTTTTTGGTTTTCATGCCTCACAGTCCTACAGACAATCTTCCTAGCTCACAGAGCCAAGTTCTGAGGGAAAAGACAGTAGAATTTAGTCTTTATGTGGTAATGCAGTCGGAGAAGCAAATAGAACAGGAAAAAAGTATTTTGGTATGTGGGTTTTGAGAACCAGAAGTTTCACATAGAAGTGTTATCCATCTCACCTTGCTTTCTCCTCAGCAGAGCTAAGAATGTTCTGGCAATATTTTAATTGTTGGAAAAATACAGTTCTGTTGAAATCAAACTGTTTCACAGGAATGTCTCATTTTTAAAAAAAAGTTACCCAAGAAAAATACAAAATATATTTGAAGCCTAACTCTGTATGTGTGTGAGATTTTCATGTCAAACCCAAACTGACAGCATGAAAACAAATGTGTGACCATGCCAAAGACAAATGTTTTCAGAATTCGTTTCAAAATAAATCTTATTATCTTGGCTTGAAATTAATTTTTATATATGCCTACTAACTTGGAGGATAGGAATTTTGCCTGAGAACATACAAGAACATACTCCCAAATCAGGTGAATTATGTAAAATAAAAAATACTTAATTTACCATTCATACATAAGCACATTTTTACAAGAAACTTATGCATGTATTGGCACATTTTTCAAAATATCTGTAAAAACATTGAAGGGGACATGCAATTAACAAATGTTAGTGTGATGCTGCACAGTGCTGCAGAACTTACGGTTCACACCATTTGGCACTAATGGTGCTCTGTGGCTCTCTACAGCGTTTGTCACAACCCCCTTAAAAAGCATCACCACACAATGTTTCTGTCTTTTTCATTTAACTGCTGTTTTAAAAGAGTGCTTGGTCTGACTGGAGGCTTGCCAACATGACACCCATCTACAAGAAGGGCCGGAAGGAGAATCCGGGGAACTACAGGCCTGTCAGCCTGACCTTGGTGCCGGGGAAGATTATGGAGAGGTTCATCTTGAGGGCGCTCACAGGGCATGTGCAGGACAACCAAGGGGTCAGGCCCAGCCAGCACGGGTTCATGAAGGGCAGATCCTGCTTGACCAACCTGATCTCCTTCTATGACCAGGTGACCCGTCTGGTGGATGAGGGGAAGGCTGTGGGTGTTGTCTGCCTGGACTTTAGTAAAGCCTTCGACACTGTGTCCCACAGTATTCTCCTGGAGAAGCTGGCGACTCGTGGCTTAGACAGGTACACTCTTCACTGGGTGAAAGACTGGCTGGACGGCCGAGCCCAGAGAGTCGTGGTGAATGGAGCAAAATCCAGTTGGTGGCTGGTCACAAGCGGAGTCCCCCAGGGCTCAGTTTTGGGGCCAGTCTTGTTTAATACCTTTATCGATGATCTGGATGAGGGGATTGAGTGCACCCTCAGCAAGTTTGCAGATGACACCAAGTTGGGCGGGAGTGTTGATCTGATTGAGGGTGGGAAGGCTCTGCAGAGGGATCTGGACAGGCTGGATCGATGGGCCGAGGCCAACCGGATGAAGTTCAATAAGGCCAAGTGCCGGGTTCTACACTTTGGCCACAACAACCCCAGGCAACGCTACAGGCTTGGGGATGAGTGGCTGGAAAGCTCCCCCACAGAAAATGACCTGTGGGTGTTGATTGACAGCCGGCTGAAGATGAGCCAGCAGTGTGCCCAGGTGGCCAAGAAGGCCAACAGCATCCTGGCCTGTATCAGAAATGGTGTGGCCAGCAGGAGTAGGGAGGTGATTGTGCCCCTGTACTCGGCTCTGGTGAGGCCGCACCTCAAATACTGTGTTCAGTTTTGGGCCCCTCACTGTAAGAAGGACATTGAGGTGCTGGAGTGTGTCCAGAGAAAGGCAATGAAGCTGGTGAGGGGTCTGGAGCACAAGTCTTATGAGGAGCGGCTGAGGGAACTGGGGTTGTTCAGTCTGCAGAAGAGGAGGCTGAGGGGAGACCTCAACGCTTTCTACAATTACCTGAAAGGGGGTTGCAGAGAGGTGGGTGTTGGCCTCTTCTCCCAAGTGACTAGTGACAGGACAAGAGGAAATGGCCTCAAGTTGCGCCAGGAGAGGTTTAGGCTGGATATTAGGAAAAATTTCTTTACGGAGAGAGTGGTGAAGCATTGGAACAGGCTGCCCAGGGAAGTGGTGGAGTCACTATCACTGGAGGTGTTCAAGGAACGTCTGGACGTGGCATTGTGGGACATAGTATAATGGGCATGCTGGTGTTAGTTGATGGTTGGACTTCATGATCTTACAGGTCTTTTCCAACCTTAATGATTCTGTGATTCTGTGATTTTGTGATGAGATACATATAATGTTTTCTTTCAGTTGGGGAGAGGTTGACTACCACATGCACAAAACGAAACAGATCAGGAAAGCCAGAGATGGTTAAATTCTAGAAGAAAAACTCTTAGCTGATTGCTAAAATCCATATTTTTGAAAGATGCTGGAGAAATTTCTTATTCAGTGTTTAGGAAAAGGTATCTGAGATCCATTAGCAAAGCAACAGTCGACTCTGTGGTTGGAAAGGGAAGACAACTGAGTTTCTAATGAGAGGTTTAGCAAAAGGAATTCTAACTCAGTGTTAAACATGAATTTAATACATAATACATTCGTAAACTTTGATACATTTGTAAACTTTGTATGAATTCATGAGCCATACGAAGCATAATATAGCCAACACATTTGATACATATGCTCTTTAATTTAACCACAGGAACAAAGAGAGCTATTCTGGCCCAGGGAACTGAGATTTAGAAGATTTGGGTTTGCTGTTGATGTGCCTTGTGACTATTCAGGTCATTTACCCTTCACAATCCTTCCACTTTAACACTCATAAACTGAGGATAATTTGGATAACGCTTTGCAATCCCCAGTTTGCAATCCCCAGTTGAAGAATACTATAGGAATATAAAAAAGCTGATCTCCTTCCTTAAGGAAGGAGATATACATATAAATAACATATTTGATAAATATAATTTGAAAAATGTCATAGATATTTGATAAATTAAGTTGTGAAACAATCTTAGAACTGCACGCAATCATTAATTTACAATACTCATTAAGAAGACCTAATGAAAAACATTTTGATATTCTAACTGGTGATTGTTTTTATTTGTTATGAACACCTACCAAATAATACAGGCTTGTGCCCTGCAAGACATCATCTTTGAGGGGGAAAAAATTGTATTTCAGACTGACAGAAAGGAGCCAAAATAAAGCCTCTTATTGAGATATGTAAATAACAGTTTATAGCCTTTGCCATGCATTTTGTGGTTCAGTTGCAACAATATCTGAACACTGAGGCAGATTGTCCTGGCATGTTCAACTGTACTGTGTAACAAGAGGATAGATTTTTTAAAGTGTTTCAGCATCACTAACCAACTCTATTTAACAGAGGTGAAGTTCCACAACAGATTTTTCAACACCAGCAGTCTGCTGATTCCAAGTGCACTTACTACTGGCACTGTGGCTAAGAAAAAAATTAATAACTAAAACTACCTTATAGGCTAACATGCCATATAAAAGATTTTCACTGTTCTAGAAGAATACTTTTCTACACTTCAGTAGAGTATGGTATAATTATCTTAGGTGGTTGAATGTGACATTAAAAGAGAAGGCGGGCGAGATTACCTTCTGAAAGCCTGCATGAGAAGATGGAAATGTGCTTCATAATAACGAGTATGTCAGCACCACAGAGTTACCTCAGGTCACTGATGGCACATACGAGCACATTGACTAGTTTTCTGAAGGTGTGAACCCTAAATTTATATCAAAGTTACTGTACACATACTGTGTTCACCTGTGCATGTAACTGGGATTTCTGCAAGCATATGCCATCTACTCTGACAAAGACAGTGACCTACATTTTAGAAAGTTTTCTACATTTCTTTTGCCAATAAAATTCTTGAATAGGTTCTCTGTTCCTCTGGGCATGCAGGGTTGAACTGAGGGAAGGTATTTCATTGCTGTCCAAATGTATCAGCCCATGTTCTGACTGCACCATACTTCTCCGTGAAATGGGCTAACTTGAGGTTAAGTAACCCTAATTGCAAATCATAGTTTATGGCTATGTAGAAGCCACACCAAAGTAAGGATATGGATTTACTTTGAAATGAAAACATATTCTAAATTCTTGCATGAACTGGATTTTGCCTTGAGAAAAATTAGCCATGCTAATTCCAAATGATTCAGCTGTGAACAGCAACACAGAGTTGTGTATGCATGACTGTTCACTACAGCATTGATGACAGTGGCAACAGACAAACTCAATATTCAGGATAAGATTAGGCTTGTAAAATCACTTCACTTATATTTATGGTATGCTAATTAAAAAATCAGAAACTCAAGACAGACAAAAAAAGCATAATATTTCCTCTTAGCAGTCTGTAGGGCTTGTTGGTTGTCTACTGGTTAAAAAGTTCCAAAATGAAAATATTTAAATGTCTATATTAATAAAGATTGTAATGCCTTATCAAAATATTTTATATTAATATAAAATTTTACTAAGTATGATCTGAGAAATATCATGCCATATCTTGACTTTTCAGCCTATGTTGTTTTGTCACTGAGACACAGCTTTAGGATAAAACTGAGGTATTTTTTCATATAAAATACGTCAATGCTTATGTTTTCAATATTAAAGACTTTAAAAAAATTGTGATAGCTGTCACAGTTTTTTCATACTATGCAAATAAAATATATGTAAGTCAGAGTAAAATGTGCTAGGTTCAAGCAAATAACATACTAACTTCCCTATATATATTTCAAATATCACCTCAAAAGCAGAAATTATCAGTTCCTTCTTGCCAGCCTGTGGTCTGCCTCTGACTACTGCCTATGTACTCCTCCAAAGCTAAAGCAAATACAAGAAGTCGACATGGTAGATGTTTCTCTCTTCTTCATGTATTCTATCCACCACGACTGTGTTATTTGATATATAACGATTAACTTCAGGGTATTAGCCAAGCCTGGCTACACTACATGAAACCAGATTTACTTTAATTCTGGATTTATTTATAATCTAAGTTAAAATTCTGATTAGAATAAGCAGGAATATGTGTATGTATATTTTTAGGATTTTGAGCACACAGAACTGAGATTTTTACAACCGTGCACAGAATCTATAAACTGTCTTCAAAAATGTGAAAGTGGTTTCCTCCTTGGCATATTTTCTTTTTGACCTGGTGGCACAAATTTGTATGTTTAGCTGCAACTGCTTGAATACATTCCACAGATGTTCGCTGATAGGGAGTATCTCCTTTGCCAAGCAGCTGATGTTGTAAATGTACACAGTCTGAAACATAAGAGTCCCTGAAAGATAATGGCTTTTATGTCATGTAAATTTGGAGGTTAGTTCGCAGGCTCTTCTAGGAGCTCCAGTACTGCACATTTTTCCACACCCAGCCCCTTTTAGAAAAAAGGGCCCCAAATATTTTGTCTGAATTCCTTGCTCAATGAACCTACAAGGAAACTTATGGAGCAATGGAATTAAAAGATTAAACCACAAGCCACTTGTACTAAGTCTTTAAATGACTTACGAAGCATAGAGTTTACATAGTAACTGAGTCTGCAGACTCAATTGCTTTTGGAGAATTCTGAGGACTTTCATTTTTTTTCTGCCTGACTTGACTGCTTTGTTGCTGTGTGGCTGTTACCATCTGGATGTTACAAAAGAACAAGGCAAAAGATAAGATTACAATTAAGTAACATTTATTTGTTTGGGTTTTTTTTTAACTGCTTCTTAATTAGAGAGAAAATCCCCTTTATTGTTAACCCACAGGGTAAGAACTGGAAACAGCAATATCACATGGTCCCAGTATTCTCGCTCACATAACCACTTTAAGTCTTTTACTTTTTTATCTTTCAGGCATGCAATACTACACATGCCAATCTTAACAGACACAATGATTTGATACACACATACATTTAAATGTCTACAAGGTGGGTTTTTAAGTTTAAATATTAAATATTAACAAGACTGAAAGCAATTTTTACCAGTAACCTCTGTCTGTGGCTTTAAATCCATTAATTTCTGTGACATGGGGTAGGGAAAAAATAAGCATGTTGCAAACGCTGCAGGAGACAAGTATTTTACCCTGGATAACTAGGAATATAATTTAGAGGCAGATTAGTGGTTTGGTACAGGTATGACAACACAGGTCATACTATTCTGTGGATGCCTTTCAGTTTGTCTTCAGAGTGTAAAGTACTTAATTTTAAAATTTTGATTCCATAGCTGCGAGGCATAAGCTGTGCCGTATAGGCTTGGTCTCCTGTTTCTATTCAGTTACCATAAGGGGGAGAGAGAAGGGAAGCTAATATTTCTAGCAAGGACTGTGGGATTCCTTTTCTCCTATCAGGAATAGGAAGCTGTGTGTTAAAGAGCTAGGGTAACACATTTCGCCAGTGAAACACATGGAAAGGAGAAACAGTTAACAGTGTTAGGAGGTTGTAGTTCTACTGATCAGCTATAGGAAAATTCAGTGCTTCTAGAAGATCTAAATAAATAAATGATGCAGTCATCTAATCTGTTCCCATGGCTGGTGTTTGTGGACAGTGATGATCCGGTGTCATTGTGGAGTGGGTAGAAATGGTCCCAGGCTTGATATGGGATCCAAGCATGGTCTTGGAGTTGTAAAATTTGTACCATTACATTTTTGGTATGCTTCCAACAATGCACTTTACAGAAGACTACCAGGTGCCAGAGTGGACATTATAAATTTTATATCCATATATTTTTTCCATTTACACCTGGATGATGATATGTTTTCACACTTGGTCAGCTTGGTATAAAATGAAGCTGGTCAGAACCTAGTACAGAATGAGAAAAGGTTGAGAGCACACTCGAGAGATGTAATTGGTCCCCAGAGAAACTCAAGAAAAAGTGGGGGGTCTCTGGCCTTTGGGGTATTTTTTTGTTTTGTAAACAAGCTCATTACAGCATATAATCAACCCTCCCAATATTTGGTTACCTTTTGTTTCCACAAGCTCCAGGAAGGATTGGGGGATTTTTTTTCTTACCTCATGTGATGACTTCATCATTGACAGCCTATCCAGATTGTGATAGATGTATAAAATTTTGTCTGCTTACTGGTGAGTAAAATTTGAGGTGAATTGAAGATTTTATAAATATCTTATCTTTCAATGGACACTCTTGCAAATTAAGATAAAATTTTTGAGTGAAACTTCATAAATACAGAGAGTGATGAATCTAGGTACTGTGGGATTTCCAAGACAGAACTTCCCTTTTTCATCTGTTTACAAAACTTTATTTCTGCCTTGTTTGGTTCTGTTTGGTTCTTGCATACAGGCAATTTTCATTTAGGGATTTCTGAGGTGTCAGCAGGAAACATCTAGCTGTAGACAAACCTGCTACTTGACTAGCAGTGCAGGTAACTGTAGCTCATTGAATAGCATTTTGTATTAACACTTGCCCTCAACAGGAAATAAGTCACATTTCACCAGAATGCATTCAGCAACAGGAACAGAGGCTGCAGTAAGCAACACTGTCTGTAGAGGACTAAGCAATAAATAGAAAGACTTTTTTCCAAAATATGCCAAAAAGTAATTGGAATTTTTACAGGTGTTTATTATTTTAAATTCCTTTCTGAAGCAGAAGGTTTAGCATTTTCCATTCCTGCAACATTATCTGCCCAACTACTTTATATTAATGGATTGGTCCTACAGAGAAGGTACAATTGTTTTGCAGTAATAATGCAGGTATAGCAAATGAATGAAGAGCATGACAAGTCTCTAAGAAGGACAGGAACAGAATTCAAACCTACGAGTTGAACATTTTCCACTTCAGCACAAAAAAACCCCATGTGAAGTGTTCTGCGTCTTATGCCTTAAAGTAAGTAGACACCCAAAGGTTCTCTGTACAGCAATGACAGAACATTTCTTGTTATGTAGGATATCAACACAAAATAGCTGCAAAAGCTGTTAAATCCAAAGTTACTCTTCAATATTGTCAGCAGGGCTCTGATGTGAAAAATAGGCATATAAAGCAATGTAGTTCCAAGTACTTATTACAGCCATCTGAAGAGCAAAGTGGTCTTCACAGATTTTGAGATGTGCTAGAACAAATTGCATGTGATTCAGTGGGGACAAATGTAAGGTAATGTGAAAGACTATTCAACTGCAAAAATACAGACTGAGAAAGGGGTATTTAGGTAGCAGTTGTATAGAAAAGGATTAAGGAGTTATTTTGGATCACTACAAATATTAGTCAACAGCATCATTCAGGTTTGAAAAAGGCAGACATCATGCTGGGATATGAAAACAGAATCCTGTCCCGCAAGATGTGAAGTAGTTCTGCTCTGCTCAGCAGAAGCTGAAGGAAGTTAAAAGCAGCAAGCGTTAGCAGAAAAGCCACAGCTGAAATAATGTGTTTAGCTGTAGGTATGACACTTGTAGAAAGATGGTGACCAGTCAGTGTCTAGAGGAGAGCAATGAGGTGCTCAGGTCCAAGAAACATGACCTAAAAGGAAAACCAGAAAAATCTGGTTATTTGTCCAGAGAAAGGAAAGCAAAGAGCTGCTATGAAGGAAAGGAAGACTCTATTTCCATGTTTGTGAGGGGCAGTACAAGAAGTAATGGTCTTCAGATTCTATGTTAGGATTAGATTAATTATTTTAATAATAATGACAATTAAAGACAGGAAAAGACAGCTTGGAGATGTAGTGGAATCCCCTTTACCCAAAGTTAGACAAGCATCTGTCAGAAATTATGTAAGGGTAGTTCATTCTGTCTTTGTGCAGTGCAGTAGCTTTGATGATCTCAACATCTTACTCAGCCCTTGAATTCTTTTAGGTTCTGAGGTTCTGACTATCTGGTATTTGGTGAATATTAACAAGCAGTGAAGTGTGGCTGATATAAACTGTCAGGCAAGCAAAAAGAGATACAATGAGGGTGGTATGCAATTTGCCTAAGTCTCCTGGCTTTAGTAAGAAGTCACGGAAATTATAATGGGAGGAATGAATTTCCATGTGTAACACTAAAACCAGTAATCAGAACAGAACTAACATAGCCCATCTCTCTTCCTGCACCTGAATTTTTCAAAGAGAATGAAAATTCTTAAACATCTTAACAGTCTTAAACATTATATGCAATTCAGAATGAATCTGATAGAATGGATTTTAATAGCATGCCTTAACTATATTAAGGATGCAAACTTCCGAGTTGCAAATATAAAATGCTCATGTCTACAAATCCTTTGCAACATGGATGCTGTATATATGATAATATCTTTGTATTTCTTCTGAGAAGCCAACCTGTTAGCATTAGTTCTGCAGTGGAATTACTTGAAAAGGAAACAATGTCATAATGATGTCACCTTGAATATTAATTTTTATTAATTTATATACATAGCTATTCAGAAAAAACACAGACAATACATAATCTATCATGAAATTCAGCAGTTGTGCTTTATACAAAAGTTGATAGCCTTCATCAAATAACAATGATGTTCTTTGTATGCTTAGAAAAGCCTTCTGATCTGTGTTTGCCATCCTCAAACGTAAAGATTGCATCTTTGATTTTGCTAGCATTAGTATTTGGAAGAATAATCAACACAGAAATGCTCAGGTTTGACAAGTGGTATAAGATTTCAGGAAACATGTCTTCGCTCAGAGAGATATTGGAACCAGATAATATTAAGGGAAATTATACTGCTTGGAACGCTGATCTTCAAAGAGAATGTAAGTATAGATTGAAATAAAAATGGACATTTAGAGATATTAAATGCAAATAAGGCTTCAACAGAGGCTCAAAGGTACAATTAAATTATGGAAATATGCACAAGTTCAATAACTGAAAACACAAAATACTTTGGGATGGAAGGTTGTATAAACATAAGCTTATTATTGCTAAATTGATTTTTGGAGTTAGCCGGAATATTTTGGTAATATTTAAGTTGAAAATTCTGAGTTATCAAAAGTAGGATGCTTTGTGAAAACTTTTAATAACTTTTAAGTTTCTTTAGAGAGAAAATTCTTTTAAGAATTTAAATGAATTCTATTGCAGCTATTTCAAAACAGAACATTCGAAAAGCATCTTGCATTGGTTTGCCTACTGGATACAATTTTAAGATGAGCACATCAAAATGGAAGATTTAGATTAATCCAAAGTATTTTCTGCACTTTCTTGTGATGGAACATTTCTGATATTTGTATTTGTTTCCTTTCCATTGCAACCCTAAAAGGGATTAGAACTTATGATATTCCCCCCAAAGAAAAATTTCAAGTCCCAGTTGATTGTTTTAGAGCATTTTTCTTTAATGGTATTAAAAATGGGTCCTCTGATGAAAGTAAAGGGTGGTTAAATTTAAATCCTCATTCTAAAATTAAAAAAAATTAAACAATTCACATGAATTACGAAAAAAATTATTTTATCCCTAATCCTACGATTTCCAAGGATACAATATAAATGGGAGACAAAGAGAATGTGAGTTCAACAAGCACATGTACATTTATAAGCAAAATGTGAAAGTAGTTTTAAATACATGCTTTTCACATACATACCTTAGAAAATCATTAGGATTCTGCCAGATGGCATTTATATACCTTATTGTAAAATGTATCTGATGACATTTGTGTTTCACAGGTAGTTAAAGGATAACAGAGTTTTACATTCAGTGACCACCTACAAATTTTTTTAAAGATACAGGTTAGACTAAGTGCATTAGCAGCCTAACCACATATTTAGAAAATGAAAGATTAGGCTAACCCTTATCATGTGAGCTCAGAAAGTACGATTGTAGTTTTAGACTGCAGGATAAAGAGGTTAGGGTCCTTCTGCAGAGATATAGAGATGCAAAGAGTAGGATAAAGGTGAGAAAAAAAGAGGAAATCTTAAGCACTCTCATATATTTCAGTTATTGTAAATACCATGGAATAAAAATGTCAGTTCATGAGCCTCAACTTTTCTTTGCTTTTCCCTCCTGTTCAGTGACTCTGTCCTCAAAATACTTCAAAATAATTTTAAATTCTGCTTTCCATTACTCCAAGTGTACAAGTTTGGATGAGGAGCACATAGGAAGTTAAAGGATCCTCTACCACTTGCTAGCTGCTATAGAGATTAGCTTCACATCTGTATGGCAACAAAAATGTGGAACTGGATGCTGATGCCACCAAGAACATTTCTGGTTTTAACACTGGAAATTAAATAACAGCTTAACAAGAATTAAGGTTTCCTGGAAGGTTCCTGCACCTCTCCAAACTACAGAGTTCAGCAAAACTCAGATTTTTTAACAATGTGTTTTGAATATCTGTCTTGATTCTTACTTCTTTAAGTTTTGTTCTGATAGTTCGTAAGATACATTCTGTCTACTTTTTCTTTTTAGAGCAGGATACTTAAACCAGTCTAGGGCAAACTACCATCAAATTTGTTATTAGGTGATACACCCCATCTAAACACATAGCTGGTCTTCCAGAAACAACACTGCATGTACACTACATATACAACGTTCATTACATGTGTAAAATTTTACAATCCCTTTGCCTTTACGAACAGGATACCATATTTGTGACTTTGACACATATTAGTTTTTCTAATATATAAATGCAGCAGTAATGAATAGTTCAGTTGCTTTTTGTTTTAACCTTAACTCCGTAACTCCTATCTTTTAGAGCTCTGAGCTTTCCTAAATATGATGTTCCCAAAGGATAATAGTGGGAAATCATGTTATCCCAACATGTTATTTGTCTGGGTGTTTACTGGAGCAAAAGGGGATGTTCCTCCTGCTTTGATAAATCAAGCAAGCATGTGTGGCAAGAGGAAGTTAATTTTTATCCCTGTAACATTTTAGTTAAGATAAGGGGTGCAGTGAATCTTTCAATTGTCCCTACACACTGTACTTTGGATTGTGTTGCAGAGTAGTGTCAGGGTGCAAATGAATTCCTTTTGAGTGAAACTAAACTGGAAGATGCACAATAGGAACACATCTAATACACTACAACTGCAACTGGACATTCAGTTAATGGGCCTAAAATACAGCTAGTCAAAGTAAAAAAATAAAATAAAAAATAATATATATATAATGTGAACTTCAGATCTCCTCAGCCCCAACTATTTGACTCTTCACTGTTTGACCACAGTATTTGCTGCTCTAAACATAGTCAGAAAGCAATCTACTCCCTATGCAAATGGTGGTCTCCCCAGCTGAGGTTTGAGGTATGTTTTAAAACTGCAGCCAGTATGAGGAAATTACCGCTGAAGGCAAATAGAGTTTTAAAGGATTGACCCAAATCTCATTAAAATTGCTGGATGATTCCAATCAATTTTAGTGGGTTTTGCACTAGACCTAGAAGCTCCAGGTCTTGCTGCCTACTGTTGTCTGATAGCATTCAATAATCTTAAAAAAACAGAAAGAACTCAGTAGAGCAAATTCTCTGTATGAGTCAAAGAAATCATTTGAATAGAGAACGTAGTCGTAACTCTTACTTACACAGATTGTTTCATTTAACAGGATGTGAGTGAAGATCAACATATATTCCCTCATCTAGAGCAACATATAGGCTGGAAACATCTGAAAAAGTAAAATAATTCTTAAGAATTTCCAGAAGACTCATTAGAGATGATTGACTTTGACTTAAACAAATTACTTCTAAGATAAAACCAAATATTTTGCTATAAATATATCTGATATACCAAATGTTTACATATTAGGATTTTTCCTTTTTTACAAATTATCAGCATAATACAATAATAATTCATAAAGAAAAGAAAAACAAATTAAAATGTGAACATGCTTTGTGAAAGGTAAGACATTTTGAATAAAATATTTTTGGTTTTCAGTCACTTCTGTACAAGAAAAGTATTAAAATATCATGTGTATAAATATCTATGTAGCTCAAACTGTGAGACAGAATTAGAATAATCAATTGTTTATAGTGTATTTGAAGATAATTTGGATGCTTTGATACTTAAGTGTCTTGATAGCATATTTTCTAGTAGGTGTCTGTTGCCGTGCTTTAGATAAGTTTCTGAAAAGGAGATGAAAAAAAGAGTAAAAACCTACCTATAGCCATGTACCTTGTTTCATCTTATTGAGGAAGAGTGGGCTATTTCTCCAGACTTTCACCAAGTTAAAGCAGACAGTAGACTAAAACTTGACTTTGGATTCTCATCACTGGGGTGATGTACAACTTTCTCTATTTTGGTCTCCAAGCAAACAATAAAATGCCAGTCTCCCTGAATTAAAAAGGCAAGTAATCAGACATAACTAAAGAACTCTGCCTGCCGTCTGCTCCCAAAAAGTCTCACCAAAGACTCTTTCTTCCATCTTTGGAAATTGGCATCCTCAAGCCAAATGAGTCCTCTTCACTTTTCCCCACCTTTAACTCCTCTAAGTTCCTCATTTCCCTTTTGTAGTATATCTTTATCTTGCTCCTTAGCTAAAGAACACCCCTTTAAACAGCTCTTTTTCTTGACCTCTCTCACATATAGGCCTGCTGTCTGAAGGGATTTACCTTGGGTTTTGCTTACTCCCCTGCCTAGTCTCCCAGTCCCAACTCAGAAGCAGAATGAAAATCCCACTCATTTTAGACCAATTTTTTGCATTGTATGGTTCTATCTTGAGACTCTTCTGCTTATATCACTTACAGGGAACTGCCTCCATTCCCTGAGAACCACTGTCACATTTTCTGTTATGGTGAGAATTTTAGTGCTTCTTCTCTCCACTCCAGAGTGCCAGCCTCTGAAATGGCTGTACCAACAGCTGACACGTATGTTGTTAGATGGGTAACCGCATGTGCTGCTGTGCTCAAAAGTCTTCTGACGAGAGAACTTTGGTGAAATCTCTCCAGAGCACTAAGTTCTATGGCCAATTAGGATGAAGCTGGCAATTCATTCTTCCCAGTTCTTCAGTTTCAAGCTTTTTGTAGACTCCTGGAAGTATCGCTACATTGTTTAACCTTAACCTATGCTTTAAATATTGACATTATAAACTTTGGCCAGGAACTTAAAACAAGTGAGGTAAACATAATCAGTTAATTTAGCAGGTGTGAGCTAAAGACCTCAAGTGCTTTAATCTAGCCATTATTCCCCCTGAGTATTTCTTCTCAGGGACAAAAACTGGTTTTATACTTTGTCTTGATTTTCCCAGCACTCCTAACTTTCCAGTCAGGTTTCTAAGCAGTGCTCTAAGCTAAAAGTCCCAGGTACATTGTTGTAAGAACGAGGTAGTATCAGGAAACAGCCACACCATAAAGGCCTAGCATGCTATGTTAAATATGTACTATTTATTTACTGAGCATAGCCCTTCCTTTTATTTGCATTCTTTACGAAAAGATGTTTCTCTGAACCCTCTGGTTCACCCTGTTTTGATCAAAGTGGAAGTGTCAACCATTTATATTTGTGTAAATGTTTTGATTGAATAGATGATACTCAGGCTGGTTTCTGTGGTATCACTGGCAGTACAAGGTAGATAGCTGTTGCCAAAGTTTATATATGAAGTGTCTGTGTACAAGACAGCTGTCTCAGTGATAATGAGGTCATATTCAGTTGGTCATAACCTTTCTGGTTCCGTGCCAAGCTCTCAAGTATCCCAGTTATTTCTATAACGTTGTTTCTTTATTTTCAAATTAGACAGGCCTGCTCTTTTTAACAGACTTCTTTCACTCTTCAATAACTGGTAAAGCACCATGCAGCAGAGTGTTGTTTAAAATGAGTTAGAAACTGTCGCTGCATCTTCTTTTCTTTTTTCCCCTAGGATTCCAGAATTCTCTCTCCCACCAGCTGTGCCTCTGCAGTCAATAGATGTAATATACTGCTCCAGAAAAGTCAAAATACTAGAACTTGGCTATTTTCCCTCAAATTTCCAGTGTATTTTACAGTCATTTTTATTGTCATGAAGTAGGAAATAATTCCATTTAAGATGCTTTGTCATTTAGGACTGAAACCTGGTTTCACTTGAATCAGTGTTGGAAGCTTGACTGCTTTCAGTGAGATGAGGTTCAGGACTTATGTGGCATAAGGGCTTGAATTTGTTGTTTCTTCTGAATTTTGTGTGCGTTTTTGTTCCTTCCAGTAGGGCAATATATTGCTCCTTCTTCTGTTGCTGTTGGCACACCTTGCAAGTAAAAAAGTGGAAGCCGATAACTTATTTTCATCCAAACAATCTATTGCACCTCTTTAGCAAGATTCTTTTACTATTTCTAAGAAAATAGTCACAAAATGCTAAAGCACACAGCAGACTGTGAAGATAGGAAGACGGAAAATATTTTGCTTTGTAGGAATACTAATATATTCCAATGTCTTATTGATACGTACAAATTACATTTAAATATCTATGCCTATAAAGGAGATCTCATACAAAATTCACATATAGAATTCATAAGGAGTTAATTGTTCAAAAAATGTTTCCAGCAACAACTTCAAAATATAAAGATGTTTCATGTATAGAAAGTGTTAATGATAAGGTTTCAGTAATGTCTTAATGACATAAAGGTTTAAATCCCTTTCAAAAAAGTGGTTAAGGCATGTATTGAAAGCACAAGTACCAGCAGCTTGCAGAAAACACAGCAGAATGTTCAGCCTACTGAATTAAGGCTCCTAACTTCACCCAGCTTGATTAGCTGGTTAATCTCCTTGGGCTTCCTGTAAAATCAATGGAGAGAAATAGCTTTCTTCAGTGCTGATCTATGGCAGGAACCTAATTTAAGTGCTTGAATTGCCCAGTGGAAGAACCTGTTTCTTTTCACTAACTATAAAGAAACCAAGCTGGCTAAGCTAGGTGCGTCAACTTTGGTTAAAAACACTCTTCTAAGGGCTCAGGTTCCTGGAAGTGGAACTTCAGTCTTATAACCACTTCAAGTGTTTTTGCAAGTTTTTCCTTGGGGCTGGTCAAACAATTTAGATACAATTCCTCTATCTAAAGATTCCTCTGCTGGAGTCTTTAATTCTTTCTAAATTACCTGCAAACAAATAACTGCTTTTACAAATACACTGGTTTATCTAGAATTATTTAAATGTTGAACATAACAAATGTTAGCCAATTAGTTAGGAATTGCTTTCTGAGGTTCACCATGTTTTCTTTAGTAAGTCGTATTGTAGTTGTCGCATCACTTAAGTCAAATATATTTTCCCATTCTCTGATGAATTGGGTAGTATCTGTAAACCATTTCTGCTGTGACGGAAAATGCCTATTTTATGAACCTTCCCTTTTAGTCACCATATGTTATTACCAATGCCATTGGCAAGGCAACTATTGGTGATAGCAGCTAGTAGGAATTCTAGAAAGGATTTTTATGGAACTGGAATATGTATGCTGAAAACCGCTTCTTCTTCTTCTGCTTCCATCATTATTATTATTATCATTATTATTATTACTATTATTATTATTATTATTATTATTATTATTTACCACTTTTCCCATGAAGCAAGTGAAGCAGAATGATCCTGCCTTCTCTTCATAACTTTATGATTTTTTGCTATAAAACCCTTCTTAGTGCTTCTTTATTTTTATGGTGTGGTGGTTAGTGTAAGGAAGAGTTTGTTTATTTTTTGAGTCTGTGGTTAGAAGACTTCCTTTTGGAGAAGAAAGAGGGAAGGTATGAGGAAGGAAGGAAAGGATACAGTAAAATAAAGGATGAAAATTCTCTCAGAACCCATTTTGGTATCGCTAGTGGTGTGAGGGTGGCTGTGAAGCAGAACACAGCACACTGGCACTTCAGATGTCATGCCAAAAGTTACATTAAGTTACAACATTGCTGACTGAATACACATCTGCTTTATTTCAGATGTGTAGTGCACTTTGCTAAATGCTTCTTTCTCCTCTCTAGCTCCATCTGATGGAAGTACTTCAGTACATGTATCTCCAGATATGACAGTATCACAATTAATGTTTATCCATATTTTGTATTTTCTGAAAGTCATAAGTCAGATCTCACATAGTATTCAAAATCTGTGTATACTCATGCACTAAAATATAAATATTAGGGAAACCTTGTAACAGCGTAAATAACAGCATGGGCAAATGACAAAAACTTTATTAGATCTCTTTTTCAAGCAATAATTTTAAATAACAAGTATTAAATGCTGTAGAAACCTTCACTGCAATGAGAAACACAGCTATAGAGTGACAGCGATCTGATTTCATTCTCATAAAGTTGTTAAACATTGCAGAAGAATATCTGTTCTCTTCTTATCTACCTTTTTTTTGTCAAATATTTTGATTTGTCACTTAGGAAGAGAAAAAGAGCCTCTTGGAAGTATGCTAAACTATAATTTAAAAGAAAATAAAGAAAAAGAAAATAGCCAAGTGGCCCAGCTATTAGGTTCTCCTTCTCTGTTCTGAATCTAGGATCTGGAGACTTTTTCTTTGCTTGAAAATTAGTTTTCTTCTTTGCTACAGACATTTGTTCTTCTGTTTTTTGTTCTGGAACTGTCCCTTTCTTGCATAAGTCAAAAAATCTATCAAAACTCCATGCCTGTGGTTATCCTATAAATTATGTGGCAATATTGGAGGGAAAATGAATCAAAACCTGTGCAAACTCTGCTCTTTCTTCTGTTGCAGAATATCCTGTTCCCTCCGGCTTAGAAAAAAATTTGTGCCCAAGGCATCACCATGCCATGTCTCATGTCTGACAGCAAGAAGTGTTAGTTTTGTGATTTGTTAGATTCAGAAAAGGATGGTGAAATTTCTTGGAAACAGCTTCTCTTTACACAGAGCCTAGGTTTCTCATATTTAACGTTTCCTAAATGAGTATCAGCAGATATTTAACTGGTGTTTATGAAAGGAATGACCAGCTGGCTTATTGTCGGTGGACATATCCAGGTTGGCTATGCAAGTGAAAGCCCAAATGGGCCAGATGTTTTCTGTCATAGCACACTCTCAAAGTGCTGCTCTTATGCCTGAACAAACCCCCCACATCAAGCAGTAATCATGCCCTGATTTCTGTTCTAATGCACATTGCAGCATGAAATAAGTTACATTCCATCTTGTTGACACAGCATGCTTCAGCTGCTGGTGGGGCAAGTTGTTTCTTCACCGAAGCTGAACTAAGAAATGTCTGGCTTTATTAGACAGATTATCCTATTACTGTTTTCTTGGCAGTTCCTCACAATGGCACTTCTATGGCACCATGAGAAAGTGAATATCCAGAGCACTGAAAGTGCATTAATGAAACAAATGACAAACACGTATACACTTCCAAAAAGTTATTTTGGGACAGAATTCAGGGACAATATTATCTGTTCAGTAGCAAACAGAAGGTTAACTTCATGTGGCTACATTTAACTTCCCCAATAGTGGAAGAAACAGAGAAAACTGCCATAGGTCAGTTAAGCTCCCTGGACTGTGATAAAAGGAGAGCCTACAGACATCCTCCTCAGATATAACCCCTTATCCACGGTCTTGTCTATGTGTACTTTCTAGTCTAACTTGCTTTCTCAATACCCTGTAGTTTAAATGTGTGGGAGCAATCAACCCACTTTGGCTAGTTTGGCTGCCTCTCTTTTTCTGCCTTTTGCTCCAAAATTTAGTGTTCCTTTTTATATATCATCTCAGCTTCCTGAGGAGGGCCACAGAATACCCTATATTAGCTTAACATATGTAGCCTAAGAATTTAGGCTCCCTTAGAAGATAGAAACTATAATTTGAGCCTCCTCAGGATAAAGAAGCACTGCGATTTCTACTTTCTGGGCAAATTCTCTAGCTGTTCTCTACACTGCTTTGTAAAAAATGTCTCCTTTCCCCTTCTGCTTTTTGAATAAGTGGGTGTTTTTTGTGTAAAGTGAAATACATTCTGTGTTTTATGTGTCTAAAGTACTGTTAGATTGGGTCATTGAGGAACTTGGATAGACAACTTAGGCACAGGCATGCTTTATGTGTCCCAAACAGATCAGACAAGAAACAGATACCAAAAAAACATTCAGTTTAGCCAAAATATGGCCAAGTGTTGCAAATATATAATAGCAGAACTTTTAAAATAATGATGGAAAGCACAGTGGTCTTTTGCCCTATATTCTTATAGATACACTGTTTTTTTATGAACTGGTCACTTGGTGTTACTTGCTTTAACCTGTATTGAGATGTTTGGAATTTATTGGAAAGGACAAGCATTTGAGAAAACCATGGGCCCTTTTCTGGATTCATTTATTACTGCTAAACTATTGCAGTTTTATCAAAGATACTGATAAGGTGGAGGTAAAGAATCTTTACACTTGTATGTCAGTTGTCTTGTACAAGTTCATATAGTTGTCTCCTGCAAAGTACATCTGAGCTGAGGCTCAAAATCTTGGAGTCCTGTAAACAACATGCACTACAAGTCACTGGTTTCTAGAGCATGCAGGATAGCTGCAGAATCACTCAAACATTAAGGGGAAATTTATACGCTTTGGCTTTCTCCTCTTGGTGATGGTTAGAACTGAATCTTTACAATGGTAGTGTTCTAAGAAACTGTGCGTACCTGTTGGGGACTGGGGTTTTTTGACTGTAAGGACAAAATATATTGCTAATAGGGCTAGAAAGTAGTTAATAATTCTACTGAAGTAATTATAAACAGATTGTGGCACCTGAGACTGCTACCTTTACCAGTACCTGGAGAAGTTGTCTCCATTTCCTATTTACATAGCCCTTCTTCCACTGCTGCTGGTAAGAGGGTAAGGAAGATGTAAATGGAGATGGTCCTCCCTTTTGCAGTTATCGCTGCCATCCTGGTAGCTGCAGGAGCGGAAAGTCTACCTTTGCAGAGCTCTTCTCCTTTTTGCTCTTCTTTCTTTTCAGTAAGGATAGCAATAGGCCCAGGTCTAGTACAGCCCCTTCCCAGGAAGATACAAAATTTTAAAAAAAGAAGAAAAGCAGAGGTTGCTTAGGGGATGGAGAGTGGGGACTACACGGCTTAAGGAGTCTGAGGTGGGATTTCATATCCCAAAGAACTGAGGAAAATGGAGGGGATCCCAGTTCAGGGCACAGTGAGACAGTGAAAGAATCCCTTACAGAGCCCTTAACCTCTATTGAAACATTTCAATCCATCTGCTATGCAATCTCCTCAACTCTCATCACTTCCCCAAAGTACCTTTCTTCTCTCATTCCCCCACCCAGATTCCACCACCTGCTTCCATATCTTCTCTTACAGGGTGCAGAAGTCTGATGCAATTGCATCCAACTGGTGCAGAAGTTCCAGCCTGAGCAGTCTACACATATGGATCAAATTTCTGGATCAAGGCCTAAGGCTGAAACTGTAGCCAAATAGTTCCTGCTCTATGGGAGACCCCACAGTGCATGGCTGTGTCTTGAAACAGTGCATTAACTTTGCAATGTTGCAAATCATGTTTCTCTTTAAAAAATAATTTTCTCCTATGAAATATCCATTGAAAATGGTACTAGCTTTTGATTGATTGTTTGTGGTAGAGAATGGCTGGTCGTAATCCTGTTTAGCTTTGTGTTCTTCACTTTACTTTGGGAAAAATGTAAAAGAGACTCTACAGTTTCCATTACTACTATTTTTCAGCTAGTATTTCTGTGTTGGTGAATTTTGAACAATCACTGCAATGCAGAAACAGGTTAGTCCCCTTTACTCTTTACAGCAAGTGCACTGCTCACACTGGGATTCAGACAATTTTCCTGAATTTGTATAAAATAGCTCAGAAAATTTTGTGTGCTAAGGACATTGAAGGAATCCTTACTGCATTCAAAAACTGACTATATATAAGAGCTTTTAATTATGATGTCCAGTGGTTTCAAACTACCTTTAAATCTTGGAGATTCTTTATCTTAGTCCACACATTTTATTTTGTTCTATAAAATTGTTGTATGCCAAAGCAACGTCTCTCTTTTACTTGATCTGTAACCATTAAATAAATAACTTTGTGTATTATTTTGGGCCATTAGAACCCAGAATTTCTTTTTCCATCTGAGGCTGGGGAAAAAGAAGTGTGGGCTTTCTAGACAGGGAAAAAATAAGGTGTAGAACAATGTGAGGGAGGTTCAGGCTCTGCAGCACTATTCTGTTATCACTATGTATGTTCGCATTATGTAGGTAGGCCTACTGAGAGAGGAGTTAGGACTTTGGAGATAGTGGCCAGTGAAGCCAATCACTCTGAAAGATTTTTCTAATCCACTACAGCCAAATTTATGCAGTGACCTAGTGAAGTCATTTTAAATATCAAGATAAAGACTGATTCAAGAAACAGGAGATGGAAATGAAAGATAAGCAAGCCATAGCCATTTGCAATTTTCAAGCCTTTTCTTTTAAATAACCTTACAGGAAATTTTTCATTTAAGTATGGTTACTTTACGGGATTGCCCGCATAAGAGAAAGAAATCAGCAGTCAGCTGGCTCATCAGAAACCCTGATGATGTAAAGTTCAAGAAGCTTTTTCCAGATATCCTGCACTGGAAATATATTTGGACTTGTAAAAATCTCCATAATTATCTAAAATTTCAGAAACAATTGGTATTTGTTTGTCAGTTGCAAAGGATCAGCTTTATGTTCCTTCTATATTTAAAAATCTGTGCTAATGCTACTGCCAGTCATTACTGTTTTACTGTTATTTGTTTTGTTACATTTTACAGCTTGTTTGAACACCACCAGTCTAGGCATTTAATCAAACAGCCTGTCTCTCTGTAATGATCTGAGAACTGATGAACTACTGTCTGGAAAGACCATGTTACTTAATCTTTGAGAACAGAGTGCAGATTTATTATTTTTTTCAAAGTAAAGCACTAAAATGAAGCAATCCACGCTGTAAGTTATTCTGGTATTGGTTCTGACATAGAAGTGACATTACATTTATTTATAAACTAAAGTTAATTTTCTGATTTAATATTTGCTTTCATTGAAATGAAAATTATTTTATGAAAATAGAGGGATTTTAGGAATTATTAAAACCAAAAATATAATTACTTTAACATGATAATTACCTTCTTTAAATCTGGAAATATATATGAAGAACAATCAGGTTTTTACATATTTCAAATTGTTAAGTAATATAAACCAGGACTAATAAACATAGCAAAGCCTAAATATTATATTTTTCAGGATTAATAAAATTGAGAATCATTACAGTTATAATTCTAATGGCTAAGAGATTTGGCCTATCATATTATTCAAATGATTTAACTGCAGAAAAGTTTTAGAAGTAAATTTTGTGGGTTTTAAATATTCTTTTATATAATCATGTAATACAAATTAGTTATCAAGGGTAGATCAGAAAACTTTACAACTGTTTTGCTAGGATTAAAACTGAGGGCACTTGAGTGCTTTAAGTACAGGTTCGATGTTTTATGGTTATCAGCCCAAGCTTATGAGTGACGTTCCCCTAATAAAAAGCTAACTTCCTTGATCTTTTCCCACTCGGAAGAAGGTGAAAAGGAAATACCCCAGAGACTAGAAAGGAAGGCTGTAGGTTGAGGATTTCTTCCTAAAGTTCCCAGTCTGGCCTTTAAACAAAACCAAAGCAAGTCTAGTTCCAGAAACAGCAAATAACTGCAAACTCTTTATAAGTCAAAAGCTGCAGGATTAGTACAGTTGCACTCTCAAACAAAGCACGTGGTTCACCCCATCATAACAGGTAGTAATGCTTGGTTTGTTTATGGAATCTAAAACTCTGTTTTTGGACCCTGGTAAAGTCAAACTTAAAATTGTGCTTGAGTTAAGATCAAATTATGATCACTATCCTTTCATGAATGAACATCTTTAAATAGATTTCAGATTCCTGTGGCTAGATTCCCCAGATTAAATGAGCTGCCCTTGGCAAAGGACTGGAAAATGGAAGAGGAAGTGAAGGCTTTAAAGCATTTGTGGTTCCCCCCTCTCCAAACTGGCATACAGTCAATCCGGTCCAATTCAGTGTGCTCAGATGCCCCTGGCCTCCAGGAGCTAATCTGGCAGCCAGCAACTGATGCAGGCAAAAAGGCAAGAGCTACTTCCTTTCCCCTGTGAGAATGGGGCATGAGAGGCAGACCTGGGCTAAGATCCTGGCCTTCTGCCTAAAAGTTATCTATTTCTCTAAAGGAACAGGACATTAAGAATCTTTTTGTATGCAGAGAGTGGATTAATACTACCATTAGGAAAAAGATCTTACTGTAAACTGAACACAATTTTGTGTCAGGTTTACAAATAAATTTGAAGGGACAGAAGATCAACAGGAGGATCTGGAAAGGAACAGATCAGGTGTGAGGATGCTGGACACTGACTAAGACTGATGTTAATGGTATAAGAGTGTTGTGTCGTTGACAATAACTTACGTTGCTTATAACTTAATGTGCAGAGCTACAGCTCATATTTGACAAATGAGTGCTGACTATAATACACTTCATTTTGAATGCCTTGGTTTCTAGGAGCACCTAAGAGGACAGATGTTTAAATGTACTGAACATGATGACTCCCTAAGTTAATGAAAGCTTTCATCTTGTGAACTTGTGAACAGCAAGGCCCCAGGGTCTAAAGTTTGAAATGAAGTGGCATCGCATCTAAAAATCTCACCCTCACCCAACCTGCCTCAGTGTCTCTGTTTATACAGTAAATATTTTTATATAGTTATATACTTCTATATAGTTTGTATATACTTTCAATTGTATTTGAAAATACTTCAGATATATGCAGAAAAGAACAAAAAATACCTGATAAGTATGTGATAACAACAGCATACAGTTGTCTTTAACTTTCATCTGCTAAGCTGACAAAAATTGTGTAGTCTGTTGTGTACAAACTGTAACCAACACATTAGTGCAGTGTTCATTGTCCAAATCTGGGTGCAGAATCTTACAATGAATCCTAAACCCCTTTTGTCTGAAAAGAGAAAAAGGAATTAGACACAGCCTAATAACCTACCCACTGATTTAAGGAAACTGAAACAAACCATATAAATACTTTACAATAGAAATTAGTATATATATTGACACAGAAGTTTCTCAATATTTTGGAACATATATCTCCACAGAAGTGAAAAAAAAAACCACAAAAACCCACCAGAAACGTAGGTAAGAAATAATGTTTTAATTTAATAAAAAAATGAATGAGCTTGTCAGAGCCATAACCATTCCTCTATCCTTCACAGGCAGAATATAGACACAGAAAAACAATCTCAGAGCAAACAAAGTAGCTTCAGTCAGATTCATAGTCTCCCTCACACTTTTTTTCCTTTAAACTTGATTTATTCTTGGGTTTATCTTTCCAAGGGCTTTTAAAAAGTTTGAACCATGATTTGAAAACACAGAAGAGTCAATAACTAAGTAAATGTCGTCTTGTGGCAGATATAATTTTTCTTGAAGGTTAAAGCCAAAAGCACTATGATTTGCAAGTTAAATTCTTCGCTATTTTTCCTATATTTCTTATTTATTAGCTGGATTTTCAACAGCAATGACTGAGGGATTTTCAAAATGGAGGTATGAGCACATAAAACTAGAAATAAAGTTCAACTTCTCTTTAAAGAAATCCTTCAAAACATTTTTTAAAATTTAAGGTATCAAGTTCCTACATGTTATTCTTCAGAGCAAAAAGGTTAACCAAATGTTGCAGATAAACCGTTACAAATCTTTTCCTCCCTCCACAAGGATGATTTTTTGCACCATGCAGTGAGTGCATGGTGCAATGTTCTGTTGCGATGCAAACTATGGATTTCTGTGGCTATGGGGCCTCTAGTTGAGTGGGAGATCAAGAAAATTCTTCCTTGCTCTTTGATGATTTTGTCAAGCAGGATCTGCTTCTGACAAACAGAAGTAGCCCCTGCTCAAACTCTTTCCCACAGATCAAAAAACATATGGACTTTTAAACATATTTCTGTTGTATAGTGAGTTATTTTTCTGCTGTATTCTGCCATTCTTTCCTCTTTGGTGGTTATGTATCTCAGCTCACATCCTTCAACCCAGTGATTATTCCACTTTATTCCAATTTGACTACCATCCACAAGGTGCTTAGCATTTACATGCAACTTTTTCCATTCTGGTAGTAGGAACACATGGTCATAGAGAGGAAACTACAGGCTTTGGGCCTCTGCCCAGAGCCATTTAACTAGCAGAGTCATCACATACTGTAGATAAAGAGAGCTGAGCGCATAGAGCGGCCATGACTTCATAACTTGCAGTGCTAGCCGATAACACCTTCGAACTGCACACAGAGCAGTAAAATGCCTTTGTGAATAACTGCTTACTGTTGTTTCCAAAACATGCCTAGGTCCCATTAACACTCTCTAAACCCTTATTTTTTAAATTAAGCTGATTTTATTAGGGAGAGAAACAGAAAGCCTCTCAAACCACAACTTTTTCTGGGCTCCTTTAATATAGAGTTTACTAAAGCCATTTTATCAAAATGAAACTTTTAAAATAGACTTGTCAGCTGTTTATGCCAACGTTGACTCTAAAATTAATTTTCATAGCTGAATCACACATCTCAAAAGAAATTGGAAGTGATGGAAACTGCTACAAAAACAGTGGGGTTTGCAAGTCTGATTTGACTATATATTGTATAAATTAATTCTCTCCACATTCAAACTCCCCAGTGGACTTCAAGTTCCACCAGCATAAATCAGCATTGCTCTGTTGGTTTCATCCGAGCTACATTGGCTTACTCCCATTCAACCTCAAATCTAAGAAAGTTTAGATAATTAGCTAATATAAGTCACTTACGTCCTTCAAGAATTTTGTCGTAAACTGATGGACACCTTTCATTCCTGCTTCAGAGTTTGGTTATTGTTGAAATTCACAAAATACCAACATAGTTGGATAGAATGTTCAAGTCTCATCCCTAATTGTAAGTTTCATTTTATAGAGATGCATGATGCCTAGCCTACAGCATCTGTACCTTTATCTAGGTACCTACTTTACTTCCTAGGTCATAAAAGATCATGAAAATCCTTCACTAAAGAAGGAAAGACACTGCATTTATTTTATGACTTGCAGCTTTGATGCAGACCTGGGAGACTCATTAGTGGAAATTAATTCATAATTTGTGGAAAGTTTTCTTGCCATTTCAGTCAGATTAGACAAGAGTCTAACATCAAAGTAGGGCTATGAATATGTATTTTTCCCAGAGTTCTGTAACTGTTTAGACTCTCATACAAACTCCAGTCCATAATTCAACTTAGTAGTGGTTTCTACTATTATTAACTACTTTTAGTATAAACACAAATGTTTCACTCTCTTCAGTTTATTTTAAATTTTTTAATCTCAAAGACTTCCTTAAATTCGATTTATATTTTGGGTTAGTGAAATTAGATGTTTAATGGCTTGAATGAATTAATGACTACTTTGTTTGCTGAATTAAGTGCAATCAAAGAAACAATCCAGGCTTCTCATGCATTAGGTCTAAAAGTCTTCAAAGTATTTAACCATATCACAATCACTGCAGTTGTGAGGAAAGTACTGATCTTATGGGATGAAAGTGGTTGAAATTTTAGTAGAAAGTAGCAAATTTTCTGTCTTGGATGGGTTTAGATAATACATCTTAGACCATTGTTAATGGAGGCACTGTGCTATACTGTTATGTTCCTACAAACAGCAAGTAAAAACCTCAGATGTCAAGTGTCATACTTTTAGATGGTTTTGTCTTTAAAAAAGGTAATAGCATATGTAACTTCCCTAGGTGCTAATCCTAAGAACGTGAAGCAAGCATCCATTCCTCTCCTTGGCTTTGTGATGACTCGTCAAATTCTCATATTTTAAGTCCTTAGACAGAGAGGGCATACAAAAGTGTACATATGCTTTGAAAACCTGGCCCAAGCTATTTTATTTTTGTCTCTTTGCCAAAGAATGCTAGCTATTTTCAAAGGCTATTTACAAGTCAGAGGAAGTTCCCACCAGATTAGAACTGTTTTAAAGAAAGTTAAAACCTGGGCCAAACTATTCCACAGGACAGAATCTTTTTAATCTGCACATACAGTTCTTGCATCTATAAAAAGAGTTCTTTTTTGATAAGGAAACTGAATGCATTGAACCTGCATAGTAACATGTCTTTGTCAAAGGCTGTTGTTACAGCCCCTGTGGTTGGTAATGTAAACAAAGTGCTGTAGGTCTGTTTTGATGAAAGATTAGTCAAATAACTATCCTTTTGCTGGATAGTGGCAAACACTTTGGAAAGCAGTTGTAAAGATTCTGGTATCATTTTACTGTGACCTGAGAAATGAAATGAACCGGCTAAATAAGCAATGAGTAAATTTGACCTACCTCTAGCCATAGGCAAAATGTTACATAGTGTAACTTTATTAACCTATAACTTTAATTCTTTGTTCTCTGCTATTTCTTCCCCTATGGTAAAGAAACAAAGTCTCTGTGATTCATAAAACAAGTTGAAAAAATTAACTAGAGACATGTTTTTGTAACTTACTGAGTGCTTGAAGCTCTACTAATTTAGAAGAAGATACAGTCATTGACCTATAGGACAATTTATAGTAAGGATGTTGAACATATCTTGAATGTATGACATATGAGAAAAAAGAGTAATTCCAAAGATAAATAGAATTTCTTAAATAAATTGTATGGTCTAGTAACCAAAAGAGCAATTACTTCTGCTTATATCTGATAAATAAAATTTTAACTATGGTAGGATGCACAAGATAAATAAACAAAAGCACACGGAAATGTGTGTGTATATATATAAATACTGTACTGGGAAAGCGCAAACCACAATTTTTGACCAAATTCAATTAAATGAGAAAACACAAATTCTTGGGAAATTCTTGGGAGAGCATGGGCTACTCAGAGTTTGAAGTTCTCTTCTCAAGCATCTTAATTTGAACACCTTGAAACCAAAGCATTAATACTTATTATCTATTCTTGAGTACTCTGCTTACTCTAGAAAGTCCTGTTGTTCTTGATTGATTATCACAGAAATCTACTGCACAATACCTATTTTAACTCCAGATATTGAATCCTCTTTTACTTCTGAGGTATTTCAATTCTGCATCTGAACAGCATAATGAAAGCTCATCTTCTATTTCATCCTTTAGTTAGATATTAGCAAATGACACAAAATGTTGAAACTTTATGATAAGGATGAGAAGAAAGGTATATAAGTGTTCAAAGGAGCTTTTTGCAAAAGCGATGATTAAATGAATTCTGAATGTTTTAAAATTGTTATGTTACAAGACTCTGAGAATTAAAAACTTGAAAATGGTTGGTAAGAAAACTGTGTTCTGTTATTTCTCTCACCACTCTTATTAACATACTCGCCATCTCACAGCTAGAAAGATACGCTGAATATTTATCCATCACTTTCTTTTTCATCTTCTTGCTTTTATCTAATGGTTCAACTGCCATCATTTGATGTAAATGGCAAAGGGCTTCCCCTGCTTTCTAGTTTTTTGAAGAATAATTTTATTCCATTGGGATTCTGTGTTCAGCATTGAGCTTAACTGAGGGAAAATACTGAATTCCATAACAATGCAAATTCAAGTTTGCAAATTAGTGAATAAAGAGTGGAAGTCTATTTATAGTATATACAAGATCACTGGAAAAAGTTCAGTTTCAGGAAAGTATACTTTTCCGAGAAAGCTGCCTAACACACTAATTTTCACTTTCACACACTGTGTAATTAACATGCATAAATAAATTTTTTGTATAAAAAGGTCATCGCTTTTTAATTAAAATTGAGCAGAGAGGATTATAACCTAGGATTATTGTTTTGTTAATTTCCTGAGCTGTGCAAAATGCAAACAGTAGAAGACTTCCAATATAATCCTTGAAGTCTAAAATATAAAATATATTATCTTTAAAACAGGCACATTGAGGCGGGTCCCATGGTTCGTATTTTTTATTATTTTTTAGGCCAAATTCTGATTTGCAATTCTATTTATGTCAGTGTAGTTCCACTGTTGTAAGTTGGGGCACAAGACCTTCAGGCTGTGATGTCTCTACTGGGCTTAGAACAAACCTTAGCAGCTCAGGTAGAGCAATCCCTGCTGTCTGCTCTCCTCTAAAAACATCCTCTAGGTGTTTAATATCTCTTTATCTCTCTTGCAATCCAAAGAGGGCCTGCATTTACCCATTTCAACCACTCTAGTCTAATAGGCTCATTCTCTATCACCAATCAGGATGTGTAATGGAGACTTTTGAATCTGGAAGAAAAAGCTGACTCTCACAATGAGTGCATGGCAACACTCTAAAAAGATCTTGTCAGCACGTTGTTTGTATTCATCTGGGCAGTTATTCCAGAATGAATCATTTGCGTATAGGAGTACCTGTATATCTCTATGTACATATCTGTACGGATATAATTCTATTACTGACATTTACATTAGTGGAATCTCTGTATTTTTCATATCTTATCTTATTTTACCTAATTCTGTGGTAAAGCTAAAAGGAAGTAATGCATTTGTCATTTTGCCACCAAGACTCACTGTCTAGCTCATCTTTGTGGAAATAAGTTCCACAGTCACAAGCAATTGTTACCCAAGTTCCGATTCCCCCGCTCACATTTCTCACCTTGAAGTGAGATAATGTTCTCAGACTGTCAGTATTCACGCATAACCACCTCAGTGCTGTTTTTCCCCCCTATTATAACATATAATGGAGATTACCTACTGCAAGATGCACTGTTTCATAAGTCACCATTCTTTCTCTACACTAAAGAAGCATTTGTTTAAAAGCTGCTCTCCCCACTCAAAACATCTTCCACTGAAATGGAGAGTAATAAGCACAGAAAATCACTTGAACCACAGCAAATGGTGAAATAGCAATCTAGAACACCAGGAATCACAAGTGCTGTCTTACTTTCGTATACTGCTAACTTATTCTTTAGTAGTTACAAATGAAGTTGCCTGAAAATATGACTGGGAGACTTATGTGGCCATATGTGGCAAAATGAACAATACCTGTTTCTGCCTAATTCTAGGAATTATGGAGCATATTCCTTAAAAAACTGCATATGTTATGCAAATGCTGAGCTATTGTTTGTGGGGCTGGGATTGGAGGATGCTTTTAAAAAACATCACTCTACTATAGTAGGAATTCTTTTTAGACTCAGAAAGTCCATTTCCTGAAAAGGATCAGAAAGGAGAATGACTCCACAGATCTACGGCTCTTCATAATTAAACACAATTTGCCAATGGAATGTCACATGGAATAGCTGCAGCATAAATCAGATTCCAATTTTAAATGTATTTTCTATTTCCAAGTCAATACACTTTGCTCAGATGCTCAGTAGGTTATGTTCTTATGTCTTCATCAAGAGACAGACATTAAGGCCAGGCCAAAGTCCAGTATTTTAACTAGGTAAGACACTAGGTAAGCATTTATTTTTGTGCCTATCCATCAGTAAGGAAAGAGGTTTAGCTGAATAGCATTGTCTGTCCCTATCCCATCAGACTTCAAACCCCTGTAAAAAGTAAATTCCAAATGTGAGGAATATTTGGAACCACTCTCAAGAAGAAAGAAAAACAGACTATAATAAGCAACATATTCACTGTATTGAGAGAGCCATTTTTAAAATATGAGAGCTCCAATAAATATCAGAACTGTCCCAGCTAATAGGAACCTCACTATTAAATTTAGATTAAAGAATTCCATCTTCTTCAAGAATCATTAGACATATCAATGACAACCGTAACGTTAACCCTGGCCTACTGTCTTGTTGGATTGATTCTTGGAATTCCCCAAAGCAGCAGGAGAAAACAGGCATAGTGATTCTTCTACACTTTAATACTTGGAACGATTTTTCTTACACTATCCTCTAAAAGGTACATTTCCAAATTCAAAGATATGCATTCTGTACTCTTACTTTCTTTACGACAGTTATCATAAGCAGAAAAAAATTAGGAATAATTGTCTTCTATTTACCCAAAGGTGGCATGCATCCATCATTGCCAATTGACGAGCAATTGTAGTGTGGCATCAACATACATTTTGAAAATGTTCATTTCTGGATTCTTACACCAGGAGCCTATCTTAGCTGTAGTTCTATTTTCTCTGCTTGTTACCAAGATGATGAATATCTTGGGCTGGGATTTTATCTAATTTTTTTTCTCAGAATAGTAACAACACTATAGAAAATAGTATGTTAAGACTTCCCATTATAAACCAGAGCAGCTGAAGCAAGAGGGGATTTTATTTGTAAAGTTCAATCATATATTTTTATCAAATACAAACTATAATAATGAAATGTTCCTATAAATGTCAGCACTTTATCATTCCTACCCTCAAAATCCTTTAAAGTAAAAATAAAATGAAGCACACAGACAAATATTGAGCTTAGCCAGATGTGAATTTGCAGTCAGCATTTTATGGACCAAATACCATTTGAACAGAACAGTAGAGAAAATATTTTAAGATTTTTTATTTAAACTAAATAAAATATTTATGTGGGAGAATTTCTGTGGAACACAAAGGCAAGCATTCATCAAGTCTTGCTGCCTGTTTTCCTCAGCCCAGTATTATGGTAAGTAAAACTGTATGAGTCATAGACCAAGAGCTTTATACATGTTTAGATATGTGGGTGGATCCTCACATTGATGTTGACTTGCCACAGCCAGCTGTCTGTGTAACCTGTGGAGTGATCACTGATAAACTCAAAACGCAACATCCTTTACCTGCATTCCTGGGTAGAACCTGTATATCATCTATTACAGTACAGAGATCCCCTTCTTAATGTGATAGAAAGTTTTCTAGAAATGATCTAGTAGTACTGAAGAACTGCAGCTGAAGGTAAGGAAAACTGATTACAGACATGTTCTTCCCCGTAGGCAAAGGTCATGTATCCAACCTGCCTCTTCTAGCCCACTCCCTTCTCAGACTTTTGACAATTGCTTGTCTATATTTGGTATTTTTAAAAATATGAATGAAAACCAGATTTTGTGGTGGTCTGAATGCAAGTTGTGATATTACTGAGCCAAGACTGTTCACATACTGTTTTCACTGTAGGAGAATATTAATTGCCTTAGCCTGGGTGAACCTTTCCTAACTGAAAAGATAGTCCGTCTAAATGAAACTGTATTTTTTTTAGACTTGAGTCAGCCTGAGTCAGGCAATACTTAGTATTGCTTCTATTAGGTTACATGGGTTTTCCTCATATTATTTACTAATGTACTACTAAATGTATTCTCACATCCTTCCTGTTTATTTTCTTCTATTATTTTCCTTCAGTTCTTCTTTCTCTGCATTATCTACACCATTAAAAATAAATTTTCTGTATTTTCTCTTATCTGCTACTCATGCAAATCTCTTTTCCTCTTCCCCATCCTGTATTTCCTTTTCCATTTTCCCAGGTCTTAGATTTCACCTTTCTTTCTTTTTGCTTATTCTTTTAAGTCTTTTCCTTTTTTCAAAGTCTCTTTGTCCACTTTCCCCATATCTGTGCTATGAACCCCTTCTGCAATTCAGAAGGGATAATGGGATTATTACAATTGGTGAACTGCCTTTTCTTCCCATCCTAGCCCACTTTACCTTTTATTTAGTGTGAGCATGTGGCACTTTTACTCAGTAAATAACAGGAGAGGAGAAACTGGAGAATGACTGTCAGGGTGCACACAGAAAACTGTTGTCAGCTCTTGGCAATGTGCTGAATATATACGCAGTTAAGCGTAACCCATACAAAGGCCCGTGTAATGCCACCCAAAAATCCCAAAGGTAACTAAAGCAGTGTTCTTGGGTTCTGATCCTGTTGCTGACTGGCATAACTTCACTTTCTGTAATGAATCGCACGTTAACATCAGCTTGGGATCTGGTCTGAGGTTTGTTCTAGTTAGATTTTGCCAACTGTCTCCTTTCTTCCAGGCACAGAGTATGGTGAGCATACATAGCTCCCTTGATAACCCTCAACAGTTGCTCCACAAATGGATTCTGACTGTGTACGAGGTCCAACCAACAGAAAGTGCTTCTCAGAAGGGCAATAGGCCCACATAGAGTTCTGTATTTCTCTGCTTCCAGGTAGCTAACTAGCTAGTTCCTAGTTAGCCAGTTTAGAAAGAGCTTAGGTATTTCTGCTTGACAGCACAGAGCTCTGTATTAAACTGGGGAAGCCAAGGGGTGCTTCAACTGTCTCCACTAATACCTGCGTCATGTCCTGGTTTCCATGGGATGGAAATGCAGGTGCTCTAGCCAGAAGGTAGTCAGGGCACAGTCACAACAGTTTACATCCGTGGTCTCTGAGTACTGAGGGAGGGCTGCAGGTTCTTCAGCATTAACAGTACTAACATTAGTCCTCAGAGTAAACAGCCTCCTTCTGTTACTCAAACACTGATCTCCAAAGTACTGTTCCTGCCTTTAAAGGTATGGAGAGCCATCAACTGTTTTAAATAAGTGTTGTCAAGATTTTTGACCCACTCAAGTAACTAATGTTGGGGATTTTTGGTTGTTACTTGCTTTGGCAGTAAGTTTCTTTTAACAACAAATCCATGCAAAGCCCAAAACCTCGTAACTGTGACTCCTATGGCACTCCTAAACCAAACTGTATGTGCATATTCTTTCTAACACAAGCATTCACTCAAGGCACTGTTTACTGTAGGGCACAAGTCATGTTGTTGTTAAATTTTTTTGACAACTGAACTTTGCAGGTTATTTAAACCAGGGAAAGAAAAATATATTTCCCAGTGTCCTTGGTTTTTGTACAGACAGCAAAAACTATTGTTAAAAGAACCATTTTTTGCAGGTGAAAACAGTCCTTTGAAGTGTTTTAATAAAAAAAAAAAAAAGGTGTTGGAGAGCCAGCAGGACCCATGTGTAGTAAATTCCTGATCTGTGCATTTGTGACCTCCAGGGCTGATTATTGTAATTTATTTTACCTAGTAATGCTGCCAGGTGCTTGGGGAAAAATCCCTCCAGCTAGCAAAAGAGTAGCAGCTTGTTTCCTCAGCAAAACAGGTCAAAATGAACCAGTCATCTCAATACTCTTCTTCCTGTTCAGGCTTCTAGGAGATAGATAGTAGCTGTATGTCTCTGCCCTCATATTGGAAGATACATCTGAGAAATCTCTCCAGCCATAACCACTGATTCTCACAGCAACTGCTTCTTGTAATAGTTAAATTGTGGACGAATGATGGGGGGAGGTTTGTGGATGTGAAAGACAGCTGCTATACAACATGGCCTCTCTTATTTTTTAGCATATTAGGGGAAAGAGTCCCCAGAAATGGTTTGGCACATTCTTTTCCTTTTTTTTTTTTTTTAACTACCCTGACAACATATACTCTGGCAAAATATAAAGAAATGTAGAAATGACAGTAATGAGCAAGCTATTGCTAACAATACTGAGCCTCATGCTGTAATCAGAGATGTCATTGAGTTTGTTGTTGTTGTCATTTGTCAGTGACTGCAGTCAAACAATGTTTTCTTTCTGTGTACTTGTATAAGAAGGATGTTCCAGCAACATCAGAGTAACAGAGTTGATATTCAACATCTGACAGTTTAAGATGAAATTATTCTTACAGATTTGTGAGTTTATAGCAATCAACATTATGCATCAGGGTCATGTAAACTAGTGCCATTTTATCAATTTTAATATATTTATATACTGTGGTTACAGTTTGTCAATTTAGTCTAGGCAGAATTATTTCATTTCTCATAAGCTGATAATGTGTTCTATATTAGCTACTGTATTTTATTAGTGCGAGACATGTCTTTTTAAGGATCAAGGCCAAAACCACAATTATTATTTCTTCTTATCAACATTCAGCTTTCACAGGCAATTACAGCTTATGCATATTTTATAACAAGCATTTGGAGCACATGCTGATTATGTAGTACTTGCTCAATGCCTTGTAATAGCCAAGAATGCTTATGGCAGTATACAGTATTGTGGGATTTTACAGTATGAAAGAACCCTTTCCCTTCAATCACTTACATAAACCAGTGTTTTTTGCTTGGCGACCTTGCTATATCTTGTTTGTTTCAATTATTAAAGATTAAAAGAAAGGCAAAATATTTCTGCTTACATTTCTTATCTGTACATTGGCACTGCATCACCATGTGAAAACAGAACTGCAGCAGAGGAACTGCCATGTGGAAAGAGACCTGCAACCCCTCCAGTATCCAAACATGTAGCCTGCATCTATTTATGACAAATTCCAGATATTTGAGTGAACCAAGCAAGAAGCCATAGTAAAAAAAAGTCTTCATCTTGATCTTCAACAGCTAGCCAGCAGACAGCTTTTGCTTTGAAACATGAATGCTTGTATGTCTCAAAACAGCATGGTCCTATCTAATTTATCCTATCTCATTCTCATTTTTGTTATGCATATAAAAAAATTCTTCTTCATCAGTGCTCAGAATGCCCCAAATAAACAGTGAGAAGAGAAATATGTCTACAACCTGTGCCATGTGAAACATAGCATCTGAGACAGCTGAGGATCACGTGGTACCAGCTTCCTCACCATCTTTTGTTCCTGACCGATCTCTTACCATGAAGAATTAGGGTCGGGTGGCATTCTAATCTACTCCAACTTCGCCTCAGTCAAGGATTTTGCAGTGTCAGGGAATCCACATCTGCCCCTTTAAGACTTCCTTCCATCTTCTTCATGCTGTCTCAGCTATGTTCAACAGAAAGAACTGGAGCCAAGAACTTGGATCAAGATGTGTAATCATGTTTTGAATTCTACTATGCTTTTGGCTTTGGTAGTATGGCTGTAGGTTCCACAGCTTAATCATAGAATTCATTGTCAAATTCATCATGAAGATCAGTAATTTAATGAGATTCTAGCCAAGCCCAGGAAGCATTTTAAAAGTGTCAGTGATTTTTGTGAAGGTTTTATTTAAGAAGCAATAGTTCTTCAAGGAAAGATTTTCACAGCTTTCATTTATCTTTATCCAAATACAGTTTAACATTCTACTTTATTCTTATGAAACTCCAGCTTAATATTAATATAATGCTTTTGAAATGGGGAAAATCTGAATACAAATGAAGTTGTTTTTATCATTACCTGGGCACAGAGGGGTGTTTTGCCTGTTCTTTCCTGCTACTTTCAGGGGCAAGGACGAAACCCTGATCCCTTGGAGAATGTTAGCAAAGCTTTCAGGGACTTTAATGGAAGTTTTCCGAGACTTAATTTACGTGACAGAGCTGTACATGAGTGACGAAACTGTTAGAGATGGGTAAATGAAGCCATTCAGCTGAACACCTATGTGTGCACATAAATGCCATAAAACTCAGTTTTTTGACATATGGCTTTCAAATTCAGCTACTCTACAGAAGTTTATGGCAATATATCTCTGCTCATCATGTGTTCTGTGGGAGTTTTCCTATGCAGTATTTTAGAGCTTTTAATGTTCACAGCCTCCCATAAAAATGCTTCTTTTAAGACTGAAGTTTACTTCCCTATCAAGAAAAGCAAGAACTCTAGCAGACAAAATCCCCTGAATTCCTTTTTAACTCCAGAGAAATCTCCAAATACATGGGCAACACCTTCAAAATTTAAGCAGAAAATTTGTCTTGTCAGTTAAATAGCAATCCACTGTCTATTCCTTTTAAGGACACATCTTGAAGGAAATCAGTAACAAATACCAAATTGTAGTTTTGGTTTGAAACTAGAACTTTATACTTCTTTCATATTGCATGATGACTTTATGTCTTTATATATGAGAGAGCTGCTGTATTAGAAAACCTTTTTTTGGCATGGATTCCAAAGGGCAGAATTTTTCTATCCCTGTTATGCCGGTGTTCTCCTGAAACATGTGGCTAATTTCACAATAAGATTATAAATTGTGACTTTTTTTCTAACCTGTATTTTGGCTTATTTGATACAATTGAATCAACTTCCATGTGAAAACCAGCCATTGGAATGATGATGCGTTTGTTGCTTGCAGGGTTGTGCAAATGCAGTCACAGCCCTTCAACTTTACCATGACAACACACAAGTCTGGTATGGCACATATTACCAATATACTTCAAAACCAACTTTTCTCATCTGAAATCCTTACTGTGGAAAAGAATGTATGTATTTATTAATTCATTTTCAAAGGAGCAGACTTAGAATCTATCTAAATTAAAGCATAACTTACAGTCTCTTGTGAATAACTGAATAACTTGGTTCAATGTTAGGTCACAGTGGAACACAGACTGTAACAGGAATATATAAAAGCTCTGAAGGGAGCAAAGAGACTTTATTCTGGAATGGTGAACATCGTTGCCAGAGTAACATAAACCTTGTGTGTTTTCACAAGGAAATGAGTCACTTGTTTCTGTTGGCCGGAACTCTGTTTTCTTTTAATTTCATATTTTAGCTGCCTAATATAGTTTGAAAGAACCCTAGGGTTGCAGTCTTTGGGCTAAGATACCCTGTTAATTAAAGCAGAGTAGAAGGGTCGCACAGTAATTACACAGAATCAAGAAAAATTGATAGTAAATATGATGTTAGCACATGTCATGTGAAGGAAGCCTTGATCCCTTTGTAGTACAGTTCTGTGAACAATTTATATAGTTCTGAAAAGAAGATTAATTTTCACATGTTTTATGTGTATACCTGTATGTATACTGTATGTATCTGTGGCTTGTGTTCTTTGTGAAACTAATTTGCAAGTTCCCTCCTTGCAACTGTGAGTCTTATAGTCTTATAGCCCTAGTTGTCATCAATGAACAGACTATGTTAATGTTAAAGATGTTGGATCAGATCCATACAAACAGTGAGGCGATATTTCCTTTCTTTGGACCAGCAAGTCAGAACCAGTAAGATTCTTCTCCATTTTCCTGGTGTTAAGGCAGCACCGAGTATTCTCACAGAGTGTCACCCCTTCTTGGTGAGGCATCCTCACGAGACTTAAGATCGGCGCAGCTCATTCCTAAACCACTTTCTATTTTCTCTTCTCACAGCTCCAAGCTATGGAGATTGTGCCAAGCAAAATAAGTAACACAGACTGTTTGAGCAATTCTCAGCTACAGTGGAGTCTCTAAAGGAACATAGCTAGCTGGTACAACATAGACTACTTTATCCTGTATGTAATTTGGGCAGAAACTCCATATAGCTCCTTTCACTACTACAGCCTTAAATGGAAATAGCAAAGAATGAGGGCCAAATATATTCAGTTGAGAATTAAAGTATATATTATGACCTTTTTTTGATGGCATAAATCTATGTGCATAAACATTGCACACCTGTGCATGTATATGTGATAGTTTAGATATACAAGCATTTTTTTAATTTAATGTTTGCATATGTGTATAGGTGTAGCAGATAATCTTACATTTATTGCATCATGAGTACCAACAAAGCAAATTCCCATTCCCACTGGTAAAGATTATTCAAAAAGCAATGCTTTATGCTTAGATGTAAACACCGGGAAACACTGAAGAGATGCTTAATCTGTCCTATTCCAAAACCAGTGTTTGCATGCATATTCAGACTCACCTGAGAATCTCAAACCCAATGTTTATTAATTAAATGTTGAGGCATGCTTTTGACAACCTGACTAAAACATAAGCAAGTATTTTTAAATAATTTCAGTGGGGAGCAAAGGAGAAATGGAGAAGCTAACTGAAACTTAAAGGTCATCTACTGTGATTGACTCAAGGGAAAAAAAAAGTTGTGGCCTGAACCAGGACCTTGCATTAACAGTTCAGACACAGGTAGCTAGTTAGGACTTTCTGGGCATGTTCAAAATGCTATAAATCCCAAAAAGCACAGCAGATGATATTCAGATATGTATAAGTGTAACTGCAGTGAATTGATGAATGCAGCATGAAGATTGTTGTTTATTTTGAAATGTATTATGCAGAGTAATTAGGGATTAGGGATGGGTTAGAGAGAAAGTGCAGAGAAAACAACTTAAAATATTTTAAAATAAATCGAACTCCTTCTCTCCCTTACACAGCAGACTAATTATTTTTTTCCTCGCCAAAAAGCGGTTTAGCATATAAAAATAGGTAAAGATACAAACTGAGGAAATAAACACCTTGTGTACAAGTGCTAGAGATTGGCCTTCTCTAACAAAGGGTTATCACAGATGAATGTGGATGTTTAAGAGCAACATTAACTTGCAGTCTTTGTGAAACATATAACTATTAATTTCACTGTGTTTTCCATTCAATGACTCTGAACTACCTGATCTATCCAGTCGATATACCTAAGCATTCTGACAGCTGCAGGCATTATAGAGTGTCTGAGTACCTTAAAAAGAAGATGCCTCTGCCATAAATTTTAACCAGGTTTTTTACTCTTTGGTTCTCCCATTCTATTCTGTCCAGACAGGTGGAGGAGTGTGGAAAGTGCATAGCAAATGTCATTGTATGTTTACTAATCCTAATGAGTGTTGTTATTCTGCTAATGATAATATGCCCTACATTTTTCTTCTGTGTCTTCTAGCCACAGCTGTTTCACATTTGTAATGAATATTTTATTGTTTCTGAGGAACACTACTTCTGTGGAAATCCACAGAAATATGGAATCCATTCTTACAACATGGTCAAATAGTTCCTTTGACCGTTTCAAAATGACTAGTCCAAAGGTCTTCAGAGATCAAGATCACAATCTTGAATTCAGTATGGATTCAGTGCAGGGGTATTTTGCCATATGGGTTTTCAGATTTTGGAAACATTTAACACTAATTAAGTAGAATAGATACCATTACTGATTCTTATGTTTAGGATCAACTACTGTTTGGAAGCCAATATTCCTAACTGAAAACCCTAAAAAAGAGATCTTACAGACTCACCCTTAAAATGTCCAGTGAAGATTTTTTACCTCAGGTCACAGCTGTCCCACCTACTATATTCAGTGTCCCTTATATGCTTACATAAGTGATGACTCATGAGCACTGAGAAGAGAAATCTGCCAGAGATTTTTGCTTGGCTCTGTGTAGGTTTTGTCTTTCAACATGTATTCACTTTGAGGATGATGAAGATATAAGGATTTTTTTTTAAATATTTTTGCGGGTTTCTTAGGTTTTTTTCTTTTATTTTAGTAACTGCAGTCCTGAAATAGGAAGGTCATTCTAAATAGCATCTGTTGGTTTTCTAGCCATTAGAAAAATAAATTAAGAAATTAACAGAACTTCAGCCCAGTGCTGGTTCCTCTACAGAGCACCACGTAATCTGAATGTGTTTTAGTATAACATACTACGCTAAAATCCTATGGCAGATGTTACAAGCATTTACCTGCATGCACACGTCTATTTATCTAATTATTTTATTAGTATTATCATAATACCTTGGCTATTTAGTCACAGACTAGGTGTCCCTGTGGTAATTTCACTGCATTTTGTTATAATCCCACTGTGTATTCTCAGTACAATATTTCCTGCTCTAGAAAGTTCATGATGCAAGTGAAAATAGGGATCACAAACAGATACAGAAACATGGAGTAGGAAACAACTGTAATTGAGGTGACAGATGCTCCAGCACTGTCACTATAGTGTTTCTGACTGTGCAGCACTGGGCTTAGAGCAAGCAGACCCAGAGCATACCGGTTATGCAATTTCGGAATACTAAAGTTCATCAAATTCAGTTTTGGGGAACACAATTCGGGCACTCTTAAGTTCTTTTCCATCCTGCTCTCAGTCATATTCTTCATGAGATACCACTTCTGAAGAAGTGTGTTGTTATGTTTTTCCTAGTATCAGCCTATAAAACTTCAAACTAAAACTTGATTTGCAAGCTGGTCCCTGAAAAACATTGCCAGCCTTGAAATATTCCATAGAGTGAAAATCTAAGTAGCCCTGCAAAAGAAACTGATAACACCTTGCCAAATTTCAGAGACATATTGCCAGTTTTTTTCTATCCCTACTGGAAACTTGAGCTTACACTGTACAATAACTTATGCGTGGTCTATACTGAGAATAAGCCTTTATTCCGGTTAGTAGTACAGTTAGTTACATCAGACAGTGCCAACATGGAACATCATGCCTTGCTCCTCCACAGCTCACCTTTACTAAAAACCCAAGTAAGCTCTCCAAGTACAAATTATTGTTTGAATCACCTAAACTAGGAGTTTTCACTGATATAATCATCCAGCTGGCAAACAGCAGGAAAATCCACAACCTTAAACAAAGTAGGCTTTAGAAAAATCAAAAAGCCCCTTTAGGGAGTTTCACTTTCTCACAGCATGAAAGTGTTTTCTAGTTTCCAAATCACATTTTTGTAGGACAGATGTAAAAATAGGTAAATGCAGCTTCCAGAAGGAGCCTGAACTAAATAAGTTGTCAAAAAATGAGAAGAACCACAGTATGTCCCATGTAATCTGTCCTCTGTGAATAAAATGTAATGCTTCCTGTATATCCACATGTCACTTTTGCACAGAGCTAAGCAATTACTCTAAATCATCTTACAGGCTAGCATGTCTTTGCAGAATATTTTTTATGATGATTAGCCTTTTACGAGAATGAATGATAACTTAAAGGCAATCAAGGATATGTTAAATTAATAAGGATCTCCTTTCTATGCTAAGTCATAAGAATTTATTTTAGTGTTTACAACTGTGTAGTTGGCATATACAATGCTTCTGTTTTCTGAGAAAATCTGCAGTTTGATGGTCAAATGGCAATGACTGTGAGCAATCTGCATATCTTTCTTTTTTCTTTCAGTGAGAGTTAAATTTCTGTCTTTGTTGTATGGAATGTAATGTAAGACCAGCTATCAACTGGCACTTGAATATGAAGCCAGTATAAAGTATGTGGTCTTAATTTCCACTCAGGATAAGATACCACATAAACTGCATCAGCTCTTAAGCTCAGCCAGGATTTAGCCTGTTGTCTACATACTTAGGTCTGCAGTATTAAGTAAAGGGATACAGTGAAAATCAGGACAGAATATTCACTTATCCTTTTTTACTCTATCATGTTTTAATCATGTTTTGAAAAGGAAGGAAGAAAATATATTATTGGAAAATTTTTCAGTAAAATGAACTTACGTGACAATGAAATGTTTTCTTTTTAGCCCTTGAGAACAGGCATGGGGTAAACATGGGCAATACTGAGCAAAGCCTGGTCTACATTTACAGAACTAGGAAGCAGTTTGTTTTCTCTGTCATATAGTAGGCCTTTCATGTAATTAGAAGTTAGTCTTTCATACAATGTCTAAGGCAAAAGAGTGCTGTGAATGAGTTTCCTAAATTATGAATTCAGATGCTGCACTCAGTGAAGTAACGAGCTGTTGAATTATTTTAAAAGAATGGCATTTCAGCAGAATATAATTCCTCATTTATGCACAGTACACTTTGTTTCCACAAAATTATACAAATATCAATTAACTAACCATTACAATGCTTTGAGAGAAAGGAAAAAAATTACCACTCAAAAGTAATAAATAAATCTAGCACAGAGATATAAATGCTGGCATGTCTTTGATCAACACAATTTAAATTATTTTCTGACTTTATGAAAGAAATGAGGTAATCTTTATATGTATATATCAAGTAGTCTTACATACTTACATGTGTGAGAGTACTCTGACTCACTTACTCCCATTACAAGACCCATGCCTATCCCAAGATAGGAAATGTCATTTTAATTATGATAATGCTTTATTTGTCACTGCATACATGTACAAATCACATGGCAGGGATGCTTTCTTTGTCATCAGCTGTGGTGAGCTGCATTTACCACAGCATGTACCATTTGGGTATCTCTGGAAAAACTTTGCAGCTTCTGGCTTTGACACTATTCAGTTTGTCAAAAAGTAAGTTGAATGCAGGTCTGAAATTCCTGCTACTGCTAGGTATATACAACTCCTCTCTGCCTCAGCTGTGCTGGGTGCAGCAGGGCATCTGACCTGCCCTGAGATTCCTAAACAGTCTCTATTAAAATAGAAGGAAGAAAGGCAAACTCACTCTGGTACAGACCTACTTATGAGGATGTCAGGCTCAGATACCTCCCAATTTTGGGAAACTTTCCTCATGTAGGGTGAAATTTCTGGGAAAAACTCACAGCTCCTATGAAATCTTCCCTTAAGCTCAAGCATCTCCAGCAAGACTTCCCAGTCTCCATAAGTCTAAATTCTCTCGGAATACTTCAGAAGAAGCTTCTCCTTTTCTGAGAAGTCATAAACAGGATAAACTGTAGGTACCTTAATTCACATGCCACCCGGAAATAATCTGCATAGCACAGTTTGGATCCCCCCTGCTTTGTGCTATAGGCTTAATGTGCAATCTATTGAATGTCACAGAATTCTTTCCACTGATGCTAAAGTGATTTTGGATAGGGATTATCAACTGTATCTTTCTCTCTAGAAACTGCAAGATGCCAAAGAACTAAATAAATTGATTCAAACTACGCTTCACCTCAGGAGGCAGACAAATGCACTGTTCCTTTTCAATATGAGAGGAGGAAATATAGGAACATGAGATGGAAAAGAGATTCCTAAGATATGGAGACCAGCCTTGTATTGCCATCAGTCACATCACATACTGCCCTTCAGAAATGCATCTATCTCTACCTGCACAACAGCAGAGTATTAACTCCTAGTGGAGTGCTGCTCCAGAATGTCACTCTACTGAAGGCTGAAGATATTCTTCTACTATCAAGGCTAATATTATTTATGGGACTGTTCACTCCCTTTCTGCTCATCTCTTTTCCCTTAAATAGCTTATTTCCCCACATAGCCAGTCCTCTTATAGAGGAAATTATCTCAAGACATACAGAACACTTAAGTCCTTGGCCAAACTTTGGCATGGTAAAAATGCATGTAACTCTTAGGGAAGCTGTAACCATTTACAATGCATATTAATTTCATATAATAACTTTTATGTTGGTTTGTAAGGGGATTTCAAAAGAGGATATTACAACAAAAAGAAAAAAAAATACAGGCAATTATCAGTGTAACACATTGTAAGACTTTAGTATTACTGTAGCTTCTATTATTAGCAATTGTAAAGCTAAAGCTAGTTATTCACATTCTCTTACACGACAGTTTCAGGTGCCCTCAGGATTTATGGCTCATCCAGGCCTTGAATTTTAATCTTAATTTGGAAATTCTGTGACTGAGATGAGGTGAATTGGATGTTTTACACCTCTTTTGCTGTGTATTTCTTCTTTACAAAACTCAAGATAACTGAGCCAACTCAGATCCAGCAGCAGGATGACAGGTGGTGCTGTGCCCCCGCTGGTCAGCTCTCCTTCTTTATTACTGTACCAGTTATGGGATCCTAGCTAATATCACTTCATGGTTATTTTACTGTGCCATGTAGATAAACCAGCTTATATTCAGAATGAGCGCTAGTCTCTTTGCTTGCCACTTCATTGCATGATGAGGATGAATCTTTGTTGTCTTTCCATGCAGTATAAACATCAGGCTGCTTTTCTAATCTCCTCATCCTTTTCATCTTCAATCTCTGAACAAATTTATGAGATGTTTTAAACCCTGAACTTTTTAACTTTCTCCTGGTCCCTTACACAGAACCATTCTACTGACTAAGGGAGAGTTATGATTTTTTTCTCATGGTCAAGTCCACAATTGTTCGTTTCAGGGATTCTTCACCATTACTTAAGATGATGAAGTACTAAGCACTATGTAAGATGGGACAGCTGAAGCACTGGACCACCAATCTTATATGGTGTGGCAATCCTCATGTTCCACATCTGTATCTTTTTCAACATAGAAATTAATTGTTTAGTACAATGTTCCTTCTGTATAATTATTGGGCAAAAAGCTGATTGCCACTAACTAGTGGGTATGATACAAAAGATGTTTTTGCTAATTAGTTAAGCTAATGAAACTGCCACATCACATTTTGGATATTAGCTCCAGTTCTTGGATTGGACTGGAGTGTACGTTTCTAGTTGTATGGAACAGGGCAGAGTTATCAATCTCCCAAACAGTCTTGGAGCTGCTTGCTGTCCTTGGTGACTTATCAGTGACCTCACTTGTAGGTTGTCAGGGAAAAAAAAGAGAACAAGAACTCCACGTGAAAGCACTCTGTTTGAGAAAGGTATAGCTTGCTGGTTTGGTAAATTTGCTCAGGAGGGACTGGGCCCACAAAGAGGCTGGGCTTAAATGGGACTGAATATTTACTTTACTGGAGATGTCAAAAAAGCTGAAGAATAGGTACCAACAGCTCCTACCCTTGCTAAGGCTTTCAGGTGAAAATAGTAGCAGCTTGATAGCTTGCATGAAGAGGGAAGGTATTCCCTTTTCAAACAGCCTGTAACATGTAGTCTGGGTTTATATCAGAAATCAAGTTTATTTTTTAACAAAGTGTTTTAGAAGTAAGTGTGAGGCAGCTTCTAATTAGATGTGTCTGAACGTGCTGCATAGTTGTGTGTTATTAGAATGCTTTCTTCTATTTTTCAAGAAGGAAGCAGTAACGAAAATAAGCAGCTATGGTAGTACTTGTATGCTTCACAATTTCAGGAAGAGTCAGAGCAATGCTACACCAATTAATACTGAAGTTTGTCAAGAACCACAAGTCTTGGGATGCCTGCAGACAAGCCCTGCAGGGAGAGATGTTTTGAGCATTTCCCCAGTCCCAGCAACAGTCTGTCCCTGTGCTGGAGGGAATACTGTCCAATGGAACAAAGAGGGTAAAAGCAAATACCTCTTGCATGTCAGCCTGCAAGTCTTCTCCGCATTCACTATTTGGCATGTTATTTTAACCCAAGACCAATGGCAGCTGATGCTAGTATTTCTGGCTGTGAACCTTGGGGATGAAGTTTCAGCATATATATTTTACTGAGGCTAGTCAGGATGCTAACCTTGGACAGTGGAGGAGGGGAAGAAGGAAGGCAGACTGCTGGGAACACCCCATACTGGTGTCTTATATCATCCCAAAGGATCACCAGAGTTTTATGAAAGGCCTCTTTTGTAGCCCTATTAGCAGCAACACAACCACTTTCAGAAGCAAGATATAAGTCAATGGAGCAATTTCTAATCAAGATTTACATAAGCATAACTATTGATCCCAGGGTACCTTATCTGACTCTGCATCAGCTTAACAGAATTAATTTATTACGCTTGTTTTTCATGGAACATATTTCAAATCTTATTTGTAGAATACCCTGCCTTTTAATTGCTTGTAGCTTTTAGAATACATCTAATTTTTATACTTATATAATGTCTCATTGCCAGTGTTATGGACTTCCTTGGGAAAAACGAGATCACAAAAATCAAAGGACACATTCAATAACTTTTTTGATATGAGACCTGATGAGAAACGTTATTTATTCCCCAAATACAACAAGGTTTCTTTATTGGCCTGTCAGCATTCCAAAACCTGCATTTATGTGAGCGATTATGTCATAAAAAATGTATGCAACAGCTCTGTTCTAGAAATGTGAATTTTAAATAGCAAAGTGCAATAGCTCAGTACCAGAAAGCATTTTCTTCAGAAAATGTTTTGTTCATTTCATGCAAGAAGCTTTCTCAACTGTTTGGAAAAGAGGGCGTCTACCAGCTATTTTTCTCTATCCTTTTCAAGCAACTGTTCAAGAATAAGTGTAAGTGTTAAACATTGCTGGGTTCATGCACTTGAAGAGCCCCCTAGGGTTAGATTCTAAAGCCCTTTCATGGCCTTTCTACTCATAAATAAGGGATTTGCTGCATTAAAGCATATCAGATCACAGTGAAAGTTTAAATTAGCATTCACTCCAAGGAGAACACATTCTCCAACCCTTGTTAATGTTCACCTCTTGGGTACATGCAAAGATTGAAATGAGAGGCTTTCCAGACACTCTGGGCGTTTCCCTCCTGTTCTCTGTCCCGTTTTGCTCCTTCGAAACTGCAAAGCAGCAAGAAAAATGTGGGAGGGAGTCTGCTGTGTTGCTAAAAAATGAGTTTCATGTTACTGCAGTTATACCACATGGGTGTATTTTATCAATTTGTGTAATAACTAGATGGCAGCCAATCACAAAGCTATTCAAGTGTTCAAACCCAGCTGCCAATTAGTAGCTGTAAAAATCATCCATCCTAATAGCTATTAGCAGAGTCCATGACGGGATGTACCTTTACAACCTGAGACAGAAGAAGTAATGTTTATCTCTGAATCTTCTGTTTTTGAAAAACATAGTGGGCTGTTCTCATTCTTGCAGTTTTCCTTCTGAGGATTTTATTGGTATGCAGCTGGAATGAAGTATGCAGTAGGGTGTATCCGATAAGACTATTTGGTGCTGGAATTTTCAACGGCTGCACAGTGAGGCACACAGTTTAAGACTTAGACATGTAAATGTTTTCATCCAAAACCAATTTTCAGACATGCAATTGAGGTGACTAATGCAACTGAGAAGATTTGCCAGCCTATGCATTTATGACTGCATGATTCAGATATTGTTTTGGAAAGATTTACATTAGTGGATAATGTATGATGAGAGTAAGTAGCTGGAAAAGCCTTTGCAGTGCTCTGCAATCTGTGCTCCTCTGAGTAGAAGCCCACCCAGATTGCAGCCTGGGGGACACTGTGTAGGCAACCAACACAAGACTATGCTGCAGAGTATTAGCTTAGCTGATGCTTTCTCTTCTTTTTGGTGGAATGTTCTGAGGTTTTGTGTTTGGATGTCTCTGAAAGGGGAAGAGTAGATCTCTTTCTTCATAGTACCTTCCAACTACTCTTCTAGGTTAATGTTCTGAATTTTTGATCTTGGTTAACCTCAGGCTCTAAACACATTCGCTCCTACTCATAGGCAAGAAAATGGATAAAAGAGGAATCTATCACAATTCTTTCTTCTAGAGGCAGAGGAGGGACAGGATAGAAGAAGGTGGTATTATCTCATTGCTAAATACTTGAAGGAGACTCATTTATTATGATAAGGAGACACAAGAACCTTAATAGATTGGGTCTTGCAGATAGTGATTGTCTGTTTTGTCTCATGATACTCTTGTATCTAAATATTAGCAAAGGCTTACCCGCTTTCATAGCGCTTTTGCTATGGCTCCCTGTACCTGGAAACTGGCAAAGCCAAGTTGTGACATGAAGCAGATATTCATGCATCTGTCCAGTGGTTGGGATTTTTTTTTGCGTGGATCTCAAAAAAGTTCAGACTTCTCCTTTTTAAAGCACAGTAAAGCTAACAGCTTGGGCCTTGACATTCCACCTCTGGAAGTGAAAACTAATTCTTTTGCCCCAAAATGGTAAACTTAGAGAAATTAGCAGAGGAATTAAAAAATAATTATTCAAAATGCTGTCACTGAAACAGTAATCTCCTGCTGCTTCTCTGAGTTTTGTTGCTGCTTTGCTTTCTTAAGTAATAAGTTTCATATAATCCAACCCAAGAGTACTCTGCTGCCGTGAAGCAAATATTAGAAGCAGTCCTGATTCATTGCTGTGATAACAGAAAAATCCTATTCCTACTTAAGCTGCTGCAGTGCAACTTCTGATGCAGTGCTAGGAAGAAATCTCAAAGCTGATTTTTGTCCAGAAAGGAGAGAAATTCTCACACCTTTGTGCTAAGAAAAAGGTTCAAAATGCTTCTATATGATGGCTCCTCCTCTAAGGTGTAACTAAGAAAAATGATCATTGTTATTTAGGAAATTGGGCAATTTAAAAAACTTCGTTGAGAACAGTAATCTGAATGATGGACTGTGTCAAAAGAGATATTATAACAACAATAAATAGAAGGTGCTTGAGGGCTGAGAGTTGGAGTTTAGTCTTGGAATATTAATTAAAATGATAAAAGTATGTGGCATTCCTATCAAACAGCTAAGTCTATTGGAACAAACTAATTCCCATTATAACTCTGCTGAAGGCACATGAGTCACACAGAACAAATTTGGCTCACTGAGTTAAATGCTGCATCACTACTATGGGAGACAGAACTGTACCTATTGCACCAGGTGCAATTAAAGAACGCACAAGATTCCTAGTCTTACTATAACAATTATTTTTCTTTCAACAGTTAAAAAGGATTGAGACAGGACTGTATATAGGAGGGGAAAAAAGCTTATTTTTATATGGTTATCTTTTTTCCATTGCAGTGGGGAAAAAAAAGAATTGTGTGAAATGGCTGTTTTCTTTTAAGGCAAGTTTTACAGTTTATTGGTCCAGGATGTTCATTCTTTATCCAGTATATTGAGGATAATTAAAAAAATAATAAATTGTACTCTTTTCAGCTTGATTTTGTCATTATTTTTACAAAAAACACAAAACATCCACAGAAAGGACTTTCTAATCTTGATCAGCTTTGTGTTGATGCTAACACATCTCCATAGTAATCAGTCTGTTATAATTAACACTCTATTCTTTTTTAGTTTTTTATTACAATTGCCTCATGATAAGAAGGACAAAGGAACAAAAGTATGGAAAGAAGCACAAACTGAATAATTTATTAGTAGGAAATAGTCTCAGGTAAGAATTTGCATACATTTTCACAAGTCCAAAATTATTTGGCACTGTGCAGTGAATGTGTAAGGAGGAAAAAAGTGTATTCTCTGACGGACATAAAGGTAGGACGCTAAGCTTCAAACTCTGGCTTGGAAAACTGGTCCTAATATTCTTCAGTCTCATTATGGGATATTTGCCACTTCATATGTAAAAGTGTGTATTCAACAGTCCCTCCTCTGGCACACTCCCAAAAACTCTATCCAGAGCCCTATTCATGGTTAGCGTAGTGTAAAATGGGTCAATTTAACAGACTTTAATTGGATCAGTTGTCAAACATGAGTTACAAATATGGGTCTCTTCTTTTTTCACTTAACTCTAATTGCTACTTGCTGTATACTACATGCCTGCATCAACTTGAATGCTGGAGTACAAAGATGTTGCTGTAAACTGAGCACCTCATTCTGAAAAGGGAGGCCTATGCTGGTTTCTCAGTAGAAAGCGTAGAAAAGCATTCGACAGTGGGTTACTTAATCCACAGAAAGATTAATTTCTACTTACACCGATCCTAATAAAACAGAAGTCTCCTCTATTTCCCAGCTACTTTTTAAAGCCTCTTGTTAATTCAAGCCTACAAAGTCCTTGGTGGTGGGAAGGGGAAATAGCTGTAAGATTGCTGATTATCTGCTTTAGGATGACTCATTCAATATGAGCAATTGTGAATCATGAACAAACTATCTATAGGCAGCACACATAAGACTTAGTATCTTCCATGTTACTAGATGCTTCTAAGGTTTAGCATTAGTGTTGCTTTCTTCCTAAAAGCAGAAAGGCTCACAATATGGTATTGAAGAATTACCTATTTAAAAGTTGCACAGAAATATTTGTGACACTAATCCTCTACCAGTTACCACTGCATGGGGGTTTAGCCAATCTTTTCAGATTTTGGTGTATGTAACTTCAAAAGTCTTTAAAATGACAAAGGAAAGTGTAAAAGTTTATCCCTGTGCAACATACTGCTGTTCCTTGTGCACAAGGGTCATTACAAGATCAAACTTCGTGATGCACCATTCAGCTACTACAACTGGCGTAGCCGGTGGCAGGGTGCTCTACTAGATGGTGAAGGGACAGCGGCAGAGCGGGAGAGTAGCTCCGTAGGATTTACAAATATATTCTTGGCCATTATCAAACCTGCCTGAGTTGTTCTATTACTTTCCTTTTCTCTTTACTTCCTATTTTCAGTTTACTTACTGAAGCAATCCTTTTTTGATCAGTTCTATGATGAGGTCATTCTCCCCCAGTCAACTGATTCCCAGGCCTCCTCTATTTTTCTTACCAACTTCTTGTCCCTAGCTCAACCAATCTTCCTATTTATTAATTCCTATTTCCATTTACCCACCCAGTCTCAGTATCACCAGATTCCTTGCTCCATATTTTCTTCCCTCTTCACCTCCATATGCTGCCTGGTATTCTGCCTGCATTTGAATCCTGCAACTTCTTGTGCACATTGTGAGTGCCAACAGGACAGTCTCAGAGAAGGTTGCTCATCTTACAAAGTTACCTTTCCCTGAGGATCGCTCTCCTGCTGTGTGCCCAGCTCAACTCATACAATTCTCAGCCCGTTCCCTGAATGCACATGAGTTACCTCAAATGAAGAGGGCAACCAGGAGCAGGGTCTGTGAATTTCTTCAGTGACCTCTTCTCTCAGACAATCGTGGAGCACATAGGATTCAGCTTTGGTGGATGTGCTTGCAATGCATACGCAATAAAGCTGGTATTTGTACTCTGAACATTGTGCACACAGCAAGTGTGTCAGTCATGCGCAGTTGCTTGTATGGGAGTGGCTGCTCTCTGCAGCTCCCTGATACTGAAAGGAGACGGCAACAAAAAGGTTGCCATAGCGCTTCTGAAATACTCTATATTGTTGTAGCTGAATAACTTCTTTATTTTAGGAAAACTTTAATTCTGTTAAGAAATAAAAGCTGAAGTTTCCTTTTATGTACCTAACTGTTTATTTAAATTAGTGAAATGATTCATTTTAAATGTCCTCATCCGTGGTTACATAGTGAACACTTTTATTAGTAGAAGTGCGTACAGGACATGAGAAGCAAGCGAGAACACGGAGAACACCATTAGGAAAAATAACTTATTATGACATGTCAGCGAAGGCATGCTCTACTTTTGAAGAAAATTAATTTCTCTTCATAAATTGGTAAGGCTTCCTATATTCTGTGTTCTGAACATATACTCTCTGAACACCTTACATTGCCAGTGGTCCTTTATGCAGCCATCCCTGGATTAATTCTAAATGCTGCTCGCGTATAGCCAAGCACTACATGATAACTAAACATTTTGTTTCTGATAGTGCCCTTTTAATGAGTTGCAGGTGCCACAAACTTCATGTTCCCTATAGTGCTTTATTGCTTACTAGATGCAGTAAAACAGTTGGCACACTGTAAATTATCAAGTGATAATTATATTCATGGCCTCAATACAAGAAGAAAATCCTCTGTTAACAACATATTTCTTCCAAAATGTGGTAATGAGATGTGTTGCACCTCCTAAGAAGAGCTTGCAGGGTGACTCTCTATTTAGAGTACTGCAATCACAGTTCTATTTTTGGCCAGCATCTCTATGGTCAGAACAGAGAGTGACTCTGTACTCCCAAATGTGTATTTCTCATTCACTATACTCTTTAATTTTTACTCATCCAGTAGAACAAAGTATGTCTGTGGTTAAAATTGGAAAGATGTGATATTTATTTACCAGGAAGGTATCGATGTGAATTTTTCATATGATCTGATTTTAAAAGGTTGAGCTGTGAGCTACAATAACCTGATGGCTCAGCCAAGCTATTCTAGTATTTTTCCACTGTTCCAAATGTCTCCTGTGTGTGAACACTCCATGACAGCCACATCTCAAATGGTAATAGTGTCTCTGAATAGCATAGGATGCTTCCTATCTCTAATAAGCTCCTTTAATATACCAGTCATATAATGATGCTCATCAGTACAAATTACCACTGCAAGGTCAATGAATGTTAATATGTTTCCTGCAACAGAACCTTGAAGAATAATACAACTCCCTCCCCCTCTCTAACTAAGATAATTCCAGGCTGAGTACTGTCCTACAGCAAAATGAATTAAGGAATACTGGAGTGTGTGGTTATGCTGACGATGATTTTCTAAAAAAATTCTTTTTTTCAAGTGCTATAATAATTATTACTTTTTAATGGTTTGTATTAATCTGTCAAAACTCTGCAATAACTGTAAACAACTGGAATATTTAGGGAGCAATATTCACACAAGATTTAATTTATATAATTTCAGTGTTGATGTTTGGAATCTTCCTCCAGGCTGCACAAGCAAACAGGCACACGGGGTATATGTAAATAGTTACACGCCATGAGAGAGCTGCAATAAATTCTGGCTCAATCATTAAAGAATTTGGGAGGTTTTTTATAAATTCTATTCAGGCTTTTTGTGAAACAACTGTTTATTTTATCACTTTTTAAACAAATTATCTGATTTCTTGTTACTACTTAGGTATTTTTTGTTGCTTTTTGGAAAAATATAGATGTACACTGAAACTGAAGGTTAGTCATTCCATATGCAGGCACTAATTCACGCAAAATTTAAAGCTGTATTTTGGTGCATCCCTGTTTAAGAAGTTCTGAACAGGAGCCTCAAGCTCAAGCAGATTACTTTTAGTTTATGAAGCTTTAATTCAGTATTGTCACCGAAAGTTGTTTAGCAAAGAAAAAAGGTTTTCTGAATATCCTGTTCTGTTTTCTTTCACAGCTAACTTAGCCACCTGTCATATTTGTAGCAGACAATTAATTTCAGAGCATACAATTAGTCTAGCTAAGAATAGTCTTTGCAGCATAGTACCTTCTTATTATTTCTTTATCATGCTTCCCAGCCCATTGACTCATTACTTCTCAGCTACTACATTTACATTTTACTCTTGGGTGAATCCACAAAATAATAAAATGATAAGATAACAGACTGACACTGCTCATTATGTATTGTAATAACCATAATAAGAGGGCTAATCATATCATGCTTATATTTCATGCATACTTCATTGCCTTAAACTCTGGCCTGGACTCATTGATGATTTTGGTTTTTTCTTGGTGTTTGCCAGAAGAATTTAATATGCAACAAAAACTATATTAAACAGTAATGAACAATTTATTAGAAAATATAAGGGTAAAACCAGGAAAAATAGCTATTTGAAAAACACTTCTAAAAAGAAGGTCTTTAATTAAAAAGGTATTTCATCATTAAGTTGATAGACAAATTAATAAAAATTGGTTTTACTTTATAGCATATATTACAGTTAAAAAGAGACTCTCATGAGAACAAAAATGCATAAACCATAGTGTACTGCTTTTTGCCCAATACATAATTCATACATGCAAATGTTCTGCAGATATTTCACTGTAAATACAATTAATTGCTGCAGATTCACAGATGAGGCTGTGTGACTGTGCATGCACACATTGCCAGGCACGCTCATTTATGTTGATTTTGGGCTAGAGACTCCTGTGACAAGCATAATAGGTAAAGAGGGAAAAAAAATCAGTGTTTAGAGACACACACAGTCATGTAATATCTATATAGGCAATTGCTTACAGAAATGACAGCATCCACCAAGAAACTGATGAAAGTGGCCTGAGGTAAATAAGGAAAGGTCTCTCATACTAATAAATATATGTACCATGTAATATTGCATAATATTAGCATACTGCAATTTAGTTGAATTTATTCCATTGTCACTCAGCAATTATTTCTTTATGCTGTTGCTGATTATAACTATTGGGAAAACAATGAAAATGGGGGGAAAAAAGCTTTAATGATTATATTTGTTAATAGCTTTGCAAGGTAGAAGCTCTGTTGCTTTTGTTATTGAAGCTTTTGTTACAAAAAGCTACAGAAAAGCTTAGAGATAGTCTTGCAAAATGGGGAATTCAGGTTCATAAATGTAAACATACAGGTCATTTGGAAAATTCCAAGCAGTGAGGAGCTATTTGGCTTTGGAGGAGCGAAGCAGACACACAAGATGATCTAATAGGCCTCTCTCATTCCTATTCTACATGATTTCATCATTGATAACACAAAGCAGCTGTTGGCACCAAGTAAAATAAATCATGTAGTAAATAGATTTTGCTGTTATTTCATATTCTCAGTATCAACATTGTAAATATTTAATAATATTTTTGCTAAAAAGTCAGTAAGACCATGCAGCAAGAAAGAGATTCTTCATTTGTAACTGGATTTTCAAATTCCTATCTAACAATGTGTAAAAAAAAGAAAAGAAAATTAGGAGATAGCATTTAGTGATTTATTTTCTACGGCATAGTCAGGTGTAAAGGACATGCTCTGAAATTTCATTACAATTCTATCATCAATATACATATCTGATCAAACTCTGAACAAGATATTATTTTGAGTCCATACTCTTTAAAATCAAAATAAACACCTTGATTTTTGAAAGTTTGATCATCAAAGGCTCCAATGCCTTCAGTAGGAAATCAGTTAATCCCTTTTGAATGCTAATGCATTCTCATAAATAATTTGAGATTGTATGTTACTATCCAGTTTCTAACAGAACTCCAAATTTATGTCGGGGTATAAAAATTGATGCCCTAATAGATTCCTAGGGTAAAATTTTTGGAATTTTTATCATTGCTGTGCTCTGTCTTGTCCATTTCTTTGACATAAAGTTTAAAAGAATTCTCAGATTTATGACTTCACTAGACTTCTACAGTGCTTGGATAATTCCTTCAGCCTTCCTTTCTAGACATTTTCTAATTAATTTGATGGCTATATTTAATTTCTTAGAATTATCTTGTTTATTGCACTTGGAGGTAGGTTTGGTAGATCAGCATAAGCTTCAGTTCCTTCTATTTTGGCATTACCCAGTAAATATCTGTTCAGAACATATTTGATTTTTCATGGTTTATATTTGGTTCAACTTGATTTAAATTTTCAAGTCTTAGAGATGGCACTTAGGTTTCTGAATCTAGGGGTTCTAACACATAAAAAAAATCTGTCACTTTTGAAAATCCAGTTGATTTTCACATCAAATCAAGTCAAGAGGGAACTGGAAAAGGTGAATTTAGTTTGGAGGGGTCTCCATGCCTAATGTGCTGTGCAGAAGAATGCATTAATTTTTGTAGATAAATAGGAATTCTGACACGTTAGAAAAGCCAAAGAGCAACTGAAGAAGAAAATGAAGAAAGAGTTACTTTAGTAAAGGTTTTCTTCAAATACTTATGAATATCAGCCAACTCTCTTTTTCTTGTGTGATTTAAAGTCATAACTCATAATCGTTATTCACTTGGGTTATCTTGTTTGGATAGGAAGGGAGAAAGCTTCTAATTTGTTTGTTTGCTTTTTGTCTTTTCTTCTTCCTGTTTTTACTCAGTCATTTTTTAATATTCCAAGATTTTTACAGTGTCAATGAACCAACAGAGAGAAGAAACACAAATATCAATTAGGTGAAGTAGCTCAGTATGAATAAGAAAAAGTAAATGGTCAAGATAAAAAGTTCACAGCTTGAAATTTCCTTTCAAATTTGAGTACTTGCTATTTGCAGATAATAGCAATTGACATGGGTTGATAAATGATGGAGCAGGACAAAAAAAAACCCCAACCAACCTAAGTTAGTCACAAATTGTTTTCAGTAAAGAATCTGTTTTCTTTCTTCCTGTTGAGTTTGAACAACTACTATTTTCTTGAGTGACTTCTCTGTGTATGGAAGTTAACCACTGAAAATACCTCAATTTTTATTGTTTTCTATACAATATTTATACTATTTGTGTTGTTTTGCTTGATTGTTTCTCTGGGTTATGAGGTTGTTGATGTTGTCTGCATCTTTAGCAGCTTAAGCACAATTTCCCAGAAGTAAATGGGACACAGATTCAACAAATCTGCTCTGCTTACAAAGGTATTTCTGACACAGTATCTTTTAGAAGAAAATCCCTATCTTTGTGACTCATTACTTAAAGGCAAAAAAGATTTTCAATCATTTCCCCATAGTATATACACCATAAATTGTACAAAAAGCATCCATAACAAATCTCAATTTTTGCTGACAAATCAATGTAAAATTTTTGTCACATTCTCTTCTTCAATCTGATTCCCTGAAAAAAAGGGAAAAAAAATCTTCAAAGTTTCCAATGAAATCAAAATCTACCCATTATTCTTCAACACTCAAAAGCTTATTGCAAGTGAAGATGTGTGGGAACATTTTTTGTCCAGCAACATCTCTGTTCTTGCTATAAAAAGTTGCTTACTATCATCTTTCCTTACAAATTGACACCCTGCAGGCTTTTCTTGTATGTCCTCTGAAAAGCTGTAATACTTGCTCTTCTGCCTTTTCCAAGCTTGCAGAATTTGTAGACTACTATCCTACACATTATCTCAAAAGGTTTCTTAAGAACTGCTTAATTATTCCCATCTTGTCATTTTTTTTTCCAGCTCTTTAATTGTCTTCAAAAAATCCATCCTACCTGTAAGTTAGAATGATCTTTCTCTTGTGAAAATGCCAGTGTTAGAAAATAATCATAATTCTATCCTGCCTTTGATTATAGTTTATTTTTCTTTGGTCACTGTAGATCTCATTAAGATTCCAAGAGATCACTCATCCTTAATAAACACCATAAAGAAGATACTGCAGCTAGGAATCTTAGCAAAGAGTTGAGGAGTGAATGGGCAGAAATATAGATCTGCTTCTCTTTGAAAATAGATCTTTTTCTGATTTGGGGTTCATCAATTTGCTCTATCAAAGAGTTACCATAGAGCAACCAATGGAGACATGGAGAGATTTTCCTCAGGAGGCATGAACACTTGGAGAATCCACAGCAAACATGATAACAAATGGCAGATTTATCAAAGATTCACTGATCTAAATCCTAAATCCTATCCAGAGACATGCTAAAACTATCTTGCTCAGGAAGTATAAATTTTCTTGAGTTTGACTTCATCAATTTAGCTTGTTGATGTGTCATGCTGAAACTGAGCTATTCCACTGAATTAATATATGGGTGGTAACTAGCAACGGAGGTTCATTGTTGAAAGATTGCTCTATAGAAGAGCTGTCTTTGAATATATAAAAAATAATTCATAGTATCGCTATTCACATATGAGAATTTATCATGTTCTATATAATAGGTAGGTTCAGTAAAGTTACACTACTATTGTTTTACAGTATGCCTGAGCTATTATGAACCCGTCACAAACTCAAAGGACAATTGAGAGGATCAGCACTGATCCCATCATTCCTGGTGTTTGGTACCAATGCTGGTGAGCAACATTATCTCTGAAGAACCTTTACATGCCTTTCTAATAGTTTGGGTGTCATCAGGAAATATAGTTCTGCAGATGCACCATGTGTGCATCGCCTAATAATTCTAGAAGCTGGGGCTGAAATTGTTGAAGATTACTTGAAATTAGGCAGAAAGGCAGAAATCTCACTGGTCAAATTCTAACAGGTTTTGTGAAAATCCGGTAAATAGAGAAGGAAAGAGACACCAAGCAGTGCCCCCAGGAAGGGAGAGGCTGCATGATGAGCTCAGCAGTGATCAGTCCTGTTTAGCCTGTCACTAGTCAGTCAGCATGCAAATGCTGGCTGGCCAGTAAGCACTTTCTTGACTAGAAACCAGTGACTAGATATGCTGCCTCTGGCCGAAGCAGTAGTTGGAGGCAGAGGAGTGCTGTGGAGATAATGGCAGGGACCATGAGTGGCTGGGAACACAATCAGAACTGGCTTTATCACAGGACTTGTGCAGTCATAAGGGATACAGAGCCGGGTAGCTGGTGAGGAGAGGTTTCCAGGGCACAAACACACAGGAAATCAAGCTTTGGTAGTTGTGCTGTTCATGGAATACTTTGAATTTGATTTGGATTTTGTTTCAATATATGCAATAATAAATTTGCTTTGAAAAGTTTCCCTGTTTTGTTCTCTTTCTTCCTCTCTCATCACTTTCAATTTCTTCCACTTTGCAGAAAGACATAGATTTTGTTGGTTTTCTTTTATATCTATGTAGAGGTCTCTGTGTAGAAGTTGATCTGGACTTCATGGCTTCAGTTCTTCCTACATGAATTAATTTATATTTGAACCTCTCCCATGTATTACGTGTACTTATTTTCATAGCGTGGTGTAGAGCTTACTCTGCTCCAGGGCCTTCAGGAAGTGCTTTACAAGGGAAATCGTCACCGCACAGTTTCTGAGGGCTGTAAGCTGTTAGTAAAAGGAAGTGAACCAAGGACAGCTAAAACAGGAGAACACGTATTTTGCAGCTTGAACAAAGAGGCAGAGGAGCTGTAATAGATTTACACCCTCTGTGTCATTCATTGTCATTTATCTTATGTGTTCTGATGCAGACTCTCTAGCTTTGAGTTACTATGGATTTTGCCTTCAGACAAAGCCAAAGCCAAGTACTTTTCAGCACTGCATGCTCATACGCTGTTGAAAGGGCCCTCTACAGCTCTGAAGAGAGGTCCACACCACGTAACTATAAGGTTTTTCGTCACTGAAGTGCTGTTGCAAGCTAAAAAGAAAGTAAAGTACCTTAGGTTTTAACAGAAATTTCTCTCTATCCTTGAGAATGTAAATGTATCACCCCTGTTCAGAAAGATTCCCATTATGGTGGATGAATCATTGTAATTACATCTTATACATTATCATTGAATTATGCTCAAAATTTCTAGTGGGCTGGTCAGGATAATGCTATGGCGAATGACTGCCATTTCATCCTATTCCCTCTTCACCTGCTCCTATGAAGATGCCTGGGAATATTTTTTTGTTGAAAGCAAGCACACCACGGAGTCAGCATTTTTCCCCTCCATCCATGGACTTCCCTCATGATCAGATGGAGATATTAATTTTTATCTCCAACAAAATACGATGAAAGCATTCACATTAATTTTAAAAGGATGTTAGATGGAATATATGTAGATTGGTTTTGTCTATTTTTCCTTACTTTTACCTTCCCTGTTTACCATATCAGTTCTGTGTCTGTGTTAGTTTAGACTGTAAGCCTTTTGGAGGCAGAAATAAAACATCTTGTACAAAGCATCGTCAGTATATAGTCAATAACAACGATGACATAGCTGGGACATCAATTAATTCCTTACTATTTTCATTCCCTACATATTTTTCTTAATGTATGCCTTGTAATGTACATCATTCTGTTTTTTTCACTAAGGCCATACATGTATTGCATGTTTTCTGCTAAAATATTTACAAGGCAAGTATATCTCTGCTGTTTAACAGTTTAATACACACCACTATTGAAATTATGGGGAAACACTGCTAATTGAGGATAGACTTGTTTTGGTTTCGATTTTTAAAAAGCATCGTAAGTTTATGCTTTCTTTATATTTAGAGACTTCCAACACTTTCTCTCTTGTGTGTGTTGGCATTTATAATTCCCTGGGACTTCTTGGGTTTTGCTGGCACTGGAATTGGCAGCACCAAAATACCACGATAAGGGTTGTTTATGCAATACTTCCTGCCTTACCAAAGCCAGGAAGTGCTAACACCCATACAAAAATTTCACAAGCTTCATAGTCCAAAGCTGTTCAACAAAGCTGCTGAGCTTTTCTGGATGCTCATGCTAACTGACCTTTTTTTGATGTTTGCCTACCATTAGCACTGTGTCTAAAACAATGCCAGTTTGTCCTCTTGAATTGTTGGCTGTCCTTGAAAACTAAAACCCTGTGCTTCCTTATTCTTTCAATGGGACAACCATAGCTCACCAGCTTCTTTGCACTGTTTGTCCAATGTATCCCAATTCATTTCATGGAATAACCATCTCAGGAAGTCATACTTAGTTTAGGCTGAGCTTGTTAATTCTTTATGATGTGACCAATAGCAAGCCAGTTAGGATGAGGCATTTTTGAGAATCTTCCACAAATGTAAAAGAGAACTGTCTAGCACGATGGTTTGGAAAGAAAAACACCTTTGTGCATCTCTTTTTCCCCTAGTTTCTATAAATAATGTACAACAAAGTATCTTCAGTTGCTGTGAGTGTACAGCTACTGAGAAACGGACGGACATCCCAAGTAACCTTTTTTAAGGAAGAAATGGGTTCAGAGAATTTAGAAGTCCATGGCAAACTATTACTGTGAACACTAGTGCTGAGTATCAGCATTTAAGATTAAGACTTACAAGACTCTTATTCTGACAGAGGTCTGATGGAGTTATATGATATGCAAGATGCAGGATGATCCAGTATTTTAGAGCAATGTTTTCTACCTTTGCATGTAAGACAAGACTTGATAGTAAGATCATTACATAATCTATCTGAAAACACATGTTGCAACTTCTTTTTATAACCTGATAAATTAGTGTTTCTTCTCTCCACCTGAGAGAGAGTCAGGTCCAGTTTAGGTGTTTGTGCGTTTGTGAGCACGTTTAAGTGAAAAGGGAAAGAAAGGATTCATAGGTGACAAACCTGCAAGGGAAAACAGTTCTTTCACAATAAGCCTCTGCCCCCATCCCCACCTTTTCATCTATAACTGTCAGAAACGAAACTCCCGAACCAAGAACAAAAGAGCCTGATGGTATTCTTCCTGGAGGAGGGAGTCATTACAGCAAGACAGGAGTATATAATAGCAAAGTGACACAGAAGACAGAAAATAACTTTTTCCATCCTGTGTGGGCTAGGTGCATAAATTAGAAACCTGCAGCTTGATGGGATCCTGTGCTTTTTCTTCATGGTAGTCAGTCTATTCCCAGAGGGACAGAGTCCCAAGTCTATTACATCAGCTTCCTCTTTATGAGTAGACTCTTTACAAGTTGTCGTCTTAGGGAGTTTTTCTATATGAGAGTGGTACCTTATTCGCTTACTTTTTTAATCAATTGCATGCATCTATATTTTAAAGACTGAAAGAACCACAGCATAGGTGACCCCATATCTCTGATCCCTCAACGATTTAAACTAACCTAATAGGAATGGAGTTGAGGGAAAGGATCAGAGATGGGGAGATAAACAGGGCCAGGGATAGCAGCATATAAACAGTTGTGGAAGTAAAAATAATTGGGTGACTATCACACCCATGAAAAGGACTATTCATAAGAATTGGATCAGACACAAGCCAAGGCCAAACAACCTACCAGTGTCAAAAGATGTGTAATGCTTACTTTTTAGTAATAAAATAAATGTTCCTCATGAGAAGATATGATCCTTCTTAAGCAATGCTCTCAGCTTCCTGAATGTACAAAGTGAAGGAAAAATTGAGACATAAAAATTGACTTCTGGATTTGAATCATGCCACGATCGAATGGTAGACTGAAAAAAAGGTCATTATCAAAGTCTTGTCTGTGAACAGCTATAAGAGCAGCTATGACTGAAGCCACGTCTTATCTTTTCCTTTGATAAACTGAAGAGGCTGAGCTCCAACATGAAGTCAAATAACAGCATTCTTCATGTAAACATGTAATCCCTTGTAATTGTAACTCCCCTCTGTTTTGAAAAAAGGCTCCTCCCTGTTTGGAGGCCTTTCAAATCCATGGTCTTAGCCGAGACCCCCTTATCTGAGTCGAAGATGGCCATGTCTAGTTATGCCTACAAGAATACCCGTACACCCACACAAATGTGCTCACATGCTCCCAGCTGAATTGATGGAAAACATTTTGCAGAAGGACTCTATATTGAGCACGTGCTTTTTTAGGAGAATCTTCACTCCTAGTATCCTATTGAGAAATTAGTTAAGATCTCTGTCTTACTATATCCTGCTAAGAATGTACTATAACTGGAAAGAAAGAAAAAATGGTATTTAGAAATAAAAAAAGAAGAAATCAAAAGAATAGAGCAGCCTATCTATTTATTTTAGAATCTATATTTTAAAAAGATAATTTTTTCCTAATTTTTTCTTTTTTTGGCAGAATCTTTGACTGGTAACAAGAATCTGTGCATCATACTAAAAACTTACATCCCTGTTTAAAAGCCTGTATAAATATATTGTAAGGTATATGATGAATTTGCATTAGTCATGTTAAACACTCATGTAAATACATTATTAACAATGATTAATTTCAGTTATTTTAATTATTCACTTTTTTAGTTCTCACAGATTAATTCTACTTCCTTTGTGGGTGTTCTGAATACCTAATTGGATTCTGAGATGGGGAATATGTTCAGAGCTTGTCAGAAAATACACAATCAATAGTCAGAGAAACTTCTAAAATGTATGATATTCAGTAACAGTGATTAAAACAAAAAATAGGAAAGAAAACTATGAAAAGGTAGAAGGGCTGAATAGGAATCAAATATGTCGGTTACTTTTCAACATGGTATGCCGTCTTTTTCTTTTTAAATACAGGCAAGAAAAAAGGGAACAAACATTGTTTTATTGAACATACATAGATGATGTTGTAATAAGCTTTAACTTATTTTTAATATAACCATCATCATGGTGGTATGTGGAAAGGCCAAAATGTGGAAGGACTTATAGAAAACATTAAATAATGGACTTGATAACGAGATAGGCAACGTGCAGTACCGTGAGATCTCCTGCAAGGAGCTAGGTACAAACAGTGGGAGATGACCGCCCTCAGTATGAATCCATTGGGAACGAGGAGCACGCGGCGCTTTGCAGCACCAGACGTTTCAGATGTCAAAACTGGAATCAAAATTGTTGAAATGGTGTTTCGCTGGGTATACCAATGACGGCATCACTTGGGAGGGGGCTTTGGCCCTTAATAAGCTTCCTGTGTTTCGCCAATCGAAATGACATACCTTTTGACACGGGCACGGGTTGCGTAGCTACACCCCTCCGCAACTGGCGTGACTTGCCCTTGCGGCTACACCCCTTCCGAAGAGGCGGCGGGGCCGAGCGTCACCAGGTGGCGCTGTTACCCGCCGCGCTCCGCCGGCCCCGAGCCGCCCCCGCGCCGCGGCGGGACCGCCCGCCCTGCTCGGCTGCACTGCAGGGACGTGGCTACCCGCCTGCCCAACGGGGCTTTGGCCGGGACACCTTGGCCTGTGACGAAGGAAGGGGAGTCCTCCCAGCTCCACCTATGGTGACATGGCTTTAACCTCGCTGAATTCTCTCTCCAAACGTTCCCAGCAAATACTGAGAGCTGGGAATGTTCCTGGCGCTGCGAATCATAGATTTTCTGCACAGAAGGTATGGAACCGGCCGAACAGCTACAGCAGTTGAGTCTCCCCTTTCATACCTGACTAGAGGCAATTCCTGAAGGAGACTTTTCTTGAAGAAGTGGGAACTGATACTGGCCTGACGTTCCTGAAACAAAGAGAGTGTCTGCTGTGTCTGCCTGGCACACTGACCCATATGCAGAGTTGTATGCTGATACTTCAAAAATTCTGTATTACGGCCGTTGTCACACATGTTCATGTTCTTTAGGTTATGTACGGAGTCTAAGCTTGTAAATAAACTAGAAATTATCACAAACTAAAACTTTAAAAATGTTGTGAATTCCTAGCATATTTAATCAGCCAGTATAAAAACATGAAAATCCCAAACTATAAATCCCAAAGATGATTGCAAGATTTAGAAAGCCCGTGCTAGTCTCTAAGTCCTCTGAGAAAAAATGATTAACATTCTTCATTGCTAGACATGTGTTGATTACAGCTCAGACTTTGGCTTGTTTATTTACAGTTTTTTAGGTCCCCTAGGAACATACGTTTGGAGGGTTGATGTCTTTGTGCCTCCCCTAGTGAAAACGGAGGCAAAAGTGCTTTATAAACATCAAATTATTAAAAAATTAATCAAAATTCATAAAATGATGCAATAAATACTGCTAGCATCTGCTAGAAATATTACCCCATGATCAGTGAGTACTTTCTCAAGTTCCTCAGTGGACTAAAGCCCCAGAGACCAGAACTGGAAATGCAATATTTTCATCTGGGTAACTTTCCAGCAAAATAAATACACATTGGTTTATAAAGAGTTGCTGTGAATCACAAGATCTGGAAAGAATTTTAAATGCTAAGAACGTTTTGGTGTATATCTAAAACGCTTTTTTGATATCACAATGTTTCTGACATGCATGAAATCCTAAGGAAGGGAAGACCCAGAGTAAAATGAGACTCTGACAGTTTTGGAAACAAGAAAGATACAAAATGGTTAAATACACGTGTGAGAAGTCAAAGCTTTTATTGGTGTATTCTCTCATTTATGATAAGAACAACAAAAAACATGAAGTTGGTCCAAAACTGGAGAGCTAGCCTTGGAATCAGAAAATCCAAAATTATTTATGTTGGTTTTATTTTTTTGTATTTTTATTTGATTTATGTTACGTGCAACAAAATTTATGTCCTATATAATCTTGTAAAAGTCACATAGTCCCTCCACATCTCAGTTTCATGTCTATGAAAGGGCTCAAAAAATGGGTTCAGAAGTGTTTTGAAGATGAATCAAAAAAATGTTGTGACATTTATCACAGTACAGTAAAAGGACAGGATATAAACATCCTAAACGTTCCTAATCATTAAAAAAGGGGTTTGTCGTCTTAGTCCCACTAGCATGTAAATGGGCATGTCTTGAAACAACACAAAACGGACCCAGTAGAATCTCAGTTTATCCGACTGACACTTTTCCACTATCAGTTTTCAGAAATAAGAAAAAACCTTTTAATCCCCTAAGTAATACACCATAACTGGGACATCTAGCTGGGCCTTGCTCTTAGTTCCACAAATTCACATCAGCATTAGCATTACTGTCTGTGCCAAACAGAGAAAAATAAATGAAGTTGCTCAACTCCGCTTTGTCAGTGTTGCATGACTTGAGAACTATTTTAGCAGGGAATGCTGGGGCTTCCACAACAAGGTCATCACCCCTGCTCGACTGAGGGTCTGGCATCTCATCTACAAGACAGAAATGGATTCAAAGCCAAGGAGGAAGCTTCCATTTTTACAGCAGATCAAGGGTGATGACACTTTAATGGTTTTTCGCATTATGCAGTAAAGACACAACACCTATTAGCTCTGACAATGTATTGCACTGTAAGTGTTAATTTGCATGCACATGGGTCTGAATGTCCAGCACTTACAAATAGCTTGTGATAAAGCTAAACATGATAAATTGTGAATGCAGCTCAAATACATGAACTAATTCAAAATGGCAGTGTGTTGTGGTCCTTTTGTGAGAAAGACATTTTCCCTGGGTAAAGAAAATCAAATAAAAATAGCACTGTTAGGTATCTGTTGAGATATACAGTTTAAGGGTTTGGTTCATATGGCAAAGGATTTTTAAAAATTTATTAAAATGCCTTATTCTCTGGTTCCATTAAATTACAAATTTAAGACATCAAAAATGTAGAACTTAATATTGTATACTTGATAACAGGTAAAAGAGCCTATGCTCTTTGAGTTATTCATGTGCTTTCTTAAGGAAATAAGGCTCATGCAATTGTTTTGCCTACTCACCTTCTCCTTCTTCATCCCTTATGTCATTATAACTTTTGAAGCCTTCAGGCAATTTCAATCAAAGGTGATGGTGGAGCAGAGGTATCACAGGTAGCATGGCCCTAAAAGTTGCATGAAAATCAGTAGCTGAGAAAAGGTGAGAAAGCTGGTGTTCTGCTTTAGAGCCCAGCAGGTGGGGTTCAGCCTGGGCCATTTGGCCAGAGAGCAGCCCGCTGGCCAGTCAGCACTTGCATTAAATCAGCTAACCCATACATACAACCGCGCAGAGGGTGTGGGTCAGCCGAAGGTATTGCTGTGGGTGATGGAAGGAGTAGGAGGAGTTTGAGCCATTGGAAAGACTTGTTAGATATTTCATAAGCTGCAGAACTTGTCTAAAATACAACTGTGTTTGGATTGGAAGGTTGGCGTTTCATAGTTGGGAATAGTTTTATTCCAAAAATAGGAAAATTTAGGGGCATTTTAGAATAGAAGCCTGAAGGATGTATCCTTCACCTTTTATTCAGAACTTGCTTAAGATATGCCTAAAGACAGTGCAATGTGTCCCTAAAGTCTGTAGAAATAAGATGTCTGGTGTCTATCTTAATTACACTTTTAATTTTTGTTTGCATGGCAGGAAAAAAATGTTTGTTCTGAATTATCCACAAATATTTAAAATCAATGGTTTGAATTCAATCAAGACCAACCACAGCTGGTTGGTCAAGCTGGTAAAAAGACACCCACAAGAATTCTTATTATGCTGCAGCCAAAGCGGGCCGGGCTTGGTGTTTTCCTCATCTGTTTGTGGAGAATGGGAAGGAATGGCAAATACTGCCCTGAAACTGAGATGGTCAATATTTTATAGAGGTACAATTATTCTCTTCCTTGTTCATCTGCTTGCACAGTGAAGACTGTCCTGCTAGAGAGACTCCAGGGCAGTTAGGAACTGCATGGGATGGAAGTTTCTGATAATGTATGAATAGAAGTTGGATTCTTAACTACCTCCACCCTAGGATGAACATACTCCTATAATACAGCTAATTTTTGCCATCAGTGAGAAGGTGATTTAAATAAAATGTACATGTATTAAATAGACCTATAGAGCTGGACCAACAAGAGGTGCCTCACAGATTTTATGAAGAATGCTGAGAAAACCCCCAATTACTGTTAGTACGCAATCATCTTTATTAGCTAGGCATCTTAGGGTAAAGTAAACCAGAATATAGAAAACTCAGAAAATGCAGTGCTTATGGGGGAAAGGATTCTCCCAGACCTATCTAAACATGAAGAAAAGGTTTTTGCTGGCAATCCGTGTACCCAAATTCATGGTGATATGCTTAGCTGCAAACACAGAAACCGTTTTCATGAGCAGTCCGGCTGCATCTTCTGTTGACAGCCATTGCCGATAGTGGGAGCATTGCCTGGTGCACGTGAAACTTCTTGAGAGGGGAAGCCCAAATGCAGAAGTATGTCAATTCCTAAATGTTAGTGCCAGTTAAATACTTCAGCTGGACAATCTTAGAATAGTGTATAGCCCTGTAGATTTTACAAAAGTGAATTACACTGACTGCAGCTGTCAGGAGCAGCTGAGCCAGTGCAGTACGTGGCTCAGCTGTAAGGATAAACAAGGGCACGCCACATTCAGCAATGTTTCAGTGAAGTGTTGTTATACCAGGAGAGCTACTGTAAAAATACAGAATTGTAGCCACTCTGTTGAAATAAATATTTAAGAATTTGCTGAAAGGTTAATAGCCACTAAATCTAGAGAGTTGATTTAATTGATGAAAACCATCAAGGGCTTTTCATCTTGGTGGCCCATTAACAATGGCCGTTTATTTAGCCTTTGTGCTTAAGAGTGTGGCCTACTGCGACCTGAATTGAAGAGTCTTTCATTTGTGTTGCAAAGCAGTCAAGGCCATATGATGGGGCATCATTAAGCGCGGCATTACAACAAGGAGGTTTTGCAAGTTATTGGAACTGCGTGTGTTGGGTTTAAGTGGAAGAGCAAACAAGTTATTGGTCGAGAGCTTAAACCTAGTTGCATTCCTGTAGCCCTAACACACTGTTTGGGGGTATAAAACAGATCTTTGGTTTGTTAGTATTTGTATGCGAATTAGGATGCAGTACCTGGCTTCTCTGCATCCACAAGTGATGCACTGCCACTGCTTCTATTTATTTTAGTCCTTTTATGTGAATCACACCAGGCAGATTCCTAGCAAATGATTGTTTTGCCTTGCATTGCCTACAGACTGACCGCACAAGGCAGACAAAGAAGAGAAGAGAGTGAATGTTTGACACAGTTTGCAAACTGGGGAAGTAAGGCACAGGGTAATTCAGCGACTTGCTCACCCTCTTGCCCACATTCTGTGGTAGACCTGGTATTGGACAAAGATCTCCCAAGACTCAAGCTAGTATCTTAACAAGAAAAAAAAAAATCCTTGTTCAAATATTTCTGACTGTGTCAAAGTAATAACAATTTCAGCATAATCATGTCTGTCTCTTTCAGCTTAAACCAGTGCAAAGACCCCAAGTAGTGCAGAGTACAGCAGTCCGCTTGGTTCCTGGAGCGAGGTGGATTAAATATATTTCCCTCCTATTCTGCACTGCATTTGACTTTTTCTGCCTTAGGGTAGAACTCCTAATGTCTAAGTTAGTCTGTAAAGCTTAAATGGGCTTTCTCTTCCAACAATCTTAGAGTCAGTGGGTAACCATCGATTGGGTTTAACTGAGTTGCCCTAAAACTCCTCTGACATGGCAGCACATACAGTGCTTCTCAGGCTTTTGCAACAGCCCAACTGTGTTTTCATCATCTTTTAATCAGTCCTGACCAGTTAGACTGTAACTATGATAAGGAAATAATGTTTTTTAAAAAAAGGTAGAATTTAATATTGTACCATCAATAGTCAATGAAATCTGGCCACAAAAAGTATGGATTCATGTTTTCCCTAACATTTACAAAGCCACAGTATCTACATTTGTACTAGTGCAGTGTGTAGGAAGTCAGCTTTTAAAGAAGAAAAAAAATCTTTCCGTTCCTCTGTTGGGTATCTACTAGCCTTCAGAACACAATTCAGTGTTTACCTTCCTTCTTAATCCTATACTTTGTGTAGTCTGTAAATAAGGGAAGCATTTTTAACCTTGTGAATATTTAGTTTTGATGGCAGGAGTTAGTACCGCCAGGCAGCATAAACAGTTTCAATTTAAAAGTGTTTGTTTGCCCTTGCTATGAACATCGAATAACCAATTAAACCCAAACATTTCCATCAGTATGAAAAGTTAAGAAATTAGTAATTCAGTTTAAAGTTTCTTCTGCAATGCCATCCTGTCTGTATTGCACAACTTGCATTCATATTACTAAGTTGGCTGAATAATCAACATATTAAAAAGATACGTGCAGAGACTGCCCTGAGTGATGTTAAATTAAGATTTTTTTTTCTGAAGAATTCTTCATTGATCCGTTCTTAATACAGTAAACACCTTCAATACCATTTTAAAAAATTTAAAAAATTACTGTAACTGAGGCTCTTGTAAACGATTCCAAGAAAATAATTATTTTTTCTAACCTCATTTTAATAAAAACTGAGCATCATTTGCAAATCCTCATTAATTGTCAGTGAGATCACTGCACTGTAAAAGTTAGCATTACTAAGCTGCAGGCTTATTTTTAAAATTCAATGATAAATATTAAACTCTATCAATTTTGAACTTCTGCAATGTCAGCTTTGCTAAATAGATTAGAGCAGATATTCCAATGGAAGTAGATCTTTAATTAGAAAATATTCTGGTTGAAAACGGAACCAAATTGGTTTCAACCTTACATTAACAGTGACACGTTTGGGGATGAGATTAAGCTTTAGAGCAAAAGACCTCATTTGGGAAAGTTCTAAGTCTCTGCAAGGAGAGAGACTGGGAAGGAACTTGGAGATCAGCTTTAGCTGTTACAGTTGTAATCAAATACTCTCTTAGCCAGATTTCCTCTTTCATCACTTTCAGGAGCCGTTGTGGCAGAGTGTGTTGCTGCTCCCGTCACTGGCAGTCATCGGCCATTCTCAGTAACTTGACACAACTAAGCTGGAGACTGTTGCAGTTGTAAATGCTGGAATGATATAGGCTGCATTTCTCCTCTCCTCATTTCCTAGAGATTTTTTTCTTCTGGATGCTTCTCTCCGCATTCATGATTGCACAACGTACTTGTGACAACCACAGTAGCTGTTTACAGGAAGATGGATTCTAGGAAAACACTCTTCTATTTCTAGCTGTCTTCAGTACAATATGTGTTTTCTTTCAGACCTCATTCTTTCCTTCTCCTCAGGAAAATCTCCACAAAATCCATCCATCAGCTACCAGTCTTTATTTCTTCTTCTTGCTTGTTCTGTTTTTCTCAGAAGGAAACTAAGTGTACTAGCACCCGTAACCTGTCAGCTTAAGAGAGGCCAGCACCACATTCTTTGTAGTTCAACCAAGAACTTCAGACCACAATTTGGCAGTTCTTAAAGCAATCTATAACAGTATCATCACGTATCTGGGCTGCAGCAACACATTTCCCCATGAAGCTCTGAAACTTCATTTCTATATCCTCTGACCATGCACTACCCTGGAGCCATATTACCTTGCATTCTTCAGATATAATTGCAGCCTATATGCTTTTTCCACTGCGTAAATGCCAGTACAGTCAACAGAAGGTAGCTGATTTTGGCCATGGCCATTTCAGCTTTGCCAGATGCACATTCGTAACCCCCTCAAATACCTCATATTTCTGTTCTCTTCAACTTCTATCTAACTTTAATCTTTGTCCCTCCCACAGAAAGTTACCATCATGGACACAAAAATATTACCAACTCATATGCTTTCTGTGCTCGTCCTTCTTTTCATAGTCATTCTAGTCATTTGTTAACAAAAAAAACCCCAAACCAATGCAAACAACCCCCCCCCCCAACCTAACCAAAACTCAAAAGCTCCCATGCCTTCTTCCTGGGGAAAAAGCCATCTCCTAAAGATGCAACTACTCTTTTAATCTGTGTGGACCATAAAGCACATACAAATTTCTTCCCTGGAAAAATCTTGTCAAGCGATCTTAATGGCTAGCCAGAAGAGCTGCAATGTCGTTTGTGTAACTGTCCTCTGTTCAGCTGGAATTTGGAAGAATATCTGCAGTTACCTCTCATTGCTCAGCCTGCACCAGGGATTTATGGCTGCACAAAGGCTGCCTTTGCTATTGCACTGGGATGCTTGTAAATCCCCAAGTTTTTTAATCTTTCTTTCCACTATTATCACCTTTGGCTTGGCTGACGCTAATACACTCAGGAGTTTTGGTGGCCCATACATATATGTTTTATTAATAAAACAGTGCTGCGAGACAAAAATGGTTGTGATTAGTGTGACAAAGAACAGCATCTGCTTAATACTCTGAGGATCAGTTTATCTTTGGGTAGAAAAGACACATTTGTCAGAAGTAAACCCACTGGGCTAAGTGGGATTTTTCCAAATAACAGTGGATTATAGTGTGCCGCTGGTCCCTACTTCTAATGTTTGGGAAATTATCTTTCAGAAAGAAAATACTCAAGTGAAAAAAATTGTAACTACTATCGACTAGAACAGGAATGTTCCCTGTTTGAGAATGAAATGTACTCAGCACGGCCGGCAAAAGTACAAATTTAAGGGCGTACGATGGGCCAGGCGGAGAATTTGGTCTGGTTTTGCGGTTCCTATTCTGTAAACTGGTTTTAGCACTGCAGTCCCTTCTGCGCCTAGCAGATAAATGGCCCCTCTACCGCCAGGCAGAACCGAAGCCAAATGTAGTTTTCCAAAACTGTATCCAATTCTCCCCTAAAGCCTGCGCCCTGCACCACTGCTCGGCAACGAGATGCACAAAGAGCAAAGGCGGTAACAAAGCACAACCCGGCTAATTAGGTCAGAGCCGAGCCGTGTGCGGATGCGACCACTGCAGCCCTCCTCCTGCGGAACGTGGAATCCCCCCGCTCCGCTCCCCGCCCGGCACCGCAGCTTTTCCGGCGCTGAAGCGGCGCCGCTCGCTGTCCGCCGCGGAAAAGCTCCCCGCTGCCCCGCGGGGCTGCCCCGCCGCCGGGCCGGGACCGGGGCTCGCCCCGCGGGCGCCGAGCGGGGCTAAGCGCCGCCCCTCGCCCCCTCTCTCCCTCCTTCCTCCCTCCCTCTCTCAGCCGGCTCTGCCCCGCCGCCGCGCCCGCCCCGAACGCTCCCCGCGCCGCTGCTCCGCCAGCCGGCCCGCCGCCGCCGCCGCTGCTGCTGCTCAGCCCCGGCCGGGCGGGGACTTGGCAGGAACTCCCGGGGAGAGAGCGAGAGTGCCTGCCCCCGCTGCCGCCGCTCCGCCGTGGCTTTTGGGTGGAGGAGGAGGAAGGTCTGGGCTTGGCCGAGGAGCAGCAGCCGCCGCCGGAGAGGAAGAGACAGGAGGGAGAGAGAGACGGAGAGGCGGCTGGAGCCCCCCAAAGTGCCCCCCCATCCCTGCATTGCAGGCTACATTTCCAGCTTCATGGGCAAAGTGTGGAAACAGCAGATGTACCCCCAGTACACCACCTACTACTACCCCCAGTATCTGCAGGCGAAGGTAGGGTACGGCACGCCGGGCGGCGCGGCGGGTCTGAGGCTGGCCCCGCTCCAGGGCGGCTGGCCAAGGACCGGGCGCGGACGGGGGCTCCGCGACGCGGGGCACAGCCCGGGGGAGGCGGTCAGGTTGCACCGGGGGACGGAGACAGGAAAGAGCCGGCAGCCCCTTCCTGCCGCCCGCCCGCCGCCGCCGCCCCGGGAGCGCGGCCGCCGTGCTCCCCGCCGGGCTCCCCCCCCTTCCCTTCGCTCCCGACTGTGCCGTCTCCGACCTGGCTCCTTCCCTCTCGCCTTCCCCCTCCCGCCGGCGGTCCCTCCTCTTCCCCAGGGCTCTCGGCGTGTCTCCTCCTTCCCAACCACGTCCTCGGCCACCCCGCTGCAAAGCGGAGCTCTGCGGAGCCCGCGGGGCCCCGCTCCCGCTGCCTTCACCTAGCGCAGCCTCCTTGAACGCAGGGAAACGACCCAAACTTTAGCCGGCAGGCCCCAAACTGGGGCTGTCCGCTGTCGGTAGCCGCACTTCCAGCTGGGGCGGGGGTGCTTTGACATCCTGGGGGGTGGCAGGGCGTGCTTGTTGCTGTGATGGGGATGGCCGTAATTCCACTTAAATACGGACGCTGAGGAGGCTGCTGGACTCGGATGGATACTCATTGTCTGGGGAGCTGGACCTTTGTGAGCTGCCACCTCGCAGTTTACAGACTGGATTAAAACCGCATTCAGGGTCCAGCTGCCGATGGTTAATGTTGCCCACGGGTAGCTGTTGTTTGCAGGAAAATTGCTGTTAGTAGTTCTTGTGGTGGTGGATCTCCACCTTTTTTTTTTTTTTGCCTTTCTCCTTCAAGTCTGTAAGGGCAGCCAGCCCCACTGCTCTAGAAGCATCATGCTGCAAACTGGCAGATGCAGAGGTGGTTGCATCAGCTGTCTGGAACATTTAGCATAAGCCTCTCCAACCACCAGTGTCACTCCTCACAAATCAAAACAGACCCATATGAGGCTTCAATGTGTGAACTTTTTTTAGAGGTTATGACAGTGGTGTGGGGGTTTTTTTGGTTTGGGTTTTTTTGGTTTTTTTTTTTTTTTTGCTATTGAAGTATCCTGCCTGTGTGGCAATGACAGGACAAGAATTCCCTTCTCTTTATCTGTATGCTTGATAGGCTCTTCTTTTTATTGTCTTCTGTGTTACTATATTGTGAAATGTAATTTATACTGCTTGGCTGAGAAATAAATTCAGTTTGACAGCCATGAGACGTTTTACAAGTCAGCAATGAGGAGGCTTTGAAATGTGCTTTCATATATACAGAAATTGATAGAACTATGATGAAGGTCTTTAGGTGATTTGGAATGACTAATCTCTTAAATGTGTAACCGACATCAGGCTAAATAGTACAGTCTGTAGCCATTTAAAGATTATGCTGCAGAGTAATCACTTCAGTACTGTTTAGATATATACTTTTAATGCATTATTTTTAAGAAAGGTAGAGTGCCTAAAGGACAGCCTTTTGCATCACTTAGCTGTATGACTATATAAATATTCTCAAATGAAAAAATGTCTTTGTTCAGAAACTTTTACCTTCATGATTTTGTGTGACATTAGTAAGTTACGAACCAAGTACGTAACATTGAATATATATAAAGCAATGTCACTTGGCTTTTTTGACTTGTAAATAATTGAAGAGGGAGATAAACTGTAATAGCTTACTGTAGTTATTAGAGTATGATCCTAGAAATCCATGATCCTATGAGAAAGCTTGATGGACCGTCTTTTGAAAATGTTTCCTGTATAGATAATTTAATATTGATTTGTATTACAGTCAATGACATCTTCAAAACATCTTGCAGTCTTTGCTATAAAATTATACAGCCTGAAATTACATTACTCTGTTTCAGCAGAGAGCACACACAGCCATTTGACCTACACACATGAAATCAAATATCTGGGATCCAGTGAAAGTTTCCTGTTTTCAGAGATCTTGATTTTACAAAAGAAATACAAGAAAAAAGGTGGCTCCTTGGTGTAGGTAAAAGGACCAGTAACTCTAAGTTTTGATATTCAAGTATGCAGAATTCAGTAATATAGGTAACCTTCTCACTATGGATCCTCTGTGAACATGTAGAAAAATTAATTTAATTCATAGTTTTCAGCTGTTCTATTCTTTGGGCCCTAAAACAACCCATTGTCCAGTACATGAACTATTTGAGTAATTCTGGAGAAATCTCTGGTTTTTATTGAGGACAAATTATAATAGAATTGAATAGCCTTTGCTGAATGTATGATGGGTAATGGTACATGATTACACTGGGGGAGGTAAGAGGTTTTGGAACTAGAAGTTTTGCTTCCCATCTTACCCTTGTTTAAGTAATAATGGAAAATCTGCTGACTAATAAACTGCAAATCGATAATTAGGAGATGACAGGAATTGCTTGAAGATGAATTTTTCTATAGAGAGCTCAAAAATACTCATTAGAAATTGCATACATTCGTAATGGCTCTTTAGGTTAAAATGTTGATGTGTCAACTATTTTAATTGCTACAAAATATGTTATAGATTTTAAAAACAGATTTTGTATTTGTCTGTAATGATCTTCAGGAAATACAAACATTTGCTGTGATTCAGCACCTCCCTCCCCCTAATTTTAGGGAGTTCAGCATCAAAAGAGATTAGGGAAACCATGGACTTAAATGAAATGAACAAAATAAATATTGGAAGAAGGTGTAAGGCTTTTAATATGAAAAATCATTACAGCAATGAAAATAGTTTGAAATGGTTTCAAGTTGAAGCTTGTAAAACCTTCTGCATTTTTGGGACTGCCACAATTTTTACTCTGGCAAATGATATCTTTGACATATCTGTTAAATTTTTGTGTCTTGTAATGAATATATGTTTTAGGACAGTTCCTATATTGCAGCATTGTATGGCGTGTCGGAGAGCATAAAAAATATTTTCCAAGTTCAATGGATGTTTCTAAAGGTTTAGACACTTTAACAATACTTCCGTAACATTGCTTTTCAAATTTCAACTCAGTTGTATTTCATTTCCTTACTTAATATTTTATTTGTAATGAAGAGATTCTGTATTTCAATGTTTTAGAAAATGACGTTAATTAAGATTGTATGTGTTTTACTAATGCTTAAAGGCCTCTCTGACCAGGAGTAAAATCTGTCTGTGCTAGGCAAAGTATTGTAACATTTAACAAGACAGAGTACACGTAAACAAATATAAATGTATATATACATCTCTAGGCCACAATCTGTTTGCTTTGGTCAAGTAAGAAATAAAAGTGAATTTATGTTTTGTTTCCTTTACCTAAATATCAAATGGAATTCAGGGACATGACACACACAACAATTTACAAATAAATTGTGATAAGTAGCTGTATTACTGGTTTCTCCTTGGACAATAATGCGACAGTATGACTAATTTTACTGATAGGTTTCTGTATCATAAAGGAAAGTTCTTTGTATAGGAGAGAGTTAGTAGGGAAAGGCAACATTTCCTATAAATAGCATGGTTTATTTAAAGCGCAGGCATTCAATAGTCACAGATAATATTTATGTGATACTTGAATTCTATTTCTTTTGTATGGTACTAAGTAACAATACCCCAGAAAAAATGCAATCTTGTGAATCTTGCTAAATTACCTTAGAGTGGGCTTCTAATGGTATAATTTGGTAGCTGCAAAATTAGTGCCCTGGCAGCTATGAAAAGAACTAATATTTCTAGAAGTTTGTGTAGGTTTGTAGGCAGGACTGTAGATTGATGTAAACTTGTAGTGAGCAGGCAGATTCTGCCGTGTCAAAAACTTATTTTGAGGCTGTTGACAGCAAACTGCAAAATGGGAACATTTAATTTTTATCCATGCCTGTTGATGGCAGAATAAGTAGGAAATCAGTTAACAGGGAACTTATTGTAGTGTTAAACAAAGCAGATATGAAGCTTTCTTATTAGGAGACACTGGATAATCCACAGTTTATTGTCAGTGTATGAAGTTAACAGACCGATTTAGAACCTTCTGGTTTAGATGCTTCTGAAGCATAAGCAGTAGGACCCTCTAATCGTTTGCTGCTAATGAATACCTTTACTCACCGCATTCTGTGCCAAGCACAGGTCTATTACCCTTTAAAAAGTTTAACTAGCTTAGAGCTGATTTTAATCAGCATAAATGATTACTAATTCTAATCAGTTTAGTTAGATTTATTCCATATGCACTATGACTGCAAAATCTGTACATAGCAAAAAACAAGTTTACGGTAACACAGAGTATGCGTGTTTATAAGGTTGGATAGAAATAATTTGCACACTTCTTATTGTGGGAAGTTATATTAATTTTCCATAACTGTGATCTCTCTCGTTCTTGGCTGGCCTCAGAAATCCATTAAAACGAACAAACAAAAAGCACAGGTTAGCTGCAGGCAAACTTTTTGTCTCCGCGCAGTTACCTGATCCTGTCAGCCTCCTCAGCCTCTTGAATGTGTTCTCTCCCATTCTGGCCAGGCTGGGATTTTATTCTGCAACTATCCAAATAATTCCTTCAAAAAGTGTACCACATTGTGGAAGGGAAAGAAGAGTAAAATTTACCAATTTTAAGAAAAACTTGAGAGTGCTGGTGGTGAGGTGATCACTGCGGCTCTATAAAATAATCTCAGGGGATATAAAATATGGAGAAATGAAGAGTGTTCTCTAGAAAGAGCATTTTTTCTTCTTCCAAACATCCCAGTCCAAAACTGGGAGTGTCTGTTTGCATCCACCCATCAGACAGGCCAGTGACTTTTTGTCTCTGGTCACAATGATTGTTTTATGTAATTGTTCCAGCTAGCTTATTTTGTGTGGGGCATCTCTATCCTCGTCCCAGTTATAGCTCCTTTTAACTTTTGAAGTTTAGTTCAGGTGGCTTGCTATGAACTAGAAATATGTCCTTCAGGAAGTATTTCTAGAAACTGTTGCTAGAGTAGTTATTGTATATGCAAAAGTTAAAGCCTTTCTAGAAATGGATCGAGCGAAGCTCGTACAAAGCTCTGTAAATGTTCATCCTCCTTGCCTTGAATTTCTCCAGTTTTGAATTATTCTGTATCAGGGCCTCTTTTGAGAAGTAATGTTAATTAGCCCCAAGGGCAAATATGCAGTAGAAGCTGGAGGTAACCAGGTGTATTGTTAATAGTAGTGACTTCAGGAAGGTTTAAACCTAGATATTCAACGCTGAGAGCACTGCGTTGTTTGGTGGAGTCAAGAAGGATGTATGTTAATGTATCATGTATGTTAATGTACATCATTATAACTATCTAAATAACTGATAAAGGTACGTGAAATATAGAAACACCACAACATCATCATCCTGAAGACTGGCTTCACTGAGGTCAACGTGAGTTTTGCCTTTGATTTCAGATGAGCAACATTTTATATACTAGAAACTCGACTGATGCTTGGGTTACGCTGACTATGCGTAATTTGGGGGTGATCTGCAATGACATGATATTCATAATCTTCACTTCAGAGGAGCAAAAGTTAGGCAGTGCAACATACAGATTGTATGATGGGGGCTAGAATCAAGGAGAAGTAGCAATGGCATCCGTAAGATGTGATGATTTTGTATTTTTTCTAGGGAATCTTTTAAAAAGAGTTTTTAAAAAGCCACGACTTTCCTCCCTTAATCCAACCTCCTTAGAGAGAGGAATGGTATAAATATATACGCACTAGAGACTGAATTTGCAAATGACAAAGTAAAAATATTTCCCCCACATCATTAATAGTAGAAATGACAGGTTCTTATTAGCTTTGTAATTTCTAGAAGTTTGAGACTAAACTTATCCCTAGAGTACACTGTGCTTAGGGCTTAATTTGATACTGCATGATTGGCCTCATTTAACAAATGTCAACAAAATCTTGGTCCCTCTCCTTGATTCAGTAGTAACTTTACTGCTGATGTATGCGTCAGATCTTGAGTCTGATAGTCTTATGGGACTGACTTTTACAGAAAACTGATAAACCTATATATGACTTGAAAAAGGCTTGAAAAATTTATTCAGTGCTGTTTTCCTTTTGTGTTTGATTGTTAACCTCCCCAGGCACTGGGTGTGTTCCAAAACCATGTCTATGAAGTTTATATCCAGCAGGTAGGCAACAGCTGTAAGAGACCAGAGTTACACAGTATGTCTGATTTGTACTAGTGTATTTTCTAGCTTTACCTTCAACGCAGGATCCCAAGGCAGTCGGGAAAGTTGTGCAATGAGTTTGTGGGGGGAAAAGTTAATTTTCTTTGAATAAAATAGTTCTTTAAAGTATGTTTTCTTTCACAACTCAGCTGTTACTCTTGGTAATGACTGTAGTTTTTTCTCATTACTTTTAAACCAGAGTTGAGCATGCTGTTTAGATTCTTAACCTTATTTGTAAAGGGAACCCTATACTTCAAAATAATTTGCTTCCAGTTAGAGCATAAAACTTCAGGACTCAGTCTCAAGGATGAAATTTCCTGAGAGTAAATTTCTAAGCTTCCACTTAGTGTTGAAGGAACAAAGAAAAGACAAGCAAAATTACTGAAATTCTCCAATGGAACGCATTGTTTTCTAAATCTATTTTTCTATAAAACAATACCTTTCACAAACATATCTATTTAGGCTATACATCGAAAAAACCACCTTGGACACAATTTTTAAGCTGCCTTAAAGTCCAAGCAGCAGTTTGAGCTGTCAATGTTGATAGTAGATGCATCACTCTTACTTGGTAATTGATGCTACTAATGCAGTGCTCCTAATGAAGGACACTTGATTGTGATAGCAGTTAAGACATTTGAATAAAGCCATAGTAATAAACTGGAAAATATAGCTTGTTACAGTTACATGTTTCAGTTTTCCAAGTAGTTATAATCAAGAGTGAATAACAATGGTTTAAAAAATAAATTGCTTTTCATGAAATTATGCTTTTGGTTTGAGAAATACTCTTTTGAAGATACATACTCAGATTTAGCCAAAAATATGCTACAAATTACATACTCATTTTTGTTGTATTGTATAGACTTTCTATGGCCTGTGCAAAGTAGTGATCACCACTATTTCTACTGGAAAATCACCTGCTTTGTTAAAGAAGTGAAAAATGTTGGAAAACCATGCTGATAAAAATCTGTTCTATCTGAGTTTAATTAATGTCAGTCAAAACACAGGCACACAACAGACTGAGGTCATATTTACTGTGGCTAATAGGTGATAATTATTATCTGACTTCATGCATTTTCTTAGTCTTCCTCAGCTGAAAATACTGAGACCTGCATTTAAATGTAATTTCATTAAGTTCTAAGCTGAATTATATTATCTCAGTATTGAGGAAGACAAAGAGCTTGGAAATGGGTATAATCAGGTACCATCGTTCACTTGTTTCGTGGTAGCTTTTGAAGCCACTGTGCTCTCTGTTCGTGGTGTAAGACCGTAAGAATACATTTAGCAATTGCTCTGATCTGGTGAAAACATTTCAAAATATATTTAAGCTAAATTTCTGAAATCTCAGTGTACACATCAGGCCTGTGAAAAGTGCTTCAGAATCATTGCAGGTGGATAAACAGAGCTTACTGACGCAAAATGCAACTCAAAATGTTCAGTGTGACTTTTGTGCATTGAGAGGAAAGTATTGATCTTCTGTAGAGAGGTAGAGTGAATGGGCTTCACTTTGTGGATTTTACTACAGGTTAAGAACCAAATTCCCTTGCTTGTCTCTTGGCAACACACACTGACACAATTTCTATAGCAGTTTATAGGCTGTGGTAGTATCTGTGACCTCTTCTATCCCTCAGGCCATAGCTACATAATCGCTTTAATTTTACATAACTATGCACAGCAGCCAAAAAAGGGCAGTCTTGTCTTTCCCCATTGCCCCCAGCAACTCATTCCTGTCCCTTCCCCTGTGCTGGCACTAGTATTTGTATGATTAGTCAGTGAGCTGCATCAAGAAACCAGTCTGGCTGAAAACTAACCGAAAAACCCCCACTTGTAATACATTTTTACAGTGGAGCAACTAATGAGATACTTAAGGAGTTTGAGATTTGCACAGCTGTGGGTGAAGGTGTCTCTGAGAAAAGTACACCCTCTTGGGTCTCACCTTTGTACAACAAAGTGGTGGTGCTTAACTTTTCTAAATAAAAGGCTTTCCGTGTCCTTGGCCAAAAGGGCAAAAGATCCAAGCCAAAGGAAGATACAACAGAGCTCTTAGGTTACCAAAATCTGATGATGGCATATGTATGCAGATAACTGCCAGCATCATTTTTGTACAACTTTATTTTTTCTTTTACTCTTTTAAATTGTGTTAGATGTTGGTGCACTAGGTGTTAAAAACCCATCTGAGTCTGTCTTTCATTCTTACGACCAATAAGTGTGGAAGAAAGTGTGAAATAAGTTGCTGAGAGGGCTTAAGTTAGGTATAGGCCTGGGAGGAAAGAAAGAATCAAATGTAAATGGGACTTCCAGAGGCTTTGTAGCATAGTGTTACATCTAACTTTCCATTTTCAGCACAGTGCAACATTGATACTTTATTTCATTCTGGGGAAAGAGGGGAGAAGGCTGGCACTTCAAATTAGCAGCAGCTGCAGAATTAAGACAAGGGTGTTAGTGACTCATTTGGAAAAGTACTAGCTAAAACATTCTGTCTGCTAGAAAAAACATTGAAGAAGGGTTTATGATATAAACTTTGCATTTCATGAATAGTGCCTGTGACCTTCTGGTTTCCTTCAGGTAGCTTTTCTGAGTAGTGACCGTTTGCTTTTGACAATTGCATATGAAAATGAGGAGGATGCATGGGGACCTTTTGGAGGGGGAAACATCTCTGTTAACAGGGTCAAAGACTCCAGAACGCCTCTTCTTTTGACTCAGTCAGTTAGCCAAAAATTCAGACTCTTATTGTTCCGGGTAGAAGGAAAAAATGGTGATACTTAGTTATTTCTTTGATGTAGCTGAATTATTGACAAAGAGTAGTCAAACTCCAGTTTCCCTGAACGCAAGGATCTTGAATAATAGAAGCAGTTTCTTTGTTCTCAGTCCCAAATTCCCTTTCCCAGTTGACTATTCTCTCTGTTTAGGCCTTTTACTTGACCATGTACTCAGTGCTTACGTTTAGGTTATTCTCTACTCTTTCCATATTTGGGTGAGGTTTTTTCCCTCCTCTGATGAATATGTATATTTCCTTGTTTTATCCCCACGTCCTATAAATGGCTTTATTTAGCTTTGCGAAGGCTAAGGGGAGATCTAATTGCTGTCTAAATCTACCAAATGAGAATGTATAGACAAGGTGGAGCCAGACACTTCTTGGAGGTGCACAGGGATAGGATCACAGGGTAATTCAGGTTGGAAGGGACTTCAGGAGCTCTCTAATCCAACTTTCTGCTCAAAGCAGGGTCATCTAGAAGATGAGACCAGGTTGCTCAGGGCCTTATCCAGTCTGGTCTTGAAAGTCTCCGAGGACGGAGATGCATAGCCTCTCTGCACAATCTGTTGCAATGCTGGCTGTCCTCATGGTGAATTTTTTTTTTTCTTATTTCCAGTCTGAATCTCTCTTGTTTCAGCTTATGCTCATTGACTCATCCTCACACCATGCACCACTGTAAGAACCTGGCTTCTTCTTGATAAACCTCCTCAGAGGTTTCCATTCTACAAATGGAAAGCTGCTATTAAGTCCCACCAAAGCCTTCCCTTCTCCAGGCTGAACAAGCCCAGTTCCTTCAGCTTTTCACAGAGCATGTGATCCAGCCCCCAGCCATCTTGACGGCCGTCCACTGAACTTGCTCCAGTTTATCAATGTCTTTTACTGGGGACCCAAAGCTGCATGTAGTATCCTAGATAGGGTCTGTCAAATGGCGGGATAGTCACTTCCCTCACCCGAATGCAGCCCAGGAGGTACACCTGACTGCCAGAGCATGCTGCTGGCTTATGCTCAGCTTGCTGTCTGCCACGGCCCCCCAGGTCTGTTCCAGCAGATCTGCTCCCCAGCCAGTCAGTCCCCAGCCTATAACATTGCAAGAGACTCTTCCTTACCAGGTGCAGAACTTTGCACTTCTCATATAAAAATGTTAAACACACCAGCCCCAGGGTAGACCCTCGTCCACTTGGTACTGGCCTCCAGGTGGAGTGTAACCCATTAACTGTGATTCTCTGAGCCTCACCATCCTGTTAGTTTCATTCCAATCTAGTTGTCCACTTGTCCAGACTATAATGTCTTTACCTTGGGTCCAAGAATGTAGCGGGACACAATGTCAAAGTCCTTGCTAAAATCAATGTGAATCACATTTACTGCTCTCCCCTTGTCTACAGATCTAGTAGTTTTATCATAGATGGGAATAGGCAATATGATGCAACACAATGGCCCCAAGTTGTGACGTGAGAAAATTGTAATTAGATTTGAAGAAATTATTTTTTCACCATGAGGGTAGCCAAGCACCTGAACAGGTTCCAAGAGAGGTTCTGGAATCTCTTGGAGACAGTAAAATCTCAACTGGACAAGGTCCTGAGCAACCTGATCTAGTTGAACCTGCTGTTGGAGGGAAGTTGGACTAGATGACCTCAACGTCCTTTCCAAACTAGTGTGTGATTCGATAAGGAAGACCCTGATAACTATCATGAGCATAAGAGGCTCTAAAGTAACTGTTACTGTTCCTTCTATGTTTCATCATCGTAAGCTGTGATATGGTATTTGGAAAGGAAAGGTATAGAAGGAATTCCCTTTTTCTATTTAAGTGAACATGCATTCTACAAATATGCAAATGACATTTCAATAATGTCTTCAGCATGCAAATTCCCTTATCCCATTTTAGCAAATATCTTGTTTAAGCTGCTTAAAATTTAAGGTTTTAGGTTTGTCTATTTGTTTGTTTTTCTCCTGGCAGAAGATTACAGTGCTACAAAACTATGCTGTAAATTGTGACAGACGTGTATACATTTTCATACCAAAACACTTCTTTAGGCTGACATTTCTTGCTCCTGCATCAAATCTGAATTTGTTGGTAAGTTTTTGTCTCGGACTAAAGATTAAATAAAACAATAATTAACGCCAAATTAAATCTTGTTTCTTTCCAAGCAGACATTATTCAGGGGATCAGCAAAGAGTGCTGAGGAAGGCAGTGTTCTGACTTTCTAGTAGAAAAAATGGGAAGAATTAGCATGTTCCTGTTGCTTTTCACTGACAGCTCTGCTGTATCTCAAGTGACTTTTCTTCCAAATTACAGTAAGTTTATCAGCTGCAGAAGCTATGGATATGTGAAGGGGTTCCAAACCCACCCACCCACTCTTAGCCCACTCTGCTTTTATTAGCACTTCTTTCCAGTGTCTTTTATAGACTCACTGCCCCATTTTTTCTACGGATTTTCAATGGCAGGTATAATAATAGGAAGCTCTCATGATCCCAAACTCTGAAGTTAGTCTTCAAGATGCTGCTTCTCCTAGATCTTAAAAAAAAAAATAATCACAGCTGTAGTTGTCAGCCAGATTGATGATGAGAAAAACATGTAAAACCCACAAAATGTCAGTTCACTCTTACACCGCTAACTAAATAATGTGATTATGGTTGTTCATTTATTCTGAAAATGAGGTTTCTGTTAGGTGCCAGAATATTTATTTAGGGACCTAAGACAGGATTAAGTTAGCCTTAAGCTGACTTCCTCGTGGCCAGAAAGTTGCAGAGACAGCAGCATTATCACTCCAAGTCATTACCATAGAAAAGAAATTACCTAATTGAAGACTTCATTTCCTTCTTTATCCTAGATTGTTTACCTTGATGGTGACATAAATAAAAGTAAAGATTTTTACAAAAATGCAGAATTGGGAAGAAATGAAGAGAGATTTGTGCACTGGGGATGTTTCTGCTCTTAGGAATTTTAAATGCTATTCTTGGACTTTTATTTAGTTGAGGGCCTGGGACTAGGGAGGAGTGTTACCCAGCATCTAACACTTACGTGCTAAGTAGCCGTGCATCTTTCTGGGAGAAATAGCAAAAAACTGTGGTAAAAATGAAAGAAGAATGACAGAAGTTTGCTTTGCCATGTTGCCCCAAAAAGAGGCAGAAAAGCAACTATGCATATTTTATATCTGCTACCACTTTCCTTCTTTTAAAACTGAAAGTGGAGTTCCATGTCAGATGAATAATTGAATAATGAACAAATGAATAATAAATACTTTTTTTTACTCATATGAAATATAATGGGTCATTTTCCATGCTTACTTACACTGTATTAAGCTCTGTCAAGGTTAATATAAATGGCTCCTCTTTTACTGATGTTTATATGAAGTTTAGAAATGCATATATGTTCAACAACAGAACTGGCATTTCTGCAGCCCACCTTTTTAAGAGTAGGGATTTATTTGAGTGTTGTCTTCCAAAATGTATTCCATCTTTCTTATTGATGGAAAGCGTGCTGCATCTCACCCAATTGCTTTTGTCATCCAGGGAGGATGCTGCAGATCCTTGTGCTCTAGTGGTGGTTGCTAATGCTTGTATATACACGTTTTTAAAATGTGTTGGCTATATAGTTTAGTTTAGATTTACCTACCAATTGTCAGAAAATATTCACTGTTGATTCAGTTTCCTTGATTGACTAGTTACTGTTATTCTTTGATTCTTGACAGTGTGGTGTCTACTCTGCAGGATAGCCTGTGCTTCAAGTAACTTAGATACTGGGCAATTTAGTGAAGTATGTATGTGTGTGTATTATTTATAAAATATTCTGGGTTGCTGTCTCTATAATGAAGGCATTCATGTGTAAAATGGGCACTAGTTGTGATTTTTTCATAAATTAAGACTTCAGTGCTTCTCTTGACACTGATATTGAGCTCCATGTGTTCTCTAATTTAAATGGCCACAGAATCTAGTCTTTGCAGAAAAATCATGCACCAGAATCTTACTTCTATTTTACCTCAAGAAATAATAAACATTATAACATTAATTTTCATATTTATTTCATTACAGCCCCCCATTTTTCAATTTAAAGGAGCTGCAAAATCTCCAGCCCATACCAGGCTATTGCTTATGCCAGCCTATAGCTTTAAAGCAGAATTCAGGAGCCATTTGCTCTGGATCCCTTGGAGACAGCAGAAAGAAAGCTCGCTGGTATCAAGAGTTGTATACAAGTCTGAGCAACTCTGGTTTACCTAATTACTGGAGGACGTCAGGAGACTGAGCTGGGATTTCTGGGAGTAGAAAGCTGAGAGCCATGTCTGGGAATGACAAATATTTCACAGTTTTAGTGAGAATCTTTTGATAATTGATACTTTTAGGAATAGCATCTGGAAAAGAGGAAAGGAAAGCATGGCTCAGGATACCAAGGAGATAACAACAGAGAAGTAGTCTGGTTTCTGTAATTTTATATAATCTTGGCTTCACTGAAGCAACAGACACCTCTGGGAGAACTACCTGCTGTTAGTCCTTACTGCCGAATTGAGACCCAGAGCAGCTGGGCTCTCTAGCGTTGAGCTTGTCTCGGAAAGTGGGTTGAACAGGCTCTTACAGCTGGCTACAGACCTGTCTCTCGAGCCTTGTGTTGTTAGTTGAGATAGGAAGAGAGGAAAAGGTAAGTGAAAAAGATAAAGCTGGACAGAGGGAATATACAAGGAAAATTAATTTTGAAAGAGGAAAATTGCTGTAGAGAACAGATAAGGGAAAAGAATGAGAGAAAAGAGCAGGGAAGAGAAAAGGCACAGTTCAGTGGAGAGACTGTGGCATGTGTGCCAGAGCATGGCACAAGAAGACCCTCCAGCTGCCAGGCCGTCCACGGGGAGTTGTATCTCCAACACAAGGAGACTGAAGGCAGTATTCTGCAAGAACTCATTTTGGGGACTGCTAAGTTCAGCAAGAATTAAAGGTTATTTTTACAAAAACAATGGAGGGTTTGGGGGAACAGACAGACAAGACCTTTGGGAAAGGCCTCGTTTTAAATAGATGGTGAGGGGACAAAAGGTACTCGTGGGGCAGATTTGGCAGTTATCTTTGCCTCTGAACGAGTGCACCCATATTGTGGTACTGTACGCATATGTTACAGAGGTAAACTCCTCAGAATTGAAGACTTTGCTATTTCTTTTTATTTCTTGTAGATTATACATGTTTTCTTACTACACTGAAACTAGAGTAAGCGCAAGGACTTCCTGAACACACTCTTAAGTGACGTGGTGATGTTGCTATTCTTTTTGATATTGTATATGGTCAGAAATCCTCTTACCCTGATAGGCCTGGCATGAATCTGAATCCAAGAAAATACATAGTATAGCAAAGACTGAATGGAGTTAGCATCCACTTAGCAGCCAGAATATCACTATACTGTATCACACACTACTCCTGGCAAAAGTGGCTAAACAGAAAAAAAAAATCAGAAGGTATCCATCTCAATATAAAAAATTAGAAGAGTATGCATGGAAAATAGGGTTCAGTTGAAATTATACAGGATATCAGCCAGAGTGAAACTTTGAATTTATAGCAACATATTTTCATGCCTTTAAACTTTACACATACAGAGACATGCTTTCTTATATTAAAGTTTTCATTGTCAATTTGTGCTGTTTGTACTACACCAGAACACTTCTGTGTCCAAGCACGCTGTTCTGGTCATGTGTCAGTCAGCTCAGAGGCTAAGGTCCAACCTGGCAGCCTAAGCGGATCCAGTGTTTGGACTAACATTCCAGCCTGCTTTGGTGAGCGGAGAGGTGGGCCTTCTGTTCAGATTAAGATCACTTGGAGGGAAAAGCAGGACCAAGAGAAGGTTTGAAGCGCTGGAGTCACCACCAGAGAATAGCATTTTCAGTTCCTATAACTGAGATGGGATGATTTGCATATTTCAATTCATATTTTTTGTGAAGTGGCCAGAATCACTTTCAACTTTGCTGTGGCCTTTGCAGGTGGTGGAGATCATCGTATTGCAAAGGGGTAACACAGAGCTTGTATCCTTCCGTCACAGTCTACCCCTGTGGAGTAACACAGCCCAAAAAAGGGCTGTAGTTTTATGGAGAAGGAGTCACAAATAACAAATACTGATTTTGCACTTTGAGTATGCTATCCTGAAGCCATAACTACATCTGACCAAGAGAAGATCCTTTTTGTTCAGGTTTAATGTCTCGTTTTTGTGGCTTTTCTTTTTCTTTTTGTTGTTTTTTAATCGTTGGTTGTTTTGGTGATGTTAGCCCTCAAAAAATGATAAAATCCCAGAGTTTTGCGGCATATAGTTTCATCCTGCTTTTCTCTCATGTGCAGTGATCCTCTGAGAATGGTATTTGGCATCTAGTTCCTTTATTCTGACAGCAGGGATCTTCGAGAGGTAACTGCTTTGCAAGCACTATGCACAATACTAGCACAGCGAGCATTGGTGGAAGGCCAGGTATAAGGATTTATTAGGTATCCTGGAATAATTATCCCCAAATAACTTCAAGTGAGCAGAGCTTTCTTCTTGAATAACAGTACCATTGTCCAGAACAGCTTAATCCACTTTCAAAGCCAGCTAAACAAGAAAAGGCATTCTTATTCTGAAATGGGATTGCCTTCTCATGGCATTACTTACAAATATTGTTATATTTTAAACTGTTAATCTGATACAATTTTTATGTATACATGAGGCTTTAGTTCCTACTTCTTTCCAAGACAGAGCCTTAACGGTTTGATGATACTCAAGTAAACACACTGGTGTGTTAGAGAGTAAAAGCTATCAAAGGTGTAGAATATTGACGCTAACAAGATTTAGAGCTTGTCTACACTTAAAAATGTAATGGAAGTTATAAGGAATTACTTTTTTGGAATTATTGAGTGTTATAAATTCCCATACAGATGTTTACATAGCTACACGTCTGTATCAGGGGTTATTTCAGAGCAGTTCTGGTGAATTTCCAAATGTAGACAAGACCTAATTAAGCTGACTTCATGTGCTAAACTCCTGTCAACTAAAACTCTATTAACTGTGTTGTCCTCTAATTAATAATTTTAATAGTTTTAATTATATGACTAAATCCAGTAATACCAGAAGTAAATAAATGCACAATGAATATTTATTCACTTCACTAAGTGAGCATTTTGCCTGCATGCAGTATTCAGGACTGGGCTCCAGTGTGCTTGGAGGAACACAGATGAGATTTCTCTGTGTTCTTTTTGATATCTGCTTTCTTAAGAATTAGAAGTACTGAAGCTACACAGGTATCTTGAATTTCATTTTAAATTGAAAGGTTTCTAGGATATGCAGTAGTGCAAAACACAAGTAATTACATGAATGTGTGTATCATAATTATATTAACACATTTATATTAAACAGTAGTAGTTTTATAAATAAAAAGTTACGTTACACAGAAGGATGGATATGAAGTTGCTTAGCTTTATAAAAACCACATTTACGATGATGTATACATATATTTAATATAATTACACTAAGTGTTGGCATGAGACACCAACTCTGCTCAGTTATAGCCCTGTAATTGGAGGGGAATGGAGTTAAATAAGTGATGCAGAGTAGAATTTGACTCTAAATACAGAAAAAAACTCAGTTGCAGTCCGTAGCGTATTCTACTTTTCTGACTCTTTCTAGACTTCAAAGAGAATTGTACATTTGCATCCCAGGGCAGAAATTGGCCGTGTGCTTGGAAGCATGAAATCTCTCAAGGTAATACTTCATAACTATGGAATGTATCCCATGACTGATATGTAGCTAAGAACTGAGAATCAAATTACACATTAGAAATAGTTGAAATTAAATATTTTTCTAGTAAATGAGAGCATTATACTAGGTAAACAATATATGTTTTCTTTTTCTAGGGATGCATTGGAGCATAAATATATGAAGCATTTAAATAAGTATGTTTGTATTTCCTGCTTTTTTGAATGATAGTAAAATTTCTTGAAGAAATAATTTTTTTCTTGAGTTCATTTATTAGAGTTTTATGTTTGACTCTTGTGAGTAACTATTTTTCGTTTCTTTTTGCAGTCTTCTTTTCTTCACTGCAATTAAGTTTGGAATTTCTAATCTTAAGCAATTAATTTCCAAACATACAGACTTGTTTCAGCAAAGAAGGAGCAAACATCCCTAAATTTTTATTGGTGTCTGCACAGAAGCAGCCACTAAGGTGCTCTCAGTGGTCTTTTATTAAAAAAGAAAGTTACTGAAAACAAAAATTAAATTGGTGGACTTTGTTGTCCATATTAGTGCATCTAAGATCGACAACAATTACCTGACTATTCATTTTCACAGTGGCCCAGACCCTTGCAGGTACAGACGAGCTGATTCATCCTCAAGCGGAGGTACCTTCTGTAGCGTCAACTCCACTTTTCCTGAATGCATTCCCAGTACAAACTGAAGCCCTGTACTGGTCAGGTTAAATGGGGGGTATCGGGCTCCATCCAGCTTGTCTTCTTCCCATGATATTCCTGACTGCCTGGAACGTTGTTGTGGCAGGTGGGGAAGGTGATGATCACGATTTTGGCTAAATGGCTCTCATAGTTGGGGAGATCCTTCTCTGTTGCCTTTGATCAACGTAAGGAATTGCTAAGGATCCAGCCAAACCTGCAGAGAGCAAATTCTTGTGGGAAATAGAAAAGGATGTTTATTTGAAATAAAATAAATAGTAAAGGAAATGTAGATTTTCTTATATTTGTTATTTTACCTGAGGTTCTGTTCACATGAGCCCAGGTGGTCAGGAGGATTTTCTCTGGAAGCTGGGTTTGCCACTGCATGCGATAGACTATAAGGTACTTGGTAATTGATTTAGCTTATCAGTTGTTACTCTTTATATTATTAAAGCACCCTGGCAGCCCTCCACACAGGTCAGGAATCCTTTGCGTGAGGTGTGTGACTGCCATGGAGGGCTTGCATGTCTCAGTGAAACACTGGAGACAAAATGGATTTAGGAAGGTATAAACAAACTGGGTAGTAGTAGTGTTCTGTGTGATAATCCTTGGGTTTAAGACAGACTAGTACTTTTTTGAAAACTTTGTTGCATAATGTGCATTCAATATCCTCTGACTAATAGATACTATTAGGGAAATCTCAATAGTTAGGGAGAGTATGTCAGACTCGTTGGAGACCTGATAAAGAACAAAGCAACACATTAATCTCATTGTCAAAAGAACTATATATACACCTCAGTTCCTACAAAGTGAGATGTATTTTTTGCTAATACTTAATTTCTATCAACTTTTAACAACCTTCGGCTCTGTGTCACAATTCTTGAAATACTTAGTCATGGGAACAGCATTTGGAACTATTCACATAGTTAAGAATATTCACATGATTAAAAATTTGAAGTTCTATCTGACCTCTGCAGATCAAGTCTGAAGTATTTTGCCTGTCTTTACCGTAGCTCTGAATTTTCTAAATTCTGACAAACATGTTAATAAAAATGTAGGTGTGTTGAACTTTGCATAAGTTTTTAGACATAGGTAGTTGGGGTTGGGAGAAATACTATACTGGATATTCTGTTATGTTGCAAAGTGAAAGCCAATTACAAAAAACACATCTTGCAGTACTCCTCCCCGAAAAGAGATTTCACATGAAGACTGTGCATTTGTATGAAATCTAATGGCCATTTCTTTAGTGAAATTTCACTGTCCTGCTGACCATAAAATACAGAAGTACTTATATAATAGAAACTTGAGCACTGTAAATTATGTCCTTTGTACAATAAATGAACTTTCTTCTTATATTGAACTGAAGTTTAGGAATGTAGTGTTCTTTGTCTCGTAATTGTCTGCCTACACACACCCAGTCTGCACTTCTAATAACAACTCGCCGTTGAAGGAGCACACATGTCCTATGTTTTTGGCCTCAACTGTATGTTTTTGTAGTGGAAGATGTCTTTACATTAACAAAAATAACTTCATAATGATTATACGTTAGAGTTAATGGTGCCAGTTTTACATTACTATGTGCATACATACTTGTTAGAACATGAATGTATTTTCAGAGTAGCCATACAGTTTGTGGAACTATTAAGTGTTTTTGGCTCCATTAAAATATTCAACATCATGTTTGTTGAATGTGCACTTTTTTTCTTATTAATCTAATATTGCCATTTGTTAGGCTGTGATGAATAAGTCCTCCAGACAAGCTAACAAAAGAGAACAGATCAGTTCTCTGTCCAGGAAAATGACACCATGTAAACAGAATATTAGACCAGGGCTTTAGAGGACAACCCATCATTCTGTAAAAGAAAAAGGTCAGCCCGGTATGATGTCTCTACCTTTCCTTCAGTACAGGTAAATATAAAACCATAAAGAAAAGCAATTGTCATTTAAAGCTAAGCATAAAAAGCATAAACTTCGTTGTCGTGCTGATCTGGATGAACCTTAAACAATGTTTACAGTAAGGTTTGGAGAGTTGCCTAGCACTGGAGTATACACAATTAAAACAACATAGCTGAACTTTTCTTTCATGTCGGCATACTGCTAAAAAGACCTCCATTGTACTCATATGATAGTCATTCTTGGAACTTACAACATAAACAGGGCTAGAGAACATTCACTTGTAATTCTATCCCATGGTAGCTGAGTGCATCAAGGGGCATAACTGCATTTTCACCTATACAGCTTAAGAAGTAAATGAGATATATAAAATAATGGTAAGGGCACAGCAAAACATGAACGCAATTCTGACATGTGAATGTGTACCTGAATTTGGTAGTTGCAAGTATGGACTAATAGTTATTTAACATATTGCAAAATTAATTTTGATTGTTTTTCTGCACCCTTATTTCTGTGACTAATAAGCATCTATATACTCATCCTTGCTTTGGTATAGTAACCCAAGAAAAGCAAACACAAATTACTGAAGGAATAAAGGAAAGCTAAAGCAACAAGCCAGTTGGTAGTCTTTGAAAGTAGATGATCTGAATTGGAACTGCAGTTTGGCATGTCACAGAATCACAGAAATACTTGTCTTTCACATTATAACAGTAGGAATTTCCAGAATCACCTATATGAGCTCATATTTGTTCTAGTTATTTTTAATTTTTATTTTAAAAGAAATTATTTTGGATACCACTTTTGCATCCATATACATCATAATAGTTCTTGTAGTGCTTGTAACTAATGTTATTTCATTAACTTGCCGCACTCAGTTTCTATTAAGCTGTTTATTTTTATGTAGAAACTGTATCTGAATGAACGTTTTTAATGAATAACTGTTAATATTAATGGCTGTATGTAAAAATGGAAGGGAATGTAGGATATGAATTTAAATGTGCAGTATATGACTTGTTTAAATCTAGGACAATTAACTAGGTTGTATGCAGTTGATGACACTGCAGAAAGATGAACACTAATTGTATTGTATATGAAAAATGCTCTGAACTTTCATCAGCATCCAGAACAGAAGAACAGTTCAAAGCTTATGAACAAATTATAAACATAAATGCTTCAAATAGACAATGTTTTCTTTCAAATATTCATTTTAATCGAGACCTCTTGACCTTTGCTTTCTGTAGGAATAATACTAATCCTGTGCAATTTCAGATAATCACAACAGTCACTCATCAGAGATTAAAACAGGTTTTTGTAGTATTCGTAGACTTGAAATTAAAATGTTTAAACTATATATTCTCTTCACTTTCATTGAGCAGTTTTTACTGCTCATTGACCAAAAATTATTCATGCTATTGTCTGAAATTGCAGTTTATTACAGTTATGATAGAATAATTATATTCTACTCTATACTAGAGCTGATAGCAAGAGGAGTAATCATAATTTTATGTTGTCAGACCCTCAATCCCTCAGTGGTGTCTATTCTTTAATAATTTTTTCAGTTTTAAAAAAAATGGCATCTCGTTTGTCTGGACAGATATTCAGCTGGAGAATGGTCACATGCCAGTATTACTGCTTTAAAAACACAGAATTTAGGAATACTGCATGGGCTCTTGTGTGAGTAGTAGATAAACAACTGCATTAGCAATCCTGCAGTGTATTTGCTAACAGTGTTAGAAAGTGCTCTTCCAAGCAGCCCCATCAAGAAGTTTTTTTGTTTGTGAATGTACAGCAACTTTATTACCTTTGAAATACATTTTCTCCAATTACTGTCCTTTGAATTAGGCCTTTCTGCCAGATACGATTGGTATTACATTGCCAGTACCTTTCCCTCATATTTTTAATACAAAAAAAGTTCTTTCAGTATCTAATGAGTTCTTGCTTTTTAAATTAGATGGGGTTTTGTATGTCCTGGGAATCCAAAGAAAGGCCCTGGCTTGCAAAGTCAAATTAGTATGTTGGTGCTCTAAGTACCTAAATCAATGGATAGTAACTGTGTAGACTGTGAGAGGAATTCACCATTTGCTAAACACACTTGGTACACAGCTTTGTGCATGTAGGCTGGAAACAAGCACCCTATGGGGACACTCTGGGTTTAGGTGGTGACTGGTATTTGGGTGTGCAAGAATTGTAGGCTGAGGAGAGTAAAAGGAAATGCTAAACCTAAAGGCACATGGCTGCTGCAAATCAGTAAAGTCACAGCTGTGTCCGCTGTGGACTAGAGAGGCTTGCCTGCTAGTTTAGGTGGGGAAATTTTTTGTTGATATCTACGGGTAACTTCCAGTATTTCCACCAATTTGAACGGGCTTACGGCCAATGAATAGAGAGATAAACTCTGAAAGCCATTACATTACACTTCCAATTGCAATTATCATCACATTTACTTTAAGGCTGTAAGAATATTGTGCTACCCTGCATGTCTTGTGGTTGTAAATAATTCTGTCTTAATAAAGTTTCAATGTCTGCTAATATAAATCTACCTTCTCACTGGCAGCACATCTTTCTTCTAATAGTACCTAACGGCATGCATTTGTAGCTAGTCCCTCTGTGTACTGGTGCCAGCCATCCCTGTGCAGATAAGGGGTTGTCACTGCTTCCACAATAAATTTGTATTAGCTAGATTTAGAGCTAGACTGTATTTTATTTGTTGTGTTAACTCATAAACTGGGACTTCGCTCAAAATGAGTTTATAGAGAATAGTTTGTACAAAATATGTTTCTCTGATTTTTTTTAATTGTAAAAGGAAGATAGCATCTTATTTGAGCAATCCTTTTCTTTCAGTTTTGACTTAAATTAACTTTTTTAAGTAAGCGAGAGGATGTTACCTGATATTTCAAAATATGGGCCAATGTCTTTATGTTATAATGATAATATGGCTGGTTGAATTTTTTAAGGCATTCACTCAAACATTAGTAAAATAAGTGTTAAAACATTTATCAAAAGATAAAACACAAATAAGCTGCATCTTCTGGTAGATATTTTCTGGTATATGTTTGGATCCAAATCATGTCAGTGTAAGGTGCTATGCAAAGATGAGGTCCTATTTATGTCCCAAAATCAACCTAAAATGATACATGAGTAATGCCCAAGCATTGCATTGGTCCCCTGTGCAGATCCATGAACCGGTTTCACGGCTATCGTGATTATCTCGGTAGACTTGAAACAGGCAGTTGATACACATCCACATAAAGCTCACTTCAGCTACGCAAATCATCATTTCAGTGGAATTAATAGTCTCATGTTGTACCCCAGAAAGTCAATGATATGTTCACTCAGTCTCATTCACTGTTTCCAGGGAAAACTAACATGCATTTGTAGACCTTTCTCTCCAACACGCCCAGATGTGCAGGTTTAATTTTGTGCAAGTATTCTTTATTTGCACAGTCCCTAACCACTGATGTGACTGGAATTAGATAAATGAGGAATCCAGATACAGATCATACAATAGGTTTCCCTCCTAGTCATTGTCCCCATAAAATCTTGATGCTTAACCTATAAATTGTTTGAATAGTTTTGGGGGTTTTTTTTAGATAAATTTTAAGTATGAATTGCCAGAATGTTGCTGTCATAAATTCTCACTATTTACTAAATTTCCATGTCTTTATCAATTATTCCAGAAATTTGGTTTTGTTTATTTTTTCATGGCACAAAAAGCATGACAAAAAAGGCATGAGCCAGTTCAGCTTGTATACATAAAAAAACACATAAAAAAATACAAACCACAGTAACCCATTAAGCTAATTATGGTATTAAAAATGAACATCTCCAGACTCCAATGCTTCCTTTTTTTAACTTCTGCACAAGGACAAAAATGGATGAGGCATGCATGTGAAGCAACATGAATTTGCAGTCAGAAAAAAGGACTATTAACAATAAACCTCCACGGATGCAGTCCTGAAGGACTTTCTTTCCAAATGTGTCCTGTTGTAAAGCACTGGGATTACTCATAGTAGTAAGGATTTGTTCTGGGACTTTACAGGGTTGCCACCCAACCATTTTGTGGCTCTCAAGATATGCAGACCTTTTATAAAACACAGAGGGGCCGAAGAGCAAATGGAAAGTACTTTTTTATACGTAGCCTTGCCACTTCAGAGACGCCAGGATGTTTGGACCTTATGGTGCCATTACATTTTAGGCAGAACTCTCCAGTGCTCTCACTAGCAAGTTCTACTTGAGAATTGATGGCAAGAATATGACCCCGGAGTGGTGTGTGCTTGCAGGCTGAGCGGTGGTGGGAGGCCAGCTGTGGAATGTGGGAAAGCGGCTGAACTGCTGAAGTCATGCAGGGAATGTTAAATGTGTCTCCAGCTGGCAGGGAGCTGCGGCTTAAACACAAGCTCTGGGTCCTGGGCATTGCCGAGTGTTCCCGGCACCCTCAGCTCCTGCTGCCCTGAGCACGGCACCAATACATGTCGCGAACGGATCCAGAAGAAAATGAAATGCCTGTCGCCTTTTAGGGGACTTCTAATGGCAAATGAAGCGAGGCAGTGAAGGCTTAAACTTTTTTATTATAAACTAAACAGTTACAGTAGCCCTACCCAGGCAGTGAGAAGTGCGGTCGAGAAAAGTTAATTCTGCAACTCCCAGTAGAGAGAAAAAGGGTTCTCGTATTTTTTATTTCCTTGAGGTATGTTGCTCTTTGAGAAAATGCAATTCATCCTTCTTTAACAGCCCTCTAAATTAGTGGGGATGTTCTCCAGCAACTTTGCTGACGAGCTCCAGTTTCACAGTAAAACCAACAGGAGCAGGGACTGCCACCTACCTGGCATGGCAAAAGGCGAAGGGAGAGTAAGTATGAAATGTGTGGCAGCCCTTCTTCTGGGTGGACAATTAGAATTTCCTCAGGTCCCCTGGTGTTCGTAGATTAGCAGGGCAGCTGCTGTGAATACCCCCAAGGGATACTTGCAGGTATTTTCACATGGTTTTTATCATGCTGACATAAGCTCACTTTGTCTCAGCCTGGAGCTAAAGGGAAACCATGTTGGGGCAATGCTTAACCTGAGCTAAAAAATCCTGCTGAGGTGTCAGCGAGGTGACTGCTGGTCCAAGGGCACAGGCCGTGTCATCCCAGAGGTACTGGAAGAAGACTGTGTAGACATACCCTATGTTGTCTAAAGGTATACCGGGGAGAGTTAAAAAGCATGACAGTAAAACTCACAGGTGGCACCTGTGTTACGAATAACATAGGAGTTTATAGAGTACTATCTATTAACTATGATACAATCAACAGTATCAAATGGATTATTACAAACTCCAGCATATAACTGCCAAACCATGTAAGACCCTAGCAACAGTCCTCATCTGGAAATTTCTTGATGCCTTCCTAAGATTAATTTTCATAATAAGATTGCAACTTTAAATCATCAAGAGAAAGCATTGATCGTTTTTCAGTTTTTGTTTAGCTAAAGGCTCCACCCAAGTAACTTTGGTCATAAGACATTTTCTTCTGTTAGAGTCATAACTCAGTATGTGTCACAAATGGCATTAACATTGAAACGGCAATGGGCTGTGCCTTCTTATTTCTAATCCTGACCACAAGCCTCTTGACTCTGGATCCGTAACAGAATGGAGAAACATGAGAAAAATGCATTTTTTAAACTTTTCCTATGCAAGCAATAATTTAAGGGGTTTTAGAGATTAACTCTGGTGAATATTGCTGCACAGATTTCAGACGTTACTTTCCTCAGCTAACCACGCTCCCTCCATTGCCTAGCCTCTCCCTACTCCTATACCTTCTCAGGGGAGGCAGCAAGGGGACATTTGCCTCTCCTGTTCCCTTGCGGAGTTCAGCACTACCACTCAAGCTCACTTTCCTTGGTGATACATCATCATAAACACTGCTTCTTGAAGCAAGCTGTCCCCACCTTGGTAACTACAGAGTAACTACTTGGTAACTACTTGGGAGCAGAGAGGAAAGTTTGCTGCAGGCAGTAGGTGAAAAAGGAATATATCTGGGACTGAAATAGAGCTGCATTGAAAAAAATCTAGTTGGGAAAGGGGGTGGGGACACAGCAGCCAAGGAAATATAGAAGAGCAGAAAGAGAACGAGTACTTTGCAAGCACCTTCCAGCCTCCTCTTCAGTCTGTCCTATAGGAATAAAATGCTTCTCACAGTCAGGAGGTGGAGTGCCTGGAAAGTAACCCTAGTGGTGTGGGAGGGTGGGACATGTGGGAAAAAAGGTTGCTGAGCTAAGATACCACACGCTGTACTTGGAGCAGCTGAGGCTCAAGCATTCCCTTCTGCTCACTCTGCTCACTCAGGCATTTTTGGCAGAAGAGCAAAAAGGACACCTGGAGGCAGCAATACCTCAAACTACTAGAGGAAGGCTTGCAAATGCTCATCTGCCAAAGCCTAACTTGTAGTAAGAACATTCACTGCTCTCCAGTAGTCAACAAAGTTGTTGCTGTATGGTATCAACAGCAGCAGCTGGTGCAAGTAGCGTGTCTGAAGGAGATGAATGGGAGACGAACATTAAGTGCTCCTAATTTGTGCTCCAAGGTCTGTAGCTCAATTCAGATCAGTATCCTATAATACAGAAGATGCATTGTAAAACTAAAGCTGTGTTTTCAGATGTATTCTTTTGTAGCAGTACCGACTTTAAGCATCCCTCTTTGTCTCCAGCCATTCTTTCTCCCCACATTACCCCATCAACAATGCCAGCATAGCTGTTAGTGGGGCCATACAATGAAATAGATCTGGGAACTGGTCCAGGTTAAAAATAAACAACAAAAATGAATACCAGGAACAAGCAGGATAAGGGGGGAAATGTTATGCTAGCACTGTTGCTGAAAGAAATGTTTAAGAAACTTTGCACTAGTGAATTCACATTTACTGCTGGAGAAAATGACAACTGATCATGTGCAAATTAAACCATCAGATCTAAGTCCTGACAGTCTAAGAAGAGAAATTGTAATTATTATTTACCTTTATATCTTACGAAAGGGATTGCATTAATGTGAGCTAGTATTCATTTATTACATAAATGTTATTGCCATGGAGAATATGGCCTAGTCAGGCCCCGCTGTAATCAATAAGTAAAAAAGGGGTTACAGAAGTTAAATATTAAAAATTGCTTTTGTGGTACAGTGGAGGAAAAAGTAATTGTGAAACTTGGACTAGAATTAGGGAGTTTCTAGAGAAAATCCTGTGCTATAGTATTAGAGTATTTCAATACTAGATTTTGTAGTCTTTGGTATAAAGTAGACCAACGGTCATGATAAAAGGCTAATTGAAATATATAAAGAATGGATATTTATTTTCATTATTACAGATGAAATGAGGAAATTAATTTAATCTCAAAGTATGGAAATAGGGGGAAAATGGGCTACCTTTTCTGAGTAAAGATTAATGACTGCTGTTGTGCAGCATAAAAAATAATCCAATCAGTCAGTCTGTTCTTACTGGTGAAATCATCTTCATACCACAGGACATGAAATAAGCTCATACAGTGAAAATGGAATGAGAAAAGCATGATATATTTGCGGAGAAATCAGATTTACAAAGGCTAGGACATTCTATCTGATGTATTTGTAAATAGGTCTTTTGATTCATGTAAATAGGGCATGGCACACTGTATTTCATATCTGCAGTTAGTTTAAAACAAACAAGAAAAAACACACCAGCGAATGACTGGGTGTACAGATGTTGAGATACCGGTGTTCCCTGGGTATGCGGTAAAGCAGGGTGCCACAGGCAGTGGTCTTTCCACACCCAAGGAGCTCTGCTAGCCCCTTCTAACATCCCAACACCTATAAGAAACCTATTTTGCCTTAAAGCAGGGATTCTGTTAAATAGTTTGAAACACAGTTGTATCTCATCTGTCTGGGTTTTATGCCTTATAAAGTGGATCAAAAGACTGGATAGTTTGGGGGACTAGCATTTATCTGATAAGACAAGAACTATCTGAAGAAATATTTTTTTTTGAGTTGCTGAAATTTGAAAACTGGGAGTGGAAGGCATTACATTTAGAGTCCACCTGAACTGGAATATTTTTAGATATTTCAGTGAAACAAGAAGCTGAGAGCATTCTGCTTCAGGCTGAGCTAAGTGTTTCTTTGCCCCAATTAATTTTCCAGATTCTAAAAGCTCATTTAAAATTAAGTGAAGATAATTTTTAAATCTTATATTTAATCATTTAATAAGAAAAAGGTTAGAATGAAATAAATGGGCATATTGTTGATAACTTTTGTGAGGTTTGTTGTTGTTGCTGCATGGTTGTCATCCCTGATACCAATGTAGAAATTAGCTCAGATTTGTTGGTGTATTGTCTCTGGACTCTCCTTGCGCATCCATCTTCCAGATCAAATGTCTCCTTGAATATTTAAAGCTCTGTCCTTATTTCCATGCCCTGATGTCTGGAAGATAGGGTTATATCCTTTATCTTCTCCCTGGCTAATAAAAGGAATCTTACAGCAATGTAGTTCAATCAACCCTTTTTTTTCAACTTCTGCCTCTGGCCTGCTCCTCTATGCCTTTGCTTTTCATAGATTTTGCAAATAACTTCAGCAAAAGTGACATTGTTTCTGAGAGTTCGGTTTTCACTTACTTTACAACTGGTAGATTGTCTCACCATTTATAACGCTTAAGATTTTAGAATGAGAATGTCGTTTATAAAGGCATGAATGATGTTGACATGTCTTTATTCCATCTGCAACTGTTTTAAAAAATCCTTATTTCCCCAGAACATATGTGATTTCCAATCTGATGTTACTGCCTAAAGTCACAGTAGCTAGTAGGAAGTGAACAAAGTTGTCAGCGTTCAATGGCTGTTTGTCGGTAATGAGATGAGCTGCTGGTCTCACCCTGTGTTTGCTGTAGTTACAGAGGCCACTGTCTCAGTTGTCACCCTTCCTCATAGGCTCAGCAGAGAGTTTAAAAAGAGAAGAATTGCATACTCATTCCTTTTTGAAGGCAAACCTCCAAAAGCAGGATTGAAGCAAATTCACAGGGCAGTATGGGGAAACTTGCTCTTCCACTGCCCACGTTGTATCTCCTTTTGTGGAAAATGGGATCTTGTCCTTTCCAGAGCTGTTAAACTAGCTTTGAGGTAGAGAAGCAAGGGATTTGATGTTTAATTTAAAGCTGAATTTAAGTTTTAACTTTGAGATTAATGTCTTAATCCAAATTTAAGCAAGTCCTTAACAGAAAAAAACCAAACCTTCTGAGATTTAATGTGAAAATCAGCAATGCTGGCTGTGGGGCAATAATTGAGGGCTCAGGCCAAATGCAGAACAGCTTTCCTGTAAATGTCTTGCCACTGGTCCCTAAGATTTCAAAGGCAGTAAGTAGGACAACGTTCAGTGAAAAAAATTAAAAAATTTGGTCATCGGGTAGGTTTAAGGCTGTAAAGAGGCTGAGAATAATGGACTGCTTCAATACCACTGGTGCCCTGGAATGATCTACTACAGCTAACTTGGGAGCTGTTAGTTATTCCCTAGTTAGTCAGGGAAGTTTAAGACTAGATGACATTTATCTGCTGGCCCTTGTCAGTGAGGTTGGACATGGCATAGGTGAGCAAAAGATTTGATTGTGAAGTGTTAAGACACCGAGTATTCAACTTGATGCTGAGTTAGTGAACAGGCTTTTAAAAACTGATGCACAAATGGGGAAAAGTCTTTAAAGCTTGCTGTCTCCTGTTTACTCTTGAGGATAGCCCTGTAAAATGGTTACAGATGTTCCACCATCTGTAAATGAAGAGTTTAGTAATAGTACTAAACAATAATAATAAATAGTAATAGTAATAATAGTGTTGAGAAGATTATTTGTGCAGTGCTTCAAGAATGAAAAGTGTTAAATAAACCCAATTAGTAATTAAAGTTTGTGTGTGTGATAGCAAAATATGCTTACTGAGTTAGTCTGGAAAATAATTAGCCAAAATTGTCATTCCCTCTTTGGTCCATCTTTTATGGAAAGATGAATCCCAGGATTGTTGTTTTATACACTGTAAAAACTGAGTAAGAATTAATGGGTATTTTATAATTAAATGACAACACATCATGTTCATTAGCATGTAGTTATGGAACAACAGTATTCCCATATATGACTGTAATATGTTTTAATTTTTCTAAAACATTTATGTACTTATATACTTGAGTGCTGCACACAAGCACAACTTCTGTAAAGCACAACTTCTAGTTGCATGGTGAGATACGACATTTCAAACACTGAGGAAACAAATTGCTGTCTGACAGCGCAGACAACAGGCTTGCAGAACTTTGTACTTGAAAATAATGAATTCAGGAAATACCTTGTGCCTGACTCCAGCAACAGTCTCTTCCTCCCTAAGAGTGATCCTTGCTCTGTGCTCCACACTGATGGTGAACACACAGGCTGGGGCGGGGGGAAACGGACAAAGAATCTACAGCTAATGCAAATGTCTTATTTTTGTATGGATTGGTGTCAATGTTTTTGCTTACATGAGGCAAAATTCTTTACTTCTCTTAGGAAAGCTCTGTATTCTGCAACTGAAGGCACCATTTTCTTCTCAAAGAACAGGCAAATGCATCCTAAAGCTGTCTGGGATAGCAGCCACTGTAAGACAACATTTTAAATCCAACCTGTCTCTGCTATTCAGCCACCATTTCCAACTCAGTATTGAATTATTTCCATAATTCTCCTCCTCTCTGACCCGACTTCTGGTCTTTATGACTAAGCGAGCAAGGAATCTATGCATAGATCAAGAAAGTCAGCATTATTTTATGCCGTGAACTTGTCTATGAATTTGGAAGAAAGTGATACTGTGGAGTCGTTCATTTTATCTCTAGAATTGGTTATATCTATTGATATACCCCTGAAAGAAAAAAAGAAAAGAAGATAAGAACATGTGTTAAAAAAAGCAATGTTTTGTGTTGGTGAACACCCCCTCCCCAATAGGGCTGAATAAAGTATACAAGAAAACAAGGAATGTCATTATTATTGTATGCTGATCATCATGGTTTTCCTGTGTGTTCCTAACCAGGACGGACAGGGGCTGTGATTCTTTATTGCTTTGCCCCTCATGAAAGTATTTATAGTAAAACAAAGTGGGCATAAGGTGTCTGTTATCCAGAGTCTTCAAATAAATCTACATCTAAATCAAATTTTCAATAGTCTTCTAACACTAGAATAAATGACTACCCAGAGCATGGGGAATTAATGAGTCAGATCCCAGATCTCCCCCATCCCAGACTACCTGCTTGTCATCAGCCTTCCAGTAACGGATAGCTTAGGTAGTCTGCAAATAATCAAGACAAAAGGTTGTTCCAAAAGTACCCAAGACAGTAGGAAGTCCAGCAGCAGGGACACCTCCTAGAACACTGCAATTCCTAAATCATCCCTTTAGTTAAAACCCTTTTGTACCCTCAAAGAAATAAATCCTGACTTCTGCATTTGGAAGAACGATACTGCAACTGTGTAATTCCCTATTGTAGGTAAAGAAAGTCCTAATTTGCTTTCAAACAGGGGTCAGCTTCCCTGTTGCAAGGCTGGCTTGTCAACACAATGTCTAGTTCTCTTGCCTAAAGTAAAAATCTGGATTGATCCAGCAATATGTATTTTTTTTGTTAATCAGATGGTTAAATCAGATCTAATCCCCATTATGAATGTTTGCAGGCTGTAAATGCAGAGCTTCCTGTCTCATGACTGCCTCCATATTTCCGTTTTCCGTATTTCATATGACCATTATCTATTTCATAATATTTGCAGTAGCCTGCCAGATCACTTCAGCAAGGTAGATGGAAAAATGTCACTTTTCCCTACGTGACTCTCAGGCTTTCTGTTGTCTCCCTTTATTTCTCCCAGTTAAAACCAGCAGCAATTAAACATGAATAAGATAACAGATCATCACCATTTTCATTTGCTCATGTATTATCTCTGTAATCTTTTAGATCCTTCTGTTGACTTTTAGGTTGTAAAGCTAAATTATTCCAATTCATCAGCATATAAAAGTTTGAACAGTAATCTATGTGAAGGGAACAGTACTGTCTCCAGGTCTCCACTCAGCTCTGCAGTGCAAGGAACTTTTCACTGTCCCACTTGAATGTATCTTGTGTCTCCCACGTTGACTAGAGAGGTTTTAAGGCACTGCAGTAAGGATGAGGTGACAGTAATCAGTAGGGGTGCTGTGCGTTCTGCTGTGATCACCAAAAGAGTATTATTCACCTACTTTATACTCTGTTTATATCTGTTTTATGCACTGTTTTGATGCTTTTAAATGATAAAGATATCAAGACCTGAGGTCAAAAAAGAATTGAAACATCATTCCACCTCGTGGCTTTCTTGACCCTGCCTAAACCAGTGCTTGTCAAATGACTATTGATTGCACGTTTCAGTAACATTTTATTTTATTTAGATGTAATTTTCTTTAATAGTAAGTGATGTTTTTGAAATACTGTAAGTATTCTACTCTCTCTTCTATGTTATGAAGAGATCAAAAGCAGTATTATGTTGAGAAAAAGATTGAATTGGGTCTCCCAGATATTGTATGAGTCAACTACTTTAAAAAAGATTGGCATAAACATCAAGATTCCAAACAGGTAACATGAAACATGGACAAAACTATCAGCTATTATACTGTTTGGGTCATGCTGCGAGTGTACAAGCAGAACTGCTTTAAAGTCAATATTAATAACCATTATCGGATCGAGTAAAAGGTCAAAGTACATGAAATCTTATTTAAATTCCAAGAGTAAAAAAATGTTGCTAGAAATGTATGCAATAACAGGGTTTTTTAAAATGTTCAAATATGAACGGAAAAGTAACAGTAGATAAAGAGCAACCATAGCTCTAGTATCATAGCATTAATGCCTCCTTTTTCATTGATAGGTTCAAAATAGCATTAAAGTACAATCCCAAGATTATCAGTGTATTTTACTGCGGAGGAAGGAATGCACAGTGGAGGAATCATGCAGTGGTAAAAGCAGAAAAGAATCTATATAGCTCTCTTGCATCCTAGTGTGGTATGTTAATCGCTAGACCTCTTTACCATGAGTGTCCATTTTTGCTAGGGGGCTCAAAAGGACAAATTTTAAACTATTTATGTTTTCATCTTCCTTTTGTATTGGCTTTGGATACTTGGATATTTGTACTGTAGTCCTTTTGTTGAAAGAAAGCAAGCTTAAAATTAGTGTACAGGTTAGAATCTGAGGAGTAGTAAACTGTAATGGTGGGGTAACAGATACTTGATTAAAATTCTAAGTGATACTCTGAGCATATCAGCAATCTGTTAGAGAGGTTTTAAGCAAATGGGTAATAATATGGGTTTCAGTGGATGCTGAAATAAAAGCATGTATTGTCAAACTTGCTATGAATAGACTCCAATCTATTGTCACAAATAGTGCCTTTTTACTGCTCAAATGTACGTCTCAAGCTTTTGTGCAGTGCCTTCTTTTCCCTTCTTGTAGCAACTGTATTTCCTAAGGAGGAATGTTGAACGGGAAAAGCAGAAACTTCTAGTTATGCTGTTAGTTCATTTGATGCAGGCAAAACACATCTCTTCTGCACAAAACCCACTTTGTAAAGGTGCTGAAGAGCATTTTGGATGGATGGATACTAACTGACAAATACATCCCACAACTGTACTCACTTCTAAAAGCTTTTTTAGCTGATGGCCTGGCCCAAGAGCTGCCTCAATCCTGCAAATTGTGTGAAACCCTAGAGCCCGTGGTTTGGAGGCGTGCGTAGGGACCCCTCCAGTTTGGTGCATCTAGAGCTAAATCTGCTCCCACTGGATTCAGAGGTAAAATAGCTGATGACTTTAGCGAAACCAGAATTTACTCCCTCTTCCAGCACATCTGCCAAGGGAGCCTTGCTAGGGTTGAAAAAATGGGCATTTGTGATCTGCATTATGCTGGTGTGCGTGCACACTTATCTGCCTTTCAGACTAAGCATACGCGTATCGAAAATATTTTGGGGAGAGTTTTGACTTCCATCCTATTTAAAGCGCATTATGAACTGGTGAGTTTATATAAATACTGCGTAACAGCGATAGCCTCAAAACTTCAAGGTTGCTTTATGTATTGCGATGCGTCAGTGAGGCTGTTGGCAATAGGGAGAGGCAGCTCTCTGCAGAGCTGGAGGTTGTGGGTGGGTGGTGAAGTGTTCTAAATACGTCATATACAAACTTTCCGAGTAAGTAAAAATGCAATTTCCCTAATTGACTATACTTTTAGTCTTCCTATCACAGGGATTTATGGGCTCCCTCTAGCGGGTCATTTTAGCGTATGAGCTTTTCTTACGGGCTTGTTCTCGCAGCGGTTACAGCCGATAAACAAGATGGCTGACAGGCTGCGAGAGCCTCGAGATGGAAAAACCCTCCCGTGTTTCTGGTCAGCCTGTTGCTGCCGCCGCTCTCAGTGAAGTTAAGGGAAAAGTTACACAGCGCGTACGATGCACCCGTTACCACCCAGTTTGTTTGAGAGCAGAGACCGGCAGGATTCATTCTTAGGAGCCACCGCTGCCTTTTCTTCAGGGAGCGTCTGTAAGGGCAGCCGCTACAGCCCCGCCAGCGCCCGCCTCCGGCCCGGGCTGCGCCCGGCGCAGTAGGACGCTCCGCGCTACAGCGCTGCGGAGAGCTCCCCGCCGCGCCCCGCGGGCGGGCGGAGCGGCCACCCCGCTCCCTCACAGCCGGGGCGCCGGGCAGGGCTGCCCGCCCCCAGCCCCCGCCGCTGCCCCGGCGCCCCGCCCGCCGCGGCACTGCCCGCGCAGCCGCCCCGCGCCGCGGGGGGGTACTTCCACGCCGCGGTGGGCAGCGCAGGCCACGAAGGATAAGCGGTTCGGCGTGGCCCTAACGCGCCCTGGTGTGGGTCGCGGGCCGTGTCCGGGCCCCTCACCCCGCGCTCGCCTGCGCTTCAGCGGGTGGTTTAGGCCGTCTATTAAAACCAGATTTTAAAAGTCTTAAGCCGTATTACGATGAATGCCGTTTAATGTTGAAACTGGGAGCGTTTTAGGGACCTCGCTTACTCTTGATTGCTTTAGAGAAAACATTGTATTGTCGCAAAGAAGGTAACCGGTTTAGCTTTTTCCAGTTCTTTAGGCCTTTTTACTTCCCTGTTCTCGTCTTAACAGAAAGCTGAAGTGCCTGGGGTGCAAACGCAGATGGGGACTTTGATTGTTACTATGTACTTCCACTTGCCTTAAATTGTAGTTTGCTTAGTAGTATTTTTTTAAGGTTCAGAGGTTTTTTTGTTTGGTTGGTTGGTTGGGGTTTTTTTGAGGAGATTTTAATAGGGTTTTTAATTATGCGTTTGGGGCTAATTTGACCAGATAGTGTCCTGCTAAAGCTTGCATTGCATGAAGAATATGTGCTTGTCATTTGAGATGGGCGTAAAACAAACGGTGAATTACTCCAAGGAGAAGAGAACGGCTGGACTCTTGAATGTGGAATCCTGCAGTTATCTTAGCTGCAAAAGTAATTAAATCTGATTATTTTTCTTCTCATTATAGTGGCACAAAATAAGAGTGGGAAAATGTCACTGAAACAATTAAAACTGGCAGTGAAAAATAAGAGGGTTTTTTTTTCCTTTCCCATACCTCCAGCATAGTTATATTTATAACTGAGTATGTGTCTCTTGTGGTCTCGATTACATCCTGTGTTTTTAGCTGGCAGCGTTTCCTCTGCAGAGGCCCTGTTCTGTATGCCAGCATACATTTCTGTGTATATTAAAAGAACAGAACCAAGATGAAATAGTAAATGAAACTCCCCTCCCCCCCCATAAGTGGGTTTTTAATACTAATAATGCTTGGAACAAAACAAGAAGCGATACATCTATCATCGTGTTTCTTTTTGTAAAACCAGCAAGTGTGCTAGCTTTGCGCTGTCAAAGAAGATTGAGCAATTCATTTAAGTCATCAAACGTGTTACACACCTTTCTCCCATTCTTTAATATTTAAATATTTGAAGACTGTATTTCTTCATTAACATTTGTTGGAACTGGAGCTTGGCTTCGCCAAAATATTCTGTGTTTCAGAATCAGGATGCGAATCCTCACCTCCAGGAACGTCTCTTTTTTCAGTTTGCGTAGAAACATTTTTGGAACAGTGAACTCCACTAACAGCTGTATTCAATCTTGAGTAAAATCACTTCCTGAAAAAAGTGAAATTAAACTTAATATACAAGCTTGCTTGGAATATAATACCATGGAGTTAGGGAACTTTGTGATTATGAAACTGAATCCATTCACCCTGCTGAGGTAATTTCTTGTAAATTGTACACTATGGAAATCTTTAATCAATGTCAATGTTTTTAAAGCTAAAATTCATACGTTTCAAATGTGCTTTTTATTTCCCCTCACCCAGAGAGTGCATTAGTTTGCTGGGTTTGTTGTTTTTTTTTTTAAGAAGAAGAATTTTCTGCTGTGGTTGTGCAAGGTGGGAGAGGAGTTAGGGCATGAAAAATTGCACTCTTACCTGCCCTAAGTGTTTGGCATCGTAAGTTCAGTCATGAAAATCATGAGACTGATTAAAAAAAGACAGGTATTTAAAAGCTACACCTGATTTTGTAAAAAAAATAATAATTTAAAAATCAGGCTATTCTTCAGTTTAACACTGCAGTGTTACATGGAACGGGTGGGAGGTATTCTGTATTTTTTTAATATATTTAGGATGAAATGTGAGACTCTGGATGTATTTATACTGCAATCCAAAGGTAGAAACTGAGCTAGGCTGCATACTGGTAAGCGTCACTCTTGCGGTGTAGGCTAAAACCATGGAATAATGCTCAGCTTGCAGCCAGACATGCCACTGAAGCTGAAACCTACCTTGCGGTGACTACACTGCTTGGGGTACATGAGCTTCAAAATGCAAAACAAAACCAAAAGCATCCACGTACTGAAGCTGCACGTTAGAACAGTTGACATAAATCTATCGTTCCTCTGACTTCATGATCCAGGACTTCAAAACAAGACCAAAAGAACAACACACCAAACCCAAATTGCTCAGTTGTATTTGAATTTTAAATAGAGGAACAGAATGTTTAAATCCTTATAGGGGCTGAGCAGCTGAGTCAGACATTGAGGCACTCCAGTAAAGTCCTGCCTTAGCTGGTACCTAATTCTATATGTACCTAGGGATCTCAATATATTTTGCATGTATTTCTGCATTCAGTACCTTGGAAGCAGAATAGAAGGGCAAAGATTCGAATGTGGTTTTCTTATATTTGGGATGAGTGCCATAGCCACAGGTTAGAGTCTAATCCCCTTCTTCCTTATTGGCATTTCATTATTTTACATAAAACTGTGACCACGTTGACAGCAGAAATCGAGAGAGATCCACTCCTGAATGCTCAAGGCAGCAGGCGCTAGGACGGGGTGTGAGTGCCGACTCCAGGTTGAATTTTGGGCTCTCGTTTCCATTGGGATGTTCCAAACGTGTGTTTCTTCTGCAACTCCTCGCATGTATGGTTCTCTTCTGAAGCATGTGTGGTTTCTCTTCCCTTTTCCTTTACTCATGGCATGAGTAACCTAAGGGCCTACCTTGGAGCAGGAAATTCCAGGAGGGGGGAGGCCACCTACTATGTTCTACAATAGCTAGCCAAGTGACTGACAAACTGCCATTTAACTTCGCATGCCGACAGCTTTAAAGAGAAACCCTCCTTTCAGCAGGAGTTTTGCTTTCAAATCAAGTTTCACTTCCTGATTTACCAGGAGAGACCAGAGAAAGAGTTATCTGAAATACTGTAAAATACTCTTAAGTTGTAAGAAAGGTTAAATTTTGTGTAAGCACTGACCTTTTGGCTCTATTTAGCTAACAAAACATATGCAGAATTTCTCCTGTGTGTCACGTTGTGGATTCTGGAAAGTGAAAAAGGTAAATGTTTTAACTCTTAATGCGTATGTGCATGTGCACAACATTTCCCATTTGATAAGGGACAGTCTTTAGTAATACTTGCTATTTTTATGATTCATCAGTCTAGAGAACTTTCATGGCAAGTTAATGATCTCGTGTGAAGTGATGGGGTTCTTTTATTGCTTTATATGCTATTTTATTTTTGGATTATCTATATTTTTCTGTGGAAAATATAGGTGTAAATTGCACTAATGCAACAGACTACTCATTGCGGTACAAATACTTTTGTACAAAAATATACATTGAAAGTTTTCTTTTAATGCAAATAAAAATAATTGCTTTCACCCCACTTGAGCTCGATTATGGCTCTTAGGGAAGCAAAGTATACCTGAGGGCTTTGGCTGCTTTATGGTTGGAACAATGTATTTTAGTTGGCCTTCTTGTAAAATGTAGATTATATACTCATCTGTCGGATGATAAAGGCCTCTTGGGAACAAAATTAGTTTCTTTCTTAGCATGATTTCTCTTTATTTTATCCAAATTCATATAACTAAAATTAAAATTCTGCCCACCCCAACCAGTTTTTTCCTTTTTACCGCTGACAAAAGAACTGAGGATTTTTTCCATTCCTTGTCCAAATTGTTAAGATGCCCCCGAGGACCTTTGTTTACAGTGTCTTCTCATTCTTTTTTTCTGTGACATTCTCCCCTCCCTCCAGCAGTGAGATACTAATTAAAGAGAGGACACAGTGACCCTGGGTTGTTTAGAAGTCACAGGGGAGGGGTGGTGGCACAATGACAAAACCATCCCTGCAGGAAGTAATCAGGCCGGAGACCTAGCACAATACTCGCTTCCATCACCTGAAAAACCCTTTCAATTTGGAGATCCAGCCCAGAAGCAGTTTTATTTTCCCTTTAATAAAGTATCTTCATTGCAAACAAAGCCTCGGTATCTCAGTGTGCCAGTCTGTTTGTTTAACAGGCTTATTATACAGGTATTGTTTTTTCTTGAACAATTACTGAAAAGTATTTCTCTTAATAGAGTTTGTAAAGTAGAAGCAGTATTAATAATAGCATGTTACCTAATATCATCTACATTTGTCTTTAATTTCCAGTGAAAAGTAGTTGGTTAGCATGATATCATCCAGCAGGATTACGGTCTCATCCAGTACATATGAATTTTGCAGTATTATTATGGCTATTATTACTTAATTACTAGCTCATCGATACTTGTGGTGCTTTACAAGCACCTAGCGACAGAGAAATCCAGGATTTGTTCCAAATTAGATTTTGTAAACTGGACCAAAAAGTCATCGCTGTGGATTTACACCTGTGAAAATAAGATTTCCTTTTATCCAGATATTTTCCGCTGCAGGGCATTTCCAGCGTAAGGTAAAGGCAGGGTCCTGCAGCGTGGGCTGGGGCACCGCCCGCTCCCGTGCAGCGTTCTGCTGGCAAAGCCAGCGAGGCTCTGTTGATATATTAGTGCAGCCAATTAGATAAATCAGCAGGCTCTAGCCCTAGCACTCAATCTTCAGTGTTATCTGTACAGTTTTATCTTGTACCCATAAAAGAACCCAGCTGATTTCAGTAGCTATCCGCTTGGGCTGGCCTGCGTAAATCAGATTGCAGTGTTGAAGTTAGCAACATGATACCTACCATTCCTGTTGAATACATGGAAAAAAAAATCCCACTGTCTGGGAGCTGGATCAAACTGCAGACAACATGCGCTTTAGAATGCATAATTAAGGGATTTTTTGATTTTTATCTTTATGGATTTTTGTTAGCAATTAAGAATAAAGTCAGCTAGGAGAAACATTTAGAAGAGCCCTGTTTGAGGCAGAGGAGAGAACACCATTGTGCCTTACTCCACAGCCTGAACGAATCGTTGTCTTCTTAAAAATAATCTCTTAACTCTGAGGTTTTTTCTGGGTTGTTTTTTGATTTTTTTTTCTTTTTTTTTTTTAATTCTTGGAAGCATGGCGATACCTGGAAAAAATAGAAGTTTTAGTATGACTGTTTCACTGAGTATCAATCTCTGCAACAACGTTTACACTTAACAATTAAACATTGTCTCTTCAGCGCAATTTAAAGTCTAAGTGTAACCCAAGTATGGTAGACATGGATCCATTGGATCAGACAGTTCCACGTATCTAACATGCCTTTCACTTTCAGTGGTAAGGGGTGTAAAATATATAAGACAAAAAAAAAAAGTCAGTGTATATGTATTTCCAAATATTTTGCAAAATCTTTGATTATACCGATCAAAAATATCCTGATCAAATGTGAGGATTTATGTAAGAGTATCTATATTCAAGATAGCAGGCACCACAATTTTGATAGCATTTGTTCTGTAAACTCTTTTTTTACTCTTATTTTTTAATGACCTACCGATCCCTCAAAAACGAAGGTGCTGTCAGTTTTGATCGTCTAGTGGCCATGTGTCTTCAGGAAGACACTATGCCCCAGCACCCTAAACCAGCCTGAAAAACAGATCATGTCCTTCCCTGCAGTGACTCTGTGACCCTTCGCACCTACCCAGAGTGTGACCTGGCTGTGTAACTAGAGATCCGCAAAGTTATTACTCTCTGGGCAACAGAAAAGAGCTAATAGTATCAAAACCTAATACTGTGGTCCCATGATCATTAATTGCAGATCTGTGCCCTGTGGGAGTGCTTGGCTGTTCAAACGTGATCCAGATCAGGGACGAGCACACGTGAGCTGCATTGCTGCTGCAGAGGCAGAGCGCACAGTGCAGGGCTTATGACTGTAGAGGTGGAGCAGTACCTGCAGCCTGCCTGGAACTCCTAGCAGCCTTCCAGCACTGGTGCCCTCTTTCTCTGCTAAACGCAGGCAGTGTATCACCAGCTCCTGAGCCAGGCCGGGTTTCTGGCACCGCTAAGAAAACAAACTTGCTGTCTCTGATGCAGCAGACACTGCCTGGGTTGAGCAGTGGTGACCAGCGTCCTCCAACGTGCTGGCTTTTTGGGTGTTTGGATCATTTGTGGGAGGCGCAGACAGGCGTGAATGCAGTGCCTGTCCAAAGGAAAGAGCCTGCTTAAAATGAGAACACCGACATTTCGGGCACCACCGGGGACTGTGATGTTGGAGTAGAAAGGAGACAAAAAGGGACTAAAAAATGCCTCTGTCTGGGTAACCTTCAATTACAGAGCAGTACAGATGTTTAAGACTACGATGAGGCATATGGATCACTGGACTAAAACTGTCACCTTTCAAAAATTTGGAAAAAAAATGACACACAGTTTGGTTTTTAAGTAACTTTTACCAAGGAGAGCCCATTTGTGCTGAGTATTCACTGCATTGCATCATGTGACTAGTGCAGCTTTGATCCAGTACAGTTTCCTAAAACTTGATTTCCTATTTCAGGGAATCACAGCATAATTGATTCAGACTAAAAAGTATCAGCCAGTATTCTTGACATCACTGTTGGTTATTGCGCTGCCCATTTGACTGGGTTGTTATTGTTCAGATTCCTTTCTGGTTTTGTAATGGCTGTATTTCACATTAAAGTTCAATGGTTTAATTAAGGAAATGACTGAATAGGAAGTTACTGTAACCATGATTTCAGCTTTTAAAGAAAGATTTGCTGTACACGTGAGGAAATTTGTGAACTTAAGCTTTTTGTTAAATGTGCGACATCTCCACTTTGTTTTTTAAACCACTCATATTCAGATGGATAAATCACACATTTTTCCTTCTCTTTGCGGAGCTTTATTAATTTGTTTCCAAGCATATAGTATATTGCAGTGTCTTTCCCTAAAGTATGGTTTGAAACAAAGATGATTTCATTTGCAGGTTTAATTGAGATCTGAAGACAAAACTAAGGACATTCTGTGTTTGCAAATGTCTCTTGAAATGAAAAGATTTTATGTGCTGCTACGTAAAACCCTGAGTAGCTGCTTGCTTTCAGTTTTGAGTCTGGTCAGGGCTCTGCAGTCAAACTGCTTCTCCACGTTGCTGTTCCCTCAGCAGTTGGGTGGGATTTAGAAGTACCTGCCTCTGTGCCCAGGTCTAGCCAAGCCTGTTATGTGTTACAGCTGCTCTCTGCATCAGAACTGGGAAATCAACCCATTAGGAAAAATATATATGTGTATCTGTAGAGTTAAACTGTATCAGTTTACTTTTCCACTTCATAGCACACCCTCATGAACAGTTGATTCAATCCAGCTAAGGAGTGTGGTAATGTCTGTTCCGAAGAGTGGAGTAAGTGGCTGGCATGGCTGTGGAAAGGGAATGCTGTGGCGGGGAGAGACATCTCTTAAATCAGATCTGATATGAAAGGAGTAGCAAAGTCTTGGTGAAAAAAAAAAGGAGCTCATATCTACTCACTACAACAAGTACCCACTCTGCCAAATGGTATGTTTATTAGTTTGATCAGCTACCAAATAATTACAGTGGTACAGTAAATAGCATTAAGTACTATGCGTCATCTGAAGCCTGGAGTTTCTCAGCATGAAAAGGCATGATTTTTTTTTTTTTTTTTTTTTGCCTTTTCAGTGTGTTTACTTTATAGTTGACAGTTCTTGAAAGGAGCAAGGAGGAGTTTAGTAGTCCAACACAAACTAAGATCTGTAGGTAGGTATCATAAAATAATTTCTATTGTAGGATGAGCTGCCTAGTAGGCAACCGACACTGACAATCAAAAAGTAGCTGGTAGTTAATGAGAACACATTGCCTGGCTGTTTTAACATTTTAACAAAGGAGTTCTAGCACAGATTTGATTCAATTCTTGAATTTTATCAGCCAAACATAATACAAAATCAGTAATTAGACAATTTTAAGCATGTAAACCAACTGTAGTGGAGGAATCTAAAATATAGATTATAAGAGGATGCATTATCTTAAATGGAAATGTTACAGTATTTGTTATTGTGTTAATGTTATTTGTGGTCAGATTTTATGTGTTTTGGTACAAAATATGTAATTTACTGTTTAATTTTTTTTAATGCAGATTCAGATTGGACTTTATTTTGCAGTTTAAGTCATTTATTTCTCAAAGTTTTAGCTTCTCCTATTTTTCTTTCCCATTCTGTGAGTAAGAGCAGTTTGGTCAAATCTGCTGGTGTAGCCAACACATAGCCCACTGAATATAGTCACCAAGGGATTAATACAGCTCTCTGGCTTTTTTTCACTCTGGCCTAGTTCCTGCAAAATCATGTGCCTACATGATTTACTCACATGAACCGTCATATTGTATGTCGTCGCTAGGAAAAAGGGTTTATTCTTTCTCGAGTTACCGAATACTGAAGTAGAAAAAAAAAAAGCTAGAGACCTAGTAATGTCAAAAAAAGTTAGTAGTTTTCACAGATTTTAGTGACTGGTGTCAGGAGCCTGCAGTTGAAATTAGTATTACAACATAAGGATTTTTCTTTACTCATACCTCTTGTCAGTATGTTTGTAGTTGATTTAAGAACGCTCCTTTTTCTCCAGGTAATGTCACTAGATTGCATACATGCAAGCACAGAAGTTAATGCGTATTGCTTAAATGGTCTGAGGCAGTACTGGGAACAACCCTTCTGTGGAATGAAGTAGCAACTTCAGTTGAAATAGAATGAACAAAGCGATTAAAATGGAAGCATTTAGGCATATTTTGATTTTCAACTTTCTTTTCATGTCTTTTAAATGGTGTCTGTAATTCTGATAAAAATTCTTCTGGAGTTGTGAAACAGCGGGCTTTACTCAGAAAACAATCTGAAATTTCTTGGATGCAAAATGTATTTTTTCACTTTGTGCAGAATGTGATTTATATAACATCTCAGCTGACATGATCTGACATGTTTTTATGAATTCCTTTGCAAGGCAAAAATGCCTCTAGTTGCAATTTATAGTAATGAGACTGTCTGCTGTAAAGTAGCTGATTACAATGAAGGTATAAGAAGCAAGCATGTTTGCCTTTCCAAGCCATTAACCTTGCCTTGCTTCTCGAGTACCTAAGCCTGTGTTCTGCAGCAATGTTATCTGCGGGTCTCCAAAATCCATCTGTTTGTCCAAACATAATTTTGTGTGTGCTTCACCAAATACAGTTGGATGGTATTTTGGACTGGAGTTCAGCCAGTCAGGTTAAGTAATATATCCAACAGATATCTGTGAAAAATACAACAAAGCTCCGTCTATAATTATGTAAACAAATATTCAAGTGAAAACTTTTCAATGATCTTTAGAATTGTGAAGGTTAAATTGTGTTGTAGGGTCAAAAGCAATATTACGATAGTACCCAGTTGTCTTTATTATGTACTTCCGGATTACATTAGGGGACAACTGGATCAGGTCCTGAAGTGGACCATTGTTTGGTAGTTTTGATGGATGGGTAACAAAAACCTGATGTGCATACAAGGGTACATGTTCACATAGATTCATGTTAAAATACTATAAAGTTATCCAAAATTGCTTCCCGCTAGAAGAAGATAATCTGTTTCTTCCTAGTAAGTAGTCCTAGAAGGTTCCCGTGGCCGTTTGCTGAAATCCTTTTTGTCTTAGAGCCCCATTCAGCAAACACTGTGGGGAGTTTTGCTCTGCTCAGAAATAAGTGCAGCAAGTTGTACTGCAAGCACTGGAACATTGTGAAGACCTGGTCCCTGGGGAGCCTAGTGCAAAATTCCTTTTGAAGATCCCAGAACAGAGAAAATCCTGGCTATGCAGAGCCTCTGACAGAAGCTGCAATAGTGGAAGATAGGGGAAGGAGTTGCTAAGGCAGTGAAGAACTTCAAAGAATGCTGGAACTAGGGGCGAAAGTTCAGCCTAATTCTTGTGTTATCCGAACTCGCTCACCCAACTCTGTTGCAGCGCATCTGCACAAAATGGCTGGGGTCTGGTTGTTGCAATAATGTCACTTTTCTGGAATCTGACTGGAAATGTATGGTTAAAAACATGGTTGCCATGTTCTGAGTAAAATTCCATGTGGGAGCCCTAGACCAAGAGAAGCCACCCAGCCAGCAGCACCTCCTCCCGTGGCGGGGGACACACCTTCCCCACCGTGCCTTCTCCCAGCTGCGTGCTCTTGCCACTTAACTTGTGATGGTCTTGTTAGACACCTCGGTCACCCAACTCAACTCCCTATCATGGCAGAAAGAAAAGCAGAAAGATTCCTGCTGGGTTAGTGAGTTGAATCAGCAAGGAAAAGAAACAGAGGATCAAGCAAAGGGCTCAAAAATATGAAGCTCAGACAGGAAGGGGGAAAGGAGCAGAAGATTTCCTCCTTTTCAGCATCCCTGAGCGGTTAAATGCACTCAGTAGATCACAAAAGCACAGTGTACGTGCTTTTTCATTTTGGGTGAAATCTGGGACCCGCTGATAAAGCTCCTATTGACTAGGCCAGGATTTCATTCCAGGTTTTATCTTTGATTTATGTGCATTGATATTGGTGAACAGACCTGTGAAATATGGTTGTGCAATATCGGATAGATACTCTGAATCAAACTCGAGAGAATGTGTTGAAAGCAACTTTAACAATCTATTTACCTAAATAAATATAAAACTTAATTATGATGCAATGAAGTATTTTCCCACCATGATTTGTGCTGCTGCCAGCCCATAACACCTAGTATAGAACAATTAGTAAATAACTCTATGAATTACTCCCTGAAATAAATTGTCCTAGCCATCTTGATTAATTTACTGATTACTGAACCTAAATATTCAGATCATCTCTGAATTTCAGATTACAGGAACTGAAATGATGAAGGTGAAGACGCAGACTTGGGACAGCAATGAAGTTTGTTGCTAGTTTAGCTCAGAGTGGAAGTGGCAAAAAAACCCTGTTTGCAGCCAACGGCTGTACAGCGTGTCAGAAAATGGTTTTGGTGTTCCGCTCCTGCTTTTCACCTGTCCGTGGTGCATCAGCCACATCCTATACCTTCAGGTATAGGATCCTATAGCCCTTCAGGGAAGGGCTGTATCAGCAGGAGCTATATCCTTCGTTCACCCCCGAGAGTGGGCTCTGCAAGTTACAGACACAAGGCGCGGGGAACCTTCCGCTGCAGATGCCGAGTGCCTTGCTGGTGCAGGTCTGTCATTGCCATGACCACTGGGCAAGTGACATTTGTGAGCCCTGGATTTACACAGGAGGAAGAATTTTCTTATTCTGAGGGTTTATCTGTTGATAATTTTGTTCTATGTTATATTGGTGTTGTGTAGGTGCTAACAAATGTAACAAGTATGCAATTTCAAAACTCAGAGGGGTAGAGCATGCATTTTTAGGGGAAAAAGCCAGTTTATAGCTTCTTTGGCAGGCTGAAACCCATAACGTCTGTCAGAGATGTAAGCTACACCAGGTACTTCAGGAACAATTCTATCAAGGTTTATGTGGATACTTTTATTTTAAAGATATTGAAAATGAGATAAGATTCAGCCTTATTGGATATTTGCTTAACTTCTGCCACATGATCTTGTTTCTTCCCTTTGTACTCTAAATTAGGTCATTATAATCAGATTGTGTATTATAAACAAATGTCTTTCTGCTTATACGTGATTATAAAACAAACAGGGAGGGTAAAGGCTATAGTTTTGAAACAGATAAAATTTATATGCCCCTTTGAAATCCATATGGAAATTAGTTTCTCACACTCCGACTGAGATGATGTAAATGGACACCAGAGAGCCAGTACAGTGTTGTCAGTGTACTCAGGGGAGTTCGAGCACTGTAAAGACATTTGCAGGTCAGAAATGAGGTTAATTGACAGGGATGTGTGTGAGGACAGGAAAAATTTGCACAGTGCTTGTTCAGCAGGTAGAGCTGTCAGTTCTTCACTTGATGACTAGTATTTGTCGAACAAACACAACAGGACTTTGTTCCAGGGAAAGAAAAAAAAAAGCAAGAAGAGTCATTTTAGGACAACACCATTGTTTGGAAAGAGCCGAGTTTTGTGGTTTAGTTCTATCCATACGTATACACCTACTGTACGCAGTCTCCAGTCTGGCTTGTCACCCCTGCCAGCGTGGCTGCTGTCTGCAGCAGAGGTGTGCAGAGCAGTATCTGGTCTGTTTTTTCCTCAGGTATTCTTCAAGCCCATAGCTTGAGTGTGCAAGCCTGGTTTTGCACAAGTAATAATGACTCCCATCTTTTTTGGCATATCATATTTTAAGTGACTTTTTCTGCCTTTTTCCTCTTTTTCTGTAATGAGCCATTTTCGATATAGTGTGTGCTGCGATTCCAGCCTACTCCTCGTTGCTCTAGTACAAAATTTGCTTATAATGCAAATAGTGCATGTTTCATTCAAGGCTTCAAAGTATACGTCCCGTTTTATAGATGTGGAAAGACCAGGTGAAGGTCTGAATTTTTTTTTTCCATAACCGCAGAGCACTGACAAATCTGAAGCTATTTCACAGACTTAGATACCAAGGAAACAACACACAAAGGAATAAAATTTATGTCTGGCTGATTTTCGGCCAGACCTTTCACTCTAACCACTGTGCAATGATTTATCTCTTCAGTGTCATTAACTGCTCTCAATCTTAAACTGTATTTTAATTGTAGGAGTCTTTTCATTTATTTTCTTTCTTATTTCTAAGATTCTAGTAAAATAGTAACCACTCAAGCCTGGCCCACACGATGAAACAATTCATCCAAGAAAATCCAGCACACCAGAATTGAACAAACTATGGCTAGAAAGAGGCTCTTTTCTGTTGGAAAACCAGCAGATTTAACTCTACTTTAGAGCCATACTAATTCTGAAGTTGTAGAAAAAATATTTGTGTATTTCCAGATTTTAATTCATTTTTTATTAATATTTGTATTAAAATGTAAATATGTAAAATATATAAAAAATCAAGTAGCTGCATAGAATCATTGTTTCCTAGAAAATACTTAGCAAATATTTTCTCTTTCTTCTTCTACTGTTCCATAAATTTATTCTGCACAAAATGTAAAAAGTACACAGTCAAGAAAGCGTGTTGAAACAGTGAGCTCTTCTTAGTAGTCTCACTTAAAACATAAATATGTTTCAATATCATGATGAACAACTTCCTACGTAGTTAGTAACAAAGCAGAAAAAAAAATATACTTTATCATTTCAGACAGACTTTATTATTTTGTTCTACAATAAATCTGGCAACTGTTTACAGACTTTGACTGCTTTATTGTTTCAAACAAGTGTCTGGCAACATTATCAAGCTAATGGCAGAATTCAGATCTTTTAGAGTCATTTTAGTTAATTCCACAAATCAAGATTGGATTTTGTCCTGTGTTTTAATTACCGATTATGAGCAGCCTCCTTAAATTCCTGTTACATAGTAATCCTTTACAGTAATTCTGTTTCATACTTGTGCTTCCCAGAATATACAGGGTATATTTAGGAAGGGTGTGTTTGTTTGACAGTGGAAATACTTCTATAAGGAAGTATCTTGTCGTGGCTTTCAAAGAATAAATAACGCATTCCATAGTATAAAATGCTGGCATGGCATTAACAAGAGATTGTGTTGCTCTCTGTGTTCATATTCCTAACACCAGTCATCAGTGAAGGAATGGCAACAATTACTTCTAATTGTGCAATTTATAAAGTGTCCTTCCAAGAACATTTAAGGAAGCATGGAAGGAATGAACTGCAAGCTAAAATGAATAGGAGGAGTCAAAACATGTCATGGGAGGCACAGACCCAGTGGCCACAGCAGAGGCATTCTGTGTGCACTGAAGGGAGCAGAGGACTGCTCTTTTTTTCACAAAGAGCGGTTGGATTTAAGGGAAGAGAACTCCACAGTAGAGGTGATGGGAAAATCAGAGGCAGGTTGGTGGATTCCCAGAGAGAATGAGCTGTTGGGTTTGAATCAAAAGAAATCTGTTACAGTGACTGTGCACAGGTGTTTTATAATGAGTGATAAAACGGCATTTATTTTTTATATTCTAATCTAGAATGTAAGTAATTTGGTGTCTTGGTACCAATATTTGAAACGGTACAGCTGGAAAAGATTGTTTGTCTTCCCCTTTTGGTTGTGATCGTCATGGAGATTCTTTTCTTATTGTTGAATATATTCCTGTGATTATTTTGAAGCCTGCATTCTTAACGGCTTCTCATTGTGTGTGCAATACCTCACTCTTAGTAGATCATACACTTCTGCAGAAGTCATTGTTTCTTAATAATTTTCTTTTTCTAAAAAAAAAAAAGAAAATTTACAGAAGTTTTTATACAGAAGGTGTTTTGCATGTTCATGGCATTACTATGTCCCATTTCTACTGACCTTTCCTTCTCATCATCACTTGGCAAGATACAGGTTTTTTTCATTACCTGCATACTGGGGATACTTAAATAATAATAAAAATTATTAATTATGAGATTATTTACCTTTAAAGGAGCTTCCCATGTAATGAAGTTTACTTTATTCCTTTGGCTGTTATAAGTGGTTTTCGTGCTTTCAGTTCTGAATAGATGAATTTAAGCCTAAAATTAAAAATCTACTTCGGAATGATTCTTAGCTTCCCATAACCCATTATTAACACTTTTCAGGAAATGCTTAATATCTCTCAAAGTTCAGCCCTCCGTACTGTTTCCTGGGCTTGCATAGGGTATTTCAAAGTATTTTTGCATTGTTGTGGCTCAGCCTCCTGCCTATTCTGGTTTCTATCTTTTTATATATGACTGGGTGTGATGAGAGGATGGATCCTCAAGCAAGTGAGCATTGTGGTGGAAAGCCCATAGGTCTTCTAGATCCCATCAAGGTGGGAAAGTGAGATGCCCACAACCACTTCTCCACTAGTGGGTCTTCAGGAGGGCCTTAAGTGGCCAGGAGAGCAGGGTTGCGAGGAAATTCAGGAGGTCCAATCTGGACTCACAGGGTTTTGCAAGAGACTGAAAGTTTCCCTTTTAAAGCAGATCCAGGGCTGAGGGACCATCTGTCCTACAGAGGCACTGAATGCCCCGAGGGGAAATAGCTACTTGGGTTGAATTTTGAGATAAATGAGGGAAGCCATGGATTCGATTTAGAACAGAAATTGTAAAGTAGCAGCTTAAACGTGTAGAATAATGGCTTCGTTTTGCCAGTCTACTATTTGTTAAGATTGATAAACATTACTGGAAAAATTCTTGAGGACTTCCAGTTGTCTCCAGGTTTTCAGAGAAATCGTTCTTTCTGTATTTACCCAGTCTCTCTGCAAACCTAAATTTCTGAACTGCACATAAAAAAACCCCAGACAGAACAGAACATGTAATTGCAACATTGTAGCTCCAAAATGCACCAGATCTGCTCAGCAAGTTTTCCTTATTTCTGAATAAGCAACTCCGGGTAATTTAAAGAAGCTCTGAACATCATTTCTACAGGCACGTAGATTTTCTTAGGCTCTATGGTCACCTTTTTCCCTCAGGATCAAAATAAATTGCTCATTTATAACTGTAAGCAGCAAGATGCCTGGCTACCTGCAAGTCTGTTCACACCTGTTGTAACACAGTTAATAATAAAGTCCTTGAAAATATGATTTAAATTATCACTTCTGCATACATTTTGTAGATTAGGTGTCTCAGTTTTGGGATTGCTAAATGAGTAAGACTGAGACTGTTCTTTGCAAAGAAGGCATGCTTCTTGCATCCCAGAAAATGTGTAGGGGAAGTGTTGTCAGTGTCTTGAACTGATACATCACTGTACATGTACTGAAAAGTCCAGGGAATTATCTTGAGCCTTATCAACTTAATCTCAAATACAGGGTTTTACACAGAAATCATTTTGCCTATGTTCTGGAGTAAGAACAAAGCAGCTTTTTCATATGAGCATAGGTTCAAAGCAGCATCAGTGAAGAGGTCAGGTCAGGTTGCTTAGGGCTGTACGCACGCAATCTGGTCTCCAAAACGTTCAAGGATGGAGACTGTGTAGCCTCTCTGGGCAATGCCTGGCTGTCCTTATGTCCAGTCAGAAACTCTCTCATTTCAGTTTAGGTCTACTGTCCCCTTCCCTCCAGCCACACTGCTGTAAGGAGTCTGGCTCTGTATTCTTGATAACCTCGTCATAGCTATTAGAAGGCAGCTATTTCCCCATTAGAGGCAAAAATGGAGACAGATTACTCAAGCCTTTTAAAAAGGACAGAAAATGTTGATAGGTAGATTAGCATTTAGGGTAGGACATCAAGGTTTTCTGCCCAGAAAATTCTGTAATGTGTGTTTCTTTAACAACAGTAAATATGCAGATACCATCTGATTGTGATCTAATAGATGTTTACAGGATTATATTTGTTGATGTGTGTTTTCCTAATATGTTAGGAAAGAGAGTAAATGGTAACTGAGGGAAATGTGTCACATACTGAATCCAAGGGAGGGCAATCCATGTCTGAATCACGGGAAGCTATGGGACATGTGGCGGCAGAGAGGGCAAGATAGCAGCATTTCAGATACTGCTTTGCAATATTCTTGAGTGCCTTCCCTGGTATGACAGTGACTGAGAATAGGCCCAATCGAGCGTACAGTGTTTACATCCCTCCAGCCTCTTCCCTGGGGGAAGAGGAGAGGGAAGGAAGCAAGGGATGATTGATGGGTTTGGAAAAGCTTTTCCCCGCGAGGGGAAGGTGTGGTCACTCTACGCATCTCCAGCTAACAAAGCCCTCCTGTAGGTGTAGCAGATGTAAGCTTTGTCACCCCTTTGGTGACCAGAACACTGTGCAGGAAAATATTGTTCCTGTTTTTTGTTTGGGAATACAGATTTGAGCAGGAGAAGTAGCGTGTCACTGTTACAGTTTATACTGCTTTAAGACACTGTTTCAGCACTGAATCCGATTGTGTCATCTGTGACCATGAGGCTATAATAAGTAAGACCGGAGCACAGATCGCCCACTGTATGTAGTACATCTCAGAAAGGCATGAGCACACAGCTACATTTCTATCAAATTAAGCCACAGGTCCATGAACATATTAAGCCAATATAATCTGATACTGCTGCCAAAACAAGCAGTCATATCCACCCTCTCGCCCCTGCCTATTTTTGCTCCCATGCTACCTCCTCCATTACACTGTAGCACAGCCACATGCTGAACCAGACAAAGGAAATGATCTGGAAGAAAACTAACCTGATCAGGGAGGGGAAAAAAAAAAAGGTTTCACCCAGAATCAGTTGCTGAACCATTGCTTTTTTCAGCAGTGATGCCAACGGTTGTTGTAAAGCGGGCATGAGCCTACAGCCTTAACCAGACCAGGGAATATGAATTTGTCCTAGCTTTAAGCCTCTGTGCTAACTTTATGCCAGCAGTGGGAATACAAATGATCCACAGTGCGGCATGAAGTTAGGGTAGTACAGACAGACGGTACCTGATCTGGCATAAAGGCTGCCGCTACAAACTTACTCCATCAAACATTTTTCAATGGCAGTGATCACCATGGGGCTGCAGTGCTTTTCATCCAGGACTAGCAGCCCTTAAACTTGGGTTGTCAAATCAAGGCCAAACTGAATGAGGTCCATTTTAGGACTTGAAAGAGGAAAAAAAAGGAAAGTTACGCAGAATGTAGTTCTGCCAAGTGACGGTGCTTTCTTACCATCGGCTGTACTCAGATGGGCCAGAGCCTGTGGTGGCAATATATTAGGATACCAGAATACTCGGTGATTATTTCTAGGGAACTGAGTAACTGAAGATGATGGCTTTTGTAGATACTAGCGTTGTCAGACGGCACTATGTTACTCAGCCTTTCAGTAATGAACTACCTGGCAATTTTTTGTTTCTTCCCAGCTGTTTCCCAGTGTCATGTTTGTGTGTGTGAGATTAGGGCCACGGTATTATCAGAAAGAGGAAGAGAAACCAAAAGGTGCCTGATGATGCATGTCCATACCAGAAGGTCTTTTGCAGTGTTGCCAGTCAGAAACTCAGTGGCTTGACAGAACTGTAACCCTGGACTTCTCAAAAACTAGATTACCAGCATCACTGAGTAATGTAAACAATGCAGAGTAATAGTGAGTGAAGTTGGAAACCCCTTTTCTCCATGTCTCCCAGTCTTGTTGCCTAAGAACTGTAACATTTCCTAGGCCCAAATTTTGTGAAGAAAATCAGAATTTCCCCCTGCTTCCCAAATTCTGCCTTGCGGCATTATGAGGGCTTTGATCGGGTGTTCCTCCCCCTCTCCCCATCTCTAATAAAAAAAAAAAGGGGGGGGACTTAAAACCTACAGTATTTATTGCACCCAGAGCAGTCAGCCCTGCAGTTTGGGGGGGCCGGGGGGTGAAAATCAGCTCTCCCTGCATGAGCTGGGGAATTGCGGGGTGTCCCGAGCCACCTCGGGGGTCGCGACCGAGCCGGGCGCACCCCGCGGCGGGCCCGCGGCGGAATGCGCGGCACGCGGGGCCAGGCGCAACTTGCGCCTGGCCCCGCGTGCCGCGCATTCCGCCGCGGGCGCGCCGCCCCCCCCCCCCCGGCGCAACCATTGCGCGCCGCGGGGGAGCCCGCCGCCCCGCTCCGCGCCTCTCTTGGCGCCGCGCCCCGCTCCGCGCAGCACGGGGGCGGGGCGCGGGCGCAGTGCCTGCTCCGCGCTTCCCCGCTTCGGCCGGCGCTCGCTCGCTCCCTCCCTCTTTCTGGGCGGTGGTTGAGGCCGGCGGGAGGTGGGGTCGGCGGGGCTGGGCTGGGCAAGCCGGCGGCGGTCAATGAGAGCCCGTTGATGGCAGGCTGGGCGCCCGCGGCGGGGTAGGGTCGGCGCGGCGCGGCGCGGAGCGGAGCGGGGGGCCGGGGGGGGGGGGGAACGAAGAGCCGTTAGCCGGCGGGGAAAGCACGGAGGCGGGGAGCGCCCTGCAGCCCCGCCGCGCCGCAGCCCGGCGGCCGCCAAAGTTGGTCCCCATCCCGAGGGGGAGCCGCGGATCAGGCGGGGCCATGATCTTCCCCAGCAGCAACAGCAGCGCGGCGGGCAGCAGCCGGACCCCGTATCGGAAGCAGGTAAGAGGAGGGGGAGGGGGGTGTTTGTGGCTCCCCCACCCCCGCTTTCCCCCCGCACCCCTCCGAGGTGCTGGGGGAGGAGTGGGGAGAGGGGTGGCGACTTGCGTGCGTTGCAACTCGCAGCCTGTTAGCTTCTCGAGAGCTGCGATTTACAAAAAGAAACTTTTCTATTTTTCTTTTTTTTCTTCTTCTTCTTTTTTTTTTCCCTCCCCTCTTAAAAGCTGCGCCGTGACCTTGCCGAGTGCCCGGGCGGCCTCCGCCGGGTGACCTTAGCGGCTGGGCCGGGCGGTGCGGTGCGGGACGGTGCGGTGCGGTGCGGTGCGGTGCCTGCGGCCGCCGAGGGCCGGGCGGCTGCCGGCCCTGCTCAGCTCGGCAACAAGTTAGAAAGGACCCGGTGTTGCAACACGGGCGGCGAAACGAAACTTTGGGCTGGATGTTTTTCGCTCGGCGTGAAATGAGCGAAAGAATCGCGGCGCGTTGGTTCTTTCAAACAACCCTCCACAAATCCTCCGCCGCGCCGCGGGCTTGCCCCTTCTCCCCCCCGCGAAGTGCACAAGGGAAATCCTCTAACATTTTATGGGCAGACAGATCGCTTTGATAAGCTCGGAGCACTCGTATCTATGGAGCTGCAGTGAAAGAGGTATTTCTTTGTTTGTTTGGTCGCTGGAAATAAAATAGTTGAAATAGTTGGGTTACAGCCTTGCTGGGCCCTTGTCTCTTTGGCTGCGCTTTTTACCCCCCCGCCCCCCCAAACGCTGGCATTAATGTTACATTATTTACGGCGAAGCGTGTTATTTTTCATCGACTCTTAGATTTTTTAAAAAAAGAAATGTTACTCTCTTAGTTCATCGGAAAGTGTGCCGTGTGTTTGTGTGCTAGAGGGTAAATGGAGTAGAGGTCGCTGACAAGCTCCCGGCTTGACAAAGCATGCCAAAAATACTATGGCAGGCTGCTTTCCAGGTGAGGAAAAATCCTTCCGTGTCTGCTGCTCGTAGCAGCTGAAACACGTAATTTGACGGGCTCGGTTAGCAGTACGGGGGGAGTTGGCCTATTTTGCTCGGGGTCAGAATTCATTAAGGACAGAAAGAGCAGATCGGATCTCGCTGCCGCGCACGGTGAAGGGTTTCATAGAAATAATGGGGAAATGGGCTTCGAAATTTTGAACTCTCGGTGCGATGTTGGGACGGTGCGTGATCTGCGTGGCTAACCTGCGTGACAGCCAAAGTTAGACTCTCATATTTTCTTAGAGCTTAACAAACAAAAATTGCTGTTTCCTTTCTCCTCCTCCCGTATTTTATAGCAATATCTTTTTGATAAGAATCGCTGGTGTGTTATCTCAGCAGCACTCTGCAGATGCTGCCTAACAGTGCGTGGAGTTATCTTTGTATCTTGTACTCCAAGTGTTCAAGTCCCTACATAATAAAACGTGCTTATTGTGTGTGCTGGTTTTGCTTTGTTTTTAATAAATGCCCTGGATACGCCCACGCTGATGATCTTGTCTGGTGCGCCTGCATACTTTGTAAATGAAGCCAATTTATTAGATACTATTTTCTTACTCTACCTGAAAGGACCATTAGTGAACGAGGGCCCCGTGGGGCCTGCTGTGTGCGCCGGGGCGCTGGGCAGGGTGCTCGCTGGCAGGCGCGGAGGGCAGCGCGGGCGAGGCCTGTTGCTGGCAGGGCTGTGTTTTGCCTGCGGATGTGAGTTGCCTGCTGGTCTGGAGCAGGCTGATAAGATGCCCTTCTTTTCACAGTGCACTCCTTAGATTCAAAGAGCTAAAAGGGCCGACGGAATCAGAAAAACAAACAGACCCCTTTTTCCCAATAGGCAGAGAAAGAAGTGAATGCGGGGGTATTATGTGGGCTTAAGACCCTGGGTGCCGAAGGTTTCTTTTGTTAGTGCGTAGCCATTCTCCGCTCAGACACCTCCTACATAAGGAGCCAGGGCCTGCGCCTTTCTCCACTGAAGTCCATGGAAAACTCCTACTAACTTCATTCATGTAGACGAAGGTCGCCTAAAGATTGACTTTCTGATCTCCCTTTCGCTCAGACTTCACCTGCAGCCGTGAGCTGATGTCAAACAGTGCTGGAGTTCTGTGAGCCTAATTTTTCAACTCTTGATAATTAAGAATAGTCCAGATTAAATCTCTGCGTGCTCTGTGTAACCGATATTCAGACAATTGAGCTATAATTGTGCATTAGCTTGATACGCTAGGTACTGTTAGTGTCGGAAAAGTAGTCTACCCTCACCTCTAGAAGGAGAAACTAGATTTCCTATGCTAACAGCACGTAGTATATGAAGCTGAAAAAAACTTAAATAACTTAAAAATGAAACTAAAATCTTTTGAGTAGCTTGTATTTCTCTATTAATATTGTAACATATGTAATATCAGAATAGTATAAGCGCACCTCAGTTTTAGTATTTTCCTGTTTCATTTTTAAGAGTCTATAACAGATTTAGGTGAAAAGATGAGTGATTTATTGGTAAAGGCAAGGTGATACTCTCTTGATTTAATTTTAAGGCACTGTAATTTAATGTGAAATTCTGCCTTCGTTTAAAACATTGACAAAATACCAGTTAGCTACAGTACGGCCAGAGCTTTACCCATACTCCCTTTTTGTTTTCCCAAAGAACTATGTTTTGGTTTATAAATGAATCTGTGCTTATAGTATTATGCTTGTTATCTGCTGTATCTGTTTCAGTGTGTAACTCAGGCATGTAGGAGCCAGTCGACATCCTCGGTTTCAGGTCAGATTCGATTGGGTGGTGCCTAAGCTTTTTCTCTCTTTCAGAGTACTTGTAAGAATACTAAAATATAGTCTCTGAAGTTGTATTTTCAGAAGGATTTCCTGCCGTTCTGGGCAGACAGGCATATTAAAAATACTCCTACCAGGCTTAAAAGTTAGACGTTGCTTAAATGAGTGGCAACTCATCTGTGAATTGGCTTGAAATGCAGATTCAGGTCTAGTTAAAGAATGAAAGCCATACAGTATCTGCAGTAATAACCTATCACAACACTCATGGCCATGCATCCTGTCTGAAAAAGGTAGGCGTAAGCTAATATTTTTACTAACAAGGTTACTCAAGCTATGCAAAGAATGCACACGTGTGCATCCATAATGCGAAGGAAGCAGGCATACAATATGCTGCTTAATACAGGCTTTCTTAGCTCTCAGTTTGTGTGTGCTGAGAACGTGATGATTCTCTGTCCCTCCTCCCACTTTTGTTATTCTCATGTAAATCCGAAGTAAATATTTCTACACTCTGTAAAATTATCGTAAATGGAAAATTAGGCTCTCTCCTGCCATCTGCTCCTTGAATCTACAGAGCTAGTGCAGCTATTTGATTAGGGATTTAAAATCGCTTTGTGCAGGGAGGTTGCTCTGCTCTCAGGTTTCTGGAAGAGGAAGGCAGCAGCAGCTCTGGAGGCCTGGGATGGAGGCGAGCGTGGGGTCCCACCTTCCACAGCCTGGGTGCTCAGGAAGCCCGGTGTGCCTGTGCCTTTTAACAGCTTTGCCCAGTAACAGTGGTTCTTGTTACGTTTTGATGAGTGTAATGTTTATCTCGCCAGCATAAGGAGATTTACACAGTTTGCTGCTTTCGAGCAGCTTAACTGGGTGTAGCTGCATGTGAGGAATTTAACACTGATTTGGTGTTTGGACTGTGTAAGGAGAGACATACAAAGCTTTTGATTAATCTTATCATGCAGCTCTGTTAACATCAAGTGCCGTGTTGGGTTTTGTTAGAAGTTGAAGAATAAGGTGGGTTCCTAATGATGGTTGAATGAAGAAAGCTTTTGCCAGTCTTAGGCTAAAAATGTAGATTAGGTTTTCACTCTGTCTATAGGTTTAATGTATCAAGGAGCTACACCTGTAATCCTACTTCATTGTTTCCCAGTTGGCGCTGTGTGTGGTGTCTGTGTGTGTGAGAAGGAACCTCATTAAACTTCAAGACCTGGGCATGGTCATAACTCAAAACATGCAGCTCCCCAGAGCGGTCTGTGACCAGACCGATTTGACATTACACCTCGTGCGTGTGTACAGGGTGCTGCGGGGGGAGGCTGAGGAGCCTAAGAATGAACAGGTATCTTTGGTTCCCTAAATAAATGGGGTTAGTTTTATTTTTGTTTCTTTCTTTCAGAACTATAAGAATTATGTCATTTTGTATCATCGGCTTGCACTGACAGAGTCTATTTCCCTTTACATTGTATACTATCTTAAAGGGTCTACCTGGCTTTAACAAGACTCAGCTCTTACATTAAGTACCAGCTCTTTTAAATTTTTAAGTGCACCTATAAGATTGTTTGTGAAGTTCTGCTTTATTCTCAAGGGAGCAAAACTGCTCAGTCAGTGGGTTTCCATACTTGTAACACAAACATGAATGAAAGAAATAAAAGGAAGCACCTTATCTTGTCAGGTATGATGTTATAGATTACGAAAAGCGATATGATTGTCTTATCTGTATTTAGCAATTTGAAGTTTTTGTTTAGTATTTCTAACAGGGTGAACAATATATTTTATCTCCTTGAAAGTGTTATTGTTTAAAGTATGTATCTTTGCCATTAAGCTTCGCATGGAAAGGGAAATAGAAGTCTGTGTCTTGAACATCTGCTGTTTTGTTTTGGGTTAATTTTTTTTTTTTCCTGAAACTTCCAACTGTTAAAAAAAATTGCTTGAGTTAACACATTTCAGAAGGGTTAGATCCTTTAAACTAGGATTACTGGCAGGGAGGAGAGGGGAAGGAAGGGAGGGGAAAATCCTTTCCTGAGAGCTTGAGATGGCTCCTAAAACATCAGCACAGTGCTGCAGCCAAATAAATAAAAATAATGGTCCTTTGACATGATAGCTGTTTCGGTCTGCAGGGTTTTTTTATCTCTAAAGTCTTCATTAAAACTGGTCTTTGGTTGTTGCATGAGATGGTGTGTAACAAAAGAAGTCAGTGGAGAATAGGAACTTTTTTTACTGGCTTTCCCTCACAGCTCTGTTTCCAGCTTCTTATGAATGTTTTTCTCTGTTTCTACATCAGATTATTTTTAAAACAGCTTACTTAGGGGACACTGTGAAGGCTTACAAAGCTGTAGTCCTAATGAAGAGGTGCATGGAGGTGTTTTTGTCTTGGACGAAGCGTGTCGGTCAGAAGTTTTCTAGAAAACCAACAGAACCACATTTAAATGCTCTCAGAAACCTTGTTGAAGTAATTGTTAGTTATTTTGCATATGTTTCAGAATTGTAGTGTACTGTGGTAATTATAACAGTCCTGCAGAAGCCACTGTATTTGCAGCTTCCTGATGCAACAGGAAAGGGAAGGGATGAGCTACAAAGAGAGGAGAAATGGGGGGGGGAACCACGGGTTAGATAAGCACAAGCCTCCTCACACAGCAACTGAGGAAAACATGCACACAACAAAAAAATCATGTGCTGTAGGGGCTGGTTACTGTGATTAACACAGGTTTAGCTCTGTTTTCCTCAAGAGACTGCAGTTAAAGCAGTGTAGCTGCAGCTGTGTATTGACACACAAAGTAGTTTTAAACTGCAGTTGAAGTAAATGAATGCTGGTGAGGGATTGCTTTAAACGGATTCAAGATGAGCTAGGTTCATGTCAGTTTGTGTTAGTTACAGCAGTTTAAATTTTGTAACATTTATTAGTTTACGTAAATTGACTTTTAACAATAAAACTTTATACCAATTTTAAGGCCTAACCCGTGCACTAAGATGCACTGGCTTAAAAATATCTAGCAAATGTTTTGAAGTGTTATAAGCTCTTCAAAACAGAAATACAGTTACAACACTTCAAAATGTCTTTTTCTGAATTTATGATGTAGTACAAGGCTATATCAGCTCTATGGTCTGTTGCAAAACAAAAGACAGTAATTACAGATATGTACAAATTTATAATAGTGTAAAACATGATAATACCTTTTCGTTCATATGTCCTCATAAAAATGGTGTTGTTCGCTTAACCTTAATAGTTTAGGAAATCACTGGTGTGTGTGTCTTACTTGTTTAAATTATTCTGCTTTAGAAAAATGATGTGTCAAATAGAGTGGGTGTTTTGATTTTACTTACTCGGTTGGTAGAACTGTAGAACTTTGTGAGGTTGCAGTGGAAAGAAATAACGCATTGTTCTGGGGAGCCTCGTTTGGGCTTCATCTTCCTTGGTTGAAGAACAGCAGAAACAGCAGGGCAAGGTGAGCATCAAACTTAGTCTAGCCTGACATTTACCTGTTTGTGAAATGAAATGCTTTTTTACAGCAACTAAATATACTTACATTTTTATTTCAACATTGATTCTGTTTCTTGACAGCGTCTCTTATTGGCAATGGCACTTTCGCACCTTATTCTAAGCGTTTTTTCTGTTTCTCCACCTAGATGAGAAGGGGATTTATTTCTTTCCTCACCTTCTATTGTTTTCTGTTCTTTTATATCTGAATCTCCTCTACCATATGGCGCTTTGCTTCAAGAAAGTGGAAACATGACTCCTTAGGTTAACTACAGCTCATATATTCTGTCATCTGGGTACTACAGTACGACAATGTTGGAATTCAGTCCTTTAGGATATCCGAGGTATGTGTGTGGCACTTCCATTTTTAGTTTGCTTCGGGAGTGAAATCCAGGATTCAGGTGTGAGTTTGGGTGAGTGTTACAGGGAGCTTTTCTCAGGATTGTTAGTCACTGCAGGGCACTTCTTTCATGCCTGAGGTGTTACCAGCTCCTAGGAAGGCTGCTGCAGCTTAGTGCAGGAGTATCCAGTTATCTTTGACAATCTGAAGCAATGTTTGTAGATGCTTGATGAGATGCTCCTCCAAGGTGATTCAGAATCCTGTTCGAGGGTTTGTCGGACCCACAGGAGCATTATCAGGCTGTGCTTATGCCACTGCAACAATCTGAAATCACTCAAAACACCAGGCAGGCGAGGGTGAAATCAAATGCAGATCCTTGTTTACAAATCCACAAGCAAAATCAGAAAATTCTTAAAACTGAGGAATGGAAAAAACGCACCAAAATAATGGTACAGGACCTGAAAGTTTCCTTCACCTTTTATGCAGCTCCATGGCAGACGACCTCCAGTCTTCCCAGGGAGACTGGTTATTGTGCAACCCTGTTGCCTCAGGTTGTGTTCGGAGAGGAGGCTCTGATTTAAGGCCCTGTATTTCCTTATACTTAACCCATTTGGAGGATAAGGTTTCTTTTTATTTTTTAAGTTGGTTATGCCTCTTTCACTCAGCCTTCTTTCACCAGACCATAGGTTGTTTTTTCCTGCTTTGGAAGTAGTAATGTCTCTTGGGCATCACCAGGTGCAATGCTGCCTGCCCAGGCTTTGGAGTGCTCTTCAGCTAAGCACTAAAGAGATGGTTGGTGTGTTGCAAAGGAGATTTCATGCTATGATGGATGAATTTCAAGTCTTGCAGTGTTTTTCTTTTACCTATATGTATAATTTGCTAATAATGCTTTAAACAGTTGTGTAACAGAGACTTTTCTCTGGGCTGCTACTGGAGTGGGGGAGACCCTGTTATTCCAGCTGCTGCAGGTGGCTGGCAGCTGCGTAGCCTGTGTGCCCATCTTTGAGGATGGCCATGGTGACCCATTTTGAACCATTTGTGTTGCTACACACATTTGTTTGTTCTGGCTTAACTTAGCTATTCACCTAGCTAAGGTTTTAAATAACCTACTATGACATGAAACTCTTTAAAGTATGTAGTGTACAAGTAACAGACAATAAAAATTTGTGTTAACTTGGCCCACTGCAGCTGTGCTGTGGGAGAGGAGGCATGGAGCGGGTGTGCCATGCATCTGTGAACACATCGCATGCCTGGGAACGTGCCTCCTGTGAGTGCGGGCAGGCAGCACCCGCGCCTGATAAACCTGGGCTTTGGCAGAGCCAGGCACACAGTTCCACAGATTTCTGTCCGGTATGAAAGCAACTGCCAGCAGGACAAGATCCTTTGAAGTATTTAGTGGTCTGTCTTCCAGATGAGTTCAAGAGGAGTTCCAAAAATGTGGGTCTGAATTTTAAGACTCTTGCTTATGCCAGTGCATATTTACATACCCAGTGGTGCCACTGCCTGTGGTGAGGCTACTGACATGAGTAAGTGCTTATTGAGACAGAGAACCAGAAGACTTTTGAATTTCCCCAATGAGAAACCTGAGATGAATAGTTGGTGTATCCTAGGGTTGGTATTGGACTGACATTCAGCAGAATCAAACGATATTTAAATTAATACTATTCCATCCAATCTACTTGGCTTACATGGTCCTCATTACGGTAGTACTTGTGCTTATTTAAAAATACTTCTGCGTAATTTGGGAAAAACATTTGAGTTAGGTATTAAATACAGCTGCTCAGCTACTAACCTTTGAAATAGGGACAGTTTCTGGCTTTTCTTCGGCATTCCAGGAGATGTAGCTCTGGGTGCTACTTATGAGAGACACTTACCAAAACTGGATTTTTAAAAAAGCATTTCTGCAGTGTTTATCTTAAACAAAAAGATAAATGATAACTGTTCCTTTATTGTCTTAGGGCAGTGACTCTTCCAATGCACATGTATGCATGTAAATAGTCCAGAATTAGGGACAATTTTTGGAAGGAGAAGACCGGCAGTATCCTGCGGTACTGAGAAGCTATAAAGCATATTTGAAAACTTGAGAAATTTTTATGGTGAAGAATACCAAGATGTAATTCACTATGTAGAATTTCAGTTGGTTAAAGGTGCTAGTGAAATCTAGGGCACACCATGGCTCCAATAGAAGAATGCAGTAGTTTTTTGGTTGTCTGACGTGCCCTAGGAGCTGCCTCCATTCCTAGTTACAACATTCCATGATCCTATGGTGGTTAATGCAAGATGGAAATGGTTGAGGAAGTCATTCATTGGTTCAGCATTATGTTAATATTTTAATTGCTATAGTGACAAAATCAGGTTAAGTTTTGAACCAGACTTTGTCAGATTGCCAACAAACATACTGTTCTTAGATCTGTCAGGTGCGAAGTATCATGGTCTTGGGGAAGTCACCAAAGGCTGAAGACTGGCTTAGTCATTAGAAAAGCCACTTTGGCTTTTCATGTAACCATTCTTTAGGTATTCTGATGAGCTGTTGGGAATTCCCTGCTCTGAAGCTCCTCACCATTTTGTACTTTCTGTTTCAATGTTGCACTTGCAACTTTATTGTTGTTTTTGTATTATTAATGTGTGGTTTTGTATTCTAATATATAAGATGATGGAATGAAAGATCTAGCCTATGTGTGTGTTTGATCCTTCTATCAAAAGTCATTTTTTTGGTGTGACACTTCTCCGGCAACCCTCTTTCAAAATTACTGAATCCTCAGAGCTGGTTTCCATCTCCACCTTCTTCCTCCCCTCAAATAAGTTCTGTGTTGAGTCATTGTCTTAGGTGATAATAAAAGTCCCAGGTCACCCATACCTATAAAGTTTATTCAAGGACAGTACAGGGATTAAGATGGTGACATGAAGTTCAAATTGTCCTGTCAATGATAATCTTAGGTAAATTGTTTAGGTTTGGCTCTTCAAAAAATGTTTGTTAATAGTAGTTTCCTACCTCCCGTAGATTTTATACAGAAATCTACTAACATCTGGAAGTGGGTCAAATATTACAGCAATTAGGACTAAATATCTTAAATATATGCACACACACACACGTATAGAGATGTGTATGTTTAAGTCTGTTCTCTAAATCTCAGGATAGAGCAGATTATTCAGAATGATAAAACTTCATGTTCAAATTCTGCCTGTCATTTACTGTGTGAGTAGCTTCGTTACAGTCTATGGGAATGTTCACGTGAATACTATTATTGATATTTCCAGTTTAATAACAATGGCAAAGTTTGTTTTGGCAAGAAACTGGACTGGTAAAACTATCTAGAACTCTAGTTTTAGAAAGGAGTAGATGTTGTTTTTCTGTTAGCAATGGTTGTCTTTATTTCTAAGCAGAAGTTTTGTGTGCAGAAAGGCAGAGTTCAATCATTAAAATATTACTCAGAACAGGAATAACTCCATGAAGTTCGGTGGCCTAGATTTTGCAGAATTTTTATCTACATAGCTTTAGTGGTTTTGTGGCCTTATCTTTCCTACTAAATTAACTCCTGGTTTTGTTTTCTCCTCTGGGAAGTCCTTATTCCAATATTCTGTTGTCCCATTTTAATTTTGAAATCCAATTAAATTGCATGAATTCAAGTATTTGGTTTATTCTTTTAGGAAATGCAATGCACGGTCTTTCAACTTCAATTTACTGTGACTGTTGTAGCAAACTAGTGATGACTTACAAGATTATTAGTGTTAAACATCCAATGGTTGCGCAGATTGATAAGCTGCAAAGGTAGGACTGCTGCTAAGAAAAGTGGAGCTGAATTCTCCTATTAAAAATAGAATTCCTTGAAACTGCCCGCAATGTAGGACAAACCTGAAAGCAGTAGCTCAGGACTGTAGCTGTGCAGTAAGTAGAGGCAAGTGATTAATTTATCTTAAAATGTTAGCCATTAGCTGGGCAGATTCCCTTTCACTGCAGTGTTTTAAAGTTAATTATCAATTCCAAGTGTACTTATCAGAAGTATTTTCCTTTATCTATAACTTTCTGATGTGTTCAGGGGTATGATTCCTCAGCTGAATTCTTGTACCAAGGACAAGAACATGACTAACAAAGCTGTGGATGAGTTGGGCTCTGTGCCCAAATGAACTGGTTTATTCCTGACTAGTGTTTGACGTGGTGTTTATCGTCTCTAGCCATACATAGCGCCGGACATGGTTCAAGTGAAATGTCCCTTCGCCTTCCAGAGACAGAGGCTCTCTCACACAAGTGCTGCAGTTGTATGTGCCGGCTGTGCTCGTGCATGGCCTGCTGACTGCATGGGCTTCTAAATACATTGGTGACTGCTGTAAGCAACTACTTGTATCACTTCTGCATGTCTGACTGTTATCTGTGCTGCCAGGACCAGTTCATCTTGGCAGTTGAATTCCTCATATATTTAAAGTGTTGTATTAGCAGTACATCTGGAATCTTTCCTAGGTATTATCTAATTCTTGTATTTTTTCATTTCAGAATTAACTGTAGTGAATTATCTGTAGTGTCTATGAAAATGATTCATTATACAGTCAGACATTCACCCCAGCAGCTATTTGGAGTGTTGCTTCCTTTAACTTTTACGATGCACCAAGGAATGGCATCCTGCATTTGCTCAGCATGCTGTTGCTAAACGTTTGTAACTTAACTTCAGAACTAAGTTTCTGGATGTAAAAGGAATCAGTAATTATCATTATCCCTGTGAAGTCACCAACATTTTAATTTTAGATTAAGTCATATCGTGTTGCTTGAGTTTCAGACATCAGAATGATATTCTTAACTGCTTAAAGCCACTTTTCTCTTAGAATTAAAAATATCTTAGAGTTAAAAATTAGTTGTATGAGTTAAAACTGTAGTTTACAAAATATAAATTGTCTCTTGGTTCAAACCAAGAGTGAAGTTTTAAATTAGAAGGCAAAATGCAAGGGAAATTGATGAGTACTGTCGAAGGGAGTTAGAATAGCTTCTGTTTGCATTATTCAAATATAAATTCCAGATTTCAAGAAGAACAGGAAATGATAAATCAGACATAAGTACACATGATTTTTTGGAAGTGCATGCACAAGGATTTTGGAAAAGATTGTAATCTGTAAAGAGAAAATAGAATGTTTTCAGCAGTCGGAAAGTATTGGATCTAATAAGTGATAAGCATCTACCAGAACATCATCCTTTAAAGAATGAGAGAAGACTGACTTGGGTTTGTTTCAGATAAGGTTATAAGGAAAATCTGACCCTAAGGCCAGAGCAGCATTGCTGCATGTGGTATGTACACAGGATTTCACCAAAGTTTTAGCAGACAGGTTTGTGCATGCTGCTTGTTGCCTTACTTGTAAGGCTTAGTTACAGACATAGGTACTACATGTATTCGCTGCAGTTGTCTTAGTTTGTGTATGTAAAACCAAAGTTGGTTTAAGTCCTGATTGCTTGACAGCTTAATGCTGTTTTGTTACCATTTTCATGAGTCAGCATCGATGATAAAAGCAGCAGTCTGAACTTCCTTTTTGGTTGTGTTTGGTTTTGGTTTGGTTTTTTGTTTGTTTAGCAAGGGGGAGACACCGGGAGGGGGAAAGAACAGCCATGGGGGCAAGGCTGCTGCTTTTGGCAGTAGTGCCAGGTTAAGCTATTCCTTGAACTGCCATCTCAGTTTGTGGGTCCACAGTCGTCCCTAGCCTGCCATCCGTCATGTCCCTCCCTTGTTCCGGTCCCTGTACCTTCTATCTTCTTTCACACTTGTGGCTCTGGGGCAATCCAGATCGCAGAGCTGATGGAGCTGAGACGCACAGGGCCAGCAATTGCCTCCATCACACTTTGGTTTTCGCAGCCAAACCAAGGGAAAGGCTGGCTTCAAAGCTGAGCTGCCAACAGGGCTGGCAAAGTCATCTTTGCTCTTTATTTGGTTCTGCACCAAAGCCAGCTTATCAGACCAGCAGATCTAACCACCAGTGTTACAGCTTTTTGACTTCCTTATACTGCCCTTTTCCCTATCTGCACATTCTAGATCTCTCAGAAAGTGCAGTTTCCACTTCACAACTTTTATCAGGAGTTGACTTTTCATGTTAAAACACCCTATCAATAACGTTTGAAAGATTTCAGCTTTCTGTGCTGTTCTTAATTGACCCGATGCCATATTCAGACCATCAAAAGCCAGTACAGACAAATCATCCCTAATATGCAACTTGACATCTACTGGGGAGCTCCACCAGAAGTTACCTACCCTTGGAAATCTTGCCCTAGTTTTTTTGGATGAATCTGCAGTTTTAATCTTGCCTGCCTTTAGAACTTTGAGAATTTCATCCTACTGAAGGAATACTGTCTTCCTTATTTATAAAGAGAAGCAAACTACTATCTATAAAAGCAGGCTCATGTGCTGGGTTTTGCTATGCTGATTTTAGCAAACTCCTTGCTGTGTTTCATGAAGTCCCCAGATTCGTTGTGTTCACAGTATTGTGGTGAATTGCCTTAATGTATGAAAGGACTCATTCTCATCTGTGCACCCTTGATCACCGGCATTTAGGAAAATACTTACATTTTTAATAACTTTGCACAAACAGGATTAGATTTACTAATTGGTTAGATTCCCTAACTAGTACTTTTAAATTAAATGTCATGCTCCTATTTGTTATGGCTTAAAATTCAAAAGAGTTCACCCAACGATCATCTTAAATTGGTTCTCAGCAACTTTGTGCTTTAAACAGACTTCTAAAGTGAACTTCTCTGGGCCATGGGGGTAGACGTGCTGCCCGAACTAGCTTTCATCAAACAACAACAGAATGGTTTTGCTAGAAACAGCCTGGATCTGTTGAGACTGATGCCGAGCAAATGCTAACAAGCCCTGCTTGATCCAAGTTGAATGGGATTAAACAGTATTTGTACTACACTAAGCGCTGTGTTCTGAGTATCCCAGTCCCTGGTTCCTCAAACAGTGCTGGAAAAGTGATTCCTCCATTACGTATGCTGGTAGAGAAACAAGTGATATGTGTATTACTGTAACATCTGAAAATATCCTTAAAGAAACAAAGTAAATACTCTTTTTCAACGCTTGTGCATAAAAATTGGCTAGCTGGAGAGAGAAAAAGGTGTCGGAGGGTATAATCATGGAGTACTGTGAGATGCAAAAGGCATACTGACTGGAAATGTGAGAAGAAAATGCTTCCCTCTAACTTCTAGGAAGCTAAACCAAGCTACAGTTGCAGGTTAGGAATTTGGAGATATCTAGAGACAAAAATTATTACTTCCTTGTCTTTTCCAGGAGAAAATTGTCCAAATGTCAATGTTTTCCTTGTACTCTTCATAGCACATAGTTTCAAGAAAGCAGATCATAAAGGCTTGTGGAAGGAAAAAGTAGAAATTGCGTGATACTGTCTTAGTCCTCAGTGTTCAAACAACCTGTAGTTTAATTCAAGATTCGAGCAGGTGCAATACACAAATCTAAAAGAACGTAGATATAACTGCTTTATGTGTGTATACTCACGCACACACACACTTTTTAAGGGCAAAGGGGCAGGATGGTGATAACAAATCAGAGAAACATTCATAGTTTCTTGCTGCTCGTCAAGCTACATTTTCTGCTGCTAGTGTTTTCCATATCAGCTGGGGCCATCTTAAGTTGTCTGTACCATCTTAGCAGTATTTTCTGTAGTAATAGCAGCTGTAGGATAAGTGTTGTTTGGTATCTGAACCGTTCATTGACTTGATGGGCTGTTCTTTCTTCTATCTTTCCCAGGAGTTAGCTGCTTTTGTGATGCTAAACTGATGGTAGTTTGTTCTCTGGTGCCTGTGCACAGGTAAATCTCCATGTGCTACATAGGAGAAAGCTGTGCAAATTGTTCTGGGCACAACACACCACTCACTCCTTTTTTCCTGAAGAGCAGAGGATATCCTGTGTATGACTGTGTATTATGTCATACATATATAGAAAATGGACCTTGTATGCCACTTATGCTGAATATGCCGAGGTGAACATTTGGCCAAAAAGGTTGGATGTGGTGGGCTTTAGTACGACTGTGTAACAGTGCAAGATATCTCTGAGAAATGTCAAAAGTTGACTGGTATCCACTGGCCCCAAAAATGTAGAAACAGTTGTCCTTGATGCTGATGTCGGGTCTTCCTGCACACAGCTCTTTCTCAGCTCTTGCTTTAAATCACTTTTGCTGGGTATAAAGCATACTTAAAGCATTGCGGTATTCATCGCCTTCCATGAGAATACAACTAACAGCTTGTTCATCCTGCAGTTGTTAGCACGCATGTAACTGCACTGGTATAGTTGCATTAATGAAAATCTTTGGTAAGTGCTACTACCATGTCAGACGCACGCTGCAGGCAGTGCAGCCAGGCGCCTGCATCAAGCTTTGCCTGGGGTTTGCAACACCCCCCTCCCAAATGGGAAACGATGCAAGAGGCAAACGTTTTAAAAGCAATGAAGTTCAACTCAAGTTCTTTTCTAATGAGATTCTACGTTTTATTTTAGGAAGCCATGAAGAGACTCGAGAGTCATTTAGAAGACTTTAGGAATTTCATTTGCAGTCTCGTCTGTGCTACATGCGAGGTTGTTAAAATCCAAAGAAAATTGGTATACGTGTTTTAGCGTGCAAACCAAGCAGAGTTTGCTCCCTGGTACTCTGTAGAAAAGCCCTGTGTTGAAAAGTTTTGCCAACATTATACACTTGTGTCTTCTGGTCTGTCAGTTTTATACAATGTTGAAATGTATAAAACTCTTGGACAGATTTTCAGCTTGTGTAAATGAATGCAGAACCACGGGGTGAGAGTGGAACTAGGCCGATGTGTGCAAGTGCAGAAAACTGACCACTCCTTACATAAGGAGTCTGATAATTTAAAAAGTTGCTACTGATCTCACTCTTGTTCTAAAAACAGCTACTTTGCTAATTTAATTATACTTGGATGCTTCTGTTCAGTTTGGTGTTTTTGCCATGGGGGAGAATCACATTTATGGAGGTGTGGTCACCCTGCCATAAAGAATTGCGAGTTCAGTGTCAAACCATATATATAATGTGTATATACATACGCAACTTTAGCAATGTGGCCTCAACCATGGACTCCTTGAATGTCAAAATACCATGACAAATTTAGCACAAACTCTTAGTTCCGTTTCTGCTGAAATTTAGTTGACAGTGACTTCAACCTGTGCTGAAATAATGGTAAAAGTATCTTACACTTCCCTTTTATGTGACTGCAGTATATAGAAGGCAGTGGGGTGTGAAATCCTGATGTTGTATTTAATCTGCACTGTTAGTGTTTCTTGAATTAGGCATGTGCTTTCCTAGTTGTATTTCAGACTTGCTTTAATAGTTTACCAGCAATGTTGTATATGTCCTCTTACAATTCATTATAATCAACACATTGGATCTGCTGCATTTTATCATATAGCAGAATGTAAGAATCCCAAGGGCACTTTCTGAAATTTCAGAAGTGAGTAACAAAAAGATGAAAGGAACTTTCAGCCCAGCACAGATCATGCTGACCTCACTTCCATCGCAAATACTATAAAGGACTATGGAAATACTTGCAGTGGAGTAACTAGGAAGGGTAGCGATGCTTGAAGAATATTTTCCTGTTGTCCAGCTCCTGGAGGAGTCATTCATTCCCATGGAAAGTGATGTAAGATGCTACCATTCTCACTGAAGTTGGTTTAACTGTAACTTGGCATAGGCACATAACAAGCTGCTGAGCAACAGAATTGGACCTTCTTCGTATCAGTGTTACAGTAACCTCTGTGTTGTACTTGTGCAGTATATTGACACTGGCTTGTACTTCGATGATACCTCTACAGTAGTTAGGCCTTGAGACGCAGAAATACATTAGACGATTCGAAAAGGAAAAACATTTGCAAACTGAGTAGGAAGGATAAAATATCTAAACTGATCTCTACTTTAAAGCATCAATTGTGCAGCTCAAAAGAACCTGTTCATAGGGTCACCCGGTTTCAGTCTTGATGAAGTCTTACAAAACTGGCTTCTTTTTCTACAAGTTTTTTTCTGACATGCCGCCTTTCCTCCAGCTGGAGATGCTGGCTGCAGTGAAGTTGGCGTGGTCTGTCAGAGAAAGATTAAGATTTAGGAATGTAGACGAAAGGGCCAGAGCCTGCACGGTCCCATCTATGTTGTTAAAGAACGCAGCAGGAGAAGCAGGAGTAGGCTGGGGTGTACTGCACTGGGCTACCTATTAAATACTGGCGTAACAGAAAGATGGCCTTGCCAAAAAGAACGTACATTCTCTTCTTTAAAATAGAATAGAGGTGTGGACAGTAACAATGCTGCCGCCGTGCTGGGTGTAGTATACTGCCCATAAGGAACCAGCAACTGTAGACAAAGGGATTTTGATAGGAATTGACTCCCTCATACATGGTCGAGCACAAGTTCTTCAATTTGTTTTTTAACTTGAATAAACAGAAAATAACATAGCAGATCCCATGTCAGCCAAAAGAGCCATCTGTGGTCTAACCCTGTGACAAACAGTATAGCAATAATTCCAATGCCACCAACAGTGTGGAGTTTGCCAAAAAAGCAGATGCTTCTTTTGACATCCATCTTCAGTGCAGTGCAGTTTCTATCCTATAATTGCTGTCTATGGAGGGAGGGTGGATAGGATAGCCAGATGAGCAGAATGATGGAACTGTAGTTTTTTGGGGAAAAAAATAAGAGTTTGGAAAATAATAACAAAAAATAAAAAAGAAACTCTACAAAAATAATTGGAAAAAAAAAGTTGAAATAAAAAAATGCAGAATCCTCCCATGTGCTTCATGGAATCTGTGACACTTCTTAAATAAGAGACAATACTTGCAAGAGCTTATCAGAAATCCATAAGTCTAATACAATATGGAAGAACAGTAAATAATACTTCGGAAACTTTTCTGCGGAGTTTTTAACTTTTCAAAAGAAAACATTTCCTTCTCTATTACTTTGAAGAACTAAAGATTGGCCAGACATACTTTTTTTACTGTACTGTGAGTCTTTGTAATACAGAGACTCCAGCAGTTCTCTGAATAAGCCAAGCTGAGTATCTCCATGTCTCTATAGTGCTATTTTTTAACATGGTACTTAGATTCATCAACAGCAGCTTTATGAGATATACAGATTTAGCTGGACTAACCACCAAAATACAATGATGGATGGCATCTTTAATTGTTAAGAAAAGACAATGGCCTCATGAATGTTACACATTTACTACTTCATGAAATAAAAAACTTAATTACCAACACCCATAAAATATGAATTTTAACATACTGTAAATAGAAGTACTTGAAAACAGGAAGTTTTCAATCACATTGACTATTGTCTGTGGCCCCATTTGTTGGCACTGGAGGTAAAAGTTCACAACAAGTAATGACAAAAAAGGTGAACAAGGTAGCAGTTGAGCTGGAGATCTGCGTTCTTCTGATAGAAGAGTCTACAGTAAACTGCTTGTGTGATGCAGGAAAGTCTCTCTGCCAGAGCTTAGTTTCGCAGGATTCAGTTAGAGAAACGGTTACCTGTTGTCTCTTCTTTTCCTACACGGGAGCCAAAAAATACCCAGGATAAATCTAGGTGTCTCATTTACCATACATTTAAGTACCACCTGGTGGTGCTGCTTTTGGTATGTTACTTCTTCCCATTACACTATAAATGCAGTAAGAAGATAATACATATTATTTATTTTCAGATCTCAGTATGCTTGTTTCCAGATTCCATGAATAAGTAAAAATAATTGCCATTTTTCCTTTGCATTTTTTATTTTTGTTGGTTTAAATTTTTCTGTCTTAAAAGATAGGAACTTTGTATTGTCCTAATCAGAGCAGTATTTTCTACTTTGAGGTACTAGTGCACCTTCTGATCTTCAGTCTTGTTCAGGGTAACTTCACTTATTAAGCAGCGGTTAAAGCCGAAAAGGTTCAGAAGCACCATGAATTTCAGGACTGGAGAGGAGGAGGAAGCGATAGGATTGATGATGCCTTTCAGTGTGCCTCTTGCTCTGCTTCCTCCCCTCCTATGACAGTGCACGCTGAGAAGCTAATGAGTTTATTAGCTTGTGCTCCATTCCAGTCCATGCCTCACGCTCTGCTACAGCGTGCCTTAGAAAGGGAACTGCTGACCTAGACAATATTTCCTTATTTTGCTGATGAAAATACCACGTGGGATGGTGTCTCAGTCAAGATCTCTAGGCATTTGCTGCTTCTGCCTTATCCACTAAGCTGGTTGCACTGGCAGTGAAGAAAATGAGATTGTTTTGCTGTGATCTGTTTTTGACAGATCTACTCTGTCTGCTTTTTTTGTCATTTTGTTATTCTCTAGATTCTTGTAAGCTGATTGTTCAATAATTTGTTCCAGAATATTTCCGGGAATTGAAGTTGGGCTGACTGCTGTAAAATTCACTGGGTCCTCCTCTTCCCCTTTTAAAAAAAGTAAAATAAAAAATTGCAAGATGTTTGATGGCTGACAGAAGTGAAGCTATTTATGGTACTTCTATATGTGCCAGCCGCAGTTTGGCTGGACCTTTTTTCACGTCCTGGGAATTCGACAGCTTTCATGAAGTACAACAATTGCCTGAATACTTGTTCTTTTCTTTGATTTTTTTTTTTATCTGTTTTGGGCTGACACCTGAAGAGTTTTTAAATTATGGTAGTGAGTAGGAGTTTCCTGTTCAATGAATGCTTAAGCAAAGTTGTATATACAGAGCGAAGGGACTGCAATGACCTTCTAGTTTAGGGATCTCTGAACCTCTTAACGCTGTGAGCACCGAAAGACTCATCTGTCAGCATCTGCAAATGCTACATATCTGCACTTTTCCCCTTAAACCTCATAGCTGCTGCCTTTGATGCTCTAAGTAACCCTCCATATGCTTATCACTGGCACTCCTGGGCCCCACTGGAAATAGGGCCCATGCCACTATGTAGGACCTTCCTGCTGGCATATTACCCGGTGTGGCCCCTCCCCATCACACCGCCTGAGACATAAAGAGCTTACTGAGTCATATTTGACGTGGTGTCTGGCAGTACTGTTCTCTGAGCTGCCATTGAAGTGCTTGTGAGCGGTACTGTGATTTGCCAACTCTGATGTGACCATCCCTGGTCTAGTCTTATCTACTGCATGACACAGGAATTTCTAAGTTAATTGCTGTTGCAGTTGAAGCATTTCTCCTACCAACAATATCTTGGATGTTTCCTGTTGCAGAGGACATTGTAAGATTTTATATCCTGCTATTAATGTGTACCAACAGATGTGTAATGCAAGGGAGGAATTAATTTTATTATTTCTATTCAGTGTTGTGTGCTGGACTTGCTGCCTTTCAGAGACTTGCATACACCCATTAGTATGTCAGTTAAGCCTCTGAAAAGGGATGTGTTTTCTTCTAATTGCAACTTAAATCCTCAGGCTGGAACAAAAACTTGAACATAGTCTAGGGATTCAGTACCGTTTTCTCTTTGGATCTTAAGCAAAAGCCTTGGCTGGTTTCACTGAAGGAAATAAGTCTGTGTATTTATTAGAGTCAAGAAAGAAGTTGGCAGTGAATTCTTTTGTGTCTATTGCTCAATGAAGGGCTAACCACAAAAGCATGTACATGCTTTTTTGTCCAGTAGATCTCAGTAAGAAGTTCTCTTTCTTCAGTTACTTCAATATCTTGACTTTCTTTTTATATTGTTTTAACATAGACTAGCTGTTGGATTGCTGCAGCCTGTTCAAATTTCAAAACTAGAACTGAAGTATTTTGCTTTAGATGAGTCTATAATTTTGTCATGGCTAGGACATGGTACCAGTGTATTGCTTCAGAGGATTGTCCAGGGAATCCAGGTGTGAAACTGAGAGGGAAGAGGATGCTGTGATTCATGACGAGCAAGCAGAAGGGAGAAGGGTTGATAGCTTCTGCAAAGGAACAGGGACATAGGCCAGTTCAGTGCTTCATCTCTCTCTTTTGTGACACCTTTTGTGCTGGGGTGTGGCTAGTTTCATGTATCCAGCACCTTTTATTTGTTTCTGGACTGGGCGAGTCAGTCAGTGGAGCACTTAAAAAATCCCTGAGAGGGCATGAAGTCAATAGAGTAGGGGAGCTCCTGGGTACTTTGAAGCTTTTTCATTGTCACTGAGACTTTAGAAGAGTTACCTGAATCAGGAGGAGCTTCCTGCATCCATTGCTTGCTCTGTTGGTGCAACCTCTCCTGCTGTCTCAGAGTTAGAGATCTCTTTTTTTAGTAATAATAATAATAATGAAAAAACCCATATTCTTGGAGAAAAAACTGTTCGGTAGCATCAGCATGGGTTTTGTCATATACTTCAATGTGGCCAGGATTATCCTCCCACTTTTTCAACTGTCTTCATAAAAAGGAAATACGTATTTTTGGAGCTTTGTTTCATTACTAGCAGAAAATTGCTGTTGCATTAAGCTTTAATATATATAATTTAAATAATATTGGTTCCATCTCCTGTAAAAATACAGGAATGTGACATTTTGAAACAAGCTGGAATGGTTTACTTCTGTACTTACTGTTAGTAATCGTTGCTTTCTGGTGAGAACAAATTTAGTCCTGTTACGTTACTGTGAAGGATGGTTTGTCCTTTCATCATCCTGAGGAAAACAAAGCAAAATAGCTGTCAGTGGGGAGAGAGCTTGGGTTATAATCAGAATAGTCTAGGGATGAAATTATTAGGAGCATCTGAGCTGTGACTGAGGGTTTATGCTAGACTTTGTCTTGTTTATTGCTGATAGAGCCATTCTCCATGAAGATCATTTAAAAAGGAAGCCAAGAAAAGCACCTACTCACTCCTGCATTTCTGTGTTTCAAGCAAGGGCTTCTTAAATGGCCCAGGAAAAAGGTGTATTGACTGCTTCCCTGGATTTTGCTGGAAATCTTTCTTACTGGCAAGATGGTTCAAATTATTAGTTGAAACACCATGGACTTGAGAAGAAAGACAATACTAATTAAAAAAAAAAAAAACAGTCAAAGTGAACATAACTTTTCTTTTTTACTTTCATAGATAAGTGATGATATCCATCTATGTTTTTGTTTCCTTTTATTTCCTTTTAGTATGGAGAAGACTGTCATCTGTATTTAGAAAAATAGTTTTCATAGGACTTGGCTGAAACATACAGGCAAGAAAAAGGGCATAACCCTCTTTTTATCTTGCAAAGCTCCTCTTAAAACTTGTGTTAAGGAATAAAACTAAAGCTGAGGGCCTTCCCCCCTCTCCCCCGTTCAGTGTGGTTTTCTCCCTTTTTTTTTTTTGAGTACTTGATTCTCAACCTATTTATTGCAGTCTATTATTATTGTAATGCCAGCTGTAGTATTTTGGGCATAATTCTTCCATGCCAAGGTACGGAAGGTTCAGAGAGCTTTTTGGGAGAAACCCAGGGCTGAATCTCCAGGTGCTTCTGGGCTGTCTGTGATACTTCATAACAGGGAGAGTCTCTGCTTGATGCCAGCCTCCACCCACCAGGTCCTACCTCCTCCCAAGCACCTAGTTGTTTCTGCTGCACGTGGCTGGAGCACCAACACCCATCTTCACTATCTAAAGGAAGATGGAAGAGGCTTGGATCATGGGTGTGCAAATAGCTCTGTATGATCACAAGACATGGTATCTGTGGTCTCAGCCTTATGAAGTAAACCAGACCCTGCTGCAGTAGTCCCGTTGACTCTTGCAGCGTCACTGTGAGACCATGGTCTTTACCCGTGCAAAGAGAAGTTAAGGTCAGTGGTCTAAAGGAGGAAAAGGGGGCAGGTCTCAGGGTTTTTCCCTCCTGAGGAGATTTTCAACAGGAGTCTGGAGGACCCAGCTTCTGAGATGCTCTCTGCACTTTATACTGGTCTCATCCTGAAAATGCTTAGAAAGCAGCTGACTTGCTGAATCTTCCTGTGACAAGTGCTGACAGACTGAAGAACAACAGTCGGAGAACCTACCCTAAGGCAGGAGATGTGAATACAGCAGCAGCAGATCTTTCTGTTTCTACTGGTTGACTCACATCCACTGAGAATTGGACTTGGAGAGGCCTCCAGAAATTCAGTTTTGCTTGCTATAACAGTTCAGACATGATGATGGAAACCATGGAATAGAATAGTGCAGGACACTCAAAATGGCATCTCCACGACAGCCGTCAGTTTGCAGGCTTAGACTGAGTGAGTAAGGTTTAATGTTTCCTTATCTAAAGGAAGGTGATAAAGCAACTGTCTTCATCAGTGAACAGTCATTTCTGTTAAACATTTGGAGTTCTTTCTGTTTGGGACATGATTTTATTCCAAACAACCTCCTGTTTCCCAAGTTGTACACTAGGTGTGGCAGTGTCTTGCTTTACTAGATGTGGCATCTTCTATTTTCCTGAGCCCTTGCTTTCATTGTGCATGTAAAGCTCTGTGTTCAGTAGATTAATAAATAAAGAAAAAATCAACCCCTGATTTAATCCAGAAATTTTCCAGATTCATGTAATTCAATACTTTTTATCACTGTTGCACACATCCACACAAATGTATGGTAATTTTTATATCAATGCCAGTTGTTGAAGGTGCTGTTTTGAAATGGTGTCTAGTGAAATCAGGGAGGTTAGGCAAAGTCAGGCAGGGTAAGCAGGCACTTGAAGCTTAATCACCTGAACAAAACGAGGCAAACGCCAATGACTAGATTTTGAAACTATGAGATGATCCAAGTAGCAGTTCAGGCTAAATAAGATAGTTAATCTATGCTGTAATTTATGCTTTGAATTTGGAGTAGATGTATGAGAACTAATGATGTTAAAAGTCACAGTATTTTTCCTATCAGGAATTTTAGCTGGGCGAAGGAACTCCTAATTAAATGCTAGCGTGTTACATAATTTCATAGACATGCTTTGTGTCATAAAAGTTAGAGACTTAAATGGATTGCTACCATAATAATCACACTCTGTTTTGGGACAGTCTCTATCCAAGTTACCTTCTGCTTGTTGGAGTTTCCTTGGAATTCTGTAGTTTGAAGGCAGCAAGGATCAGTACCTCTCAGCTCCCAGGTCAAAGGAATTTCTCAGGGTTGTTCCGTTCTGTTTTGGTTGGGTGTTTTTTTTTTAATGTGTTTTTTTCCTGTTGACAGCGAAGAGATTCTTCTCCTTGGCAGGCAAAATCCTGCTCTGAGTCATTTCCAGTCCTTAAGCATAGAGTGGTTTATAAGAAAGACAGGAATGGTTTGTATAAAGATGACTATATTCTCCTGTTGTTTTTCAATACTTGTGATTATTCCTGTTTGGGTTTTATATCGAGAAGAAAACACAGGCAGGCAGTTTTCCTTGATTTAAGGCACTCCACGGGGCCTGTTCTGTCACTGAGCTTTTCCTTTTCCTAACAAGTACCTGTGGTTTTCCCACTGCTGCGGTCGGGCTGTGGAGGTCTGGAGGGAAGGTCCCTCAGAAATCAGGCAAGGGTGTTGAGGGCTCCTCACAGCTGGCTCCAGAATGGGATGGGTTGATCATACAGCATATGGGATGGTTATTCTGTCACTGGCCTTTTTTGCTTGGATGTTTGTTGAAGGTGACAGGTAGGAAACTGCTGTGGAGAAAGAAAAATTGCTAATTGCCTTTGGGAGTGAAGACTAAGGAGGAAATGGCAAACCAGTGCAAAAATGGTATTTCTTGTGAACAGGAATATTGTCACAAGAAATAATGGTCTGTTACTTTATTCCTCCTCTACTTGTGTTCAGTGTTTTAATTTAAGATTCAATTATTAAAAAGAAAAATTAATGAATGTGGTTTTATGTATGTTACATTATTGCAAATGGTTGTGAAGTCCATATGATAAAATCTTAAAACAGCTTTTGATATGACTTTGCAGCAGAGACTACAGTTTGTAAAAGAAAACTTTTCAAAATTGATTTCAGGTTTTATAAAAAGCTTTCCGTTAATGTTCGTGAAAGCTGTTTCTAAACAAACAACCCCAAACTTTGGCCAGGTCTCCACTGCAGAACGTCTTGCCAGCGAGCACTGTATCAGCCAGGGGTGTGGAAAGAAGTCATACATCCTCGCTGACATCGCTACGTTGGCAAAACCCCAGGTGTGGATGCAGCTGTGCCGGCAGAAGAGAACTTTTATCAGCTTAGCTTATGTCGTTTGGGGAGGTGATGCAACTATGCCAGCAGAAAAACTCTTCTCTTGGCATGTGCTGTCAGCGTAGGAGGGGCTCTGCCAGCAGAGCTGCTGCAGCCAGGCTCTGCACTGCAACGAGCCTTTTGCAGCAACTGCAACTGGGGAAGAAAAGCCCCTTCGAACAAAAGAGAGACTTCTATAATTTAGTTTTTGTAAGTAGTCATCGATGAGGAACAGAGCGGAAAGAGTGCTTCCAATTTTAAAATTAAGTTTTAATGTAAAAAAATGTGTTTAAGTCGTATGGCTTTAAGATGTCACTGGCCCTTTATTGGTTGTCTGTGTGTCGTTGGGTTGCAGGGTTTGAGAGCTGCAGTACGCCCAGCATCGATGTTTTGTAAAGCCTTTAAGGCTGGTAAAGGCACATGTTTCTGTGGAAGCACTGAAAAACCTTCTGTCTGTAAATGCAGGAAGACAACTGTAATCACATTTACATTCCCATCATATTTGGATGTGACCACTAGCACTAGAGCATCTTCATGTTTAAATAAAAGTTTAAATTACTCAGAATGGAGCGTTTATGTTTTACCGGAAGACAGAGTTAGGATTTCTTCTCTCTCAACACACACACACGTATATACACACACACACACACACATTTTCCTCTCCTGCCTTTGGCCAGCTGGTGACAAGATTTTACAAAACTCCAGTTCTTCATAATGTAGAAAAACAAAGATTTTAAGGGAAAAACATTGTAAGAAGTAAAAGCAAAACCAAACCAAAGATACTGAAAAACAGGATAGAGGCTTTTAGTCTCCAATAGTAATTACCAGTTGAGATGAAGACTGGTACATGTATGTTGACTTTTATGGCAGCTGTACATGCATGCACGCGGGAAGTGCATGTTTGGAAACCTTGAACAGAGCAGTTGTGCACTTGATCACTGTGTGCGTTTTGAGAACACTGCTGAAAGCTTTTTGAAGAGAAGAATAGCACCGTGCCAGACTAAGTTTGTTCAGTTTGTTATGAAAATGTTTTGAAACTAGTTGCTCTGTCATTCTACGTTGCTTGTAACCCTAAAAATAATTGCCTGGCGTTACTGGAAGCAGAACGGTCTGACAGCCTGACTTGCGCTGCTATAGTTAAAATCCGTCAATGTTTCCATTACAAACTTGGAGGGATGGTTTAATCTTTTTCCCATTTTTAAATCATGCCTGGAAGAAATTCTAGATCAGTGCTTCAACTCCAAGTATCAAATCTCTTCCAGAAGATTTATGTTTCTAAAAATCTTTATTTAAAAACAAACAAACAAACCTCCAACCCTATGGCAATGAAATCCTGATATTCAGTTTTGAAATGTTAAATGATCAGGAATATATTTCATTCTTTATGGTAATTTTCAGTTCAATAAAATTAGGCAACAACAATTTCTACATATCAGTGTTGACTTTTATAGTGAGTGTTGCAGTTTGCTGTTCCAGGCTATTATTGCTGCATAATAAACTTTGCAATATGCTGAATTGGAAGATTTCAAAACCTTCCTAAAGAAACACATAATTAGCATAAAGTATCTGATATAAGGCATGCCTTTGTACTTTTCTCCCACTCACAATTTCATTCCAATTTCCCGAGGTTATCTCCAAAATAGTTTCACTTTTCTTGTGTGTTAAGGCTGTAGTTCCATGGATGCTTTAAACCGAAGTAAACTGTAATCCCCTCCACACTCCTGTTCCCTGCCTTGTGACAGCCAAAGCTTTTGCGTAGCACAAAACCACATGTGGTGAACCAGATCAGGGAAGAGAATTTTTTTGATTCAGGCTGTGGCCGCACAACAGTTTGTACTAGTCCAAAGAAGAGGGTGGCACTGGGGCAGGAACAAGTGAGTCTACACTGACATCTCACTTCATATTCCACTTTATTTTTTTGGTTTTTTTCCCCCCATGGCACCCTTCCTCTGCAGTTCACAGGGCTGCTATGAGCTTCTCGAGCTGTGGAGGCTCAGGCTTTTGCAGGAAAGGGGCTGCCCGCAGCTGATTCGTTTTGTCAGTGAAAAACTTGTAGTCATGAGACTTTTACTGGCAACTTTAGTTCTCTAATACATTTGTTAAAGTATTCCTCTTTTACAACACCACAGACCTGTTCATAATACTTTCTGTACAGTGTCCTGCTATACTGTTGTTACTGCAAATTTTCTCTAGGACATTTTTATGTTCTGTTAGGGCCTGATTTTTAGGAACAATATCATTAGATACCTTGAGGACTAGGCAGAAGTGCTTATGTGCTTATCTCCTTTTGAAACTTGAATTTTTTTGCCATTTTACAGAATCTTTTTCTTGACACTTTTGAAATAATCCACAAATACTGAAACCAGTGGCAGTATGAAAGTTCTGCCAAGGCACACAATTAATTTAAAGTCTGGTCCTTAAGCTGTCTGTGCTCCCTATCTTTAAAAAAACAATAGCAGTATTGTATGAAGTACTAAAAGCCAGAAGAGATACAAAAGAGGCTTCTAATGATTTTTATATTTCTGGATAGATTAAGGAAATAGCACAGTCTTTGTGTCTGCCACAATAATTAATTTACGATGTGAAATAGTCATAGTGATGTAAACTTAGTTTATACCTGCTGGAACCTAGAGGAACAGTATCTCTTATTTCATTTGCACATCAGATGCCACAATGAAGAGTGATATAATCCTATGAGTAATACTCAGCAGAGGTTATATATAATTTAAGCCTGTGTCATGCATTGAGGGTGCTTCAGATGGTGGTTAGGTATATTAGAATGTGCCCTGAATCCTGTCCCAAACGTGGTGTGAAAGTAGGTGTATTTAAAACACATGAGTAAGTACATAGAGATTTAACACAGCACTCCAAACGGTAAACAGGCTAGAGCTAAATGTGCATGCTGCGATTACTATCTATAGTTTACTCTAACGTGCTTTTTCCTTTGCAGCAGTCCATTGTACCAGCCCACCCAATGGCTCCTCCTAGTCCCAGCACCACCAGCAGTAATAACAACAGTAGTAGCAGCAGCAACTCAGGATGGGATCAATTAAGTAAAACAAACCTTTACATCAGAGCACTGCCTCCAAACACCACCGATCAGGACCTGGTAAAATTATGCCAACCGTAAGTACTACGCTTAAATATAAATTATAATGTCATACCTTAAAAGCTTATAGTAGGTTTACAAAACAAGTGTTTGGATTATGAGGGAAGAAAAACAGATTCGTAAATAAAAATCCTTGTGCTGCTGTAGTATGATGGCAAGTTTCATCTTCCCTGGCAATCAGAAGGAAAAGAATGAGTTTGGCACTTTGGAGAAGCAAAGAAAGCTGAAGTATAGTGGTGAATAGAAGCAACCCATTGCTTTAGTAAAAATTATGATCACCCCTACTGCTGCCTGATGCTGTTGAAATCACAGATAAATGAAAATCAACACCTGAAGGTGAAACTTGCTATTAAGAACTTGCAGTAGAGGGTCTCCTCTGTTCACTACTAAGATAATCTGTTGGTACAAACTCCTCGAGTAATTGTTCTGCATCACTGTAAATTACAGTGTGCATTTGAATGCTTATCCTAGTTTCAGACTAATTTATGTTGGCTGTACATTACTGCACAATTATATTTATGATTAGAAATAGCTGATCTGCGTAAGAATCCTCTCTTGTGGCTGGAGTTCCAGGTAGACTTGGCTTAGCAGAATGTTTTCAGGTGATGTTGTTAACATGAGATTTTTTTTTGCTTGTGTGAGTTTTTGGGTTTGTTTTTAAATTTTTACAGCAGCACATGCTTTTTAGTTTATAGTTACTTTCAAATGTGGGTCAGATGTCAAGAGACTGTGCAATTATGTTGTTTATACACTGTTTAAAATCACCTTTCTTAAATGTTTTACTGAATTTTAAAAATCCTTAGTACTTCTGAAATTCATAGTGCACTTTCTGAATTATTTTGAAATCAAAAGTACTTAGTTAAATTTTCAATACTACCTGTAAGGAAAACCCCAAATCTCTCTTGAATGAATGAAGAATCATTAAGATTTGTATATAACACTACTGTCTGAGATTCTCTAAGTAATTTTATGTTCAATTTAGCAGATAAGTAACTACGAATATACAAAAATACATACCCAAGATCACAACACAAGTTAGCAAAATAGCTAGGAAAACCTGTAAGTCTTGGATCCCAGCTTATATGAGATGCCTTTGTTTTTGAATATTGCTGATTCCTAATTTATGGAGAAGAATTTTTTTTCTCTTTTAAACAAAACTTGGTCTTTCAGGATAGTAGTCACTATCAGTCATCTTAGTATTATAATAAAACGAACTTGGTCTTGACCAAATGGAAAATTTTTTTCTTTAATTTTCCCAACAGCAAATGAAATCCTTGTGTATTACAGAAAAGAGAACAGATTATCATTCTGTGAAAAGATTCATTGATAAATTAAACATTTTTACAGTTTCCTCTGTGACAATGACCTCTCATCACTTGAATTTTAGTTGCAAATGCATGTTTTACAGAAGTGGATTTTTCCTTCCCATTTTTGTCTTTTGAACGGATGAAGAAACCTTGGCCTGCTCACTCATGTTATATTAGGACAGAGTTGTGAGGTTATTTTGCACTGGAGCCGCCCAGTAACTACTATTTGTGCAGTGGTTACTATAGCTCCTTAATCTCTTTCTGAAGACATTTTGGTTTGCCTAGTCTTAGATGTCATCTATGCGTGAACATCCTAGAAAAAATACGTTCGATAATTTGTTGTAACCGGTCCTTTTCCTCTTGGATAGCCAAGGATTGCAGTTCTGTTGTTGTTGCTGTTCAATATATAATTGTAGTTGGAACAGCGTGAATTTTGCAAATAAAGAAAAGGCAAGAACCGCAGCCATGAAGTTATTAAATCAATTCTGACATGAATTTACAGACTTGGAAGGTCATGGTGTTTCTTCCTGTGAGATATTTCTCTCCAAAATGTCTTACTTGGGAGGAAAGGAGGCCCTGTCTCAAAATTCTCCATTTCTGCTGAGGACCCAAGTGAGATGTCCAGAAATTTTAGGCTTGGAACATCTTTCAAAAATCTGGGTAATCTATTAAGGGCCTTAGACTTCTCTGCCAACATAGCCCCTTAGCAACTAACTTGATGCTGCAATAAGGTAGAAATGACAACACTCTCTCCTTGTTCGCAGGAGCTCAGTAATCCACTTTTAATAGAGTATGGAAAGTTTCAGATGCAAAATGTTTCCTTCCTACAAATCTGCCTAAACTTCCAGAACATAGAGGGCAAGATATTCTTGAAAGTGAACCTGCCATGTTCATTGTTTAAGCTGAGACAATACAAAATAAATGGGGAATAAAATCTTGGACACATAGAAGTCAATGAAGAAACTGCTGTTTACTCCAGACCACTGAAATATTTTCATGAGCTCTTTCCGAATGCCTAAGATTTTACTGGGACACTTTAGAGTAATTTTAGCTCCTTTTCCCCATATAGGGTGGATCTTGCCATCCTAAGAGGGTGTCCACTGGAGTGCTTGATGCTGAGAATGGACAGAAAGGCTGCTCTGCATATTGTAGAAATGATCTTGCTAGCTAGCAATAAGCAGTTTTCAGTGGATGTACAGAAAAAGGTCACTGGCTTTTGTTTTATATCTTTTGGCTGTTGTCAGACAAGACAGAAGAACACTTGTGGCTTGAGGAAATAATGGTTGAAAAACATCATTGTCACTACAAATGCCAGAAACATCCCATCGGCACAGATTTTCCCTCTGATCATCATGGACTTGTATCATGTATTGTACTGAAAAGTTATTTTCAGAGATGGTTATTGTAGAGAAATATTGCTTTCAATATAATCTCTCAGAATACAAGGTAGAAAAATCTACAGAGTTCGTGTGTGTGTGTGTGTCTGGTTATACAGTGACTTTTATTTGCTTTAGTTGATATGTTTGCTTTAGTTCTTGCTCACAAAGAGCTAGCAGTGCTAATTTTGGCCATGTTTTTATTTTGATTAATTATTTCTGGTGAATTACTAGAGAAACCTCTTATCAAATTATACAAGTGTTGGGCTTGCTTTCCTGTTGTAGCACAGCTGCGCGGTATTTACAAACACAGTTAGCAAACGTTCACCATTTTTGTGGAAAAGTACTTTCCTGGCAAGAGTGCGATTCGCCAGTATATGTCTCTACATATCTGCTCACCACCTTCGTCAGCTTGGTTCTTTCTAGTGCTCTATTAGGTGAAGCTTTCTCCTCTTTTCCAAGATGAAAAGAGCATATTATAATTTTGTTGTGAAGGCTTACCTAGGAGTACAGCTATTTTCAGACAGTATTATTGGCTTTTGTGTGGGAAATGAAGCTGCCACGTTTCTGAATAGTTCATTCAAACCTGAACCTGCTACTCCAGTTCTGCTTTGGGAAAACAAATTTCTTCATATCACTTGCGCCAGAGGCAGAAGTGTGGGGAAGAATAAGGTAGGTATTATGTTTGTCGCAAGGATGTCTTAACAGCCAGCCCAGAAACAGGGCCTGGAGTGTCAGGGGGACACCATGTGAGTCAGTCCTGGCCGTAAGAGCTTTCCATTAGGTATGTAAGGGTAGGCAAAGCAGTCGACGCAGTGGCACACAGACACTGTCTTTTCCGTGGGAGGCTAGAGAGGAGCCATCAGCTAAATAGAAGGGCAAGAGCAGAGGAAAGGAGAAATGAGAGTAATGAGCCGATGAGCACGGTTTGGGGAAGCCTGCAGGAAGATGCCTGACTCCGCTGTGCCATTTCTTTTCCCAAACCATGTAGTGCCATTGCTTGAGCTCTGCTGTACTGAGCAAACCTTTGCCATGAAGTGCTGGTTTTGCAGGGCTGCTGGAGTGGTGTTAGCCTCAGCCATGCCTAATTATACTCCCTTCCCCTGGCATGGCTATCAATACTTGCTTGATGTGCCTCCTTCAGCTGTTGTGTTGGCTTTTTGCTTATGAATACATTATTTAGGCTTTAATTGTACTTCCTTATTTGGTGACTGTTAGACAGTCATTTCTTGTAGCTTATTTAATATCTGTATCTGAAGATGCAAGATTAAATCCATTCCAGTTTTTCACTGGAATTGTTGAGACTGCTTATGTGATTAGGGACTTAAGCGATTACGTCTTGGGAGATTCAGCTAGGAGTTTCTAACTTGCTTTGACACATTTTCTAGGTGCTTTCCAGACTGTCACTAAGCGCTGTGCTTCGTTGTGGACGACCTTTATGCCCAAGCCACATGGTTTCAAAGCCCTGTGCTTTCCATCATCTTGCTTATGATTGACTTACTAGTCTGCAGCATGGCATCTCTGTAATGCTGATTTTTTTCAGAGACCTCCTTTTGTGCTATTTACATCATTAAAGGAGGATGATGAAGCAGACCCTTCATCCTCCTGACAAACCCCAGTCCCGGGGTGAGACTTCAAGCTTTGAGGCTTAACCCAGGTCTCCCCCATTCAGTTCAGCATAAATCATCACGCCAGCCCACCCTTTGGTGTGCTCCCTTCCAGGCTGTTTGCTCATACCGTGTCACTCGTATCGAGCTGTTTGTAGTCTATATGATGTTTTTTTTGAAATCTGTTTTTGCTCTGGACAGTTTCACTTAAGCCTTCCCCCTTAAATTATTGCTGTATGGTTGTAATGCGGGTTTTTAATGGGATTACAATTAGGAAAGCAGCTGGTTTAAGGTAACAAAGTTAGTGATATAATTACCACGACAGACGTTGTTCTGTGCCAGGATGGTCGGAACACAAAAACAGACCCTTGTAGCGGCTGCCTTTGCTTATGTGTGTTGGGAAATGGTGTTTCTTGCTGAAAGAGTATTTTAAGGATTCCTTCCTAAATATTCAGCATCATGAACACAAGCATAGCTAAAGCTAATGGCAGGCTAATGGTGGATTTGAAACATTTGAGCCAGGCCTGCTCTACAGCTTTGTTTCCACAGTATGGGAACTTTTTTTTGTGGTTGCATGCTCTAATGTTTGCCTGTTTTGGGGCAAGAGCCCCTAAAAGTTGTTTCAATTCCCTGCTCTTAAGAAAACACACATTTTTATTAAGTCGTGTGACAGCCATTAGCATATTAATGTTTCCATGTTCTTTGCTTGCTGTGTAATTGTGACCTCTCCCCATACTGCCATTTCCCTTCTCCTTCAAGTATACTCAGGAGAGAGAAATGGTGAACTGGAGCTCCAACACTTAGTGTGGCAGGGACCTGTCATCACTGTGGTCAGTTAAGAGCAAGAAAGCTGCTAATTTTACTCAGCGTATCTCCTTAGAGAAAGGACATGGCTGGACTTGAGGAAATAGTTTGACTGCCTTTTGCATTTAACTCCTTGGGAGAATGGTCTGGGCAGGTCACTGGTGCTCAGTTCAGTCTCAGGAAATGCCTGTAGCACGTGAATACAACCCCTTTAGATAGATGGTGCAATACGGGGAAGCGGAATGGAAGATTTCAAAGCTAACTTCTCCAATTTTTTTAAAGTATTTTCTCTCCTTTCTCTTTTATTCTCCATTTTTCTTGCATTTTTCTTTCATGGTTTGTCAGCTGCAGTGAAATATTGCATTCATAATTATGTGGAATATGATTTCATGTCATGTAATCAAGTGTGATACATCAGTGTCTCTGAAACTGTTCCCTTTGAGATCAGTGTTAATACCGATTATACTGGAGCAGGAGCCTATCTATTGTTCTTACTTTCTTAGGGTGGAAAGAAGTCCTCTACAAATTAATTCTTTTAGAGGTTTATGTATGCGTGTTTTAAAATAGTATTATTGCATACATGTCTCTATAAATAACACCAGGTTTACAGTATATCATTTGCTTGCAGGAGGAAGTAGATTCTTTAGCAGTTGAGCAGTATGTGATTTGTTATGTTCAGCTTTATGTTGTATGGTACCAGCACCATCTTTTTCTTTATTCCTTCTTCAGGCACTGTGGCATGGTTTGGGTTTTGTGTAATCTGCAGTAGAATTCCCTTAATGGTGCTTTTTAATCCGGTTTTGCACTTCAGAGCAAACATAACACCAAGAATGGTGAAGGTATGTTCCCTAGATGTAATAACTGATTGTGCCAGTACTGTGTTGCCTGTGCAGGCACACGTTGTATGGAACACAGTGCAGTGCTGCAGAGAAACACCCGCCGTAACCTCGGGACCAGGTTTTAGATAATCTCACTTGTGTTCTGCCCAGCTGATGCACCTGGTTTCTCAGCTAGACAAACTGCCAGAGGAGGAGTTGCGTGCCAGTATGGTATGTAAACCGGCTCTGCTAGCTTCTGTCTTAGCTGATGATCTTTTAAGAGGTTGCTGTCAAAAGTAAGTGTCCCATTTCTACATCTGAGAAGAAATCATATTCAGTTTTGTATGTCCCTTTTGCCAGATGCACTGGAGAGATGTAAGTCTGACGTGGAGGTTGAAATGCTCCTTTTTGTTAGGGCTTGACTTCCACAGTCAGTGGTGAGGCATTTGCGTGGTATACCATGGGAATTGTGATTGGCCTGGAGATGTGCTGTTTGGGTTTAAATAGTCATTTCCTTTATTTTTTAGCAAGTGCTTTCAGCAGTCATGTTATGAAACGTCTAGCCTGGCATGCTATGAAGGAAGACTCTCTATCTTCCCCTCAATATTTGCACTTTAATTAGGCAGACATAAAATTCAGACAGCTTTACATTCGCCATCAAATGAAATCCACGCTGAAATCCTCTCTGAGGAGTTCCAAAGTATTTTTTTCTACAATAATGCCTTCCCGTAGAATGTCATTAGGGAGCCATATGTATTTTTGGGGAAATGATAATTGAGAAAAAAGTAAAAAAAAGTTGTCTTCTGGAGTCCTATCCTCTTGATGCAGACAGTCTCTTGAGATGCCTTGAATTTAAAACAAACACAGTTTTAATTTTCTCTTTCTATTTTGTGATTAAGCAAAGACTGAAGTTTTTCGAACTCAGTATGTCATTTAGCCTAACAGTGTTCAGCAGTTCCCCTCAGTACACCCCCTTAAAAAAGAAGCAATCTGAATACAAATGTACTGAGGAGCTCTGTGTCTGCGTTGTGGTCGCAGATGCGGGGACCCAGCGATTGCACAAGCTTCATCTCCCACAGGAGATGAGAGTTTTGTTGCAGTGTGGGGCCAGAGGTGAGGTGATCCCATGGAATTTCCTCTAGGAAGTGGGGGCGAGGGAGGAGAGGAGAGTGGAAGGAATGTTTCAGCCACAGCTGCTTGTAAAAGAAGCAGTAGGAAAACAGATTGGTAACAGTTACCGCCATCGAAGATCTCTTGTTGGAAAGCAAAAAGCTGATTTGGTAGCGTGGGGCCTGTAAAATCTGTGAACGTTTACAAGTCTGCAGGTATTTGTTGTACGGAGATGCAACTCTTGTTCCCTATCGAAGAGCCCCAGGAAAAGTGTGTCCCGTGGCAGCTGGTGGAATGCCTTTGATCAGGGTCCCGGTCCCGAGCTTCCCTGATGGCAGGGGCCGACTCAGATGGGAGGCGATAGCACCACAGTTATTCAAAGGAATAACCAGTAATCCAAGAACATTTGAAGGGGATTGTTTAATTTGGTGGACTACTGAAAATGTTGATGAGTACTAATCAGGCTCTTTCGTGGGTTCCGTGATGTCAAAAATTGTCCCTTCTGTTAGAGACTGCTTAGGCAGGCAACTCAGAAACAGTTTCAAAATTGAATCAGCTTAGGCTCTAAGTTGATTTCTGCCCCAGCATGCTTACATTAAACTTGCCCTTTTTCTCAGGATACCATTCAGCGTAGAAAGCAGGATCAGTATTTGCAAGCAGATTCTTATATCTAATGTCTAATATCTCATGTGGTTTCATGTAACGGTTGGAAATCTCATGAAGTCTTGACTTTGTTTGCTAAAGGTTAGTTCTGCTTAGCTCTGATTTCTGTAATGTTAACTCCTTGAAATGAAAAAACGAGCCATCTGATGTTGACACATTATAAGACCAGTCATCTTTTGGGTAACCTTTCAGCCTTCCCCCCCCTCCTTGTTGCCAAGCTGCATTTAGGGTTAAGAAGGTAACACCCCCAAATTGTATGCAACCCAGATAATAAACATCCATAGCAAACATAAATTCAGATCCTGCTACCTCCAACGAAACGTGTAATTGAGGAAAAAAAGGCAGAAAAACTAGTGCTTATCCTTTCCCACAACCTCTACCCTAAAATTCTACTCTATCTTGACATTCAAAAAATGCAGCTGCCTCAGTTCAGTTTGAGCAGTGCCTTACTCAAGACTCAGATCAACCCTGCAGAAAATTAGGTATCTAAAGGGCTGCTGGGAGAAGAATTAACATTTGATCATTTAAATATCTAAGCTTTGCAGATAGATGTTCAGTACCTGGAATAAAAGGCAAATTTTAATTTGAATGTTGGTAATGTTATGATACATGGACACAGAGCAAAAAACACCAATGAAAAACACAAAAAGAGAAGACTTTGATTTGGGGTCTGTTTTGACAATGTTACTAGTACAAATATTCCACTTGAAATAACCTGTGTGGGTTGAGTTAATCATTAACAGAATCAATTTCGGTGGAAGAAATATGTTCTGATTTGTACTCCTATCCTGCCTCTTCCATTTCCATTTCTTCTTTTACTTACTTTAATCTCTTATTGTCCCAAAAGAGTAAAAAATTCGTAATCTGTTGCTTTACTGCCACAAGAGGAATCCCCCAAGATAAACACTGTGTGTTATTTCACCATTTTTTTGAATATTAACAATATATATTAATAATACATTTAATTAATTGATCATTTTGGCCATCTTAATTGGGTTATATTAGCCCAAAATGTGTGTTCTTTTTAAAAGTTTGTTTTCTTTATTCTGTGCAGTTGTGTAATTGTACATACTACCTTTTAAAAGACAGTATGGATCAGAATTTTTGTCTAGGAGGACATTATTGACTTAAGGCCTTACACATTCTTTATCAGTATTTCAAAATCCTAGTGCTGCTTTCTGGCTTAGATATAGTCACTAACAAGCTTTCACAAGTCTTATCAAAATATCAGCAATTATTCTGGTACATTAATAAGGACTTTTTCTTTAATGTCTGACTGAATGCAATCGTGAAGTAAGTGTTATGTTAACAGAAGATCTAAAACCAGGAGGAAAAAAAATGCTTCATACAGGGTAATACAAATACTGCAGAAATCTCAAATCTTTTATTTGCAAACCCTAAATGTGAAAAATAAAATTATCTAAACACTGGAAAAAGAGCCAAGCTACTTATTTCTGGTTTCAAGGACTCTGCTGATAGAGGAACTGAAGAGCTTTTGGAGCCTGGAGGCTAGCAGAGTTTTACAGTTCAGTACATAGTTTTATTTAGCCTCTATGTAAAATCTCCAAGGAACTGGTGTGTTAACAAACTCTGTGTAAAACAGAAACGTGTACCTATGCCGTTAAGACGATGGCAAGCTTGATTCCTGTTTGTTTGCAGTGTGCTTGCAAAGGTCTGATCCTAGAAAGCAGGGAGCACCCACCGGAGCCCGCAGCTCCTATTGCTGGTATTAGGGTTTAAAACCGCTTAGCACTCCGTAGTATGGACTTAGGATTTGTTTGATAGTGAAGGCTGAGCTTTTCAGCGATGTAATTGCACAGAGCCACGTGAACTCCATGGTCTCTGGTTCGTTCTTTGTTTTTTTTTGTTGTGTTTTGGTTTTTTTCTTCTTTTCAACCTGTAGTTGTGCAGTACCCCAAGGCAGAAATCTCCCCTGTGTCAAGTCTGAATGCCTCGGCTGAGTTCTGGAGAAGCCATTTGGCAAAGAGAGACTCTTTTCCTTCAAGGCCTGAGGGTATCAGCATGGTGGAGTATCCAGTGGAGCTGACTCAGCAGTGTGCATTTCCTTCCCCGCATTGCTGTTTGTAGTACTGTGATCTGAAAAGGAGTGTTTGTAAATAATTGCATTTTTTTTCTCCAGATATCCTGTATTCAACTCCCTACATTTCCCACACTTGAAGCTACTCGTTTTTATTGTGTGGCAGGCTTTGTCTTAACTTTATTGTTGAGGCTTTTTTATTTGTTGCCAAAGGCCTATTTGCTATATTTTGAAGATCTCAAATACTGAGAGGGAAAGTGTGGCTCCATGTTCCTTTTTCTCAGCAGCAGCTTACAGGGCTTCTGTGTTGCAGTACAGAGGTACAGTACCAGGAGTGAAAGACCATTAGCCAGGACTGCCTTGAAAACAATCCACCATCATACCAAGGCCTCAGCATGAATGTACTCTTTATTATGTAAATTAGGATCAATTCTTTTTGAACATCTTCCAAATATTCAGAGCTATGATATTCTAAAAATGCATAATTATCTGTCCCAGTCTTCCGTTCTTCCCAAGTGAATTCCATGTTACTTTGTTCGATGAGAAATACTGAAGTTTTTTCCACCCATTTTATTAATTGCTTATTCAGTTAAATATTTGTTAATGCTCTTTGAAGTCTAGGACACTCGCTTTGAATTATGCAGTTTCGCAAATGTCATTAAATATTTTGAAAAGAGTGGCCCTCCCAGGGAGAGGGGACAGCCCTGTCACTAATCAGCTGTTTCCCATCTACCACGTGAGCTGAGATTGAGGTGGCAGTCTAAGGAGCAAAGCTCACTGTTTTGGACAACTGAATTGGGTAGAATTGATAAGGTGCAATAAGTAGGTAGGTTTCAGCAGACCACAGAAAGGCCCAAGTTGTTAAGATGTTCTTGGGTAGATAGCCAGGGTGAGAAAAGTTTTTGAATCTGATTCCTTTTTGAAAGACAGGGAAGACTTAATTATTTTCCTCTTAAGTTTCCATTTAACCAATAAATTGCACTTTTTGAAGCAGTGATCTGAAGCAGACCTATGTTGGTCTAAATCGGTATGGAACATGGGACTTCGGCTTCATTTGTGGCGATTCTTTTGGTCTTTTCTATCAAAGATGTCGCCCTTGTTGATCAAGTGACACTGTCTGTATTGTCAAGATAGAGCCCTCCACCTGAACTCACTTGGGTCCAAACCCCTCACTTAATCAGAGGAGATCAGGGACTTCTCCACAATTGTAGCTGAAAGGTGAGCAGCAGCAAGAGTTTACTTTCAAAGGTAACTGGTTACTGACCAAGCATCCTAGTGATGTTTATATGGTGGATATAGGTTTTGGGAACATGGTTAGTTTCTTTATCTCATGGGATTAAAAAAATTAGACCATTTAATTAGAAACAGAGCAGAATACATCTAAATATATAGCTGTAAAGCCAGATGCTCAATTCTTTATAATTGGCTTGCCGTGTACTTCACAGCATACTAATAAAAACCCTTCTGAAAAAGGGATCCACTGCTGTTTATATCACCACAACAAAACTAGTTAAATTTTTGCCCTGAAAATGGGGAAATTAGTTCCTGTTTCTCTGGATGAAAATTTGTGAGTTCCTATGATAGAAGACACTTTAGTGCTGTTAGGACATTTGAGCTTTGCTCTTCTTTTTGTGGTAGTTAGCATGCCTTTTTTCTCCTTTGCTTAAGTGAAGGGGAGGGAGGCAGCTTTAAGTGCAGAGGAAAGAGTAAATTTTCATAATTTTATATTGTAGTCAGGAAGGAGTGTTTGAGGGCAATGTTTTCTTCCGCTCATTAGTATCCTTTCCAAACTTCTGCTTTGTTCAGTGGGACAGAATTTGCAGAAATTTTAATTGTTCCTCAGGGATTTAACTGGATTTGTATTTGGACCTGGGTTGCTGGTGTTCTGCCTTCTCCAGGATCTTATAGTTCTCTTCTGCTCATGCTTACGCCGAAAATATTTGACAACTCTTGAGTTCAGCTTCTGCAGTGATGGAGGAAATGTGAGGCTCTTTCTCTCAAATTGCTTTCCTCTGGTGGTAGAGGTCAGCATTTGGCTGTGACAGCTCTCCTTTATTTTTTTGGCAGACAGTTCTCTGACATTCTTATTGCTGAGATCATCCCCACTAGGGCTTTCAGAAGAACATCTGACTGGGGCTCAAATTCTTCACCTTCTGCTGTTCTAACCATATAGTATGTTATAGGAAAAGTCTCAGTCCTTCACTATTAATAATTAATTTGGTTCTGGATACCTTTTGTTGACTCAAAGATCCGTGAATTTGTGGTTTCTTCCTTTCACCGTGATTTGGTTTCATGTTGAGGGTGTGGATTCTTTTAATCCCAAGGATAATTTAGGAGAAAAAAAAGTATCATTAAAATACTGCAGTCTGAGTCATACCGGGTCTGTGAGTTTAGTTCCCTGGTCTTCCCACACAGCATTTCCGATATGCAGTGAGCTGAGGGTGTGCAGGAAGGACTGTAGAGTGACCTAGATACTGTTTAACTCTTTACTAAAAAGAGTGGCTTTCTGACATTGGATATAGCCATTGTCTCTTTCAATTCTCAGTCCTTTTCTGTGAGATAGCTGTATCCATTACATTTTCCTGCTTCTGAGTGTTTTTCATTAAAAATATTTTAAGATTTCTATTTGGATGGGTTTAAGCATCTTGTTTAGATAAATTGATCGGAAAAATTAGTAAATGAACTGTTTTAGAATCTGAAGCGTAGGTGTTGAGATTCATCCTCAAGTAGAAGTTACGGCTTCTTTCATATAGTGCTTTATCACTTTTAAGAGAAAAGTTCATTCTGCTGCCCTCTTGCAGACAAAGAAATAGTCATCTCAGACTCTCAATGATAAAAAAAGGTCTGTAAAGCCCAGAAACACTGTGACCATGTCATACAAGCTTCCTTGTTGGCATATGTTGTTGAATCTGTTCAAGAAAGGCTGTTGTGATACAGACTAACTTCACTGATTTTTGGGCTTGCCTGTCAGCTTTGCTGTCATGCAGTGGTTGGTTGATTTTTCTTGGCACTGTATCAGGATAAGTTTTTTGAATTGTCCCTTCTGTGGCTGCTGGTGCTCTGGGTTCATGACACTGCCACGGCTACTCCTTTTAAGAAACTTTGAATCTGCGTCTGTTTAATGTAGATGCCATCCAGCCTTGCAGTTGATACAGCCAGCTGGAGGATCCCCATTTTCTTTGAGCCTAGTTGACCCAGTCTTGAGTCACCCCTTTGCACAGGTGCTCATGGGTTGGGTTTTCCCTGCTAGGCCAGGATTAACCTCCCTTGTCTGTGTTCTTCACTGTGAAGCCCATCGATGCAAGTGCTTCCTGGTAGACACCAGCCAGGGCAGTCTGGGACACTGAATTTATCCTTCCATGGTGGCATTTGGCATAGTCGTTATACAAAAAAAACCCCCAAAACACTGGAAATGAGGGTCTGGGGGATCACATTGGTTTCAGCCAGCTTGGGTAGGTTCTACATGACAATCTGGTAGTGGGCAGCGTGCTGTGACTGCAGGTCTGTCTGCAGCTCAGGGCTAAGAGTAGGTTGAATGTGCAGTGGTTCCAGAAGACTTCAGTTGTTCTTGGCTAGCTGCCATAGTGATGGGATCAGAACAGGTTAATGGTGTTTTTAAAGAAAATGGTATATTTAAGCTACCCAAAGCAAATTTCCAGATAAGTATCTATTACATTCTCTTTGCAAAACTGCAGAAATCAAACTCTGCCTCCTGCTTGCTTCAATCAATATTCCAAAGACTGTCTATCTTAAACAGTGTGAAACTGAGGAAGTGTCACTGAATATGACCCTGACGCATCAGCCACAAAGGTTGCACTTTAGATTTTGTGTTACAGCTTGTGATTGCTCATGTATCTAAAATTTGGCAACAGATGGACAGTATTTTTTTTTAATGTATAACACTCCTCTGTCCCTATCTCAGCACTTAATACTACTGCAGACATCTTTTCAACAGAGCCATGCAGTTATAATCAATAATATGTGAGCTGATGTTTCTGCTCAATAACATATAGCCACTTAAATGCCCGTCTGAAGTATTTTGACCCCTGGAGAGAACTACTTTAGTACAACCATTTTCCCTATTGAAATGGAGATATTTGCTATTCAGCACAGCTGGGACTTGAGACTAGAGAAGCAGATTCAAATAGGGATCAGGTCCACATGCTGTGCTATTAAGGGGGCAAGGCCTCTGGAAGGTCTAGCAGTGGCTTTGAATAATTTGTCCATTTAGTGCTGTTCTAGCATGATTGACGTTAAGTTACCAGAAATTAAAGGAGATCAGACTCTAATATTAAATTTTACAGTTTCTCTGTAATTAGGTGTTAATTCCAGTATAGAATAGCCATTGAAAGCAAGATGTTACTGTGAGTATTTCATAAAAGAACAACTGTTAAAATGCAGTTCAGAGAGACTGGAAGTTATTTGAATGTATTGGGTTTTTTTTCCTCTTCTGCCCTCCAGACAGAAGGGGGGCAGTCAGCACTTTCCGAGATGGGGTGTTAAATTAGTGGAAGATGGAGGTAAGAACGAATAGGTATCTTTGTGTAGAAGGTATTTTAACCCAGCAGGCCAGGTCTTGGATTCATCCTGTTGGCTTAGCGTTGTCATAGTGTTAACAAAAACAGAAGGAAAACATACAAAATATGCTGACATATTTTAAAAAAATTATCAATGACAGGCATTATTCCAGTGGCCAAACATCCTCCATACAAGACAAATGCAAGAAAAAGCATTATGTGTGTGTGTGCATATATATGTATGTGTTTTTTTTGTATATGTCTATATGTAATTTACACAATATGTGAGACAGTTTTTTGTAGTTCAGAGTTGACAGATGGGTCAGAGCTTAGGAAATGGGATGTGGCTGAAAGTGCCCTTGTACTTTGGCAATCTCCAATCTCATGGTTTTCAAGACTTTGCCAACATATTGCTCGCGGCATCATTTATTTAAACTGAGAGTATAAGACTTGGTTAGCAACTTCACTAGAAGTGAAATTAATAGGCAAGAATAAATTAATCTTCTGCAAGTATGCAGGCTTGTAGCATTAATAGGTGTCTGTGTATCTATCCGGATAGGAGGTAATCTCACACTAGCTAGGACTGTAGCCAGAATAACACCTTTTGATTTATACTATTCTGACTAAAACAAGGAAAAAAAAAGTATTGGGAAGTGTTGATACATAATTTTATTTTTCCCTTGCCTTGTCCTTAATCCCCTTCCATGAGAAAAAGGAATATGCTTAGGAAAAGCCAAAATAAAGGACAGTGCACCATATGCTGACAATGAGTGAGTTTGGTTTCCTTGGATGGAGGAGGAGGAGGAATTGAAAAATAAAGGACTTTCAGGTAGAGAGACTAATTTATGCTCCTAAGCTGATCTGTGCTGTTTAGCACAGGGAAGAGAAAGGAGTTATAAATTATTAATAACAAGAACTGCTGTCTTATGTTTTCATAGTTTTATTCTTTCAAGCTGTTAGTGTAGGCTTTGCAAAATTGGTGAGGCTGAAATTTGTCAAGATTTATGGCTGGGTGTAGAAATATTGCCTTACTTTCAGATTAAAACAGCTAGCAGTGGTAAATCAATACATGGACGTCTGCAGACCTGCCATGAGCTTGGCTTATAAATACATATTAGCATTCATCTGGTTTAATTTCTCATCTTTCCAAATCATTGTCTTGATTAGCGATCATTTCTCAGTATGAAAAAAAGGATAAAAGAAATTGCTAGACTGTAGAAATAATATTCCAGACTTGTAATTTGAACCTGTTTGGAACTTTCATTATTTTGCTTTCAAATGAATTATGATTTTCAAAAAACCCCTGTATCTTTCATGGCTATGTGAAACCATGCTCTCCTACTTTTTGTATTCTTTCTGGGAGCCACAGGAACTATGATCATTTATTTTCAAAGAATATTGCTTCAGTTTTTGCTTTCAGTTGTGTGTAAAATGCAGATCTCTTTCAGTGCTTTACTCTTAACCCAGGCATAATTTGTGTCCTGTAGTGTTAGGGTAAGAGAACAACAGGGTGAGACCATTTGCTTTCTTAAAATAATATGGCTTTGTTCTTCCATCTCGTAGCTGTAGGAAACTGTAACCCCTTCCCTTATACCTGAATAGCCTTGTCAGTAGATGCACAGGCCAATTCCTGCAGAAAGTGTAGATGGTCCTATTTTTTTGAGTAAGAATGATTGTAGTACTAAAAAGTGGGTTAGCCAAGAGTTCCAAAAATCTTTTTAATTAATTATCTCTTCTGTAAAATAAGGATTGTCCATAGTTTGCTCTGCTAAACTGGATGCTGAATGATAGAGATTAGAAAGTGCAGCCTGCTTTGTAAGGCAGGAATTGGGAGGCAGACATCTTGAATTTTTTCTAATGCTGTAGCATTTACTGATAATTTCTTGTGCTAGTGTCTTAATATGTTAGTTGATTTATGATAATTTATGGTGAATCTTAGATTTGTTGTTTTTGACTAGCTGAGTAACTGCACAAATAATTTTCATATGAATGATCCTCAGTTCAGTGTCTTATGGTAAAACTTTCTATAATGCTTTCAGTGTAAGAGTACTTCATATAAATTACAATATACTATATTAGAAGTAGAATAGTAGCAAATCAGTTTCTAAACCATTCAATCTAATTTACGCACATCACTTCATATTTCATCCAACTCTAAATATTTTTCTCAAAGAACAATGCCGTGTAATTTATAAGAAAAACACAGAGTGGTCTTTCACTATCATTTGGTCATCAAACTCAGTAGAATGTTGGCAGGAAACAACACTTTCAGTGTCAACCAGCATTTGTGTCCCTGCAAACAGATGTTTGAAAATGTACGTAACTCTGCGTAGTTCACACCTTTTAAAATACTTCACCTATGAGTTTTCAAATGGCTAAATAGAAAAGTCTCCTAAAAGTATAGGCAAAAATAAGTTAGAAAGTATTTACTTAGCACTGCTGAACTGTTGATTTCATAAACTGTAAAGATTATGATAAACATAAACAATTTCCTTTTCTGAAAGAACAGACACTTTGGTTAATGCATTACTGTGATTTTTATTTTCTTTTTCTTCAGTTTAGGAGAAAGCAAGCCATGGTTACTTAGACAATACTTGCACTTCAAAGTGTGTCAAAGAGGCAAATCCGTCTGTGTTTCTGATAGGTTATTTATCCTGCTTAACCTATAAACTGTAAAGTAACGAGGCTACTGATAGATAGCCGAGCAGATGGTTCAGAGATTATGTTAAATCATCTCAGCTTGTCAGAAGTTAGGTTGGGTTACTGCAGGGGCAGTGGCTGCACGAAACGCTGAACGGGATCGTTTTTCTCAGTTTATTGCTTGAAATTCCATTTTTCTGCACAGCATGTGACGTCTTAGAATCATAGAATCTTTTAGGTTGGAAAAGACCTTTGAGATCATCAAGTCCAACCGTTAACCTAACCCTGCTAAGTCCACCACTAAACCATGTCCCTAAGCACCTCATCCACACGTCTTTTAAATACCTCCAGGGATGGTGACTCAACCACTTCCCTGGGCAGCCTGTGCCAATGTCTGACAGCCCTTTCAGTGAAGAAATTTTTCCTAATATCCAATCTAAACCTCCCCGGCACAACTTGTGGCCATTTCCTCTTGTCCTGTCACTTGTCACTTGGGAGAAGAGGCCAACACCCACCTCTCTGCAACCCCCTTTCAGGTAATTGTAGAGAGCGATAAGGTCTCCCCTCAGCCTCCTCTTCTGCAGACTGAACAACCCCAGTTCCCTCAGCCGCTCCTCAGAAGACTTGTGCTCCAGACCCCTCACCAGCTTCGTTGCCCTTCTCTGGACACGCTCCAGCACCTCAATGTCCTTCTTGTAGTGAGGGGCCCAAAACTGAACACAGTATTTGAGGTGCAGTAATCAACGAATTTAGGACTAGCATGTTAGTATCCTGGCTTTCATAAGAAGCATTCGGATGGTGTCTATGAAAGATGATCTCTTATGTGGTGCAAGAGGTTGGCTCTGCCACTTGCTGCTGTTGCTCTCTCCTTTTTCAGTGTCTAGAGCTGTTGCTTTGGTCTCTCCCTACCGTCAAGTTGAGCATTATCATCTTGCTAGCCTAGGAAAGATTAACTGGAAATTAAACACCGTGTGTTTAGTAGTAAAAATCACGTTGCAGTGGAGCAAGGACGGGCCAAGATTCAGGGCTTTGAAAAAAATCTCACCCTGAAGAGGGGGTGATTATTAATCATAGTTCTGCCAAATATCTGTATTCACATCCTCAGTGGAGTGACTGAGGCAACAGGTGATGACAAACTTGTCAGAGCCTAGAATAGAAGTTACAGGTTGATCCTTCAGAATTTGCCTTTTATTTTATTTTTTTTTAATTAACAAAAAAGCCCCCAAACAAACACTAATGTAAAGATTTTATACTTAAGTTTTTAAATCCCCTATTATTTTGATTCTACTGCTATTGTGTTTTTCTCAAAGTAGCATCAGTTGAATTCTTCCCAATGCCTGCCAGGGAAGAATACGAGCGCCTTCTCTTACTACTCCAAAAGCTCTTTAGAGGGGAGGCTTCATGGATGTTTTTTTTTTTTTCCCCCTTTCTCCATGATTGTGTCATCATAGTACTGAAGAATAACTGCTTTTTCACATATTGCAACATTTTAACCTTATAAAGTAGAACTAAACAAACATGCCATTACTTTATTTGTTGATTTAAGATTGACAAGAAAACACCTCTGGGGGAATTGTTGGAAATCTGTTGGTTTAGTACATGCTAGAAAGCCACATTAGGAATGCTGTTTTAGTGTCAGCTGTAATATGTCTTAAACATTTAAAATACCCGGAGATATTAAAAAAAGCAATTTTCCTCAGTTGTGCTAAATGAAAGGGCATTGTAAGCAGGTCATGCTTTTAAGTTAATCAATTTGTTGTGCAAAAAGGAGCATACTAATTGAAAAACCTTTGCAAAATGTCCTAAAAATAGCTGTAGGATGCTAACAGGACTTTTTCCCCTTGACTTTCCTTAGGAGCTGACTGAATGGATAGAGATTATTAGCATCTCTACAAAGCAAGTGGAAGCAAGTATTTCCTGATTCTAAAAACATTTCTTCCCTATCCCCACAGCTCATCCTCAGCTAAACCAGGAAATATCTACTCTTAAGAAAAACAAAACGGGTAGCTGAAAAATAATCATCTCCAAAATCATCTTCCTGTGTGTCACTTCACTATTCGTTAGAGTTTTCAATTCCTGGTTCTTTTTAGCTATGGAGTAGTTATGTTTGTGTAGAGTCTGTGTGTTATAACCTAAATATGTGTTAATAAAATACTGCTTTTTATCTGTTAAAATTAATACTACCCAAGAAACTGAGAATTCGCTAACACTTCACCAAATTGTATATGTCTGTTATGCTGAGGTCTTCTAAGGGTGGGTAACTGTAAGAGCTGATAGTATATCTGATTTTGCATCTGTTTTTGCTACTTCTGATACTTCTCAGTGAAATCTGGAATTGTAATCTACTGAGCCTGAAGAAAAGATCATTTGTACCAAAGTAATATTAGTTTGTACTAGTATTGGTACCTGCATCAGTAATGATGATGATATATGTTTTTATCCACTGATTCTTACTGAAGACACAAATATGCCAAACACAAATGAAGAATTAAAGGTAGAAGGGTTGTGAAGAAAGCTTTCTTGATCTTGTGAAGAATTTACAGCAGTGTGTAAGACTATTGAATTATCAGTAAAGCCGAAGTTCTGTGGGATTGCAGGTTTCAGGGGTTTTTTTGGTTTTTTATTTGTTTGGCCTTTTTTAGGGCACAGATCCTAACTCATCAAAAGTAGTCTTTACATTAATGGACAAAATGTAATTTTAGTCATTTTGTAAAGACAATCAAAACAGTAGTTGGCTTCCATAATAATAAATTCTAATTTATTTGGAGGTATTATTTATCTCCCAAGTAAAATAATAAAAAATGACAATGAGGACTACTTGGATATTTGGACACTTTGAAAATACTATCTTTCTCTCTGAAGTACCAGAGAGTCAAAGGGGCAATTAATAAGAAAGGAAGGAACTAGCTCTGTGTCAGAACCACATGACCATTTGACAGAATGTCATCAAAGCAGCGCTCTAACTTTTATTTAGGTTCATAAGGAAGTCCTATTTTGCACATAGTGAAAAAGATGATCCAATGCCTGAAACAGGGCACATCTGGCTGAGTTGATTAACCCAGTGCTTGAATATCTGATGCTAGTATAGGAGATTTTGCTGAACCAGGCAAATTAGCCAAATCTATAAAAATTTCAAAACACAACTTATACTAAGCTACATTATGCACACCCATTAACTGTGCAAATAAAAATAAGAAAAATATAACTGCAACTCTTTATGTAATGTTTAATTATGCACTAAAAATGATTGGTCCAGCTTTTGGTGGTAGGTAGTCGTTATGTTCCAGTAGCAAACCTTTAGGTTCATGCTAGTCATAAAGCAACTGAGCGATTCCAAAGAGTTTCTCAAAGAACAGTGTGTCTTCCAACAACAGAAAACAAAATACGGACAAAATGTTCTCAGCAATGTCTCCTTCTACACTAGGGCATAGATGTGGTGAAGAAGAATTTAAAAATGGAAACCATATGGTTTGATTCTGCTCTCCAAACTCAGTATACTGCTGGATTGAATAAATTTCTATATCAAGTTTTCGTAAGAGAACATTTACCCATAATTAAATAGCAGGATTAGAGTAGGCAATCACAAGGACTGGCAGTATTGTATTGACAATTATTTTTCTGAAATTCCCCTTATTGGGAAATTAAAAATTTGATACACGGAGAAACAAAAACTCCCTGTGTTTATCTGATCTTAAAAGGGAGCAAGAGCTTAAGGTTCAGTACACCACTTTCCCAAGATGCAGCAGAGAGAGGGAGGTATGGGAGCCAGATAAAACCTTTTGTACTGCTCAGAGGTGTTTTTTGGATCCAGCAGAAAAGATTGCTGGGGCTGATTCTGTTCCCTTGGCTGTGCTGTTGGCTTAGAAATGCCCTGAATGCTGGAAGAGCAGTGAGGTATGGGAGCCAGTTATCCCAAGTCAGCTCTTGCTGACTACTCCCTTGACTATTTTCCTCAGTTACAGGGAATTTTCTTTGCTCCTTTTGCACCAGGTGGCATAGAGGAGCTGAGAACTGCAGCATAGGGGAGGCCTTCCCACGGACTGCTCAGGTGCCTCCTCTTCAGGTCTCAGTCGAGATGAATGGGTTGGGCTTCCACATACTCTGTAAGTGAGATGGACTGTGGTGGGGACTTGGCAATTAAGACCGTTAGTTTCACGTAGATGTTTTGAGTCATACTGTTCGAAATAGAATACTCTGTGTTTGGGGAGGTGAGGATGCTGTCTTAAAAGTTGCGAATCAATGTTTTGCAGAAGTCAGCGTTTGTTACGTGTGTTTATTTAGGGTCATGCTGAAGGATAATATTATTCCCTTTCAAGCAGGAATTTGCTGCATTTAGAGCCCATGCAAGGTGCCCACTGACTGTTGTGCACTGAATAAGACCATGTTTGAATAAGAAAGTTATTTTTGGTTGGTTTCTTTTTTTTAAAAAGAAGCTGATTTACAGATTAAGCATCCACAATTGCATGTTCTTTTTAGTGTTACAATTAATATACAGGAATTGCTTTGGAAGTATTTGCTTTATCATTTTGTTCTAGTTCTCTACCCTAGTCTAAAGTAAGGTTTATTTTGATGTGGGTCCATTCAGCAACTGCAATGTATTTTAGGATTAACTGATCTGCTCTCCCCTGTGACGCTTCTTGCTGGATCTGCCTGTTTGTTGTGCTCTTTCTTGTCTTTGGGTCACCTGGTGAGAACATTGGCTCCCTACCAAAATTTTTGTGTTCAGCCAGGTTTTTTTTCCTTTCACAGTCCCACCTGATAGTGAGTTAATGTACTCAAAGCCACTTCTATGTTATGAAATTCATGCCTGGTTCTACCACATGATTCTGGCTCTTAGAAATAAACAACATTCCATGAAGGGCAGTGATAAGGTGCTAAGATGTAAAAATTAATCTAGAATAAACACAGAAGATACGCAGCATTGTTTCTGCATAGCAGAGGAGTTCTGACAGCACTGCAGTAACGCAAGGGATAGCAGCAGAATCTGAAGGCACGCTCTTTATACAGCTGGACTGGACTTAGGCAAAGGGAGAGCACTGCTCATCTTCAACACAAAGTTCTGGACAGTTCAGGATGGAGGACCTAAGCAGCTCTAAAAGGCAAGGACCTTCCATGGTAGCAGAGATCCTTCTGGCTTGTTAGTGTCCAAGTCAATGTCAGGTGGTAGAGAAACCCTTCATAGCACAAGCAGGAAGACAGTTTGAAAGTACTGCAAAGGGAAGCACTGTGAGCTTGGTGGTATGAGGTATATTACGTTAAGCTATTGTGGACAAAGATTTGAACAATTCATTCCAGACAACCCCTATCAAGCCTCTTACTGCCTGTTCTTATTGTACCTCCCCTAACGCACACACAGATAAGTTCTTTCAACACTCAATAGCACTTGTGGCAGAGACTTCAAGCTACTTCGTTCCCCATTCTTTGTTATGCTCATGATGGCATCTTATCGCCCTCACATTTGCAAGTATATTCATTATACTAGCAGATGTACAAAGGGAGAAAAATAAACAATGGTTCGGTTTGATCCATGTACTTAGTTTTCTAAGGACCCTTTTCTTTCATCATCATGGAGGTCACGAAAATTAGGCTTCAGAGATGTTTTAAATGCCAAAAGTATTTCTAGCTATTTGTAACAGATCTGTCAGTGTGATTATTTGCACTGGGTTTGACTGTTTTGCTGAACAATGTGATTTTTAAAAAGTGTATGTTGATGCTTTGCTTCAAGCCTTCCACTTCAAAAGTATCTAAGACAAAGGTATAGTGCTGTGTTTTGACATTCACGTTGCCTGGCAGTAGATCTTCTTAGGGCAGCTGACTAGGTGGGGTTACCCTTTCATTCCTGCGCAAAGAGTGTGTAATGGGCAGCGGTAAGCGGTAAGCATTGTCCTATTAAGTAGCAGTACAGCTTATCTTCCTAACTTGTTCAAAAACAAGTTTCTTCTTTATCTGGTATCCAAATATACATTTGTATCGGTGTTCTGTACTATAACGATAGCTTGTACACTGTTACTGAGCATACCCCTTTTAATCCCATAACCAATGCACCCTGGCAATTATTTACCTGCGTCTTATCCAAGCCCTCTCTTCCTTAATACGTTAGTTGACGTTGGTACAAGAGCTGTATAGAAGAGAGATGCAAAGCTGAAAACATTTTTCCATCTCCAAAGATAATTCAGACTAAAGAGAGAATGTGTTAATAGCACTCAAAAAAACCCCAACCAACAAAAAAACCAAACAAAAAACCCCATCTTCATTGCTGCTGAACATTAATTTGATGTTATTTTTGGGAGAAAAATATCCTAATTAGTTAGGAATACTTAGTTGCTTGTCACCAGCCAGATTAGCAGTTATTTCTCAAGAGCAGCACTTAATTTAAAAGGAAGCATATCTTTAAAAAAATGCTTCAGAGGAGAGGGGAATGAGCAATCACCAAATATTATAGAAGTGATTCTGCCAACCATGAGAGATGTGCTCTGCCTTAGGTAGCAAGTCTCACCAAGCATGTAAGTAAGGCTTTGGAGCAGAAGAGTAGCCTCAGCAGGGTGCCTAAGACAACTAGATATATCGCGTGAGCTTTGGGAGGAATGATGATCTTCAGGCAAGACCTAACATCACAAGCATCTTTGGAATATAAAAAACTTTGATGGGTTTTATAGCTCATTGATTTCTGGTGGGTTTCGATTGCAGTTGCATCTAACAAAATGAGCAATTGAATGCAGGAGCCTGTGTTAACAGCAGTATTAGGACTGCAGAATTGAGGAGGAAGGAAGTAGATCTTCATGACGGTCATCATTTGAAGGAAGCACTTATGAGGAACTGCAAGGAGTAAGTTCCCCTGATATCAGACCACATGGTGGGAGCAAGGAGGGGATGTATCCCTCTGCCCAGGCTGAAGTGGGGTAAACTGCGTTTCTGTGCTTCATGGCGTGAGTGGAGAGCTAGCACTTGGGAGGAGTATTCACAGGGAAAATCGTAGGAGAAATCCTGGTGATAGCTGCTATTGTTATACTGGTTCTCCGAATCGTTCCGAGATTCACACTGCTGAAACTTCTTGGCAGTCTTCCATGGCAGCTGGTTCTTTGCAGGAGCCGTGCTATCTAGGACAGTGATTTAATTCACTAGTGGTCTTGCATGTTGGAAGATGGTCCATGAAGTGGTTGTAAAGAACAGACATACAGGCACATGTTTACCGACTGGTGTGCATCAGCATCTGTGGGCCAGTGCAGTCCACAGCCAGCCCCTGACCCCCTTCCGTGACCAAACTGGCTGAGAGTTGCAGTTACTTTGTTTACATAGATACCCAGTGCTGTAGTTTTTGACCGTATCCACTTTCTACACTTTCACGAGCTGAAACAGTAGCAGGGACAAGATCATTCTTCAGGGATTTTTTCCCACGAAAGGTTATGTAGTGCTTCACTTTAAGAAGCTTAGGGAAGCTGATGGGGTATGGAGAATGCTGGCCAGCAAATATAATGCTGGGTGCAAGCGACTTGGGACACAAGAGTTCAGTGGATCTTGAAGAGCACTGTCCCTGAACAGTTTGCCTCTCTCATTTATGACATGTATGTTTACTTTGCACTCTGAAAAATTCTGGAGAAAGCTTCAAAAGTTTGGACTTATGAGGTGTAGAGCTTTCTAAATGGAATGACATATTTGGAAAATAAGTGGCACTAATAAGGAAGTACCTGCTCCAGGTATTACGCACAATTTCTATTGCTTTATTACACTTCTAGCATAATATATTTAGGTATGCACTGATTTTCATTGACACTTGTCAATTTTTAGGCTATAGATGGATAGTTCTATTTTATGTCAGTGCAGATGCTCACAGTTTCATATACAATAAGGAAGCCAACACCTAGTGGCTGGTGTCCCAAGTTTACCCCCTTGCAACTATTTGAAGCCACACAATAATTCATTAAATAAACAGAAGGTGCTTGAAACTGGTCGCAAAGAGTGATAACTACACTGAAACATGTATTTAAATGTTCTTTAGGGGGAAAGTACTTTGTAAATAGGCTTCATCCTTGAATAACTTTGCAAGTGAACAATTACTTGAGTACTCTTAACTAACTAAGCTTAACTGTATTTATTAGTCTCCTTATATATTTTGAAGAACTCCTAAGACTAATACAGCCACTGCAGAAATTGAGTCAGTTGTCTTTTGAAATAATATATTTTTGAAATGATACTCACTCTGTTGAAGTGATATTTAGCAAGTGAACTGGCAAAACTTCATTCTTCCCCAAATTCCACTTTATTGTGCTGATAACATTTGTCATATTTTTCAGTTCATTTTGGGTTCTTGTACATGATAAAGAACCTCTTAGCACACAGTGCTTAGGTATACCTGTTAATGTAATAAGTTACATTATATTCTCATGTGAAAACAAACTCACATTGCATTGTTTCTCTTTTATATACTCGCAGCACTGTATCAAATGTAGTTCACAAGCAAACAAAGGAGTTGTGGTACGGAACTTGGGAAACCTGTGCTCTGTTTCCGATTCTGCTGCTGCTGAAGGCCAAGGGAGTTGCTTTTTTTAAATTGGAACTGGGATTTGACTTCCAAGGAAAATGGCAAGTTTTCACCAGCAGCGACAACTTCTACTTTAAATTTGATCAAAAAACCTAATACTGATAAACTTTGCAGAGCACTTCAAAAATGGCAATCGTTCCTGTAGCTGGGATTGCTGTCCGCCTGTTTCCCAAGCTTAATTGCTCTTAGATCTCTGGGTGCTCACCGTTGGACTACCCAGGTACTGAGAAGCTGAGGAACAGGCAACGAGTGTGTTTTTCTTGTAAAAAAAAGAAAATCGAAACTTTCCTGAGGGATGTTTTGGTTTTAGTTGAAATTGTTTACATTTCAATTTTCCATTTTAAAAATACAGAAATTTTTTACCATCTTTGCTGATCAGCTTTCATAAATCTGACTTGGACTTGTCACCTTCCAGAACAGAATTTTTAATCTTTTCCTGTGTGTGTGGGAGAGATAGCGAAGTTTTTTACTTTTTTTTTTTTAAAGCACTTTTTGTCTGGCTTGTTTTGTGATTCTGCTGTGCTACTGAGAACATAGGGAGAACAGAATAAGATCATGCTTGAAATTGTTGACCTTTTTTGTCACTTCTATCTACGTATGAGCTTTCATTGTACAATTATATAGTCTATATATTATTCCATTTTGTTAAAAGTAAGGGGTAATAGGGTATAAAATAATGTGAATTGGGTATCTGTTGTAATAGGATGTTTTTTCTCATTTTCCTTACATATGTATAATGCATTTTAGGTATGGGAAAATTGTATCCACGAAGGCTATTTTGGATAAGACAACAAACAAATGCAAAGGTATGTATGTTTGCCTTTATATTACGTTAATCTGAAAGTCCTAACTGATTCTATAAAATACACTAATGTTGGATTTCAAGTGCTTTCAACTTTTTTTTTGCCATTCTTATTCCTGAACTAGTCTTATTCTTGCCCATAGTCAGTGTATTGAATAGATTTGTTTCCAGTGGAGCTGGCAGACAGCCTATGTCAGTGGTACAGCCAAGCCGGAGTGAAGCTGACATGCACAGTGGTGGCTGGCTGTTCGCCTCTATTTTAAAAACAAAAATGGAGTTAAAAGCAGCTTTTCCCCTTTTGCCCGGAGAAACTAGGGAAGCTTACAGAAGACCATTCAACTGTACTAAGCATCTGAAAAAATTATATATTGTGGAAATGAGCTCCATTGATTAGAGTAGTTTAAAGCAGCACTTAATTACATGTTCCAGTCCTCTAATTGTGTTTTGTTATATGCAACTGAATGTATTGGGAGCAAAGAGAGGGTTTGTTTTCACCAAAGTAATTGCAGCTGGAAAAAAATATTAGAAGTCCTTTAGATAAGCTGGATACAGCAGTTCACTGATTTTCATCACTCGTGCAATTACAGTGAGATCATATCCCAGGAACGTGCATGGTGGGAGAAGGTGTGGTAGCAGACACTGAAATATCAGATTTCAGACTTTCTTTTTTGCAATTAAGAGGATAATTTCTAAGCAAAGTGAAGAATTAAGTCGCTGGTTTAGCAATTTTAATAAGCGTAAAGATCATGAATGAGCATAAAGCTGATAGGCAGAGGCAGGAGAGGAGAGTTCATCATGAATTGAGATGCAGTTTTTGTGCAGAACTTGGAAGCAGTGCAGGGGCATAGCTTCTTAGCTCCCCATCTTAAGCAATTAAGGGGGTGCTGACAGTTCAGAAACAGAAATTTCTAGAAATCTTTTTTGCCAGCTTGTATGCAGATGTCATCTGCATATATTGTGACTAGGAAAGAGCAGATGCCCTTTTCAATTATTTTAATTCATTAATACCTGCGACAGCACTTAATTGATTTATTCTGTCCATTCCCCCAGTTCCTGAAGACTTCAGTAGCTCTGTCAGTGATACAGAAATTCTCACATTAATGTTTTAAGAGATTTAAGCTGACTTTTCCAATAGAGATCTTAAATCTCACTAGTGAAAAGTGGTAACTAAGAGTCTGTTGTAACAATATACAGTAAGTTAAGGCTGCAGGGAAGCTCACTGCATGTCATTGAAATTGCAGTAGGAGCATAAGTAGGCAGAATGCAGATACCTAACTGGAATTTAACCAAAAGATTGACAGCGTGTCTGGCTCTTGCCAAAAAACACCCCATGGGATTTAAAGTAACTGGAGCAACAAGTAATTGAGTTTATGTATCATCTAGAAGATGGCAAAGCCGGCTTTGATGGCATGCTTGGTATCAGCATGTAACTTCATCTGTATTGCACCCTGCAGTGCGGTGGTGTTGATAACCTGGGCTGTCATGGGTATGGAAAGCTAGTTTTGGCTATGGAAAGCTAGTTTTGCCTTGGCAGCACAAAACTTGATATGAGCTAACTCACTCTGTTTCATGTCAAGATTTAACAGTCCACAACACCACATGTTACACAGAACAATATGCTGCTTTCTTCAACTTCTTGGCAGGTTAAATAAGCTTGTGCTGATGTACAAGGCTGCTCAAGTTGTTTTTCCCAAGTTAAGGACTTTAAAGCTGGTTCAGTTATATCTTTACACAACCTTTTTTCTCAGTATAGACATACTGTAAAAGAATACCATTACCTTCTGAAGAAATAATTCCATTTTCTACTCCTCTAGAGCTTTTTTTAAATTGTTTTGTTTGTTTGTTTGTTTTCTTTTAACCCAACTTGACATTGGAGAGGGATTTCTTTAATATTTGAGACTGTTCACTGGTGGGAAGGAAGGGGGGTTGAAAAATGCAGAATGAGGTTTGCAGTAACATCTAGGGGAAGTAGCTTTCCAAACTCTGACTGCCTTTTGGTGACACTTGAGCATCCAACTCCCAGGTTGCATTAGATATCCCAGCCTGTAAGGTCAGTGTCTGTAAAGGCCAAGATATATTGTTGTTCAGATGTCGTGGAATCCATTAGCTGTACATTGTTGTTCAGAATAAGAAAAGAAGTTATTGCAAATATATGGAAATTGTTGCAATTAACTGTGGGTTTACTTTAACATTTAAAGATTGCATTATATGGCATAGAAAATGCTTTCAGGACAATTTTTTACATTCTGGTTTCAATAATAACACTGGGAAAAATTCACTTGATTCCACTGAGGCTGAGTTTTCACTCAATTTTTAAATTTAATTGTCTTTTATGAATATACAATGAAGTAACTAATTCACCAAAAATTGGGTTATGATGCAGTAGAGATGAATCTTTTAAATGAAATTCCTCTCCCTGTTTTGAGTAAGTGATGTCCAACTTGGAGGCTTATTGGTCACTTATTCAAACTGGACTAAGAATTTAGTTTAGAAACATTAACAGATTGTGCTTTACTCGGTGATCTCTATGAAATAAGCTGATGATGTCACATTTGCTCTTAGAAGATACATACCAGATAACACAAAGCAAACCACCATACTACTAGTTAACGATTTGGGCAAAATCCTGATAATGCGTGAGCATGGAAACTGATTTGTTCCACTAGGGTACATCCCCACCAGTTCAAGGCTGAAGGACTTCGGTAGATTGTTTTTGTGGGACTACATGAAGAACTTTGGAGTTCAAATTGGCCCTCTTCACCACCAAGAAAATTGTATTAAATAACTGTGCTAGTAGCATATGAACTGTTTGATTATAAGCTGGTTGCTGTCTCTTTAATGAAATATGTTTTATATTGCAGGTTATGGTTTTGTTGACTTTGACAGCCCGGCAGCTGCTCAGAAGGCAGTTTCTGCTTTAAAGGCTAGTGGAGTCCAAGCACAGATGGCAAAGGTGAGTTAAAATAACCGGCTAATTCTTGCAATGGGTTGTGAAGATGAACCAGCTTGTACATTAGCAGAGCGTCGGCAATGTGAATTTTCAAGTTGCAGGCCTTTTACAGAGAGCACAGCCCTCAAGCCGCATGATATATTAAGGTAACAAAATGGGGGTTTTCAACTGCCATATCCCAGATCACCTCAACTAATGAAGTAAACACAGTATGGTAAAGTCTCCAAACTCATCTGGTTGGATTTATCAATTTATTCATGATACTGTTTTTCCATTGGCAGAAGAAAGATTAGCAATAAATTGTAAGAACTACAGCGGGCTTAACGGTTTAAATACAACTTGTTAATTCCTGGAACAAGTCAATAGCTGAAATAGTTTACAGCACAAAGGTATGAAAGGTTTTATACATTGTCTGCTTGTTGTTACTAAGGTTAGCAGCTTTGCAATTTGGGGATGAGTTTTTAAGCACATCATGGCAAAATTTAACCTTGCGACTTTGTCTTCAGCCTTTCTAGTATATTTTCTGTTAACGTAAGGAAAATTTAAATCTAGGCGTTCATGACAGATGTCTTGAAATTCTTAGCCAACTCTTTGACAACCTATTTCTGCATTGGGGCAAACCCAAGCATTATTAAAAAGAAAGAAATAGAATCTTTCTTCTTTTTCTTTCGTTTTTACTGATCCTTGCCTCTGAATCAGGTTATTAGCCAAAAGTGATCTTCAGAGCAGTGCTCTTTCAGCATAAGATAAGTTTCTCAAATCTATAAAATCAGGGAGATGATAAATTAGTAATGATTTTGTCATGCATTCTTGTTAGGTCAGATGGCCTGGTTCTAACAGAGTGCCATAAACACCACTACAAATTTATTATAGAAAGAAAATATTACCAACATAATCTGTTCATATAATTTGTGGTACCTCTTAAAGCAAATTTTTTTGAGTTTGAAAATTACATTCTAATAAAAAAAAAAAATCCAGTAATTAAATAGTAATCTTGGAGGCTTTTTTAAATAAAGTAGTCTGCCGCAGAACTACCAAATCTTTTATAGTTATCCATTAGGTACAGATTTTTTTCAGATGAGATATTTTCCACAGCTTCTCAGCTGAGGAGAACAGTTAAGCTAACAACATAAAATGTCTTTGGATGGATTCCAGGGCAACAAAATGGAAACCATATGTTTCATACTTAAGACATGTTTCATTACAGCCATGACACAAATATACATGCTAACTGGAAAACACTTGTGTTTTTTGTTTGTGGGCCTTTTTGTTTTTTTTAATAAGGTTTTTTGTATGCTTAATAAAGACCTTTTAATCTTTAGTTTTTAGGTAATCACTTTAAAATATACACCAGATTTTTCAAAGCTTCTGCCTGCCATCTTATGGATATGATATCTAGGTAGGAGGGGAGAAAAGAGAATGCGAAGTTATGTAAATTCGTTTTGCTAATGAATTTTGATGTCCAATTTAATTGTCGTCCTGAGTAGATTTAGAAGCTCTAATAATTCACTATAGTAATCTAATGAATAGTTTCTTAATTTTTCCCATAGTATATTTTTTCTGACTCATTTCCCCTGACAATTAGTTGCAATATTGCTAATATTTCTTTCTGTTAGCATTAATGAAAAAATACCTGACAGTTTTGCTTGATTTTTCTGACACTGTGTCAGGCCTGGTGACCTGTGGGAAATCTATAACTACAAAGTTTGCGTTCCAGTGAAACTTGTTGTTCTGCTTCTTAACATGGAAAGAGGTTTTGAATTATTAAAAAAACCAACCCTAAAACCAACCCAATAAACAGTACCACAACAAACACTCACAAGTGACTAAGAGTTTGAGTGCTTTGATCCTTGTCTATTTTGAGCCATTGGATTTTTTTTTTCTGGGCAGTGCTGCTCTCCTTTTGTCTGAAAAAATCCTATCTCCACTTGGATGCTGTAAACTGGGAATTGCCAGTCACTTACAGTTGTTTTGGCAAGATTAGCAAATCAGACTCTTCACATGCAAGACACTATAGAAGTTTACTTGTGTTTGTGTATTTAATATTTTATCCTTTTGCATGTTACCACCTTGTGCCATGAAGTGTCTTCTTGCACTGCAACTCTTCAGGCTTTAGCCTGAATGTCACAGAGAAAGATTTGGAGGACAGTTTCTCGGCTGTCTGGCCGATGGATTGTCCTCACTGACCACTACGACTGCTTCAGATCCAAAGAGAAATCGATGTCTGTTGGCGGGATTTGTCCGTGGGAAGGTGGTGTGACTATGCTGTGCCCAGGCTGTCAGCCAGCAGCACGGCTCCTCAGTATTTTCGCCTTCCTCCCGGATGTGGTGGTAGTCCCTGACTCGCAGCAGCTGAAGGGGAAGGAAAATGTTACTGCCGAAGCCTTGTCCTGACTCTGGCTGCCGTAAACCCCTTTTTGCAGTGTCCTGCTGTAGCTATATGTTGGTGAATTAAGAATTACTCATGTCAGCAAGATCATCTACAAATCCTAGTTTAGTAGAAGTGGTTCAGATTATATGTATGAAAACCTTTGTTGTTTTGTTTGTAGATATATAACTTTGTGAGCTTTTCCTGTCCATGGGGTAAGATCACGCTGTACTCAGCGATCTGCTTCCAAGTTGACCTGACTCCAGAAAAATATAGTCTCATCCTTTCGGCTATTGTTGAGCAGACCGGGAAGGCCTGGGGCCCAAGACACGGCTTCAGGCCACATCCTGCCAAATCTCTTCAGGGGGAGAAGTGGCCGTGTCTTGGGAGACGTCGTGATGACAGTGTCGGCGAAGGAACCGAGTGTCAGACCATGGCTCAAGAAACGCTATGTCTGCAGTTATTCTGCTCTTTCCGAGATCTCGGTTGGGAACGCTTGACTAAGATGAAGCAGCTTGGGAGGTTTTTTTCTCTGTGCTGGATAACAGTATCTTCCAGTCACTGCTGTAACGGAAATGCCTCCAACGATTCCTGTTGGTCAGATAATGCTCCTAAGGGCTTACGTAAGATGATACTGCATTGCCAGGGGATGGGAGTAGCTTTTGGATGGAAATTTAAAATAGAGGTAATGGGCTATTGCCCCTCTCCTCTCTTCACGCTGAGTATTGCCAGCATTTACTCTTGCCAGTCAACTTTTTCAGTGTGTACAAGTGGCTGTGGAAAGGGATCAGGAGATTATGTTAGCTGCAGTAGTAGCTGGCTTGTTTCAGGACCTAGTACAAAACCAATAGCTTATCTCTTACTCTAGAGATAAGGTACAGAAAGAGCAGATACGTGTCTTGCGAGAGTACTGTTATTTCTAAGCTAGTTAGTAACTGGCTGAGTGTCTCATTTTAATTCATTTTAATTTCTTGAAATTTCTTTATTGTAATTAGTTTATTGTCCTTGCTCCTGGAGAAGTGCTTCGATAATAAACCAATACTAATAAGTTCAAAAGCTCTGATTTTGCAGAGCAGTGCATTCTTAGGTAAGATTAGTAGTAGTATTGAAAAGCTCTGTCCATTTTCTTTTGTTGGAAAAGTTGTTACGGTTGCTGTCAGGGTGAATTTCTGAGAAACGTCTCTCTTCTCTTCCCCCCACCCCACAGGTAAAAATCAGTGAGATAACTGTAGGTTTCTACGCTGTTCAGAGCAGATAGCAAATGACTTTGTATAGGAAGAGAGATGCACACAGAAAATCTACTCTATATTGGCATTTTGAACCGAGATTTAAAACACTGAGAATCTGTAAGGAATGTTTTAGAGATGGTGAGGTCTAAATGCTCTGGAGGTATGAGTCACCTAAATCCTCATAGGTTTTTGGCCTTGAACTTAACATAAGGCATTTGAGTCAGACAAAGTTCTGTCTCATCAAATGGTATTCAACTAAGTTCAACTGTAGTTACTGAAGTAACTGTGTTTCAGATGATTGGAAAAGTGGCACTTTTAAGTGGAAAGCTGAATTTAATTCTTATTCTTCTGGATGTAAACTAATGTTTAAATATAAAAGGTAAAAAAGAACTACTGAATAAGAATGGTTAATAAAAACCACAGTTCTTCTCATCTTTCTATCTAGCAAACTTAAGCCAGGAGGAGAATGATTGTGTTTGCAGCCCAGATAAAGTCAGCTAGAGAATATCTCTATTGTACTGACAGCAATGTAGAGATACACAAGCCAGCTAGCATGCCAGTCTGGCTGTGGCAGCTCAGTCCATCAAGTGCTAAACAACTCTCTTCCTGGTGTGGCAGTGGTATTTGTATAGCCATATTGTCTAGCTCATGGTAGACTAAGAGATTCCTGAGATAATATAGTAGAAGGCTTACATCTACTAAAACTGTTCTTTGTATGGAGTTACCACTTTTTGCAAAGAGCTTGTAATGTACTTTGAGCATGACAAGGATTCACATACATTCCAGTGTTCTCTCAATTGTATTTCAGCAATATGTCCTTAAAATTAGTGTAGTGTCCTCCCTTTAAAATGATATAACCATCCGAGTCCAACACAATTGCTATAGACTCAACAAGCCTGATCCTCCAGACTTTGTTGTTGAAGACCTTGACTTCCTTCATATCTCCTCTATTCTCTCTCTGTTCATGGGATTGTTAGTTCTTCTGTGTGTACAACTTTGCTATAAGATTGTCAAGATCATTTATAACTTAAACAAGTGATAGTCAATCTTTTCCAGTTTGTGTTTTTCTAATTTTTTTTTCCTACGGAAGCACCAACTTACCTTTAGTAAACGTATGCTTCTTATAATAGAACCCATGAAAGTAGTCCATGGACATAGAAGATTTCTGTGGTTAATGAAACTCGTTAATTTGAGCCAAAGAATGCTGTTCCATGTACTAATGTGCAGTTTTTTGGGAAGACTCATTGTTTATCCATTCAAAGATTTCCCCACAGTTGCACATTTTTAGGACTTAGGGCTTCAGAGTCATAATATTATAATTTCCTCCTCCTTAAAAGCTTCACTTCCACTGACACAATTCAGTGTGCTCCTGCTTATATTGTATTAGCTCTCACATTAACAAATCACTAAATATTATCAGATATTTTAGGCTTGTGCAAAGAATTAGGGCTATCTTCAGAATTGTTTCTTATTCAAATTGTGTCAGCAGGATGCCTGTGATAACAATGCAAACTATGTTGTACCATCATATACCGACTCTTCCACCATTCTTAAGATAGAATTTCTGTTGTCTGAAGTGGTCTATTGGCCCTCAAAACAACAGACCAAATTCTCTGAAGCTTATTATGTGGGGGTGGTTTTTAGTTTGTGAAAAATATTAGCCCATTGTGTGCGTTCACGTTGATCCTCCAGAACCCAGGGACAGCATGAATTTGTAATCTTTGTATTTTTTACTAACAGTTATAAAGGCAGAACTGTGAAGCACTCCCCACGTGCTGGTAGCTTTCTCTTTCTTCCCAATTAATTTCAATGTAGGAGCATTTTTTTATATTCTAAAGTTACTTTAGGTGACTTTTTTCCAAGCATATTTGGAAAAGATGAACTGCCACACTATATAAAGTGTGAACTGCACAGCAGGTATGGGGTTTTTGGGTGGGAAAGGCTGCTTAGCCACTTGTCCTCATCTCTGTAACAGAAATCCAGGCTTTTCCACAGCTATTAGACATAATGTATTAAAGGCAGTCTTCCTTTATGTCGCTGATGAAGAACATGGTTTTGAGCTAGCAAAAATGAGAAACAGCTAACTTTTATGACTTTTAATAATGTGTTGCTTTTTGTACTTGTCTTCACTGTGGCAACCTTCTGGAGAATTAAATCAGTTTTCATTCCTACAGAGTAAAGTAAGAAAATAAGTTTAGGTTACCATGGTAGCTAGTGCACTTAATCTAACTAGAGAAGGTAGGCATATTGCAATTTTTTTTGTTCTGCATCTGGGCTTCTGAATGCTAAAGAACAGATGACAGGCAAACAGGAACTAACTCAAGGAGATTTCTACAGCAGTTTTTAGCAACTGTCTTGTAAGAAAACTTTTCTTTTTATCTAATTTGTAGTACTTTCTGTAGGCAGTAGTATTAAATCCTACTGTAATAGACTATTTTAAGTAAATGTAGTCGATTTTCCTCATTTTATTTGTAAAAGTTCTTAAAAGTCATTATAAAATCAATTGAAGGTAAGCCAAATTTTGCTTACCCGGGGGCTAAATGACCATCATTTCAGGAATTGCATTTGCATTAAATAAGACGGTTAACAACCACTTCCCTTCAGTACACAGCTTCAACCCACAAAAGTCTTATCTCAGTTGCTAAGTAGTGCTGCGGCTTGTTCAGACAAGGGTCCAGTGCCCTGTTATGAATCGTGGTGGGCTTACTCAGCTTTCTGTCGAAAATGGTGGCATCCATGAGCAGCATGCAGAACTCCCAGGGAGCATCTTGGTGCCCTTCTAGCAAAGGGAAAGCAAGAATGCCAAGGAATAAAAAGGGAATGCATGATTGCAGTGATAGTCTGATTGCAAACTTGAACACAATGCTTATTGTAGTTAAAAATTCCATTTAATACCGTTCTTATTCCTCTTTGTAATACGGATGTGAAAATGAAGTAAAATGTTTAGCTTATTAATCATATGTAGTGTTTATGCAATTCTGGAGAACAAGTGAAGATTATGGTAGTGATTTTGCCACTGAATTGTCTTGTTAACAGTCTGTGGTCAGACAGTATTAAAACTGTGGCTAAACCAGACATACTTCAGCGAGGCACAGGCCAATTGTAAATTTTAAAGTAGTTTCTATACGAAGGCAGACAAGCATTTAATCCCTTCCCTATCAGCCAGAGGATCTTCCATGCTGTGAGCAGTGCCTAGTCACATGTTCCTGAATGGCTATCTGTTTGCTCTGACCTTACACAGAGCAAGAGAAAACAGATGTCTTATCATGTTGCCAAGTTTCTTGCTTGCAATTTAGGAACAGTTCCACACGCACAGGGAGGTTTTTGTTAATTTCTTTCAGATGATGGTAGAGCATTTCGCATTATGTAGGACTCCTGATCACCACTTTTCTACAGAAATGAGCATTAGCAGTTGATTATTCCTATCCCTTTTATGAGAAATACTGTATCTTGTAGTCAGCTTATTAAGTTAGTGCTGTAAGTGCTTTTTAGGAATAAGAAATGCATTAATCTGCAAGAGCACTGTTCTGCATCTTTGTATTACTGTGTTCTGCTAGAGAAGTTCTAGAGACGTGACTAAAGGTGTTTGGTGAGAAAAGACTGATAGAAACTTGCTGATGTGAACTGCTAAAAATAAGACTTCCTAGTTTGCTTGGTAATATGGATACTTAGACTACCCCACAAATTCACTGACATTGACTATAATCTGCAAATATTGAGCACTTTCAGTGTCTTTCAGGACCTGCTGAAGGTTCTGTTAACCGAGGAGACCCTGCATGAGATATGAAGACTCTCAAATTAAGCAGTTTTCCTAATTTGAGTAGAATTAAAAAAAAAAAAAAAATCAGTGGTTTATATTTTAATGTTAACTTGCTACCCTAAAGTAGGAAGCTTTCCACTGACTTTAGTAATTCTTTTTGATCATTCCCGTAAAATGGTACAAATAATTTAAGGAGATTTAAGATTTCTAAGGTGAAGGCAGCTTATATGATTTCATGGATTTTAAGCACAGGAAAAAACCCTACCTTTGAAAGCACTTAGAATGATTACAGTGTATAGGCAAGGTTTGAGCTGAATTGTTATATTTGCAGATATTTTTGTCAGTTTCACTTTTTTGTGGAATTCAACAATAAAAGTTAGAAACTTAGATATCAGAGGAATTCTTTCTCTCTTCTGAAACAGAACCGTGATAACCACGTGAATTAAACTATAGTGAGACAGGTTTTGGTAAGGAAGGAAGTCACAGAACTTAATGTATTAAACTGCTGTTTGCCAGAGACACAAACAGTTTGTCTCTCTCCTAAATTCCTGAATTTTTAACTGTTTAACCATTTTCCATGCCAAAACCCTGTATAAAAGCAAACATCTGTTTGTACAGTGCCTTTTGTGTAAGACAGGATAAAGATGGATGGGGAGTCCTAGTTGGGGTTGCCATTTGGAAGTCAGCTTGGAAATCTAGCGTGTTCTAAGGGGAAGGAAATGACTTGTTGCTTATGATCTCCCAAAATGTACCCAGATAGCTGTTTTGAGATTTAGTAGTCTTGTGGAGATGACAGAAGCTGCACTGTGATGTAAGTAATTAACAGGAGGAGAGGGTGTTTTGCCCATCAATATAATTTTTCCACTGCCAAACTGTATAAAATTCCAAATACGCTCTAAAAAGAGTTTGGTCTTGCTTTAGGTCTACCCCAACAGTATTATCTTAGTATATTGTAAATGAGCTCTTTTGAGAACCAATGGCAGTATTTTTTTTTTCCTGCAAATTGAAGAAATGGATTAAATTAATCTATCCTGACGTAGCTGGACTCGATGATCCTTACGGGTCCATTCCAACTTGAGATATTCTATGTTTCTATGATTTGTCCTTATAGTTGAACTGCTGCTGCTCCCCAGGGCGTCTGTGGGTTTGCACCTGCAGTGCAGATACAGCCTTGGTGCACTGTGGAATGTGTTTGTTGGCATTTCAACTATTTTGTTCTGGGAGAGTTACAAATGAATGAAATTTCAACTCATATTTCAGGATTTCAGTGTGACACCCTCATCTTTTGGCTGCTTTTTTGCTCTTCCTCTCCCATTTCTGCCATCTTTACCAGTTCTAGATATGGACATATGTAGAAGTATCTTCAAACTCCCCTTTTGCCACTGTCGTCCGTGGGTCCCATCGAAGGATCGAAAGCAGAAATATCTGAATCCCTGGGAGTATTCAGGCTGTAATAGACTGACATAGAGAAAGGGTCAGGAAAGCAGCAGTAAGTCCTTTCCAGTCACGCATTCAGCACACGCCTGACCAAAACCCAATCTAGTTACTAATACAAATACAGGTTGTTTCGTGGGCTGCAAGTCAAATTTTTCCATCACAAAATGCTTTCTGTTCAGAGAAAGTGATTTCCTTAGTACAGTTTCCTTAGATGCTCTTTTCTTCCCCCTCCATTCCTAAGGGATTTGCAGTGTCGGTTAACGTTAAAGTTAATACTCTTTCAAAGCTGAGCATTCCCTTCTCTAACAACGTTGTTACATGACTTTATGGCATGAAGTTTTCTCTGCTAGGTAGATAGGTACAAGAATCGAGCTTCCCAGTGTGTATGGAGGAGGATCTTGTCTTACAGTGAATCATAGTAGGTCTTTGTGTCCCTTTTGGCAAGGAAAGCTCATGATGTCTCATCCTGAATACTCTACCTGTATAATGCAAAAGTGTGGTAACCCCCTCGGCTGGAACAGGAGCCTGAGAGAAGGGGAGTGTGATCTCCCCAGTTACCCAAATAAAACAGATTGCTCTGACATTCTGCACTTGACTAAATTTCTTTCCCTATTAGGTGTTTCTGAATGTAAGCATTTCTTTTTTGCATGTAAATTACATTTTTATTAGTGTGAACAAAACGAGGCCTTTTTTATCTTTCCAAATATTGTTAGGCTTTTTAATGAGAACATTTTTATAATATAATTCAGACTTTCTGTTATTATAGAATAAAAACATTAGCAGATTAGATTAAAATATGCAAAAGGTCTGATTTTTCCATCTTGTATACTGTTTTAGGTTATTTAGGGAAGTTTTAGGATATTTGTGTGCAATATATTTTGCAGCTTATAATAAAAAGTAAAAAATCCAAATTTTTTCCTTTCAAATACTATTTGGAGTTTCGGGAAATTATGCTATAGCTACAAATGCAATTTTGTAATGCCCATGGCTAAAATCTTCTGTAAAGCTTTTGCTAATAGCGTTCATTAAAGAAGGAAGTAAGCCTACATACCTCAAGGTGCAAAACAAAATTGGCTAATACAATCTAAGTAACAAACTAATTCTAAAAACGTGAAAGCTGTTTTCGTCTCACATTCCTACCTGAGGAATTTTGAACTGTGTGTCAAAGATGTAACTACTGTAACACAGGTTTTCCCTCATAGTTGAACATTGCCCAGCAATGAATATTAATGTCAGCTCTGGCCTCTCAGTGAATCCTTTTTCCTATCTTCTCTTTCTCCTGATTTTTCTAATACGAAAGAGAAGTCAGATATTCTAAGATAATTTAACTTATAAACTTCTATATGTACTGTATAGATTCAGCATTACTTTGGGAGGGGGGATATTCCCACTAGGTAACACAAAGAAAAATGTATATGGTAGTCCAATGCATTTGTAATGGACTGTAAAGGGACTGACTAGGATAATAGTAGGGCACTTGGAAAAGTTTGTGTTTTATACGGTATGTGGGATTTCAGTGTGGCTAGGAATCACAATCATATCAGTGGCATAGTGTGGAGATCAGGAGGATGTAATGGGAACTTATTTCCCTTTTATAGGTCCTGTGATGCTGAAGTTTCTCAAGAAACCTTTACAGAAAACTTGAAAGACCTTTCTAACTAAATGTGAAACTCGGGGTGAAAACGCAAATAGTGAAGGTCCATAAGCATAGAATTTGCTTCTCTATTTTTAAGTTTCATTAGTTTTTGGAACGTGAGAATTCATTTCTGTCCCTAAAAGGTGCGACCTTCTCCCTGCAGCCCGCACTCCTTTTCTTTTTTTGTCCTAGGGAAAACCAACCCCAACTGAGAGGTGATATCCAGGATAGCAAATTATTAAATTATACAATATGCTACCAAAGGTACTGAGATGTTATTAATATAAGGGCAGCTTAAGGACAAAGTGATGTCTAATCTGCATAAGAAGGTATCACCACCCATACAGGTATAATCACTTTAATAAATGCTTTAATTCCAGTAGTAAAGTGTTGTGGTTTTGGTTTTTGTTTTCTGATTTGATTCAAACTTCCCTGTAAGTCAGTTAGCCCTCTTGTACAGAATGAAAATACACTGAGGACTATGCCAACAAAATTGTATTTGTTTCAGATCATATCATTCCTAACGTCAAAACAGTTCTACTGAATATAATGCATCCTGCAAAGGCTTAGATCTATACAGGGAGCCACAACGACGACATCGAGGTTTTGCGCAACTGTAAAGGCCAAGTCATATAAATCTGCGTAGATTAAGAATGTATTTCATCCCAGAGCATGGCCAGCAATTAGCAGTATGAGAGGGATGCAAGAGATGCTCCCTAACCACAGCTGGAGAATCTGTAGACAAACACTGGAAACGATCAATTTCAACAAAAATGTTTCTTTGGTTAAGATGGAATTTGATTGTACGTACATAGATCACACAAAGTAGAGAGCCTAAGGTCAGGAGAATGGCAAAGACGTGACTACATTTGCCTCCTCCCTAATTGCTCATCTCCTGGCTGCCCGCCTTTGTCATCTTGTCTGTTTCTAGAGAAAGTTTTTGGAAGACTTTTGTGCTGTCTGAATGCATAATGTAAAAGTTTGATGAAAACTCAAAAACGTTCATGTGTGGGAGAAGAAGACAGTGTCCCACTCACTTCTGTGTGTATCAGCCTATTCTTGTGGTAATATTTTGGCAACGTACATACTCTTAAATGCATTGTCTCCTTTTTCCCCGTATTGTTTTCAAAGTGTCATTCCAATCTTTTCTCCGTTTAATTTACATCTGGCTTTTTTTAGCTCTTTCCACCAGTCTTGTATTTCCTTGTCTGCTAATTCCTTTATCTTGTTTTTGCCTTTTTTTTCTTTCAGAAAAATCTGAAACATGAAGTTGTAATACAGACTATAAACTGGTCAATTATTCACCTTTATCTCCACTTAAAAATGTCGTTGTCAGCAGTAATAGGAGGAGGGGAGCTTTTCTCAGGAATGCTGTATACAGTGACAGAAGATGGACGTCATTAATACTAGGGAAGAGCAGCCTTTAGAAGGGGGCCTGAGAAGTAAAAATCTGTACCAGTAGTTATATGTAGTTGTTGTTATATTTTATATTCAAAATGTCTTTCTAGTAGCAACAACAATAACAATTGTTTTGAATTCTCTTTCAGCAACAAGAACAAGATCCGACTAACTTATACATTTCCAATTTGCCACTTTCAATGGATGAGCAGGAGCTTGAGAACATGCTTAAACCATTTGGGCAGGTCATCTCTACGAGGATACTGCGGGACTCGAGTGGGACAAGCCGTGGTGTTGGCTTTGCAAGGTACTTCAGTGGCATTAACCACGCTGGCACCTTTTTTCCTTTTTTTTATTAAAAAGACAGAAATAAGAGGGAAAGGCATAAATTATTGAAAACAATCAAGCTTTTAAAGAAGAGGGAGATCTAGATGGAGATACCATCAGGGCTTTGTTAATTCTTCCTTTGGTAAAGCAAATATGGCTGTGTCTCATCTTGCGTAGATGGCTAAATCTGAATCTACTGCTCTTATTGGACAACTGTCTACAATAAGAGTTCACTCTCCACTGCTTCCTCCTCTTCTCTGTACTTCTCCTTTCTCCTCTATCCCTGAACCAGTAAGGAAGAGTTATGCAGCGCTTCACAGAGACTTCTGTGACATTTCTGGCTTTTGAGGCTTGAATTCGAGACAGGAGACCATAAGGAAGAACCCCTCCTCCCCCCCCCCCCGCCTTTTTATTCTTTCCTTCTTTTTCTTCATTAGTTCCTCTGAGAAAATCGACTCATCATTGCCCTTTGAAACATCAGCCCTTTGAATTTTCTGGCTCATTAACATGTTGTCATCTGGGAAAGAAAATACTTTTATTCACTTACAGTAAATCTCACCTTAAAATATTTGACAGCTCAGTCAACTATCTCTCCCAAATCAACAAGACCAAATATTTTCCATAAAGTAGTAGGTATGCCCCGAATGTTCTGTCCGTGTGAGTCTACTTTTTCTCTAGTTAATTCAGTTATTTGTTCTGGGGTCTCTTCATCAAAGCCTTTTCTGTGCCTTTCTGATATTTTTCTCTCTCTCATTAAGTCCTGCTTTAAACCTAGTATGGCAATCAAAATTTGGAGGCTTAGATTGGAGATTTCTATCATCAAAAATAGGGGCATGCTTTGAGCAAAGAATTGGGATTCTCAAAATATGTTGTAAGATCTCTGTCAACAGTCAAATTCCAGTAATTCGGATGTTCAGCCAATATTACAATAGCTCTGTATTTGAACAAATAGCAGAATCTAAAATTAGTGCACAGAAAAGAACTGAACAAATTATGTCTCCTGATGAAGCCAAAATTTTTAGGGATTGGTTTCCCTGTGAGTTGGCTATGGGTAGTTCACAGCACTGTGATTTTTTTTTTTTTTTTTTTTCCCCTCTCTCCCCATTTATTTGCTTGGCAGACTATCCAGTTTCAAGAAGATGCAACAAAGAAGCAAAATTAGAAACAATGGTATGATATTCCTTTATTTAAGAGTGCAAAACCATCAAGTTCAGTTTCTACCAAAATTTCTTCCTGTCCCCTTTAAATAGATCAATAAGTATTTGTAATATTTTTGGTGAAAATTTAATTGGGCATTTTTATTTCATTCATACACTTGTATTTTTTTGATATAAGCATATGCATAAGTATTTGAGTGTGAACTCCACAGAAGTATACACAGAAAGTGTGTATGTGTTTTTGGATGATGTGCAAAGCAATATATATCAAAAAGTTATATTTACTAATTTTGAAAAATACTGATACTTGCTTAAATGCAGCTTTCACTTTTTGGTACAATGAAAGGCAGAATCCAGTTACACCCAAGCTAGAATTCAGGAGGCGTTACAAATTTGTTCAGTCTTTTCTCCGTAAACTTGCTCACCCTATCTTCAATCAGTGGTATTTTAAGAATGCTTTTATTCTAATATAGCCAGAAGTGTTTTAAAATTGTATGTAAAAGTCCAAAGGACTTGTGTGTATCCAAAACATCGCTTGTATTGAAGACATTAAAAGATTAGTTTTAAAGTAAATATTTTCTCAATAGGTTCTGTATTATACATTATATGTTTTATATATATACATAAATGTGAAGTTATTTTTATATACATAATTTTATTCGCATACATATATTATACATAATTTATAGAATAAGCTGTTGCTGTCATATCTAGTCAGAATGTTTTCCCTTCTGCAAGGTAGGTATTGGAACATTTTTGGATAAATACTAGTTAAAGTTAAAATTGTCCAAGAAACATGTAGGCATTAAATAAAGATTTTAATTTCTTGCCTTTGGGAGCATTTTATTAGGTTAATAAGGGGTAATGTATTTTATCAAGTCCCGACTTGAGTCTGAAACTAAGTTATATTGTTTGTTTCATGTGAGACAAAAAAAATTAGATTTCTTTGATGCAGATCCAGCAATCCAGAACTTCTGAAAATTCTCTGGAAGGTATTTTTGAAACCATGAAGAAAACTTCTTGTCCAGTCTGGCATTTTGATGATTTTGCTTGTTGTCTATGACTATATTTCATCGGCCTGTGCAGAAAGGCTATCAGAATTAAAAAGGTGCCAAGGCTTAATAATTTTTAGTACTGCTTCTTTGCTGCTGAGGCCATTGGCCTAATTTGTGGATCTGAATTACAAAATTTAATGAACAAATAAAAATAAAATCTCTGTTCAACATTATGCAAATACCATCTTGCAGACAGCTGCAAAATATGTTCTTCTTTCAAAATAAATTTTGTTACACTTGCATGTCTCGGTCATCCGTTGCAATGTAGTCCAAGCTGGCAGTTAGGACCGACACATCTGCATAGCAATGTAAGGATGTAGCTGCAACCTACGGAGCCGCTCCCAGACTAGCACTAGATCACCACCCAGTCTATTAAGTCTAGTTTTGACAACGTAAGTGCACAAACCTGTTCAGGATACTGGATAAATTCTCAGTAGCACCTATTCTGTTATTGGTTCCTGTTTTGAAGGTAACTTGGAAACAATTAAATAGGAGACAGGTACATCATTTAGTTGGGATGATACGTATAAGCTAAAAGCTGCAAAGGCAGTTTGGGTCATGTGGTCAGGCATGTTTATATTTGAGTTTATTACTCTTAAACTGTACAGACACTTCAGAATCCTCCATCAAAAGTGGCATTAACATTTTTTATATGTATCATGGACACTGGGGATTAAGTTATGAATGATTGTGGATCAGTCTTTCTGCTTCCTTCAAGGTGGCATAGGTACTTTGTACTATAGCTGTCCAAGTTATGTTCTGCCTAATTTCTAAGTAAATAAGGGTACTGTATTTGCAGTTTGGCACTGACTTTGGCCTCAGATTGCATAAAATGCTAACTGAGTTTAGTTTTACCTTTCTGAAGCTGTGTGTTCTTAGAAAACATCCTCTCTATTGCTCACACGTGGGAAAGTAAGCCACAGAAGTGAAGCGAGAAAAAGCAAGAAATATGCTTTAAAAAAATCACAAACATGGGAATCTGGATGAGTGTTTAATTTATGTAAATTATTCTTTATTTTCTTAGAATGGAGTCAACAGAAAAATGTGAAGCAGTGATTGCTCATTTTAATGGGAAATTCATAAAGACACCAGCAGGAGTTTCTGGTATGTTGCATATATTTCTAACAAGATGTATGAATGGGTTACTGCTTACATAGTGGAAGCCTGTTACGCTGATTGTTGTATCTGGCTTCCTATTCAGAGGCAGGCTTATTAAAATTAAACTGTGTCTTGTTGGATGACTGCAATACTCGCTCACTTGGAACACAGTATATCACTTATCTACTGTAAACCTTTTCTAGGAATCTAGTAATGTTCTCTCCTAGCAGATAGACAAGCAGCTAAGATGCCTTAAGCCAGCTATGCACAAATTTATGTCCCACATAATCCCAGTTGAAGTCAGGAGACAAGTATGTGTTGTATGTGTATCAGAACAGAATTTGGCTGATTGTCCGCGGGCAATTTTTTTTGAGAGGCAAAAAATGGACTACTTTTGCCATCTGTTGGTGATTTTTTCGAAGTAATTTTCAAAAAAAGATTTGATTAGAAAAAAACAGATACTGCAGCAGTGCCTTAATGCCAGGCACTTTCATGCATTGGGGAGCTGTGACTCAAGTCACAGTAGGCTTTGACGTTCTTCAGGAAGATGGAAGGAGGTCAACAAAGAATGCTACTTCTAGAAATATTGTGCAAGGCAAAATGCAGAGAAGCTGCATGGTGCAATTTTGTTGTCATACCAAGTTCTTCATCAGTTTGCCTGCTTTGTCAGCACTGTTTCTAAGAGACAAAATGTATATTCCATAAACACTTAAAACTGAGGAAAGCAAATTCAGAGCAGCAGAGTAAAATAGAAAGAAAAGAGGACAATAAAGGAGGAAAGAATACATGCCTGACATTCTAAGCAGCTTTTGGTAACCATTTTATTGAGAATCCCAAGCGGGAATTTTACAGATTACATTGTTGATGTGTTTGCTGAAGCCACCTTTATCCCACTGGTGAAATGTTCTCCCCAGCCAGACCCTGACACCGAGGAAGAGGAAAGCGGCCCTCAGCAGGCAGACAAGAATGTGGCTTGTTTAGTAAAACTACATACATGCCTCATCCCCAAAGTTTACTCCAGTTTGAGTCAGTCTGTGCTGCGGTAGGGATGGAAAGCTGCTTCAGAGCACAGGAAACCACTCCCTTCACCAACACTAATTTAATGCAGGGTTTTGACTTCCCTGGCTTGGCTTTTGCAGACCCTTTGCATTGGGATTGATTGCTGAGATTATTTAGTTAGAACTTTGTTATACATAGGGGCTGTAACATTTACTTTTCTATTTCATATATTTAGCAATCTGTGTTTTATGAGATGGAAAATCCCTTTAGGGGCAAGGAGATCATGGAACAATTTTCTCTGAATGCTGACTGTGCTCTGATCCACCCTCCGTGATTAGTTTTATAGTGCTGCTATGGCTTGGACATAATTAAGAGTAAAAAGTATGGAGAAACCAAGAGTTCCAATTAGCATATAGGGGTTTCTATTCAATTAGAGACAGTAAAAAAACTGTAACAGAACCTCCTAGTAGTGCTTTTTAGTTTGCTCCTTTTTATTTTCACTTGCATTATCCTGTTCTCATGAACAGGCTGTCAAGCATGTCATTGCTAATCATGCTATGTCTCTGGTGGGCTGTTGCTGAAGCTGGAGTTGCACCCTTATATGATCACATTCAACCAGATAGAAATAAAAAGTTGCTGCACAGAATTGTAAGAACGATTTTTGCAGTGTGGAGGAAACCATTTACCAGAAAAGTGTGATTAATTAGGGACAAGAAATTTGCACAGAACTGGTATTTGTCAGAAAGCGGAAACTAAAGAGGGGTCTGATGATGTAATCTACCTCACGGACTTTAACTTCTAATGCTTACTTGGCAAAGTAGCTGTCTAGGCTCTCTGTCTAAAATAGGTAAAGAAGCACACACCTCCAGAGACTGATGTATCTTTACTGTCAGCTGTCCTTGTGGTTACAAAGAGCGTCTAGATGAGTCACTCAGAAATAGATAACTCTAAATGGCTGGAAGTCAGTTAAGTGAGATGAGTCGCACCCTCCATGATGCTGAAAAATGCGACAGATAAGTAGGTGTGTAAGGGAGTCATGAGAACCTTATTTATTAAAGACTCTCGATCTTGTTCTATAGGGTGCAGCCCCAACTTTACTTTTCCATGCTGGCGCTGTGAAGTTGTATTGCTCTTTGGAAAGCTTTTTATTGCGTTCAAATTCTTCCTGGAGTTCCTCACCACATAGCAAGCACGTGTCCAATAATGCAGTCTTATTAGAGGATGCAGCTTATGCATAATAATATGCTGCAGTCTGCCAAAAAGTGGGGCAGAGTCATGGGGCAACTGTGGTCTTGGACTACCTGCACAGAGAAAAGTGGATGTTGTGGGAAAGCTCTTGGACAAACAAAGGTTAGGAAAATGTTTTGAAATACATCAGCCCCCTTTGGGGTTATAGAGCAGCAAGTTCAAATACATGCAAAATAAAATTCTAGAACTGGAACTATGTTTAAATTAAAACATTGTGTCCTAGAAACTTGGCTAAAATCAGCAAAGGGAGCTGGCTATAAAAACACTGTTATCAGGATGAGGAGGGTAGGAGAGGCGGGCCTGTAATGAAATAGGTGTGGGAGGAAGAACATCTGTTCAACAAAAACATGCTTTCATAATGCAGCTTTGTTATTTTAACTAAGTTTGGGTTTAAATGGAAGAATGGATTAAACACAGTTATAGGAAGCATGGGTGAAACCTCCTCTGGAGCATGAGAAGACAGAACAGAAAAACCTCTCTGAATCTGAGAGGGCCAAGGGTAGCACAGGGTGGTGACAAAAGTGTTGACTGTAGAATTGAGTGACTGGGCATTGATGATACGGAGCAAGCTGAACCCAGATGTAACAAGCTATTTGGGCTTTATTACCCTGGTCCATGTTAGCTTAATGAAATATGTTCAATATTTAGTGTGTCCTTGTTTGCCTTCAGTCAGGAAGAAGGAAGGTTAGCTCAGAGAGCAATTTCAAGTGCATTGCAAGTTGGTATAATCCTAAAACTCCTAGGAGTGGTGTATTAGTTTCACCATTTGTTCTAGTTGGGGTTTGTGCTTTTGTTATGTAAGTTATTGTAGTAGTTTGTTCTGGTTTATGGGCTACGACTTTCTGTCCATTTCTCTCAGGGCTTTGATTTTTGTATTTCATTCTCTTCTCAACTGTATGTTTATTACAAGATTGCTATAACCTTGAAATAAATTTTGCATTTAGTTCTACTTTTCTCTCTTTAAAGAATTATTGTTTTCAGTGAATAATGTGATATTTAAAGCTTTTCTATTCTCCTATGAAATGTGAACCTCATGACGTGAATTGGAGGAAACAGAGACTAGGCTAGTATAAGGAGCCAGGACACAGAAGATGAGTAGTGAGGGCAGAGCAGCATACTTAGCCTCCTTCCCCTAAAGATGATGCTTAATGTTTGCTGTGGTTTTGTCTTGTGTTGGACCCCTAACAGTTGTAGAAATGATCTGCTGGGCAAAATCATGAAAGGCATCTCCTCCCTATCACAGCAGTGTGTAGCTGCATGATGATACATGAGAATAATTATATAAATAATTACATAAAGCAGTTGTGCTGTAGAATACGTAAGGTATGTGTAAGTCTGGGCGTATTTGTCTCTTACATTTAAAATGAAAAATACGGAAGTTAAAATGTTACAGAAGTTTTATGTCTGTTGTATAGGCTTTATGGATTATTTAATACTTCTTTTACTGAAAAATAACTTAGGTGGTGTTGTTTTAATGGGTGTAAGGTAGAGAGTATTTTTGCTGAGCAGCCCATACCATTTTTGCTTCAGGAATGGTGGGTTATGGTGATGACCCAAAAATCATAGGTTAACCATGACCCACCCTCCCCTTCCCACTTATGATAAAGATATTGGTCACTCAGATTCTGGTTTAGGGAGGGAATTGAAGAGAGCCCTGTTCCTGCCTGTGCTCTTGACTGTAGACTAGGAAGAGGTCCGCAGGTGTGGTAGATACTACTGTTTGAAATGATTCTGATCTCAGACATCTTTCCTTGTGCAGGAGAGGAGTGAAAATGGAACCTTGAAGTAGTTATCTTGTGGCAGTCATTTTCGAGCTTTTTCTATTTGCTTACCTTTACAAAGTATCCAGCACTGCAGATCTCTATGTAGTGAATTTAAGTCGTTTGACCATAAACTCACATTTCTTAGTTATCTTTCACAGATCCTTCAGAAATAATCCATAAACCACATTCTGAAAACCACTGCTAAAGGGTATCAAGAGGTCACAGTGCTGGTGTTACTCCTGATTGTCACACTGAAAGCAGAGGAACCAAGATTTTACCCATTAGATCAAAGATTAGAAGCTTTTACTGCTCCAATTCTCATAGTTTGTAATCACTGCTTAGCTTTAAGAAGCAACATTGGAATAGAAGAGAAAAATACTACTTAAAACCACTCAAAATATACTCCTGTGACAAATTATTAAACCCTGTGTAAATTATTAAAGAAATGTAACCCTGAGCACTGTGTTTAAGTGAAGATTAGGATGGTGAAGAGCATACGTTTTGTTTCTCTTAAAACATATAAAGCTACTGAGATCTTGGGTTGCAGAACTTCTTTTTTAATTTCCACAGCTTTTGGCAAAAGTTTCTAGCGGTACAGGCTTGCTCTATCATTAAAGTGATGTTTTAATGTCAGAATTCGTTAGTCACATATGCTTTGTCACTAGAAAATAAGCAATGGAAGTCACTGAAAAATGCAGTTTAACTGAAAATTGATTAAAATAATAGTATTTTAAAACTATTTTGTTGTGTTTCTAATACCTGAAAGCAGGGTTTACTGAAAAGTTGATAAAATTAGCCATGTAAAGTCAAGGTTGTAAACACAGAGTCCAACATAAGAACATCAATTTCGTCTTGCATTTATAGTGTCACCTGGTATGTATTGAACAAATGAAGACTGAATTCTAATGTATGCACGTGCACAATGTGTATGACAAGGAAGTATTTACTCTCTGGACTAATATTGCATTCATATCTTCCTTCTGTAAAAACGTTAGCCCTAGAGGAGGGTGATTCAAGGCAGGAGGAGATGGTCAGCCCTTCTGACAGCCAGGTGTTAAAGCACTGACCTGCTGTTAAAGCACAGGAAAGCTCACAGTTACAGAACGCCTCCGTGGCAGCAGCTCAGCAGACATCTACAAACCATTGAGAGTGTCTGTTGGTTTTCTTTTAAGTGTCAGTGGAGTGGGCATTTTAAACATGGTGTGTTAGCTGCAGAAGCATAAATCCACTCTAAGTCGTAGCCTTTTGCCTCAGTTATCTCTTAGCTGAGAATGCAACTCTGAATATTTATGCTTTGCCTCTGTCTTGCACATACAGACAAGTTACTGAATGATTAATGATCCTCTTCATCACTGGGCCTGCGCACTTCCCAACAATAAAACAATAAAAAGGACTCTCCCTTCCTTCCTGGACCACAAAAAAGATTGCTTGACTGGTCTGTAGGGCTTGTTGGAGTTTTTTGTTTATACACATATCTATTATATACATGTTGGTATGTGCAAGAGAGAGAATATCTTATGTATTTGTGAAAAATATGAGGAAAGGTAAGCTGAAGAAATAAATTGTAGATTTAATTTTGAAGAGAGTAAGGCCTATGTTCATTCTTCAGTGGGAGGGGGATCAATAGATCCTACTTGGCTCCCATGAAGGTTTATCTCCTTCTCACGACCCTCCCTCTGATGACCATCGGTCATTGTGTTCTTGAAGCAATGAACGCAGCAGTACTCAGGTCACATGTACGGAAGAGCAGCCAAAAATTGCAGTTAGGCTTTCAGTCGCAGCAGTCGCCACTATCCGTGTTCAGATCTTGAACTGGAATCGGGCAAACGCAATAGAGCCTTCTCACAGCAGTTGGCGGTATTAAATAGATGGTCTGCTTCATTTTTTTTTTTTAACATGAGTTGGAGCTTTCACAGCATTTGGCTTCATTTATGGACACAGTGAGGAGCAAGAGAAGCTGGAAGGTCAGAAAAACAAGGGTTCCCATGCCAGATCTGTGTACAGTAAGATGGAGCACCAACTTCTGGCAAATCACAAATTAATGCCTTTTTAAATTTCTTTTTTTCATTGCTGCAGGTTTTGGCTATTACATATGCAAAGTCCAATACACGTGGATAATTCTTCTCCCATTTTTTCTTTGTCTTTAAATTTGTCAGGAGAGTGTTTCAATGCACCACAGAAGATGTTTCATCATTTAAAATTTAGCTGTTTTCAGTTATCTACCGACCAAAAAAAAAATTTATTCTTAAAATAGATTTTTATGAACATTTTATTCAAACAGTTGGACAGGTTTACTCTGACTTTTTTAAAAAAATGTTCTTTATCTTGAGACTATGGGAAATGTAAGCACAAATAATGCTTTCAGGAAAGTTTTGTACAATTCACTATGGGGATTTTTAATGAAAGCATAATGCAGCTTTAAATAAACTATTTGCTACCTGTGAGTGCTATAATACAGAATCAATGGGCTAGAAACCTTTAGGTATTTTCTATGACTTCATAAGCCGTTCTCATGCCAGTTTCTTTCGACTTCATTCAAAAATTCACAGTGTGTATTTTGGAAGTCACACATGCTTCCCGCAATACTAGGTGGTTTGACATAATTTATAAGTAGCCAGAGATACTCAACTTGGGAAAGACCTTTTTTTCATTTAAGGCAGTTAACTTCGGTATTTGGATCTCAGCTCGCTCTCTCTGATGGATTTATTTTTTTCTTCACTGTGTAAAATCGGAGTCAAAATAATTTCAGACCAGAATGTGACAATTTTACCCATATTGAGTACGGTCTTCTGAGATTAACTCCTCTTATTTCAACAGAACTGTATGTGGATTAAAATGCTGTGTGATATGACCAAGATTATTGGGAGCTAGCTTTTATAAAGTAATATCAAATTATCCATCAGCATATTGACATGGTACCTTTTTGCCCCAAATATGCCAAGGCAGACGTTTTTTTTTTCTCATGACAGAAGACCACAAAGCTAAACTTGGTTGTAGGAATGCCAAAAATCACCTCAGAAATGCAAGATTTAGAAGACAATGTTCTCCTACTTTAGGGTTTCGATTAATTTCCTTGTGCCTTTCCTCCGCTGTCCATAGGTCTCCAATACTTTTTCCAGTGTCATTAGCCTAACCTTTCTCTGGTTTATTTTATGATTATAGGATTTTAATTACAATTTTCTATAAGGTAATACATTTTAAATTAATTCAGTTGTCTGTTTAGTACTAAAGTCTGACTCTCTGATATTCAAGTTATTTGACTGCTGAATAACAGCGCACGGGTAGGAGAGGTACAAGTCTCTGACGGATGTGTGGTCAGTGTTGGAGATGAGACAGGGAACCACATACCAGTTCTGTCTCCCCGTCTGTCCATCTTTTGTAGAGAAGGCTGTCAAAAAATGTATCATGTAGGAAGTGGATATTTTCCTAGTAGAACCAGAGCTAATATTTTAGGTATGCCATCCAAAGCCAGGGGTGACTTGGCCATTAGTGTTAGTTTTGTGCAAATGGTTTAGAAGTCAGGCTTTTTGCCAGGTTATAAGTCTCGGAGGTTTTCAATACTGATCATCTTTTGTAAATGCAGACAGAGTGAAGAGCACATCAGCACTGGCTGTGGTTATACTAACAGATTTTGTTGCATGATACAGATAAGCTAAAATTTTTCTTGGGGTTGGTTTTTTTGTGGGTGGCCCTCCCACCTCATGTGTTTACTCTACATTTGGAAACTTGCATGTTTTCAGATCCAGCTGTGTCTCATGCAGGTGTTTCCAAACAGCAAATGGCTGGAGGAGTGTCATGGTAAAGCTTAGACAGCTCATGTGTCAGGAATTATTGGCAGAGAAGTGTTCACATCCAAGTCATAACAGTGCTTCCACCCTGTGATTAGGGAGGGTGGGGTGTGATGTAGCAGAGCTGTGTTTCAGCCGTAGGTACTCAGAAACTATTACAGTTTAAGCTAGTAATGGGGAAAGAATACTATGCAAACTCTTCTTGTTCATTGCTTGAATTTTGACATTAGAAATTGAAGTCACGCTTAGGATTATGTTATGCAAAAGTTTTTTTTTTGTTTTTTAAAAAAGTGTAGTCATACCATTTCATGACAGTATGCAAAGAACAAGATAAAAGAAAAATCTTGAAAAATTTCTTGTTGCATTTTGTGCTCTTTATAGAGCAGAGATAAAAAGGTAATGGGCAGTTGTGGCATTTTTTCAGTGCCAGGTGGCAGGAGATAAAGGTGCCCACTCCACCCTGCTGGTTAGATTAAGTGGAGGTACTGTGCCAGCTCTTCCGGCTGTTCTGGATGAGCAGAGCAGTTTAAGTTTTGGGATGTTACTGAAACCTCCCAAGTGCTGGGGGGAATATATTAAAGGCCTTTGGCCAGATTAATTCTCCACCCTCCTTAGATGTACCTCCGAAGAGGCAGAGCTCAGAATTCAGATGGCAGTTCTCATTCATCCCTAGACCAACAGACACATACTCAGGATATACAGACCATGTTTCTTTCCAACAGGTTTTAGAGCAGTAGTTTAAAATCAAAGATATAAGGCATTCCAGATGCTCTGTTTGTGTGTGGCAGCTATCTTTGTGCTATGCAGAACAGTTGTTGATGCTGTAGTATGAGTCTGTGTTATTTAACTGTCATATCGGGAATATAACTTAAAAACCATATCTCATTTGGAGCGCTGAACACATGAGTATGAAATAATATTTCTTCTTTCTTCTCAGTTCCTGCAGAACCTTTATTGTGCAAGTTTGCCGATGGAGGACAGAAAAAGAGACAGAATCAGAATAAATATATACAGAATGGAAGAGCATGGCACAGAGAAGGCGAGGTGAGACTTGTAAGTCCTCCCTTCAAGCTTTAGTGTGGGTGTACAATAACGAATACTTATGAAAATGATAGGCATTGAGACTTCTTGGCTTGGATCTTTGGCATATTAAAAATGGGCACACAGCTCTTACCTGACAGTTTGCAACTCTATAAAACACTTAACTGTATCTTTCTTAAGAGGAAAAAAGGCAAAATGAGGAAACCCTAAATCATACCTCACTTAAGTGAACAATAAAAATCTCCTTCAACTTCGTCAGGAATATGGCTGAGATATTTCTCATATTATAGAACTATGTGAAACATAACTTCATTTACATGTAGTAAATAATCCTTTGATTTATGCAGCACTGAAATGCACATCACTTTCATAAGATTAAAATAGTATACCAGTGCAATGCAGCATTAATTTTTTTTTAGTCACAGCTTTTTTAATCTTTAATGTTCAAGATAATAGTTTCATAGGCTTACTGTGGTTAGCAAGCCTAGACACCTCATTTGTATGAGACAAGAAAATTCAAATGTGTCTTCTGAAAAACAGCACTCCTCATTCATTCTTGTAGTTAATATATTGTAGGCAACACCCTAACATAATCATCTTCATGCCCTGCCTCTCAAACACACACATGTTCTCTTAGCCAGGTATTTCATAGATTGCATTTTGTTCCTCATGCTGGGAACTTGGAAATTTGTATTCATAGGCAATATTGCTGACTGTCTTCGCTATATAATTACATCTGTCAATTAACCTTTCCCTATCTTACAGTAATAAACTACTTCAATACAAATATTCAGTTAAAAATAATACAACTAAAGAAAGAGTATGAGAAATAATTTACAATCAAAATGAATTTTGTCAACTCTTTCTTTCCACTTTTTTTTTTTCCCCCCAAGGCTGGAATGACACTGACGTATGATCCAACCACAGCTGCTTTACAAAATGGGTATGTTAAATAATGGCACAGTAAGAAAAAAAAAAAAGTTTGCATTATGAAAGATGCAAAGAACAGGCATTTAATAAATATTTCTGCATTTTATAGATTTTATCCGTCACCCTACAGTATTACAGCAAACAGAATGATCACTCAGACGTCTATTACGCCATATATTGCTTCTCCGGTTTCCACATACCAGGTTTGTATTGAGAACTTAGTAGCTGAAATGGTTCCTTGGAGCTTATGTTTATTTATCAATTGCTACATCTGGTTTTATGAATTCTGCAATAATGATTCATTTTAATGAAGTGGCCTCTTCATGCTGTACAGCATGAAAATGAAGGCCTTAAAAATTAAAGTGTGTTTGTTTCAGGAAGCAGAGCAATTTAGTGAGATATGTGATGTCTTGCAAAACAAAGTCTCTAACTTGTACTGATGGCTAAGATATTTGTAGCCAATTCTGCATTTCCTGTATAATTTTTCATTTTCTCTTAGTCAAGTTCTTTTAATGTCAATAATAAATAAAGAATAATTATTTTAGAGATCTAAAACCTTCTTGATTTAGTTGAGTTCTATTTCAAAGATGTTTCTCCATGCTTTTTGAACTTTTCTCCAGGTTGTTTCAGTGAAAAAAAAAAAAAAAAAAGCCCAACAATAACACGTTATGTAGTTGTACTAAGAAGGGTACAGAAACTTGCTTCACATTAGAGAAGGAAATTTGAAAAAGAGTTCAGAGTTCAAATTGCATTAGCATTCAAATTTGGTGTTTTCATAGTCAAAGTAAAGCATTTAATTGTCTAGAACTGTGTTTCTAAACAAAAAGTTGCTTTATTTTGAACAATAAATCAAAGCATTTATCATGCACATATTTTGTTCTTAGACCGCAGTCCAAAGCTTCCTGAAAAGGAATTTCGATAGGTGTCACCTTGAGTCTCTGCTAAGGGATATTGACAAACAACTCAACATGCTGAGAAATGATATGGAACAGTTTTTGTACTTCGATATAAATCTCTTAGGAATGCTCAATTTTAGGGCATTGTACATTTCAGTTTACAAACAACTTGCATTTAATGCACCTAGTATGGCAGTCTCAGATATATGCTCTGTAGTTACTACTTGAGACATGCCAATTATCCCAGTGTAAGCTAAATGATCAGCTATTTTGGCATTTTACTGTTTAACACATAGATGAAGTAAACATCTGTGATTCAGGTAATAAATAACCAAACCCAATTAAATATGGAAAATTCTTACCTCTGTGTGTCAGGGGAGGGAGAAGAGGCTGTTTGCTTTTTAGTGAGAGATGTGCTGAGTTTTCTAGTTTACTATGGGTGAAAATGAATATAGAAGGCTATGTAGAAGGCATATAGAAAGCTAACAGAGGCACTGTGGGCCATTTGGTCAGTATTCCCTTGCAGAAATTTCCATGTACCCTCCCATTCCAGGTGAGAAGAATGAGGAAGAATTGTCTAGTATTAGTTTGGAGGTCTAATGCCTTCTTGCGCAAGCAAAGTGTTATGTAGGAGGTAAAACAGTATACTCTGGGGTAAAGGGCAGTTGGATTAATTTTATTAATTTCTGAAGTGACTTATGCAACACAATGTTTGCTCTCAGCAGACAGTGCTGGTACTGTATTTTTCAGTATATTGATTCATTCTGCTTTGTACAGCAATACCTCAAAAATGACAAGTTCTTAGCCAGAAAAATATTCCAGGAGAATTAGCTTCTATTCTTTATTAAAATATAAATTATTTATCAACATAAGACTCTCAGATATTTAGAATCCAAGTGAAAGTTGGAAGTTGGCGTGGAAATGTACTACTTAGGAATATAGTATCACTTTTCTGGGATTATTGAGATAGGCAGACCACAATAGTGTATGTTTCCAGAAATGTTACCAGTATTTCAATATACATGGCATGGAGCTTCAGTTATTGTGGATGGAGTTATTAAGATCATTATGCTTAAAGTGCTACAATAATAGGAATTGAAAATTAAATTGAAGTATTCTGTATTGGGGAGGAAGGACGTTCTTGGCCAGAAAAGTTTCACAATTTGAGTATTAGTCACATCTTCATTACTGATCCCTTCTCACTGAAACCTGCAGCATTCTGTCATCTGCACAACAGGATGTATCACAAGAGCATGATTTATTTATTTTTTTCTTTGAGGCATGGTATAACCTGTTCCTAGATTTATTCTTATTAAAGGTAAACAAATTTAATAAAGTTTTGGCTAGTCTCTGTTTCTGCAACTTCTGTATACCCAAATGACAGTACTAAGCCAGTTACTATCATACTATGAGTAGATTAGCCAAAGCTGTAGTCAGGCTGTACCAGTATTTTTGCCATTAAGCTTTTGCCTGAGGAAAGGGAGGGTTCAAGTGTTTTCCATTTTTGAACTCCTGTTTGCTCTTTCTCTGATTAAAACAGAAAAAAATATTACTATGATTTGAAAGTCAGTACTAAAAGAAGGGAAGGAATATTTCCGTCTTGCAGAAAGTACCTCCCCTGGATTTTTTTCAAGGCTGTCTTGTCTACCTGTCCTGTTCACAGGACTCTGGGAATGATGGTAGAGGCGTTTAAGGGGCTTTAAATGTCCGGCAGCAGTGGTGAGCCAGTTCTGCATGTGCGCTGCAGGTCAGAATCCTGCCTTATCCTACACACCTACAGGAGGTGGGGAGTAAACATTTCCATCCATACCTTTAATATTTCTTGCAGCACACTTTTTCAAAGAGCTGTTGCACCCAGCTCTTTTTAACGTAAGATAACCATATAACCTAATAGTTTACCTTTTAATCTTTTTAATTTACCTTGTCATGCAAAGTTAGGCATCCTTCCTCAGTTTAAATATTTGGGTAGTCAGTGTTTTTGGAGAGAAACATGACAGTTGCAAGAGCAGGAGTGCTCATCAGAACCTTCTCCTCTTCCTGTGCTTTTGGAATAACATACTGCAATGTCTTGGAGAAGCACAATTCTCCGAAATCTTCTCCTTGTTCCTGGAACGAGATTCCAGCAGAATTCCTGATCTCTTTTTCCCTTGTGAAAATTCAATAATTTATTTTATTCCGATCACACTAGAAGGCTAATGATGCTATACCTTCTGAGATCCCAGTTACTTTTTCCCAAAGGAATTTCAGACACAGAAGGTGCCTCCTTTTTCAACACAGCAAGAATCTCTCATGCATCTCTCTGAACCCTTTCAGAGTACTTGATAAAGTTTCTGAGACCTGCACTAAAAACATAGCATACTGTTCTGAAAGGTTTATGTGGTATATTGTCTCCAAATCTTGTTTCTGATTTACAGGTACAATAAATACACTTTTCATAGAAACGAATGTTGCTCCACAGAGTGACTAATTGCATTAAAAAGTGAATAAATCAGGGAAGGGGCTTGATAACGATTTATTAAATTATTACTATATCTTAGTTGGAGTATTCAGGAAAAGAATGACTAAAATGAAAAATAAAATAGTGATTTTGTTCTAGGTTCAGAGTCCTTCTTGGATGCAGCCTCAACCATATATAATGCAGCACCCAGTAAGTTTTTATGCTTCTCCTTTGTTGTGTTACTGATTGTATAAACACTTTACATACTTTAAACAACAGGAAATAGGTCAACTCCTGCCCAATTGCTTCCAGAGTTTTGACAATTACATCATGATGAAATCATGGATCAAAATGAAAAGAGAAACAAAGATAGTGACCTGATCTGGGGCCTCATTTTATTAGGAAAAAAAAGAAAGCTGCCTGCAGGGTATCAAGGTGATGAGGACAATTAAAGTTACCAAGTCAGCATCCTGAGGAAACTTTCTTTTTTTTCTTTTTTTTTTTTTTTTATTTAAATGAAAAGCACTTTGCAAATACCAACGTTTTACATACTGTTTACCTATCAGGAGCTAGAATTGAAGACCCAAGGTTTTAGAATGGGTCTAGAATAGTTCAGACTGGATAATTTGTGAAAGACAGATGTAGTGATGTAAATGAGATTATGGGCACTCACTTGAGAAAACCTGCATAGCTTGTTCTGGCTTCACCACTCATGAGTAATGCTAGTCTCCCTACACTTTTGGCTGTGGCATCTGTACCAGACTGTCAGGCTTTCTAATCTATACTCTCCCGTGATATTTTGCTTCCTATCTATGTCATTTGCCAATTAAGTACCATTATATCTGAGACTTACTGGGTTTCTTCAGATGAGCGTGACAAATAATAACAGGCGCTTTAATATATGCACTCCTGTAGTTAACAAACAAGTCTGTTTCCAGATATAGAAAGGATATTGTCTTGACTTTAATTAACCTCTCCGTGCAGATTATAGAATGTAAATCTTCTTGGCAGAACATTTTCTTCTTGTGCATGCAGAGAAGGTGATACTGAACGAGAACACTCTCTCACACACTTAATTGTTATTGTATTTGTGGTTTTTTGATGTTAAACACACACGCACACAACTGGTTTTAACTTCTCTATCAATACAGATTTTCATAAAAAAACATCTTGCAAATCATGTTGTGAAAGACACAATTTGATATGTTATAATTCACAGGTATACAAGGTGAGATTTCACAGTTGAAAATAAAGGTCTAGATTCCTGGCTGAAGTTCAGTTTTGGCCTGTGCAAAGACCGGTGCTGTCTTGCTCATTTGCTTTGCAGAGAAGCCTGCAGTCTACAGACAGGAAATTCTTTTAGTGTTTGATGTGCCTGTGACTCATTTCATCTACGTGATCACATGGTGGTTTTTCCAACTATGCTCTGTACAGTTTTTTCTTTTTTCTTTTTAAGGATTAGTTATTGATTCAAAATACTGGCTTTCCGTACACTGCAATTATTTCTGTTAGTTTTGAGCCTCCATCAGTTTTAATCAACACTTCTGCAAGCAGAAGTCATACAGAGTATTTAGAAATGTGTTTTTGTAGAACGTGATTGGTAAAATGAAATTTGTTGAAAACCCTCCATTTCAGATTATTCTGAAAACCTTATGAGTGTGCCCTCCATATTTAGCAATCTCAAGTGTTTAAAAATTCAACATACACTTTTTATGAAGTTAACAAAATGGTACAGGAGTGCTGGAAAGGTCATCACAGTAGCTGGTATTTAGACAAAGAATCAGCATTGCTGACCCATTCTTCTAAAATGTGTGTGCTAATGAAACCAGCCATTACGTAGGGCAGCCGTCTTGTGTGTGAATATCGCATGTGACGGGTAGAATTCTCCTAACACAAATGTTCCTCCAAAGCCTCCTTTCTTAAAGATGAGATGAAAGTTGCTTCCTAAAGCCTGAAATTCCAAAGCTTAATCTAAGTCTAATCTAATCTATACCTGGTAACGTGTGGCGATTTTTGCTTTAAAGTTAGCATCTGATTAAACTCCTGTTTTACAAAGTGTTTTCAGCAGGTGTCTCAAGCGTGTTGCACATCAGCTGTGTGTTCAATAGGAAGTCAATGCAGTTCTTACCCCACTACCAAACTGTGCAAAATGCATCTGCTCAAGTAGAATATTCAGAATGCCTCAGACCTGCTTCCTGAGTTCAGTGCCTGGGATTAAGGAGAGTTCTTGGGGTATATCCCCTTGGAAGGATAGCCCATACTTAGACTCTCAAATCAAAAATGTAATTAAAATCTGAGTGTTGCCGCAACCATTTCTTTCTTTCTCTCTTTTAATAGGGTGCTGTACTGACTCCCTCCATGGACCACACCATGTCACTACAGCCTGCATCGATGATAAGCCCTCTGACACAGCAGATGAGTCATCTTTCATTAGGCAGTACTGGAACAGTATGTAGCAATCTGATACAAAATAGAACTTACATAAGTAGAAAATACTGCATGTAGATCACAGCTTGCATGTAGGAAAAAAGTAATCCTTTAAGTAGTCTTTCATCCAATAAAGTGTTAAGAACTATCTCCATTTTTAAATCATATTTAGCAGGTTTTTTCCAGTCTGTTAGCTGATCAGAAATTGGATATTAGTAAATAAAAATAGATCAAAGCAAATGAAAGGAACCCAGGAGGTAACTCCAGAGTTGTATCGAAAAAGAAAAAATAGTTGTTTTTACTCTTCAGGAGATCAGAGTTGCAGAAAGTACTACAAAGTGTGGAACAGAAACTAAACCAGAAGAGGAGATGCAGTCTAGCTGCTAAATTGAAAGACCCTTCTTTTCTGAGCAGATAGAATTAGAAAAAGAAAAGCTGATGATTGGGATTAACAGAGAGGGAAAAGTCCTGTACCTAGTCTTTGAAGTCTAAATTTGAGTTTTCTCAAAACAGGTATCTCACTTTTCTGAAAAGCCTATTGATTTCAGACACAAAAGTCTTTCTCTCATATATATTGCTTTAGGGAAACAGTCAATATCTCTTAAACAGTATCATGATAGGTATTTCGAATACTCTTAAGTTTACATTGGGCTTTAACTCAACTTAATGGACTCTCTGTCTTTCTAGTACATGCCAGCCACAACAGCTATGCAAGGAGCCTACATACCCCAATATACACATGTCCAGACAGCAGCGGTTCCTGTTGAGGTCGGTATATTTTCTAAAAGACTAGAGATAAGAGGCATGAATATGATACTAGATTTTTTTTTTTTTGCCAGGAAAACTACCATTTAAAGCCTAACATTGTAACTGTGAATGTACTGTGAATACAATGTATGTTAAAACTATAAAGTGTCATTATTCTCAACTATTATAGCTAGTATTGTAACAAAGAATGACCTGTACTTGTAGCAGTACAGTACTTCGAGCAGTCTTCTGTATGACCGTAGCTCAGACAAATGTTGTGTTTTGTGAAACCTAACTTCCAATAGGGACAAGCCAGGGGGTGTACTGTAGTTTTGATCTTTCACTTAGTTTTTCTGTGAGCAAACTTCTCTGCCAAAAGATCATGATTGTAACTTTTTGCAAAGAATCCCCATTTTACCCTGGCACCTCAGGATGCTGTGCACATTTGCCCAATAAACCCCTCTGCAAGTCCAGTTGAAGAGCATAACTCAATGGTAGACAATAGTTTGTCTACTGTTTTGAATTACTCGACACCCTTCCATAGGTCAGTACTTCTTTAACAGAGGAACTAGACGAGGTAGGCTGCAGCTCTTGTATTCAGAATGAGGGCTAGACAGTCTCTTCCAGAGCCTGTAAGAAGAAACATTTCATGGCAGAGTCTATTTGTCCACAAGCTCCAGAACTTGTTTGGTTCAGTTTATGCATTTGCCCATGTGGGTCGGAGAAAGACTTTTGGCAATTAGCTGATTGCACAGTCTGCCAGAGCAGTATCAGCTGAATTACTTCCCTGGTTTCGGGGGGCCTGTGTTCCAAGTCCCAACTACAATTCCTTGCGTTGCTTAGTGCCAGTCACACCACGGTAGTCAAAGTGATAGTGTTTGTACATGTGGTAAGTAGATCTCATTCTTCTTGCTGCCCCTCAAAAGGAGAGAGGCAGAATGCTCTTTTGCATTTGCAGATAGAAAATATACTAGTAGTTATTTGCTCCCTCCATGTATTTATTTCTATAATGTTAGAGGGCTTTTTTTAATTATCGTCAAAGCAGCTGGGGAAATACAAGGTTTGCATGATCCTTTTATTTTTTCTGTTTGCTGAAGTGTAAATCAATGCGAAGTTAACACCTCAAATTTGGAATTACCCCACTTGAGAAATGTGAGAAAGACTTTGGATTTGAAGACTGTTAATTGCTTGAGTCACATGGAAATACAGCATGAAATCAGCAGATAATGCTGCCTGATTTTGTGTCTCATGTCTTGTCTCCCGTTTTATTTGCAGGAAGCCAGTGGTCAACAACAGGTTACAGTAGAGACGTCCAGTGACCATTCTCCATATACGTATCAGCAAAATAAGTAACTGTGAGGTAGGGGCTCATCCTGTAACATAAAAGATGTGGATCCAAAGATATTTTATTTCATAGCTTGCAGTACTCTGTATTGAAAATTCTTTTTTTATATCATACAAGTAATGCTGATAATATCTGGGGACAGGCAGTGAAGTTAATTTGAACTTGGCCAGAGTTAGAAGCCAGGAAAGGAAGCACAGGTTCCAGAAGTGAGTTAATAAGCTATGAGTAATAGTGTTTTAATAATTTCTCTATAGTGTAACTGTATTATGTTGTATTTTAATTTGTTCATCTTGGCAGCATGCTGTATACAAGAATAAGAATGAATTAGTGCAAAAATACTAGAATCGCAATGCTAAAGGGAATTGTGTTTATATGTATAATATCCTCTAGTTCTGTGGTACATGTAAGATTTGGAAGCAGCTTTGCGACTAACTTATAGATCACAGGCTGGGTGGTGGTCTGGTAGAAATCCTTGCTGACCCTTTCTCCTGAAGACTTCCCTGCTCATCCTTCATTCTAGGAAAAAGCAGTTTGGTCCAGAATTTTGTCAATTAATTTTTAAGCCATGTTCTACTTTGGCTCGATTCCAGAGTTGTTTTACTTTCCTACTTCAGGTTTCCTCTGCTTTTGCTTGTATGGGCTTTCTTTACTAACCAATCATTAGCTTTGCCTGAACTCCTTCCATGCAAAATTTTTGCTTTCTCTAGATTGCCACCCTGAAAATACTGTTTGCACTAACCATCCCCTTCTCCATCTTCCATGTTTTAAAATTCTGGAATTTAGTTGTTCCTTAACTCATCTTTTTCTGAGTGCTTTGTAAACCAGGCAACGTGACTACGTGATTTTTTTAATTATATTTTGTAGGACCTCATACTGAAAAATTCTGTTCAGCTGCAATAATGTGCTAGAGGCCATCTTAGAAGGGTTTTTCTACAGCCCTCACAGCTTTATTAGATACTCAAAAATGATAATCAGTTATGTGTGAGGAACTTCTAATTGTATGATATTCTCCCTAAAATGTATAGATCTAACAGTACACACATTTTCCGTTACCTTTGATTTTGCAGGTCAGCTGTGTTATTTGACAACACTGCTCTCATCCCTGTTATTGGCATAACAACTTCTTATATGTTCAAGAATGTAAAGATAGAAACAAACCAATGGGGAAACTTCACACATTCAACAGATGGCACAGTCTGCATAGCGCAACATACAACCTGTGTTTATTATTGTAGTCTGGCCAAATGCCGGCATCTAGAGAAAGCCCACATCCTTGATTTGCATCCAGGGCAGGGAGAAAGCAAAGCCACAGGCTCTTCTCGTTATCCATCTCCTGGTGTTAAAATCATGGCTCCTGCATGTTTCCTCTGCCAAGGCTATTGGCTGGTGTTAACCGCTTTTCAAGGAATTACTTGTTTTGCCTTAAGTCTCCCCTGTGGGCATGTAAAACCTCCTTACCAATAGAGATCTGTGGTAGACGGTGAAGCCTAATCCTGCCCGGCATCTCCCAGACCTGCCTCTCTCTCCCAGCCTGTCAGTACCTTTCCCCTCGGCTGGGGCCAGGCCAGAGGAGCATTTAGTCTCCTGAAAGGATGAGACGTGTTGCCATCTGAGACAGATTTTACAACGATGACTCTGTGTAGAATAGCGAGCTCTTTGAGCAACTCTGTGCGTTTGCTGTAAGCCAATGCTCCATGTATTTTATTCTCCAGAGAAGTACTGTTACCTGTGTTTATATGCAGTAGGAGCCAGTGAAATCTATGTCAGCAATGGCTATGGCAGTGGGCACATGGGGAAGGTTAATATTACTCAACTGATTTCAGCCTCGGAGTATGGCATTTGGTATTTCTGTCCCTGGAACATGTTGGTACTGGTCATTTTTCAGACAGGTGAAGGGGAGGGAACTGACAGTTATTTCTTGCCTTAAATACAGGGAACACTGCAGTCTCTTAATTGCTGTGGCTCCATTACTATTGTCAAATTGAAACTTCTTTCTGAATGCACAGGCAGCACTTTTGGGAATGTGCTATTAAAAGTCAGTATACATATTGCCATAAATAAGGGGTAAATGACAACTATCCCATTTGCACAAGTGGATGCAGTCAATCAGAAATACACAGCGTCTTTCCTTTGACAGATACATTTAATAACTTTATAGCTTCTTTTAAAAAAATTGCTATTATGTGAAAATAGTCAAAGGGACTTGTAAAAAAAAAAGTTTGAATTATATATGCACCTATAAATGTACAAGCCTTAAAATACCAGACTCTGTCTTGGCTTGAGAAATTAAAAAATTGTCTAAAATTTTTTTCATTAGCTGGGTATTTTTTTTAACCCCTATGGCAATATAAGCTGATACAGTGAATTGAGAAGTCTTACTTCAAATTTAAAGAGCCCTGAATTGCTGTTAAGTATTAACCATCATGGAGGCACAGTAGCTGCCTCTGCCTTGGCTGTTGTAACTTGTACACAGTCTCCCTGAGGCTGCACCGAAAGTAAGTTGTGTTCCTTTTCCAGAGATCAAAAGCCTTGGAGGTGCCGCAGGAGTGAGCTCACACACTCAACCATTTTTAGTCAATTAAAAGGAAACAACAATAACAAAACAACAAAGAAGGAAATAGCTTTGAATGCAGACTCAGGGTTCCCCAGTGGGAACTCTGCACACTGAGCAGGTATTAGAGACAGAGGGGGAAAATATGATGCAGGCTGTATCCTGGCAGAGAGCCTTATCCTGGGAAGGGCCAAGCACCTGTAGTGCTGCCTGTGTTACTTCTCAGGTTTGTACTCAGATTCACTTAGTCTTCTCACAGCTGTCTAAAATAGGAAATAATTTAGCTTTTTGGACAGCTACATTAGAAAACACCCATGCAATTGTAACTCTGCTCTAGCTCTGACCTTTCTGTGTTGCAGATGTCCAGTGTTGACCTGGCCTGGAGAAGGGTGCAAAGGCTGAAACAATCATGGATTTTACTGATCAATTGTGCTTTAGGAATTATTGACAGTTTTGCACAGGTTCTTGAAAATGTTATTTATAATGAAATCAACTAAAACTATTTTTGCTATAAGTTCTATAAGGTGCATAAGAAAAACCTTAAATTCATCTAGTAGCTGTTCCCATGAACAGGTTTATTTTAGTAAAAAAAAAAAATTTTTATCAAGTGTTATGACGCAAAAAAAAATTCAAATTTCTGGGTATGCACAGATGACCACGAAGACTTATTCACGTGCATGACAGAATTTGTGTTTTGGTTTATTTTTATTTTGTTTGTTTCTTTTTTTTTAATTGTATGAGATGGGTTTTCTGAAGTTTAAAATAGTAAAACATCTAAGATGATGTTCTGTGCTTGCAGTGTGTGAGTGTTGCTTTAGTGCAGTGTTGCAGTTATAGTGTCTGGTCTTTTAGCTTTCTGTTTTTCTTTTAACGTAGTGTGAAGTGTCTTATCCTTTTCTATAAATTCCAATTTGCCTTAAATCTTTCAATGCTGTAGCTGTTTCAGTAAGTAGTCCAAACTAATGGTGTAGAATGCTTTGACCAAATGAGCTGGTCTATTATGCCTTGTAAAACAGCAGCATAGGGCTTTTAAAGGTAGTCAATAAAAATTGCTGAAAATTTGGCTTTTTTAATGTGTAGTAAGTGTTTTTAATGATTTTTCACATAATATGTAAGGTAGTAAAATGCAAGAGGGGAAAAAATGTTTTGTGTGAAACACATTTTTCTGACTGGGGAAGTTTTAATAGGATAAATTGTTTGTAAGGCCATATGCCAATAGTTCCCTCTGGTAGTTTGAATGATTTAGGAACTCTGCTGTATGATGCAATGTAAAATCTTTTTTTGCCTTTTTTCAGAAACTAACTTGATGTTCTAGTTTTAGCATAGGTAGAGTAGGGAGTTTGGGGTGGGGATATCACCGAATGTTTTTGTCCTTCCTTTATACTAATGATAGTGCTTTAGGATGAGGATCGTGCTGAGACTTAGCAAACAGAAAAGTTGCTATTACAGCAAAATGGCAAAAGCTAAAGGACTCGTTTTCAAACATACGCTGAGATGTAAGTAGAAGCATAATTGATTGGGTACTAGCTCTCTATAGTAGGTAAATAAAAATAAAAAGACTTGGCACTTTTAAAAGGTAACTTTACCAAAGAACAAAGAGCCAGTAACCAATAATTCTGATTTGTCTCAGCATTACGTCTTCTGTACTCTTTATTTTTGCCGGACCAGTTTGCGGTTAGGAGAATGTGCCTTTTTTGTACATTTGCATTTAGGTTTTATAATTTTAATTGATGTATGGACACAAAAGCATGAAGGAAGACTTGGATCCAAGCAGTGCCACACTTTACATCATCACTACAAGTGTTAAGTGTAAAGAAAACCAATTTTGAAACTATGAAATTCCTGATTCATAAATACACAGTTATTTGTACTTCACATATTAGATAATTCACTGCTACTAAAGCTCTTTATTACAATTGCATATGTTTTAAATCGAATGATAAATTAAGTTGTCTTCCAAAACTGTGTACTTCTCTGGTCAGCTGTATATGATCAGTTATCTACCTCAAAGTTTATTTCCTTTTGTATTGGGACAGGTTGCTGGCCCTCCCTGTTTCCACAGACCAAATCATCCTAGCTCGGGAGCTAGGGCTAAGCAGTTGTTTCTTTCAAGTATTTTTTAGTTTTTAAATTTTGTGTGAGTATTGGAGTATAGATGTCGGTGACATTTCATAGTTTCAAAAGTAAATTGCTGCTCTGAGAAGTGTAGATTCTAGTGAAATACATAGTCATAAGAGATGTGTTTTTGTTTTTTCTTTTTTTAAAAAGTTGTGGTATTATTGGTTCTATGCTCCCTGGAATATTACTGCTTTGTAAAAGTCCAGACTTCCTGCAGCACCTTGCCTGTATCTGGTGACTTTCCAAACCTGGATCTCTCACTACTTGATATTTTTGCGTTAATTAAAACTGCAGTATGATAGCTGTGTTAGAGGGAGGGAAGAGCTGCTGCCAGAAATGTCTGAACTAAGTGCCATACTCATTGTCTGGGTAAGATTTGGGAAATTTAACCTCTGTACATAAAGAAATAATCAGTTACTTAAACATCACATAGTAGACAGCCATTAAATTATAAAAAATTAATTTATGAAGAAAGACCTTTTGTACAGATTGAAAAAAAAAAGATTTTCATAGAGATATCTATATGATCAAGAGAGTTAATTTTTTATTTTTGTTTTACTAGTGCCACAAACTTGCCAGTGGTAACTTATTTGTCCGGTTCAAGATAACTCTGTAGTTTTGTTTCCTAGGACTTGTTGTTAAACGCCAAAAGACATTTTTGAACTGTAAATTTGATTAGATTGTTAGCTTTTTTCTGTTTTATTTCTTTGAAAACTTTTGAATAAAAAAGATCCAAAAAAATGAAAACGCATCACTTTTTTTCCTTCAGCCGCTCCTTTATTGGGGAAAAACCCAAACAAGGCATGGTAAAACCTTTGTGCTTGCTTTGAAGTGCTCAGAGTTGCTTTCTGCTTTACAGGCTGGGTTTTTCCCTCCTCCATCTTTTGTTAAAATAAAATTTTAACTCTTTCAAACCACATTACAAAGTCACCTATTCTTTCAGACAAAACAGGAAAAGATGTATGAAAAATACATGATGAAATATCAGATTTGAATGCAAGAACTGTTGTTCTGTGTGTCAGCCCACACTGAGAGTTGTATATAACCAGGCCTGCCCACTGTTGTAAATGCAAGAAGTAAGGGTGGAGATGGGGGGTCACTTTGGTAGTTCATAGCACTGAATTGCTGCCTAAAAGTTCTTTTGTCTTCCCAAGTGCAGTGGCGTTGGCTGGCCTACCCAGTTCTGGACAGCAGAGGTGATACTTCACCGGAATTAAAAATTATCCCAAGTGTTCGCCTTCCAGCTGCAATCTTTGAGCATTTTATTTCTTTAAAGATAATCTCGGATTTTACTATCCTTTTGGCAAGATCACCACTGCCAATGCTGTGGATCAGGTAGAGGACTGCGCTGCCCAAAGTAAGTCTTGGAAAAGAAATAGAGTAAAATCAACTATTGTGTCTCCTCAGCCAAATGCTTTTCCAATCACACAGTCCTCAACGTAGCTTTGTATCGACCCGTGTAGCAGGAGAGGGGCTCTGACCTAGTCTTGGGTGCCCCAGGGTGCACCCAGAGGCAGAGAGCAGTGACTGGGTGATCCAGTGGGCTCCTGCGCCTTGCCACCGCTGTGGGATAGGCAAAGGGGGGGCTCACTCGCTGCAGGCTGTGCCACCCTGGAGAACCCTCTCCCACTTGGGAGACAGTCCTTTTCATTATACATCTGGTTTTGACATATCCCAAGGACTCAGCCAGCCCTGCGACAGGCCAGGCAGCCTGCTGGGTGGGTCAGCTGGGGTCACGCTGCGGGCAGCGTGCAGCCCGAGCTTTCGTTCGCACGATGCTGATGCGAGATACTGAGAATAAATGTGTTTTCAGTGGAGCTAGTGAAAGGGACTCACCTAGAGGTTAGGAAACTTGATTCACATTAGCTTATGCAGTAAAGACATCCTCGACGATGATGGCGTTTGTTATTAATGAAGAGAAAGAAACCTCACACTGTGTGCTACTAAACACATTTAGACTCCTGTAACTGAAAAAAATGCCATTTAACCATTTTGTGGTAATTTAAATACTGGTCCAGTATGTTGCCTGTGTAAAATACAATGGATGAGAAGATGAATACAGCAAACTTTTAAACAGTTTTGTTACATTATTCCTGTTCACCACCATACTGAATTAATCTCATACTAATAAACAGTCTTGTCGAAGTAAGTATGAATACTACCTCACAAAAGCTATATTTAGTAGACTCAGAATAATGCAGGTTGGAAAGACTTTTTGCTATCTATTTGCTTTTTCTAATTAGCCCTATGATAAACAGCTCTCTTACTGTAAGTTCAAATATACTTGATAAGAATGAATGCTTTCAGATTAGTACCTTTTGCCAGATATAATAAGGTTGTGTGTATCATTTCTATCAGGCAATCTGCAATAATGCGATGTCTTTATGTAATACACTTTTATTATATATAATAAAACTCATTTATTACCAACTGGCTTGTTCAAACGTTGACTCCATCCTCTTGCATACAACCTATTTTGAACCCTACTTGCAAACATGCTGTTAATAAAATTTTTACCTGTTAACAAATACTGATAAGCATCATGTTTATGTAGGATGATTTTATACTGATAGAAATGTTTTGTGCAAGATCATGCACAGACCGTATTGTTTGTTGGTTGTTAGTGATTAGAAAGTAGCCTTTCTTTAGGGGCTGAACAAAACCTATGTCCCTCTATTTTCTAAATTAACTGAACTGGGCAGGTGCAAGACAAGTGCAAGCAATGCATTAACAGCAGCTTAACAAAGTACCGTTGATCAGCTGAGCTCTGCTAATGACTGCATATATTGGGCTAGAATATTTGTGGAGTAAGTCAGAGTAGTCTAAAGCACTTTCCTGGTACTCTTTGTCAAGTTATCTCAGGAAAAAAAAGTAATTTAAAAGTGCTGTTTCACTCTTCCCTTTTAGCTTTAATTTATGCTATTGTACCTCCACCACACCAGACAAACTTGATGATTGACTAAAACTGTGCCACCTCACTTTCTGCAGAAACGTTATCTGAGAAATGCGTTTTATGTGCCAGAATATTTATATGAGTTTGTACGCCTATTCCTCCTGTGCACACTTCACGGCACTTGTTCCTTTTGCTTTGATCGACCGCTCAAAAATTATTTACAAACTTTCACATGTGTTGGAATAAGATACTCAATCCTATCCTGTCCAGCAGTGTCTTATTGTGAAAGCCAATGTGTTATTTGGTGGCATTTAAGACATGTATGCTGTTACCTTCCAAACACTTGCAACACTGACGTACTCTTTCAACTGTGAAAGATCATCTGTATCATTCCCTAGCCAACAAATTCTGGCATTGATTAACCCAAACAAATCTGAGGCTTTTGGCTTTCAGACTTGGTCCATTAATTCTCTCCAGAATAGGGGTTAGGATATACAAAACCTATGCTGTTTGGCAGCTTCTCCTCCAGTTACTAAGAAAAGCCAAGCTGATGTCAGAACAGCAAAGATTTACAGTGCAGTGACCAGAGGGAGTGTGTAAAAGCCTGCATGTGGAATGAGTCAGTCTTTCCTTTTCAGGACAGCTCTAACTGCATCTACCATCTGAGAAACCTGCGCAGCCCATTTCTGTAGTAAAGAAGAAATCATATCACAGGAAAATACTGCTGCGGTTTTTTCCAAGTCCAAGAAGAAAGGACAGCTTTTCAACAGGCAATCTTTGGCGGTTCAAGTTATCTTGCCTTTTTCAAGTACTCACTCAGTACTTACATCTGTGGTGTTCTGAATTCTGCTGTGTTTCATCGGTCTCCCTCCAGCTGAATAACATGATCTCTCTTGACAGCTTCACTGGGATAGAAAGAGATTTTTGGAGAACTTAAAGAATGAAGGTATGTGGCATCCTAAAGACTTCCCACATGCACACTACAGGTGTACAGATCAACCTGCTCAGGCAGCTTTCTAAGTAGCTTTATTGTTTTAGAGCCTAGCATGCTAGTATTCCAAGGAAAAAAACATTTGGAAAATGATTTCTGCATATACAGCCTGCTGATCCTAAAGAAGCCATCTACAGTAGGAATTTTCCCCAGGATTTTCACCACCTGAAATTCACACACAGGGCTGATGTTTTTAAGCAATATCTGTGAAGCACTTAAGGGTAATGGAATAAAACAATGGTTTAAAAGAAAGCCAAGAGAAAATTTACTAGTAAATAGGATGTTTTGGTAAATAGTTTTAGCTTTTTGCAAGTGCAAATAGAAAATGACTTTCTCCTTTGTGTACCTCAGTCTTTCCCCAATGGGAAATACTTTTCCACCAATGAGAAAAGACTCTGCTAATTCTTTTTTGCCTTCCAGTTAAATGTAAAAAATATGAAAATGCATGTACAGGTATTTGTTACATCCTCGCTTTTGTATGGGTTTGTTCAGGTATCTTTAGCCAGTCTCAAACATAATCTGTAAGTAGAATATACGTAACTAGGAGCATAAAGCAGTTAGTTATTGAGTACCCCACAGAAAAGAAGGGTAGGATTTCACAAGCCGTTAGGTAAAGCGCGAGTACGCTCACCCAGCCAAGGTGCCCGCGGTGGCTTTGCTGGCCAGGCAGGCGTCGGGCGGGAGGGGAAGGGTCAGTTCCTGCAGCTCCCCGGAGCAGACCCTCAGCGTTGCTGCGTTTCCATCTTCTGCCAAGCTCCGTCACTGCCCCTGGCACTGATGACTTGCCCCAACAAACCGACCTGGTGCTTCCTGACTAGACTTGCTCTTTTCTTCCTTTAGATTTTATACCTTTCCACGTTTCTGCTTTCCCTCCTGAATCCTTGAGCTACCGGCAATCCTGTCTCAACAGCTCTACCCTCGTCTGTAATTTTACCTTTCCTGTCTTTCCACAGACTTCCTCACAGCTGTTTTGCAGCAGTCTGAGGCAAGGTTAGGCAGCTGGGCCGGATCAGAGCTGGGCCTTGGTGCCCAGGCAGCTACAGCCCTGGGAGAGGGGGGGAGGCGTACGGCAGGGGCTGCAGCGAGGGGGTGACGTACTCCAGCTCTTCCTCCTGTCAAGAAAACATCATTCAAGTGCAGTTGGAGGAGTGGGTATCCAAAGAGCTCTGAGTGTTGCTTCTTTGCCAGAAGAAAATGAAAACTAGATGTCAAAGAGCTTTAAGAGGGGCCCATGTAGCTTGGTAGAATAAAATGCTCCAGAAGTTGCCAGCTACGTGTATCCTAAGTTCATGACCTTTCAGCCCTGCTCTGCTCACTTTCCATAGTTCAACAAGTTCCAGCTGTCAGTAGGAAGAGGGTTCATACGTGAGTGGGAAGGAGGCAGCTCAGCAGCAAGTCACAAGCTTCACAGTAAGAAGCCCGTTGCCACTTGCGCAGTCACTGTGGGTGAGCTCTTGAACCGCAGAAGTTATTGAACAAAGATAGTGGTAGGGAAGTAAGTTTGCATACGAGAGTGGGCAGATAAAAACCAAGCCCAAGTTTCACCCTTGGTTTTCAAGTTGTTTCTTAGTAAACTATATTTGTATTTAAGAGAGTGGTCTAGCTCCATCTTCACTGTGGTGTCTCTAGAAACATCAAAACTTTACCCCGCAGTCTAGGGCAAATTTTTGGTACTGAAGTGTTGAAAATCCAGATTTCAGTTATTAAAAAAAAAACAACAACAAAAAAAACCTAAGCAGTTCCAGGAATTCCTCTCCTGAAAATATTTTGCAGATGAAAGTAGCCAGTCATCTCTGGGAAAATAATTCAGGACAAACCATACCATTGCGTGTATTACAGTAAGTGTATGCACAGCTCATCTATTCCAGATGGTGATCATCTGATCAGCCCTGCAATGTGCAGTCCTGCCTCCTTTCAAGGCTGTAATTCATTTCCTAAGCCATGTTGTGCTCATCAGCAAACCCAAGCGGTGGGAGCCGTCCCTGTTTAGCCGGACTGGCACAGGTGAGTGAGCGGTGCAGAGCCCTGGGCTCGGAGGGGCACTCCGTGCTGGCCTGGGCTCAGGCTCTCCCACTGCAGTTGCCTTTGGCTGCTAGTGCAGTCGGGGGGACAGGCCGGGGACACCCCGCACCCCAGCTGTCCCACCGCTGCTGTTCTTACCCAGGAGCTTAAATAACATCTTTGTCTTGCAGCCACCAGAGGGCATCTTCGTTATAAGCTGAAATAATCAAAAAAGTGAACTCCCATTCCTAGGATGTAATTATAGTGTATTTATAGTTGCCTATTATTAAAAGCAAAGCCTTGTCCTGCCTTTGCACAATACAGCGCAAGTGCTCACATTTGTAATAATGTGTTTTTACACATCGTTAGGATAGCAATGGGATTGTCTTTATCAGAGGGCAAAAAAAGGCGTAATTTTCTTTTGGGTAATGAAATGTATAAGGGTGCAAGGCAAGGAAAAAAACAACCCATAAATTAATCTAATCAAAACCACAACATCACCAAAAATACAAGTGTTCCAGGCAGGGTCAGGGAGAATGGACAAGTAGATTGTATGTGGCAGACGAACACGAGGAGCCAAACAGCAAGGGAATTCTGGAGAGGTCAAGCAGACTGCAAAGATTCAACCCAGACCAGACCAAGAAACCTTATTCCCATTAACTCAAAGCCAGTCTATTTGCATGTACTCTTGGGAGCATCCTTTTTATTATTATTATATCTTCATAAGAGCCAAGACAATTAAAAATATATTAATTCAAAACACAGTGTAAAAGAAACAAACACCTTTTCAGGAAGTAAATACAGCTCTGAAAATAATTTAGTATCTTGGGGGCTAAATGAAAAATCTGTACTACGAAACAAGACTATGCAAAGTATTTGGGGTGATATAGAAAAGGCTGCTCAGTTTTGTGAAATTCACTGAAGAAGACCTTTTGGTGGTCATTAAAGGTGACTTCTTATGTATCTACCCAGATTACTAATGCAGATGGGAAGGTGGGAGGAGGGGACAACAGAAATAGTTATTTTTGCTGCCTTGTCTCTCTGTCTGTAGTACAGCTTGAATCTAGTGAATAAATTAACCATAACCCGCAGAGGATGTTAGTGCTTCCAGTCTCAGAAGTTTTCTTAGCATCCCTTTTGTCAAGGGGAATCGGCTTGCCTATGCATTTCGGGCAGTTGCGTTCACCTCTGGTTCTGCTGGACACTCAGCCTTATACTGCATCATCAATTCCCCAGGCAAGGCCAGCGACTCTGACCTGCACAATCTTGCTCTTAGACGTGGACTACAAGAAGCATCTGTTAATCTCTGCCAGGAATTTCATCATTCTTCAAAGTAATTAGATGACTCCCTTCTGGACCAGGCCAGATTGCTGTATCAGGCACAATAAAAGACCCAAAGAGCAACCAGAACAAATAGGACAGTTCATAGCCATTCATGAATAAAGATACTGTAAGTCTGGAAATACAAAGTATTTCTCTGTTTTGCATACGCCCTAGCCTTAGGCTAAACAGTGCACAGATGCAGACTTGAATTTCTGGAAAAGGATCTGATCCAGGCGTGTGTTTGCAATTTTTGAGGATTGCTTTTTATATTGAATGAGGACTGGGGAGAAAAAGACACAAATCCAAAATATTTTTTTGTTTTTCAAATTTCAGACCTGAAAGCTTTCCTTCTCGGTGTTTTTTTTTTCTTTGCAGTCTCGAGTACTTGTGATTATCTTCTTTTGGCACCCACCTCAGTGTCAGCATGACTATGTTTGTCACAGGTTTTATATGCTGCTGCAAGCAGGACTCAAATTAGGATTGGTGTGACCAAAGGACAATAGCTCTGCCAACAAGACAGACTTTTTTTGATCTAACTAGCAGATGCTCTGCTAGCGTCTCTCACTTTTTTGCCTCTCTCTCGCCTAAAGGACTGAAACCAGCCTGTCAGTGTGATCGTACTCACGGGAGCTACAACTGTTTGCACGAGATCTGAATCTGGCCTAATACCTACTTTAATAACTGCTTCCAACAGCTACTTGTGAAGGCTCCGATGATAAATTCCATTCAGTGTATCAGAGCTTTAAAAAGCAGAGATTTTTCCAGAAATGGCTACTCTTTTTATAGGGGCTATTTTGCACCCTAGTGAGTTATTTTAGATAGTAGCAAATTGTTCCTGCATATCCCTGGTCATCAATCACTAGCAAGAATAATATTGCAGAGGGAGGAGGCTAGAAGGAGACCCTGCTGTGATTCAAACCTTGAATTCCTTTTTTTTCCTCCCCTGTTACTTGACTAGTAGTTTTGGAAGAAGAAGAAACTACCAAACATATTAAAGACCTGGCATAAAATATTGGACCAGCTTTTCAGGTGTCACTGAGGGGCAGCGGGTCTCGAGGTGTCTCTCCAGCCCAGACTTAAGAAGATCTTAACTAGCTTTAGCTTTTCAAGCAAGCCTGAAGGCTACCGGCTGCCAGTCATCCTGACAAGGTGATGACTAATGGGGACAATTAGCTCCCTCCCCTAACATGCTGTCTGTCATGGCCATTTGAAAGGGAATAAGAACACTTTTCCCTAAGGAAACAGGTTGGCAAATGGGTTTGGGTCTGTTAAAGCTTTAGCATAGTTTCATATTAACAAAATGTCAAAAACTTGTTCCAATGAAGAGCAGGTTCTAGCCCATATTGTCCGCTTTGTAAATCCCTATTTAATTCATGTTCACATATTGAAAAATTCACTCTATAGCCAACCTGTAATTCCACAGGAGTAAGCTGCAGAATTTCCATTAACTCCAAAGGGAGAAAGATACAGTTTTGTGTTGTCCACTTCATAAAGTAACAGCTTTTTAAATTTTAAGCAGTAACTAGTTAAGGTGCATAGGATGAGTTAAAAAGTAGCAGCTGTCAGTAATTTAACTTCTTTCTATCTCTTTCAGAGTGGTATTTCCAGTTTATACATAAAATTGAGATACACCTGACTGGTTATTATTCATTATCACCATTATCCAGCTGCTAATCATTAAAGCTAATGCTTACAGAGGTGTCCTGCATCTCTGATATATTCATTTTAGCAGCCATCTCTCATAGAACTTTATTTTCAGATCTGCTGGGTGCCCAGAGCACGAAGGTCAGTCTTTAATGCATAATGCTGAATTTCAAGAACCAAAGTGCCTTCAGTTGGGCAAGTTAAAATTTTTCCTTAGTTAACATTTCTCAATCAATTGGTTTTAATATAGCTGACTGCGTGGATCTCAGCAGAACTTGCTGAAAAGAAAGGAGAAAGGCAAAGGAGATACCACTACTGAACTAGACTACTCTTCTCAGTGACCGAGAAGCAATCAGACTTTAATCTAAGAGTCACTGTGAAAAGCTACATGACTAATCTGTATTTTCATTGTCTAACTGGAAGGAGGATGTAGCACAATAGTCAATTTGTTGGAAGAACAATGTAGTCATTCAACAGGGCATTATTCTGAACTAATTTACATGACAGTAGAGCAGCCCACTCCTGACTTAAGAAAACACAAGTCATTCAAATTCCATATCTAATAACGAAATTGTTCCACTGACTTATTTGTTGACATAAATTACATATAGCTAATATGTTCCTGTTGCAGACCCTGAGGACTCTTTGTTTATGCTAAACGTGAATGTATTCTAGCACATGAATTACTATCCTCCTGCTTGCTTCTTGGGCGCCTCCAGAATAAGTAATACGTTGGCATAACTTTGCCATTTGTCAGCCAGCAGTCTGGTAGCACATTTGCTCGTCAATCTAATTTTAACCTTTTCTCATACGAGCACTTGGTATTTCATGTAAATCAACCAGGCAGTCTGTCATTCAATAGGACACTATCTTCATAGTCTTCTAAACTATGTGCTCTATCATATGTGTTCATTTTTAACTAGCAGAAGAAAAGTAAAACTAATATATTACTTCTGGTTTCTTAATACCAGAATGCCAGGAATCTCTTTATTACCACAATAGAGACAAATGATATGTCTAGCAGAGGTTTTGGGCAATGGGCCCGGTAATGCATTCAGCATTTTCTGAATTGAAAGGTCTGTCCTGCATGGTAAGTAGTGCAATGCGTGGTTAAAAGCTTCATAGCACATATCCTAGGTCTGTTCCTATTATCACTGTAATTTGCAGCTAAGAATGCAAAAAATACATGCAACCGAGGAATTAAAAATATATTTATAATTACCTTGTGGTTCCAACAAGTTTCTTGATAAAATACTGACGCTGATGGCAAAAGAGAACATAATTCATTCTGAAATATAGATAAGTTTGTGAATGCTCATTTCTTTTGATAATTTGTCTAAATAACATGAAAGGTTTATTGGTATGTCCTTTGAAAGGTTTTTTAGAAATTGATTTGGCTATGAAAATAGTATGCCTGAAGTTACAGTTTAGCTGTTTTGTCAGGGTTGCTGTAACGATGCATCACTTTCATATCTTTTATTTTTTAAACACAAATGAAGGTCATAGTCCATTTATGCAGCCTAAAGCCCATTCTGGCTTTTTCAGGTATTTTACTGCATTAAGAATGTTTTAAAAAAGCAATTGTAAAGTGGTACTGAAATGATCTGTGATGTCTGCTAAGAATTCAGACCCTCACGACACCTGGAATCGTTCACTGCACGGTACGATAGTTAATTGGTTTAATAATTATGAAAATTATTGTTTGACTGATCTAATTTTTCCTTATTAATACTTTGACACTATTAACACTGCATTACACTTCACTCAGGCTTATGACTGATAAAATAAAGTTACATATATTTAATACTAGATTCTGTTCTGGATATTAATTTAAGACACTGTACTTGGCCTGGGGCAGACCCTGAATGGTGCCTGCAGTTCTCCCCAGCACAATGCTTAGTAGTCCCCTTACCAGAGAGCAGAAGCGAAGCTCATTCACTCCTGTAGCATCATGAAGCCCCTCTTCAGTCCATACTCTCTTGTGCTGCTGTTTACTTACAGATTCCATCACGCTTTGAGTCCATCCCCATTGCCATGCTCCCTTTCTAGCAACTTCTGTGCATGGTATGCACCCCCAAATTTACCTCTTTTGCTGTGCAATCAATTCACCTGTGTTGAGTTTCTGGGGTACAAGTTGTATCTAATGGTATTTGTGCAATTTCTACCACAAAGTTCTGTTTCTGATTGAGGTAGTACTGTAGTATAAGTAATAAAATATAAACTGCTTCCACCACCACCTCCAGCACCTTTTATATCTACAAATCAAGTACAGGCAATATTTGCCCATTATGATCTAAAGTGATATAAGTATTTAGCACTAGTTTGACCCAAAGTCTTAGCCCCAGATTAAGTAAATATCTTCAAGAACACAGACCTGAGATTTCTGGCCATAAGTTTTATCTTGAATAAATATACATCAGAAGAATTTGTCCCATAAAATATTCAGGTACTTCTGTTACTTAATTTTGCATAGCAGAGTTCTACATGGGAGTTTGTTGGGCTTCTATATCTAGACTTTTTATGCCAGGCACCTGCAGTTTCTGCTCTCAGGGATGTATCTAGCAAATTCAATATGGTCAGTGAGGTGGACTGTCATAAGTGGTGACAGCATTTGATTTCATTGAGCTTGTCAAAAATAATTTTACATGTAATTTGTCCACTGCATATTAGATCCTCTGGTTTACCACCACTGCTCTTGCAGCTGCAAGCTTTACCTAGTTCAGGGAAGTGTATGTTGCCAATAAATGTTTGCTCTGAAGAAAAGCAGTGAATTTCTGGGGATGGGGGAGGCTGCATTTTATTACAGGAAAAATATTTTCTGGTCTTATTGTTCGTGCATTAGGACACATTTAGTGTTTAACAAACATCCTCTTTCCCTTCAAATTTTCCATCACTCTTGATCCTTATGGATTACTGAAGAAACATAATTTATCAACAGAATCAGAAGTTACAGAATTATACATATGGGATGAGTCTAGCCTCAGATCTTTATTTAAGAAGGAAATTAATCTTTTGATTCTATGCCTGTATGAAGAAAAAAGAAAAATTATGGTAATGTGTTGCTACCACTGCAGACAACTTGGGTAATCTTTTTCCCTGGGGTATCTAAGGACAAACTCAGCTCTAGTTATTAGCAATATATTCCTCCAGGAAACAAAGGCAAAATCCAGCCGTCTCCACTGGAAGGGCTCAGTCTTTCTCTTTTCATGTGAATTTTTCATATCATTCAAAAAAACCCTTAAATGCATTTTCAGGTACTGCTGGTGAGACAGCTTTAAAAATTATTTTCTCCAGAGCTGTTAATCATACTAATTCTGTTAACGTCCATTGCTTTCTTAGTCTTCACTCAGTCCCACCTATTAGATGGCGAGTCTAGGTATCAAAGTCTAAATTTGGCTCACTTCATTGTTTATGCAATGTTTCCTCCAAAAAGGGAAAGTGGATGCCACCCGCGGGACAAGTACAGCTCACATTTGCAGCAACCTCTGTATTAAATTGGTGCGTAAAAGGGAAGTGCCACAACAATGTACTGTCAACCTGAGTTGCACGTGTTCGGGCCCCATATGAAAACTAATGAGAAATGAGGATATTCTGTCCTCCCCAGCAGGTGTTGGCATCCTAGCTGGTCAGAGTTTGCATGCCTGTCCTCCTTGAATCATCAGATTAAAAAATAAAGTGAAAGAATAAGGTGCTAAAAATGTAGCTAGAAACACTCTACTGAAAAGAGGATTTGGCAAGCTGCACTTAGGAAGAGACTACACTTATTTAAGTATATAAAAATAATAAAAGCAAGCAAAAACCCCTCTCAGATCTAATAAATTACCTGGTGTCTACAGGTTTTGGTCCAATATCTTTTGACAAATTAGAAGTACTTTTATGATAAACCTATCATAATGGTATATCGTGCTTTTCCACTGTGCTGACCACGGCCCAGAAGTTCAGTAGAGGAGTTTAATCGCCGATTATTATTAGAAAGTCATTCTGTAGACATTTAAATACCATTTTCAGGGGCACCTAATAGAATTCTCCAACGTGTCACAGTCCTATCACCACACTGATGGTGAAAGCCCAAGAAAATGGTCTTTATGGTTTGTATTCTATAAATACATATAACTGCATATCAGCGGCTGTTACATGGAGCTAGACTGCTGGGTTTGTGTGAGGTCAGGGGAGACCTTCAGTGCTGCCAACACACCGGGTCTCACCCGCGGGACGGCTCAGCCCCCCCTCGCCTCACACTTTCCGCCTGCCGCTGCCATGAGCAGCTCGTGCTTTCGACACGTTGTGAGCACGCTGCTTGGTGACCCCATGTGCCGGACCACGGCTTGCCAAGGCGATTTATGACTCACTGTATCTGCCTAACTGCAGCTGACAGCCAGAAATGGGGGAGAGCGGGGAAGTGCTGCCCACCCCGCGCGGCTCCTGGCTGGAGGAGTGTGGTGGGCTTTCTTGCTGCGTCCTTCCACATCCATGTTCTCCGGGCACTTCTGGCCTCCTAATCAACTGCTAATTTACAACTTTAGGTCCTAATTTGCTTCCAGGGACATATCAATGAAAAGCCATGATGTGGGTTTATAGGGGGCAACAAGTGTTACTGTTCCTTCAGAGAAAAATTTGTTCTATGCTAGTTTTTCCATCCAATTCTGAGGGACTCTTCTCTTACAGTATAACCTACTACTCCTACTCTGACCTCGCTGCCTCTCTTATCAATTCCACTTTGGGTCCATGCCCGGCTCCCTGAAGTGCTTCTGCTTATCATTTGTTTCCCTTCTCCCTGCCCTCTGAAACACCTCCGCAGCTTGGATGCTCTCAGAGGGAATTACCTTCCACCACTGGCCTTTCACACCCCAGCACAGGCTGGACTGAACGCAGAGCCATCTCCAGCCCAAGGCAACTTTCTCTCAAAAAGCAGACGCAGGCATGGGTGACATTGACATTAAAGTAACCTCCAGCAGTCCCCACAGCGTACCTCCCGGGGGTCTGATCTCCAGGCATGGTCCTGACCAAGCACCACATTGCAGCTCAGCTGGCACCATCTGAGGACGGCTCAGGACAGGGACAGGCTGAGCAGAGCTGGAGTGGGGCAGAGCTTTGTGGGGGTGCCCTGCAGCACCCCACGTCACCCACCCTCTGAGGGACCCCACCGCTGCCGCAGGAGCTGTGCCACCAGCTCACCGGTGGGAGTCACCCACAGGCGCAAGGTAAGTGAGGTTTGCCGAGGGATTTAATTTCTCTGAAGGCAGGGAGGGGGAGAGGACAATACAGGGTGTTTATTCTGCAGCAGCACTCCCCACACGCTTGCAGTACAGGGGGAATCAGCATGGGGTCCCGTTGCCTCCCCACTTGTGCGCATCAGCCCAAAGGGCTGTGCCCCAGGAAGGGTGGGGGGGGTGTGATGAGGGAGGGTGGAGCATGAGCTGGTTGTTATCTTCCTGCTTGGGTCTTGCCAGGATGGGGTGGTTGCTTTATTTATTACTGTAGGCAGAGGGAAAGTGGCAGTACTGGTGGTGAGAGGTCCCCAGCTGGGATGGAGGCTCATGGGGTGTGCATTGGGCTCCTTCGCCCCTGTAGCAGGGCAGCCTGGCCATGGGGAAGGGGCCAGTGGGCTGCTGACCCCGCTGTGCCACCGCAGGGTGCCCCGGGCACTGCAGCTCCCAGCCCTGCTCCAAGTAATGCCCTTTCCCTGCCTCTTCTCAGATTTTTCCAGTCCTCCACTAAGTGCTTCCCTAATCCTACACTAGATCCTCATCTCATCCCTGCTTGCTTTCTGTGTGCTTTCCCTTTCCTTCCAGTGCTTGCCCAGCTCTTCATCTCCTGCCCAGGGAAATGATGTATACACTGGGATGCTTCTGCTCTTTATGCTCAGTTTCCCACTTAGTGCTTTAGAAGAGAGCATTATAGCTGTTGGCTGCTCTGATTCACAACCCGGCTGGTACTGACGCTTCCTTGCTCATACCCAAAGGTAATTTTGCCTCCCTGCCATTTCTGGTTTGGGCTGGTGTTTGTCGGGGATTCATCTGTTCTTTATCCCAAACTAATTATATTCTGCTACTCAGCTGAAAGGATCTAGTTTTATGTCTGTTAAGATGAACCTGCAATGCAGTTTATGGGGGAGAAGCACCTTCAGAAAGTGTGTGTGATCTGGGCAGAAAGCAAGTGCACAAGAGGTGGAAGCACTGCATTGCAGAAAGAGAGTGGTTTAGGATTATAGTGAATGTAAAACTTTTAAAATTCAGAATAGCTTTGACATTACTCTTTGAAATAATGGATTAATTATTCCAGTGACATCGTGCTGTGTCCCTCTGCTAAGAGGGCTTTTATTTCTTCCCTCTGGTGTGAGGAAAGAAAGTGGTTGCTTAAATCACTGTTGACGTACAGCACATGAATTCCAGTTTTGATTGTATGAACAGCCTCTATCACCCTGTTTCGTGTGGACTGCCTCATGCTCATTGTACTGTGGGGTTAGACACACTGTCACCATTCCTATAAATAGCCTGCTTGGTTGTGAAGGACTATTAGTGTTTCCTCTGGGAAGAATAGGACTTTTGACTAATGGCATTTTAGGCCAGTTTTCTTTAAACTTTCTAGAGGAGATGGGGCTTGGAGAGTGGAAAACCTGCTAAAGAAAGCCAATAATCAAGGTATTAATGTTTGAAACACAGACACCCGCTGAGCTTGGAGAATTCAGAGAAAACCGAAGTTAGAAGGAGCAGGACAGTGGCGTGCTTTTAAAGAAGGAGACTTGGCTACACAGCTGGCAAGGAGCAAGGCAGCTGCCATGTGGAGAAAGAGAAGCTCCCTGTGATCCAGCGGAAAGCTGAGCTGCGGTGCAAGGACGGCTGCAATGTTGGAGAGTCTGCTCTGCAGCCGAAAAATGCTCGAGTGTACTGGGGAACAGGAGGTAAGGCATCATGTTTTTCTGTATCTTTATTTTTGGAGCAAAGTAGGAAGTAATTGTAGAAAACCTTGTGTTTCAGCTATCAGCTGTTTAGCTATTAGTATGATCTTTTGAGTGTGGAGAGCACCTGCAGGCAAACACCCTCAAGGTCAGTTCGGTAGGGATGGATGTTTTCAAGCTTGTGGAGGGAGTGGGGATCCCTGGTTCTAAGGATATAGGTCATTTGGGCTGTGCGACCCCATTTCTGTGAGTAAATGCACTGGAGGCACCAGAGAGCGCACACATCCTGCTGGCCACACAGCGAGGGAAGTCTTACTGTACACAGTGCAAGAGGTCAAACACAGCACGGCGTTGAATGACAGATAATGAGGTTTGGTAGGTGTCTTCTCCTGACTACGAAAAGTAAGCATGCCAAAATATTTGGGGGTTTTCCTTACAATTAGCAACCAATCTGGAATTCAGACCCCACCTTCCACAGCCTCGGAAGTTTCCAAGAGCGCGTTGAATCGACAGCAGCACCCTTTGTGCAAACAGAGAGTCTGTACACAAGAAGATTGCCCTACTGAAAAGAAAGGAATAGAGCATTAAATTTAGGGATGTGACTAATTTCTTCTGAACAATGAGGAAAGCACCACACTTGCCAGTTATCTCTTTTGTGCGTTTCCTCAGTTGTGGCTGGGGCCATCTGATGAGTGTTTCCCTTTCACTCCCAGCGCAGCGCAGTCTGTCTGCTGTCAGCAGCTAATGAAGTCACTCGCAAGACACCATCCCCTGGGGAAAAGCACTGCTATGAATAGACCTGTTACTTGCGTCGTCTCTGGTTGCAATGCTCTCGGTGCTTCTTTTGCTGTGCCACCATCTCTGATGACTGTGCCGTTTTTGATCAATGGTCTTTCACTATAGAGCTATTCAGGATGCCAAACCCCAGTCCTCTTCCTTCTGGCAGAGCTGCAGGGCTCAGTGAGTTCTGTGCTGTCCCCAGCGACAGACACAGGTTTTGCGGTACCACAGGCTTACCAAAAATGTGCAGAAAGTGAAAGAGTAATCTTATGGCAGCAAGTACTTTTAATAATAGTCCGCAGTGAACATCATCATCAGACACTTCATCAATGCACATCCTACAATAAGGAGGGAAAAAAAAAGCTTTTTTTTACTGAGAACAAAATATTTCCATGCTACTGAAATAGAAAGGGAAACTGTTAATCTCATGAGAAGTATTAGAGAACATCACCTATTTGCCCAGCTGAGCTTGCATGTCTAGGTATGATTAAGCTTGTGTTTATAAGGAGTTGTGTGTTGGTCTAGACAGAGGTGAGCTGTAGAAGAAACGAAATCAGCAAAAATAAAGACAGATACAAGAATAATGAATCATGATAACACATTGTCCAAAGTATGGAAATGTAAGATTATGTAAGTACTTATTACAATTTGTAGGGCATACAGTCTTTGTTAGTGCCAGTAAATTCAAGGACTACTCAATGCAGTAAGTCACTTTAGTGACTGAGTTTGTGGTTGAGATCCAGCCCAAACTAATTTTACAGTTGAGCATCTTTGTAAGAAACTTTAGCTAACAATACCAATAAATGGTCAAAAAGAGAACTGAGTAAAGTAACACTCAATTTGAACATTACCTGTTCTCTCTTTGGGACATGTGGGGGACAATCTTTTTTTTAAAGGCTTTTTCTTTGTTTCATATACATAGTTTATTTTTTTTACCAGACTTGATGATCTTAACAGGCTTCCCCCCAAACCAAGTTGTCAGAATTTTAGTTCTCAGAAAGCTATGGTGAGGTCTTCAACAAAATACAAATGTAGATTTTCTGCATCGTGAGCTAAATGTCTGAACTGTTTTTACATGGGCAGAGTTAAAGTTGTTGTCTCATATGAACCTTTGTTCAGGTGCCTCATCCTCCTGCTTCTATAAAAACAAAACAACCCCCCCTTGTTACTCATACTTTTCGTATTAATTCTGGATGGCTGAATAAGTTTGAGTGATTCATGACCTACGTTAGAATTTAACATCAGTCTTTAATGTGTTCGGCCTGACACATGCTGTGTCTTATTGATATATCTCATCGATCAAGCAATCTGCATCAGCTTGCTGAAGCATGCCATGAAAGGAAAATGATACAGTAGTCCTGATCTACTCCTCTGTCAAAGCTTTAATTAAAACATTCACACTATCTGTTAAGAGTGAAGGGGCTTGGGGAAACCCGTAAGATGCCTGTCCTGTCATTAACAACATTTCATTTTGAAAGTTTAGGAAGATAGGAATATGCCTCTTAGATCAGATTCTGTGACCTGGTCAGCATCTCAATGGCATCCAAAACTCTCATCTGACTTGCTCTCTGGCATCCTATATATAAGAAAACACAAATGAATGCACCGGATTTTCCCATACGCTTGCTCAGCACTTTTTTCCAGTAATGACCGGAGCAGCTGGGGTGAGCTCAGCATCCTGGCAGAGCCGGAGCAGCGCTGCTCTTGCAGCAGTTCTCATACTTTTCTCAGAGGTACAGAGGTGCAAACCTGAGGGCAGGTTTCTCCTTCAGGGTTGGTTTCCCATTGCTCGCACCCAGAGAGCCTGAAGGCTGTGACAAGGCAATACTCAGCCATCTGCAGGCTTGTCAGCTGGGAGGTAGAGCCTGATCAAAATGCGGTTTCTTTTAGCGCTAGCTGCCCCTGAAATGAGACCCTGCCAGACTACCTAGGAACAGTGCTCGTATGATAAAGCCTCCTGGCTGTGTCTGCGGAGTTGTCTTATTAAGGTCACATGGAGATTGGGTTTTCTTCCCTTAGCAGAACTGTCTAGAGGCTAGGACTGCAAATGCTGCTGTCTCTCCCCAGGGTAGACAACCTACTTGTAACGATGATCCTTATCATCCCTAGAAGATGCTTCTTGCCCCCTTTGGTCCCACAGTGCCATGCTAGCAGCCATTCAGCTCATCCAGTAGCAATGGATATTAAAACCACAGCCAATACCTCAAATGGTTGTTTAAAATCAGCTTCAGCAAGCTTAGCTCCCTCTCTGACCTCTTCCTGGCTTCCCCATCTCCTGTGCTTGGCTGTCCTCCACCCAGGCTTTCAGGCTCAGATTTGGAAATCCCCTGTTCCTGACACTGGACTGTTATTTTTCTGGCAATATTTATCTGCTGTGCTTGTAGAATTGAATCAAGGCCTCTGTGATGCCTGTGCTGTTATTCAGAGTATTAATAGACGTTACAAACAGAAGGAGGTTGACAGATTTCTCCCACAAGAGCTGCACTAAGGAATTTCTTCAGCCAGGAAGGCTGCCCAGATTGGAGCTTGTGATGCTCTGTCTGCCCCTGAGCCTGGACCAGTTCTGGTTGCAAGAGAGGAGCAATTTCTTCCAAAGAACAGTATCTTCCTCAAGCATCACTATAACAACAGAAGCAGCACAGTACCAGGATAATAAAGAAAAAGATATACTACGAAGACTGTGAACTTAGAAGAATGTAAGCAAAAGGCCAAGTCTTGAAAGATTCGTTCAAATGTAAGTTCAGAAGCACGAGCTAAATCAAACTATCATTGCTCAACACACAAGCACAGCAAATAAACTTCAGAGGGGTTTTTTGAAGCAGCAGGGGAAGAAAAGAAAAATACTCCTATAAAAGTGGTAAGGAGGAATCAGATGGTAACAAATGAGAACATAAATATCAGTTCAGGATGAAGGAAAAGTAGGCTTTATTACTCCACATGAGCAAACTGATGATGAAGGAGACGTAGTAAAAATGAGGTTTTTTATCGGCAATGTGCGCAGGCATCCTGAGTAGTTGTGTGTCAGCACAGCTGAATAAATAACTGCAATGGTTTTGTTTGCTTTTATATATGTTTAAAACCATAAATATTGATCAACGTTCACAAAATGAGACATAAAATGATGACATTGTGAGAACATGATAAACCTGTGCTTTCCACAAGACATTATTAGCATATTCAGTCCACTGCTGGCACTATTTATTAGATAATCTTGCTTGAAATTGTTACCATGGTTTTTGACTTGTAGGTCATGTACTCATCCCCTTTTATCTTCAGGTTAACATGACACAGGCAGAATGGGGCATTTGTGTTTTTCCTACATGCAAGAAGGTTCACACACTACAGAGCAAGAGAGGAACTTCCATAGCTTTGAAGTCCAGAAAGACAGCTGAAAAATAAAATGAACAAATGATATGTTGGATTGACTTTTTCTGACCCAGATTTCTTCTGTGTAGCACTAAGCACTTGATGTGCCCAAGATAGGAACCAGTTTGCTCTTGGCTGTGTCTAGAGAAAACGCAGAGTGAGGCACCTCCTGTGTGTTAGCCCAAGACCCGTGTTTGCTCTTTCCTGGAGGTTTGCTTATAACCACATTTGTGGCTTGGCACGGTCCCCGGTGCAGCCATAGCACCAGTGTTTGACCTGTTTGAATTCTTCCTTGGTCTCTCCTGTTGCTCTCAGACATTACTGAGCACAACTATCATTCTCTGATGCAAAAGGGCATTCAGATGCCTCTTCCAAATTAACGTTAACTCATTAACCTCTTTACCCTTATGTAGATTTTTCATACAGTTTTAAAATCTTGTAGTGACCTTATGGTAGTTAGACACTCAAAAGTCTCTCCTGATTAGGGTGGGCAGGGTCTTGCTCTAATTAAGAGAGTCTCAGTATCCTACCATAAATCAAAAGCAAGAATAATGTTGGAAAGAGTCACATCGTAACTGACTGAAGTACAATGAATAACTGACAGCTATGACTCAATGTCTGCATTTCTTCCCTAACACAACACTGTATTGTAGACTGGCTTTGAACAGGTTTTTCACATAGTTTCAGGTAATGATTAACTCCCAATGACTAAAATATCTCCAGAAGAACTGATGAGACATCTCACACAGCTACTCAAGTTCAAAAGTATATTCAAGCTTTCATTTTATCTCATTCATTCAAAAATACATGTATTTTAACTGAAGCTATTTTAAAACTGCCCCATAAATGTAAAGTCAGCAGTACTATTACAGCGTAATTTCAAGCTAAAATGATTGTATTCCAGGCAGATGCACACACAGTATGTGTGTGCAGTTTTATTATTTATTCCGTTTATAAAACAGAAGCCATTTTAGCGTCTGTGGCAATGCAATAATCTCTGGGATGAAATATAACTTTGTACCAGCTCACGTTGTAGGATAGAAGACTGAAGGAGGGAGCACTGAGAAGAACACAAAACAGGGGGAATCTGTGTGAGTAGGTTTGTGCTGAAGGAAAAGCTCCCACTGCAGCGTTTCATTCCTGAAGAGGGTGTGTTAAAGCATGCAAGATAATAAAAAGCAGCAGATGTCTTAAGAATTGATGTTATGAGGGGTGTTGTAAGGCATTTAACTTTTGAGAAGAAAGAGGATTTTTCACACAAACTAGATGAACTCCATCGGAGCAAACATGGTATTAATTTTCTGGAACCAAGACTGCTATAATTTTTATCAATATAGTATAACATGATTACATTATGTAGCGTACTACAAAACAATACGTGATAATGATATATATTTATATATCAGTACAATCAGTTAAAGGATTGTAAGCTAGGAAATAGGAGAGCAGGTTAGGGGACACTTGTAAGTAACTTCCACACCTGGTTCTGAAAAGCAGCTAATGTATGGGTGAGAAAGAAATATCAGATGGGAGCAAAATGGGCAGGAAAAGTCAGTACTGACATGGGTGGGAATGTGATGTGAATGGCCTGGATGTCAGGAATAAAAGGGATGTGAGCAACATAATCAAAAAAATGGGCACGTTATCATAGAAGATGAACCGAGATGTTTGTGTACAAAAATTGTGTGCAAACAGACACAGGCGAGAACTGCAGCACCCAGAACGACCCCAGGAACAGCGAAGTATGGTGGTTGGGTAATCTATGACTGAAATGCACTGAAACCAATGTGTAGGCTGTTAAGAAAACTAGAAATAAAAACAGAGGTACAGAGGCATCACTCAGTAACAATGAAGTTGCTTACAGAGGCAGAGAGAGGTGGCATGGGCAGAGTGGAATTTGTCAAGCCAAAGGTCTTCTGAAGGAACTGTTACACGTACATCTAACACAGATGACTACAGGCATGAAAGAGAATCTTCCAAGCATTGTCTCATTGCAGGAGATTTTAACTGCTCAGAAATAGAGTATAAATCAAATGTTACTGATAATGGTAGAGCCAGTTATTCCAGGGTATAATAGCTGGCAGATTTCATCACTAAGCAGTCACTGGACTACCATGATGCTATTCTAGGTGGTCTTTGTTAGGTGGTGATGGCATAGAGCAGCTGGTTGTAGAAAATAACCTAGCTAAAGTTATCCCAACTTGATTAAATTGAAAATAAGTGAAAGAATAAACAAGAATAGGCCTGTTAGTTTCTCAGGAAGTGTTGTGCCTAAAGAAACTAGTTAGTGATGTCAAGTTGATGAAAGTTCCAAATCTGAGTATTGTAATTTCTTAAATTTAAATACCATTCTAAAAATCTGCACTTTGCACTGTAAGTAGAGAGTGAAGGGTGTTAGCACCTTATTGAATGACTAAATCCTTCAAAAAAAAAAAGATATTAGGAGGGAGCAAAGAAAGTGAAGTCATCAGGGAAGAAAACCCCACCATACCAGATCATCAATGAGAAACAGTGTCTTGGGAGCCAAGAAGCAGAGGGTGCAGTCAGATTTGTCAAGTTTACAGACTTACCATCTGTAAACAAAATTTAAAAGATTGAAAGTTTCTTCTACCACACAAATAAAAGGAGTCCGATATGTGGCGAGGATGGGGTAGAGATTAAAGACTAGGTAGATACTGCCCAAACCAAATAAATTATTTTTCTTCTTTTTTGTGAAGAGGATGGTATAGATCATGGAGAAAAATAGAATCAGGATGGGAAGAAGCTGTAGAAAAAAAAAGCTAACATTTACAAACTTGAAAAGTAAATCCAGAGTATTGTAGGCCCATAGTGGAATGATGTCTGTTATCCATCCCAAAACACTGAAAGAATGAGCAAATTAAATTTCAAGTACAGGAGCAAGTTTTTCTTAAAACATCTGCCAAAACAAAGGAGAGAAGAGCAGAGGAAAAAATGACCTCACATCTACAGCTTCACTAATCTGACCTCAGTAATATGGAAATTTTGTACACATTTTTGCGAGAAAGAATAAATAAAGATGTGGAGATAAAATGGAGAAAATGGGATGAAAGCAGTAAATGTTTAATACAATGTATTAGGGCTGAGGAAATGTACGTACGATACCATCTGCTCTGGAGAGGGAATTATTGGGCTACCTAAAGCTTGGGTAGAGATTTTCAAGCATCACAGTTTCAGCTAGTCTCTGAAAGTATTAATACTTTCATTGCTGCTAAAAGTGACATGGTCAGATGAGAAAAATATCCATATCATTATATGCAGTGCGGGGGAACTTGAGAGCTGGAGGTGTGGGGTAGAATTTAATAGCACAAGTGCCACATCACACACAAACTGAGGTGGAAATGATTTCTGTTATAAATTGTGGCTTATCAGTTGAGCAAGAGAAAGACCGTAACGTCTTGGTCAGTTGTAGAAGGATGCTGTGAGAGCTGGGATGGAGCCATGGGAAAGGCAAAAATCATCCTCCTTAGATATGATGCAGGAGACTTAAGGAGGGATACATAAGTACGGACACTGCTGTAGGAGGTCAAAGCTCTTCTGGAGTACTGTGAACAGTCTGTCACCCATAATTAGGAAAGAGCGTTGAAAGAAATACAGAAAAGTAGTACTGGACAAAACAAAGAATGAGGGACATACATTTGCTGTCTATAAATACATCAAGGGGAGGGGAAAGAAGGGCAGGGCAAATACTAGGAAAGGAAAGAAGTTATTTAAGTTACGAGACAATGTTGTCATTAAAAGAAATGGATATAAATTGAAAGTTAGTCCATCCAGGCTGGAGCTGAGGAAGTTTCCAGCCATGAGAAGAGTGAAGTCTCCGAAACAGTCTTCCAGTAAGAGTGACAGGAACAAACCACTGTAGGTGAGGGTATCACAGTAAGATGGAACTTATTTGGTTGCAAATTGGATAATACAGAATTCACCTAGTTCTTGCATATACCATAAAGGTGAGTAGAGCCACTTTCTATTTGCCTTTCTGCCAGAGAGTTAAACAGTCTGAGTAGTCTGATGATGGATTTTTCATAAGTATATTAAAACAGTTGTGTAAGGTGATAGGACACATCTTCAGTATCTATGAGATCCTTTGCAGTGTTGTGCCCTCTGCTTGGTACTATTGTAGCAATAGTATTTTTTGAAATTTCTGTTAATTTATTGGTTCAGATAGAAAGCGTGACTCTGTGGCTTCCTGTGACATATTGACATGCTACAAAATGTTAAGAATTAATTTTTTTAAAAAATTCATTTAAAATCATGGTAATTCTATGTGCTAAGTGAACAAGCAAAGCACAGCAATGTGGTTGCAAACATATGAGATAAGAAGTATAAGGTATCAGTGGGTCAAATATTATTGACAGTAATTACATGATCAATCATTCTGAACTCCTGGAAAACATTGTTCGGGAAAATCTGCCCTGCCTTATCCTTTTGGTACTACTCAGCCAAAATACCTCCAATTGATATAGTTGATTTTATTTTTATTTAGAGATGGTTCTATTTACAGGTCCTTAGTCTTGCGCGGTTTTAGTTAGATATATAATATCAACAGTTCTTACCAGTTCCTTAAGAAGAATTGTAGAAGCACTAATCGTTCTACATAAGGTTGTTTTTCCAATGTTTCTGTTTACATGTAAGTGGACACTGTTGGCTTAAATTTCCTTCCTATTTCCGTAAAAAACACACACATAACAATACGACAAGATTTTCAACGTACAGTAGTAATTTATAATGAAAAAGATAATTGGAAACAATTTCTGACATTTCAGAATCATCTAACTGAACTTATAACAAAGCACTAGAAGTAATGTTCTGTTTACCATGACAGACGAGACAGGAGTTTTAAAGAAGTGTGCTAACAAAAAGTTATAACTCTAACATAAATGACCAAATCGTTTAACAAAGATGTGAACACCTCCAAAGGTTCTTACGTACGTAGCAAGGCAAAATATTGCTAAAAGGTAATAGGGCTGTTCGTATCTGAACACCTTTTTCCCATGTAAGTGCTAAAGTAATCCTTTCCCTACTCCAGGGTAGCAGAGTAGCCGTAAGATGGCAGCACTCTGCACGGAAGGCTCCTGAAACCCTAAATCCCAGAAAACCTAAATCCCAGAAACCCTAAAACCCCAGAAAAAGCCTGCACCCACCGGCGGGAGAGGGTGGCCTGAACGCTGCGTGTCGGTGACCAGAGCCGTGCTGGCCCAGTCCAGAACTGCTCCTGCAAAGCTTCGGAAACGTAGCTGGTTTCCAGCAGTGCCTGGGCCCATTTTCCTCAGTTCTAGCAGCTCTTTGGGCGCTAGGCTAAACGTCCTTATCTGTTTTGGTTATTCTAGATTAACTTTATTCAAACCCTGTGTTTCAGCAAAGCGCTGCACTTCCGTAGGTCTAAGTACAGCAAGGTCAACTCTAAGATAGATAAATTTATTTTCTGTGTCTAAGACCAGAGCGGAACCACTTTTTGCAAGTGATTTAATCCCAGCTCAGTAGTTTAGAATTTACATCTGGATAAATGAGGCCTGAATACATCGTGTTTACATAACCCTACCACCTTTACAAACGCAAGTCCTCCCTCCGTGCTGTCGCCTTATCCCAGCCTGCGGCAGGACTCTGCTAAAGCTTTGCGGTTCTCCCGGTGCCGCTGCAACCCGCCCGACTTGGGACTGCCTTTGGCCCTTCTGTAACAGGGACAGCAGGTCCAGCTTGCACTTAGCATTCATCTGAACAAAGTAAGTTACAGAAAGCTCTTCAGCTGCAGTGCAGGAGGTCTGAGGTGCTGTGGAGCCAGTGCTCAGCGGGGTTCCCTCCACCAGCATGTTCAGCCTTGCGCCAGCAGCGAACAGAGGGGCTTGGTCTGGTGCCCCAGCGCCAGGCTTTTATAGCATAGGGAGAACAAGGTGTACCACGTAACTCAAACAGAACCTGAGGCCATATTTGATAGGCTGCGCGGCAATCCCTGGCATGTTCTGAGTGCCGTGGGCTGGCTGGCTGGCAGTCCCGCTCGAACGCCACATGATTTTCCCACCGGTTCTGCCTGAGCCCTTCTGCAGTTCGGAGGTTTGATTATTTCACTTTCAAATCTGAAAAGCAAACAAATCTTTCAAGGTGCTCACCCATGCGAAGGAAACTGAGGACAAAGGTTTGCTCACGCCCTCGGCTGGAACCAGCCAGGTCAGAGCTGTGGGCAAGGTAAATACGGGTTGAAAACACCCTGGGTTGCCTGACTGCTGTTCTGCTGTTCGTTGCACAGTTGGTCAGCAACTCCTCCTTCTTCCTCCTCTTCCTCTCTGTTTGTTCAGAGGTAGGTTTTTGACTTCACTCTCTGCCCTCGTTCAACAGCAGCGCGCTACTCCGGAAGCGAGAGGAGACCCGAGCATGAATCATGGCCTGAGTCATGAATCCCAACACCTCGCTTTGCTCAGAGCTGGAGGGGAAAAATTCCTTTCCTCTGTCTGGCTCTTCAGCTCCTGTGACCCGCTGGAAGGAGCTACAGACACCCCTCGTCTTCTTCTAAAGCCGCTCTCCGTCGTGCGTAGCAGTGCTTGCAAACACCACCTGGAGAGGAGAGTAAGAGAGGCCTTTGCCTTTCCACACACCTGCCCGCCTCGCCGGTGGGCTCTCCGGCTTACACAATACAGCAGCGTTTTGGTCCTAGGCCCCTAACGGGGTATGATGTTAGTACACCCCAAAACATGGGAGCTGGAGTGAAGCAGCTCAGTCACTGTACGTTCAGATCTTCGCTTACCGCAGGCTCCGTGTCATTTATACAGGACCCGAATGCTCACAGCGGTTTCTTTGGGTTGATGCCGTTTTCTGTTGGAGCAATACCCATCTCTCACCATGCTGATTAACAAAGAAGCAGGTAGCAAATAGTATCAACTGGCATCTAAAATGTATAAATCCAGATGCATTTATGTATTTTACACAGTGATTTGATAGGCGATACAGTTGTTTTATAGCTAGAAAAAATCTCAAGTAAAGAAAAAAAAGTAAAAATTACTGACTAGTCACATTCACCATGACTGTGAATTCCCCCATTAAATACAACTGTTCGTTGGGGATTGCTGCTTCCTTTTTAAATGTTTTTGCCAGCTCTCCCTAAAGTATTGCCAGGACCTATGTTGCAGCAAAGGTAAAGACAGGACAGTCCTTCCAGTATCATTGCAGTATTTGTGTGTGGTTTCTGTCTGTGCGGGATTGTCCTGTTTGTAAGACATTCACACTGCTATGTGGCTACTCAAATCACCTCTAGTTCCTTACAGATGAATCTAAGTTTCAAGCTTGGAAACTTTTTTTCAGGCTTTGTTGCTTAGCTAATTGACAGGCATCCTCTGAAACATCTGTCATTGCCGTTCTTTGGAACTGGGTCTGTCAGGCTGCTGAGGGATATATTTCTGGGAAGACTTTTTCCAAAGAAAATGCCTTCCATTTCTGCTGGCCCGAGAGTCCGGAAGCACTTGACTGTGCAGCTACAGAACATATGTCTTCTTTGGGAGAAAAGTATTTTAATCACTCGTTCTGTAGATTTTTGCATATTCTTCAGTTGCTATCTTTTGGGTTAAAAAGTTTGACTGAAACTTCTAAAGTTTACTTTGATTCCCCATTAGAGATCATCAGGAGCTTTCTAGACAGATTTGATTTGGAAGCCAACCAGGGAGAGAATAAAGTCACCAGATGTTTCAAATGCAAAGCAACCTGCCTCTGACCTAAGGAGTGTAGCCCTTTGCCTCTTAGAGATGCATGGAGGTGGTGAATGACACTGTATATGACGGAGAGAAGGGAGACCCCACCTCGCTGCTTCCAGTCCCACAAAACTCTCCGATGAAGGGCAAGAAGAGAGAAATGTTTTCTGAAGTGCAGGAGACGCTTCCCCCCACCTTTGCAAATATTCTGAGAACCATCTCAGCCTGTGGGACGTTCAGACTTTAAATTGCTCCATATCTTTCCAGGTTTTCAGGGTGAGAGTGTGTATGAGAAGAACATTGGGAATTAAGAGTTGTGTTGTGTGTGAGGCCAAGAGATCGGTTACAGGAATTTCTCCTCCATATGGATAGCTCTACAGCTTCTGATTAAAAGAGATTTTCCTTGCTCTGGTGAGCTTGGGACATACTGATCTCTTATGTTGACTGATAAGCTTTCACTGGAGCTAATATGCCTCCACTTCCAGGTTTTGTCTGGCACAAAAGGAACTAATTGTTGTTTTCTCTTGGGCTGGTCTCCCTGTATGTGTAATTATGCTGCATCAGTTCCTACCCTATTTGTAGGGGAGGCTGTTATTTTTTCTAAAATGAAGTAATTTTCATATTTGAATGAGCCAATGGTGAAGCACGCTTCTGTAGGCAAACACTTCCCATTCTGGAACCTTTACAGACCCATCACCAGGCTGACTTGTGGATTCAGCTCAGTGTCCTAGAAAAGATACCCTGTTGTTCTACAGAAAAAAAGCCCACTATTATTAATGAAATGCAACTTGAGTCTATTTTTTTTTAGTTTATTTCTTATTCTCTGTCCCCAACATTAGCTTTCTTTCTTTCTGTACCTTGATATTCAATGTTTGTTACCTGCCAGTGAATTTGTTAACTTGATTGGATGAACAGAGTATCTTTCTGTGCTATCTTCATGTATTGTAAGTGCCAGGTGTGGGGGAAAATGCACTAAAGATTTTTTCCTATACAAATTTTATTATCTTTTAAAGAACCACAGACTTGCATTGTTCAGCATTGCCCATACTGAAAGATAAACAGCTGTTTTCTGTTTCGATGTGTCGTTATAAAACCATAACCCTGCTTTAATTGAGACCAGAATTTGCTCCAAAATGAATATGTAGTGGCTGATGAAAACAATGATAATTGTGTTCTGCCTGTACTCTAAACTACCTTTTTGTTATATCTCATTGAATTGATGCCTCTAGTGTGGGTGAACAAAACACGACTCTGTCTCACAAATCTTCTTAAGAAGGGGAACCTTGCTGTCAAACCAAGCCATGCCAGGACCCCAAAGGCTTTTACACATCCTCCCCACATCAGCGTGGCTACTCCGGATTGTGATTCTGCTCTTCTAGAATGATAGTGATAGTGTGATAGTTAAAGCCAATAAAGCATTAAATTAGTAGAGGAATTTCCTGGTCAACTTGCCTTTAGGTATTACACAAGATATTTGGTGACGTTTCAAAACAAGAATCATCTGTCAGCTTCCTGCCTAGGTTTTCTTGCCTTGCCCAGGATCTACTCTTGGTACACACTGTCTCCCTTCCTGGACCTCTCTTAACCTCCTGTGCCCCTATCAGTGAGTTTTTTATTCCCACTCTGTCCAGTCTTGTGAGCTTCTCATTGTGTGAGTTTTTAAAAATTAAAACTGACCTTGATTTTTCTCTCATTTTTTCCTGTGTGTCTTTGTTGTTGTTTGTTCTGCTACTTTATTTTCCTCTCTGCTCTCTCCAGACAATCTGAAGAGGTCTGTTCTTAATAATTTGCAGAAATTTAGTTACTTTATTCAGGCAAGACTTATTCAGATAGTCTTTGGCAGCCATCCCATTCAGAGGCAGGCACTTAGCCTCCAGTCATACTGCCCTTGCCAAGACCCGTATAAAATACTACCATGCAGGCAGATGGGGAACTGATAATATCAAACAGAATTTATAAGTTTTATGTAGGTTGTATTATTCATTCTCTCTACACTAAAAAGTTTGATATCTTGAATCTAAAAATAAGCATTTGCTAATTGCCAGCTGTTCAGTTGGCTGGTCCTTAATCTGGGACACTGCTGGTGTCTGGTACCTTCGAGTGGCTGAAGGACTGCCACCAAGTCCTTTGAGCACATGCTTTGAAGTGTTGTTATATTACCAGGGGCTAGTAAGAGCTACAAATTGACTTTCTACGTTGAAAGGGAAAGCACTGGGTTTTGGAGCTCCACAAGGCTGTAGACATAGCAACAATATTAAAGGTCACGTACACAAATGTAGATTAAACACAAGGAAATAAGATGTGGTGGATGGCACTTACAGGAGGATTTTTTCTTAGTATGAGAAAACATTATCAGTTGACTCCACTTCTTTCTGACCTTACGTAGTTACAGACAGTGTCCTCACAGACTTGCGTCTTCACCAGCTGAGGGAACACAATCTCATTGATGCTTTTTTTGTGCCACAGGAAATTGCTATAGCTGAACAGGTCCTTACTAAGGACACTCCAAGGTATGGAAAGCAGTTGGAGGAGACTTAGGAATGTTGTTGTAAATAGAAATGTTAAGATATGGTTCCACAACAGCCTAAGCTGGGCTAAATTCAGTCTAATGTATTCCCGCCTTTCCTGCCAACTCTGCCTGTCTTTCCTGCTCCCTCCCTTGACCTGGGCACTCACTCTGGACTAGCCAGCCACACCATTCAAGGGACCCACCCAGGTGAAAAGTAGCCCCCCACCTTCCCCATGGAAGGTGATTGGATTTTAATTGGATCAATTTGAATCAGCTCACTGTTTGTTTGGACATGAGTACTGGTAGGAGCAAAGGGGTGGGAACACAAGGGCAGGGCAAAGGTAGGCTTGATGTAATCCAGCTTGAGCTGCTACGAAACTACCCATAGACTGCGTAAATATTAGTAAAATCGGATGTGCTTGGGAATATTTCCAGGCACTAGAACGAGATTGTCTATGCTATTAAACTGTTAAAATGCTCCCCGGCATGAATTTGACCTCTTCCAATTAACACTCTCTGCAAACAATTTATGGGCACAATTTGGTTGCTAGAATGGTCCCAACAGGCAATTTGCAAGCATAAACTCAGGTCTTTCTGTGCCAGTTGGCCTCAATGCCCAGGAACGTTTCCAGGCATGTTGAGTTTAACGAGTACGGACCCATCCGTACCATCGCATCCTGCCCCAAGACTGCAGCTACCACCAGTCTGAAAAGGGAGGTCTGATCCTGCCAGTTGTCTTGGTGAGAGCAACCTAGTCCTTATGAGCTAACTTTTGTAGGATTTCTGACTGTAGAAAAAAAGGATATATGTTTTCAGGCCAGCAACACAACTGATGAAATCATAATTTTATGGTGCACGGTGTAGAGTCTGTTGCAAACCCTTATGATAAGAGAGGGCTCGTCCTGAACAAACGATTTTCAAAACAGACAGTAGCAGAGCATAAAAGATGGGAAGAGATGAAATCTACAAATAAGAAATTTTATTTCCTTTTAATAAGGTTGTAAGAAATGCATATTTTTGCCTTCATTCCAGGTTGGGGAGAAAAAAAGACATAGCAATAACTTGTTATATTGTTGTATCTGTGTTGTAGAATATTTGGCCACTTATTACACAGAGTTAAAGCTGACATGATTTTTTTTCCAAGTCAGCTGCAGAACTGGGAATGCAATTATTCCTCCTTCTACATATTAAAAAAATCCACAACTGCAGCATTTCTTTTTCAGTTTGCAATGTTAATAAAATAAATGTACTCTGTATCTTGAATTACTGAAGCCAGGTCCTCAATTATAATAAGTGATTGCTTTTTGTTTTTTTCACAGTTGCCTTTGCAAGTTTCCCTCCACATCAGGAAAGCTGAAAAAATGGGATTTTTACATCTCTCCAGGTATACTCACTTGGCAATCGTAATGATCCATCTACCTAATGCACTCCCTCAGGGAACAATTAAAGGCATTATTTGAGAGGAGCCTTTTAAGAGTTGCTGTACACACAAAAACCTGCTTTCTTGGCTGGGTTGCTCTAGGACCCAGAGCGACTGGGATTGACAGAAATCTTCACCTGAATGAATTTTCCCCTTATACCTTATAAGGAGTCCAGGAAAACAAGGAAGTGATAACCATGTTCACCTTACTTTAGGCACAGCTTGTCCTCTTTACCTGCCCAGGTAGTCCTTGTTTTCACTTTTATTCATGGTCTGTCCCGGTAGAGCTGAAGTTTCCTCGCAATCCGGTGTAGGTGACATCTGAAAACATACCTTCTGGGAATGTATGATTTTTACGACATTCTACCTTGACGCAGACGATAATTAACACGCTAATATTTTTTTGTCACGCAGCCAGCACTGAAAACGAATGGGGATTGAATTGCTTTGCCTCTGTTTCCTATTCCTGCAAAGAAATAACTGTGTGCAAGGTAAGGCTCAGGGCTAGGGAGATCCATTTCAAAACCATTTTTGCATTGTTTCTTGCTTGAAGTTGATATGAAATAGCTTTCTGTCTTCTGTATTTAATAATTCCTTTCTGTTTAATGACTTTTTTTTTTTTGACAGACTGCTGTAGGGCTACCCTGCAAATTCATCTAAGATTTACGCGGTCATTACCTAGCACAATATGTATGAAAGAGACGGGCATTTGAGCAATTTTGGTTATACTGATCACTGTTTGATCCGCTGAGAAACTTAATACTATACATGTGACTGAGTGTTTCACTGGTACTCGCACAATAAATTAAAATCATATCAAGTAGCTACAGACCTGAGTGAAGCAATTTTAAGTGTACAGAGTGAACATAAATCTGTTCTTTTAATACCCCTGTTTATGTTGGCAATGGCTTACCTGCACCGTACCAGAAACACATGTAACACTTTATCAGGTGCACTGGAGAAAACAAATAACGTGGTCTCAGTGAATGCCATCCATAAGGCATGCAAAAGTAAGTATGTTAATCGCCAGCAATTGTGGGGTTTTAATTTTTATTAGATAGTTAATCTTCTACCAATAGAAATACCTTTACGAAGGAATTCTATCGGTAATCTTAAATACGGCTAAATGTGTGTGGTTTTCACCTCCCACATTCTCTAAATGACAAGATTCTTCATAAATCAAATTACTAAACAGGTTATTAATTGTCTTTTATCTTCTCGGTTTTAAATTTAGGGACCTGTTCTCAGGGAAGAGCAGTGACTTGTGAAGATTGTTTGCTTTCCGGATCACACTGCGCTTGGTGTTTTCAAGAGGTAGAGTAAATGATACAAAAAAATTTCAAAGTAAGACTTGCAGTGTTTGTAGTAGCTCTGAGTGATGAAGTATTGACTTAATTGGGTCACCCTGTGGTTTTGTAATGCATGCAGCACTTAGTGAAGCCTTCCCGTGGATCAAAAGTGGAATTCAACCTAGACTTTATAGTCTGCTATTCATTGTTGCTCTTTTTTTCTAAAAAAACCCTTCCTCATCTAAGGCAGAAATAAAAGTACTATGAGAGGGGCTCAGGTCATCAGCCTCAGGGCTGACTCACCCACAGCGCTGAAGATGAAGCACCAGACATCAAGTCAGAGACCAGACTGCATCTTACATACTACATGCCAAGCCAGACAGTGTAAACAGAAGGTGCTCCAGACAGTTTGCATATACAAGTGATTAATCTGTGGTTGATTTTAAGTTTGATGAAGGTGTCAGTTTTGTAATTAGTACGATATAAGCGTAAGTGTTTTGGCTAAATCATTGGGCTTAAAAAAAAATAAATCTGGATTTGTTTCCTATATATCTGTTGCAGACTTTCTGTGTAACCCCTGGCAAGTCACTTAACATCTCTGCTTTGAAGACTTTCACCTGTAAATGGTGCTAAATAGTATCTCCCTACTTCACAGTAAATATTCTAGATCTTAGTTCATTAATGTTAGCAAGATAGTCAGCTACCACAACCAAAAACTTGCCGGAAATAATAGAGAAATAAAATAAGTCTTTTTCATGATAGTTTCTGATTTACACCTTTGCTGTTAAAAGTATTTCTTGCTTTTTTGAATAGCAAGATGATACCTAGGATGGGACTAACATACAGCTTTATGAAGTAGCTGACAAAGACCAAACAGCACTTTTTTAAAAAATAACTTTGCTAAAAATAATATAGCAGTTTGCAAAAAATGTTACCATGGGAAAAAACGCCACCCAGGTTAGTGTGTTTGCAGTAGTTTTTATGTTTGTACTTAGCCAAGACAGGATTTTCTTGAAATGAAATTTGATCACATAATTTTGACTACTGCCATGTATTTTCAGAAAACAAAAATGAAAGACAATTTATTGATTAAAAAAAAAAACAGCTGTGGAACTATTGAAAACTTCAGAGTAGTAAACATGATTTTTTTCTTTGTTCATAGGCTCATTCACTTGTTTGCTAGAGAACAACACATCAAGAGTGCAAAAGACGTAGGAGCTTTAGTGTCAGAGTAAACACAAGTGCCTCCAAAGAAACCACTGTTTTCTGTAGGATAAAAATACACCTTGTAATTGTAGTTGAACTATGAGTTTGCCTCTTCACACGTTTTGAAAAGCCAGCAACTCAAAACGTGTAATTAAAGGAGATGGTATGGATCTCCCTGTGAAAGTTTTATAATGGTACATGTTTTTTATGCGCACTGTATTCAAGAAGCGGTTGGCGAGAGTTTTGCCTGAGCAAAGACATCAGATTCGGTCTGAAGAGTAATAAACCACTGTTCACATCAGGAGTCTCAACATTGCTTCCACCAGAATATATAAGATCCCTGATAATTTTCAGGTGTGAAAGGTGACATTTTGGTGGAAAGAAGGGTCCCAGTTCTGGTTTTAATAGATTTAAAGTAAATTTGTTTTGCTTTGGATGGAAAGTTTTTCAGTGACTGAATTCAGAGAACATTTGTGGCTTAATGGCTGAACCCCAGGTTGCTTACCCAAACCCAGGAGAAAAGAGCAGCCCCATGGTATGGGCCCATGACCATCAGCCAGAAACGGAATGTTTCGGTGCCAGTTCTGCCGGGCATTGCCCAGGTTTTGGTCAAAAGGTCTTGCAGGCCAGAACAGTTTCCAGTTCAGGAGGCAGCTGACTGATTTTGAGGATCTAAACTCTAGACATAGCTCTAGGAAATGGTAATAAGGCACAGAAACCTCTTTGTAAAACTAACCATTAACTTCACCACTATGCGGGGACAGTACCCACCCTGCAGCTGTGTTGTGGAAAGGAATGCATATCAAGTGCTTTGAAATGAGTAACAAAAATAAACTGAAAGCTATGATATTGATTGGCTTGTGATTTCCTCCACACCGGAGAAGGTCAAGTAGGACGCTGGGCCAAACATAACCAGATAGACGTGGGCATGCCGGGAGCCCCGCCGGGGAGCGAGGGAGGGAGGCTGTGGTGCTTGTTGGGCACCAGGCAGAGTAACAAGGACTGTGAGCATGTTAAACGAGTGTTTAGGAGAAAGAGTAGGTCAGAAAAAAACCAGTGAACACTGGGTACTCCACCGTCAGTTTGTCACAAAATGTGTAGGAGTTTATTATCTGCAAGACCTCTTCTGTTACTAAAGGGTGTTGTTCCATCAGCAGTTCAAAACTGTTTAGGAAAGACTCATGAATTTGTGGCATAATCCTGCAACAGAAAAACCAGGGGCTCATAGGGGCTTTGTGTTATCATTCCCAGTACTGCGGGAAGCCAAATGCAGTGAGTGGCACAATTCCCATTCCCCAACAGTAGAGTGGTTTCTCCCAGGATACCAAATCGGTGTAAACTACACTGATTATACACCTGTGTGACATGATCCATGAAGGGCAAATTTAGATTTCTGTGCCACCTAGATCTCTTTCAGTACTAGTTTGCACTAACTTGGACCTTTGTTTCTGTTCCCTGCATTGGATTGACTTCCGTCAGCCAGGTCAGTCAATACATTTAACTCATCCATTCCTTCTCCTGTTTGCTTTAGAATTACACGGACTCGGCTGGAATTCATGGGAGGTGTGATACCCCAGAAAACCTTTTGTCAAAAGGATGCCAGTTGAATTTGATTGAATTTCCCATTTCAGAAGTAGAAATTCACAGAAACAAGCCCCTAACTGTAGCGACCCAGAACAATTCTGATGTCACACAGATTTCTCCTCAAAAATTAACTCTCAGGCTGCGACCAGGTAAGTCACTCAGTTCACAGATGTGGGGGGTTTTTTTTCAGCCAGTATGATAAGCTGAAGCTTCTCAGACTGAATGGTCTAAAAAAAAATCTTGACAGAATAAAGATAAAAAAACCTGTGTTGAATCCCAAATTATCTGTTGACTCATCAGATGGAAGCTAGGTTCGACTGAATTAAAAATACTTTCAGAAGTGCTGGGTACATCATAAATGTAAGGCTATGGTTTTTTTTAGTTCTCCTATTCTCTTGCCATGGAGGTGGCAGTGAGACAGTGGAACACCCCCCCCAACTCGCCAGCCCTGCCCCTGTGCCTCTCCCCGGCAGGTCTGGCAAACAGCGTATCTCAGAGGCAGCATAAACTCTTGCTTTGAGGATTTACAAGGTACCAGTGACATTTATGGAAACAATCCAGACCTACTTTGGGGTCCTTGAGGTGTGAATTTTTCCTGGAGAAAATTTGGAATAAAGAAATGTAAGAGACACCGAGTTAGGTTATATCATAGTGTTGGAATGGAGAATAAAACCTGTGCATACACTCTGGTTTTCTTTAGATTTCTAAAGTATGTGGTATGTCCCATGAGTGCTACCTTTCGTTTAAATTAGCTTCATATCTAAATTTTCTAAAGCTGCATAGTGCTGAAGTGATGTTCTCATATTTTTAAATGACAGCAATCAGTTGTAAATCTATAGCTATGGCTTTGCTGAAGAACAATTTAGAAAAAATACTAGAATGGCTTTTAATTTTTCAAACCTCCTGTTTGAGATTTTATTTGACAGAGGATCTTTGATTTTTTTTTTAATTCTACTGATGATTTGAAATACTACATAATTTTCACCATATATATAAGTTTATGAACAACTTGGTGTTGCTCATAACTTCTATTTAAAAGTGCTGATATGTATCCCATTTTCCCATGACCTTCATAGGACATGAAGAAACAATACAGATCAAGGTTCGCCAAACTGAAGATTATCCAATTGATCTCTATTACCTCATGGATCTTTCAGCCTCCATGGATGATGATCTGAATACAATCAAAGAACTGGGTTCAACTCTTTCCAAAGAAATGTCAAAACTGACAAGCAACTTCAGACTGGGGTTTGGCTCTTTTGTTGAAAAACCAGTTTCACCGTTTATCAAAACTACAGCTGAAGAAATAAACAACCCTTGCAGGTAGGCAGCGAAAATACCTACCTCTGTTTGCATGCCAACATTAATTCATAATACTAATCTTCAGTATAAAATTCAAGTCAGCAGCCTCACTGGAACCTCTGCTCTCTTCCAGCTGTAACTGAGTCACTTTGGGAACTAAGATCTGTTTCTTTTAGTTTTGCACTCCGATCATTATTCTGTTGAGTCTTACGTTACTTGCAGAGAGGAATCTGGGAGTGATTCTGCTTTTTAGCTTTTGCTGCTAGTTACCAATGTGCTTAATGGGTTAACAAACAGGTATGCAGAAAAACTACGTATTTTTCTTTGATTTGCTAGAAAATACATGTATATAAGCATTTTATGACATTGCTATACCAAGCAGGTGCAAACTCAAACCCAACACAGAACGGCGGTTTCATTTACCCATCAATGTTGTTTTCCTGGTTTTTTTCCCTTAAGATCTAGCAGTATCTCCCAAACCCAGGCTGCCCTGGCCCTTTCCTAACCCACCTGGAGAAGAAGCTGTGCTCTGCAGCCTGAAGCAGGGCTGCAGCAGCTTGGTGGTGCTCTCTGAACGTCGTTAAGGGACTACAGATCCTAATGTGCTTCTGAGTATGAAAACAAGGTACAGCAGGGAGCACGGCAAGGACTGCACGGTGTTAACTGGCTGAATTACTCCCCTCTGGGAGGCATTTCCCAGGCTTTACGCAGACCTGTTTGCATTGCCCACCTCACTGGATGCTCTCTGATTCTCTTAGGTCTTTCGCTAGATCTATCTTGGACACAGAGATACATGACCAAAAACTAATCCAGACAGGCCTGCAAAGTAGCCGTTGCAGTATTTTTTCACTCTGTGCTACCCATAAGCTGTCTCACTTATCTTGTAGAAGTGTGCCATACGAGTGCTTACCCACCTTTGGATACAAACATGTTTTGCCACTAACAAATGATGCTGAAAAATTCAATGAAATTGTGAAAGGACAGCGAATCTCTGCTAATATAGACACTCCAGAAGGAGGATTCGATGCAATTATGCAGGCAGCTGTTTGCAAGGTAACTGAAACTTCCAGGTATAATATTAATTATTCTGTGTATTACCACTTCTAGTATTATATGGTTATATTTGAAAGAAGCAGATAATTATTTTTCAAGATTTTTAATGCAGTCCAAGAGCCTCATTAACTTTGTGTGAAAACACTTTTGGCTGTATCAAGTTAAACATGCATATTGCAATATTTTAGTGTTTCCTTTCAACTGCCAGGGTTAAAAAAAAATATGAACTGTATAATTACTGGATCTGTTTTCTTGATTGTTTTCTCTTCAACTATTTTTGATTAACTGTGTTTAGAGTAGTAAGCAGACTGACATGAACAAGGCCAGCCCATGTTATCAAATGCAGGAATACGGAGACAAAATGTTAGTCAAAGACAATGGAATGAACATAATCTCTTAAAAGAGATGTCATGTTTTTGACGCTGCCTGTAATGTGATTCCCTTCATTTATTTTGAGATGCCGTTCTCCAAATCTTTTGCTGCTTTTCTGTATTGTGGGTGCAATACAGCCTGCTAAACTAATGTACTTTAAATTACAGGAAAAAATTGGATGGAGGAATGATTCTCTACATTTGCTGGTGTTTGTGACTGATGCTGATTCCCATTTTGGGATGGACAGTAAACTAGCAGGGATTGTTATTCCTAATGATGGGAACTGTCATTTGGACCACAATAATGAATATTCCATGTCAACTGTTCTGGTAATTTACTATGAATTTTGTACAACTCTCACATTCTGGAAATGTAAAGACTAACATGAGCAACTTAGAAAATTAATGGAAGTATACCTTCATCACTGAAATGTGTAGGAGTTGGGGAATACAGATATTTACTGTCATCTATTCTATTTGTAATTGCACATTTTAGTAAAAAGAGAACAACATGTTTGTATGGAATTATGGTAGATTATAGCTAGGAAAAAAGAAAGCACAAATCTTACTCCTGCTAACCTGGAAAACACATGGAACAGGACTGACTAGTATTTCCTTCTGCAGGGAAGGCAAAATTTGCATTAATCATGTTCCCTGCAAGGGTGTGAATTCAGGAGGAGCTCAGGAATTTGTAAGACACAGTTTGTGTAGGAGAACTTAACAGCTTAAGGTTCAGTGTTCAAAAATACTGAATGCATACCCATGGTGTTCAGTGTAGGACAAATACCCAGTTGCTCTGGCACACCGTTAGCCTCTGGATTATATATATACACCACAGATGCTACTGAGCCAAGTGTCCCAGTATGGAGGTCAGCACTGTACTTTTCTTAGAGGGTTTTCCTTAAAAACAAGGCGAGGAAATTATATATACTGCCTTTTATTGTGTATACATGTAGTGCCTAACTACAGTTTATACTATACAGACAATACAGTATTAATTATGATCATTTGAATGTGTGTTTCATGGGACATAATTAGCAACTGGATGCACATGAGAAATGGATTGATGTGGCTCTCTTCTGTTTGTTTGCAGGAGTATCCCACAATTGGACAATTAATTGACAAACTTGTGCAAAACAATGTTTTACTGATTTTTGCTGTAACGAAAGAGCAAGTTCACATATATGAGGTGAGCAAACTAAAATGTTCAGTTCTTCAGTATTTGTTTTAAGGTTCACTCTTCTTCACAGCTGATACAGTAATTCTAGTATTAAGGAATGAATTCTGTAGTATATTTATGTAATAAAAATAGCTAAGAAATTATCTATCAGAGAAAGGCTCTTCTACTTGGGAAGTGCTTCTTCATGTATTGATTGTGCTCTTCTTAGGTAACTTCTAAATTGGATTTCAAGTTGAATCACACTAATTTTTTAAGTCAAGGATTGTCAAACTAAGCATTACTAAACTAGTCAGTGTAATCATTATGATTAGCTTTTTGTATTTTATAAGGCTAGAGAAGGACAGTTGAGCCTGTTTGTACTTTTGTAAAACAAGAATATATTCTGAAAGATACATTGTCTTCATGCTTAAATCTGAGATATGGCGGGTTTTCTTCAGCTGACTTGAGAGTTTTGTTAATTTGTGTTTGTTTCTGTGTCTCTTTCCAATGAGACAAATAGGAAAGTAGTGGCAAGATTAAAAATGCAAAACAGGATGGACAAAGTCCTCTTCCCTCATGTATTATCCCTCATGTCCACTGAGGGAAAACACTTTATTACAGGAATTTTTGACCTTAGGATTTGCATAATCCTGTTCTAGGAAGTAATTTCTAACTCTATGAAGTCATGTCATGGGAAATGGGAGCCAGGAGAGAGGGGAGAGCAGAGGAACAGTGGTTATGGATATGCAAAATCCATATTTTTAATAAACTCAATATCATTCATAGCTGTCTCTCCATCAGTCACCTGTGCAGGCACCTGTTTTCAGACTCCACAGATATAAGCCCTCCTGAAGCCCCATGCTGCTTTTGGCCAGCTAGTGTTCCAGCTGTGAGCTGAGCCACCAACAGCTGCTTAACTGCTTTTTGCAGTGAATGTGAGCAAAAGCCCTCTAAGATAAAACAAGAAGGATATCGGCAATTCTTATTTCCTTTTCTATTCATGCCTGCTGCTAGGAAGAAATCTTCACATGCAAAAAGAAAATCTAGATAAGAATTCCATGAGAATGCTAAGGGGGTTTGCAGCCTATGCTTGGCTGCCTGGCCACATACTGCTGCGTGAAGGGAGACAAGGGGAGAGAAATTGTGCTTCCAAATTTATTCAGGTTGGTTGAGCGGGAGTCAATAAGGGTGATCCTGCTGATACAATTAGCTTGGCTTTCCAAAGGAAAATCCTTCGCACAACATTCCTCATTAAAAGCCAAAAGTAAAGGAATGAGAAGAAAGATGCTCCTTTGGTGTGATAACCACAAGGAAAATAGGGAAGAAAGGGTAGGGAAAAAGGTCCTATGTTACAGCAGGGAGAGCAGATGAGCCCTTGAGGTGCTTGCCAGTATGATCGTTTTCTATTTCTATCCTCTGTGTAACCCAGGGAAGACCTCCCAGTGCTTCTCTGACTGGTTCCAGTTGTAGAGTTGCTTGAGTAAGACTAATACTCCAGGTGTTTGACAAAAGTTACAAGAATCGCATCTTTCCTAAACTGACTCTCAGATTACACTCTTGACAAAGGAGGAATTGCTCTGCATCTTGGAGCACTGACTGCTGGCTCTTTTAAAGACTGTATTGAATACCGAGCTGAAGCATGAAAATTTGTATCAACAATAGTAGAAGTCAGTCACTTACAAATGCAGTCATAGCATAGATTAGTTAAAATTTCTACATTAAAAAACTTCTACTAAATCTCATTATTGTTCAACAATTTCTTAATAGGGGCCCAATTAATGACAAGGGAAACCTTTTCCCTGATTTTAATAGGAGCTGTATGGATAAGGGCTGTTCTAGGAGGTAGTTTGGAAGTATCTCTTTGATGTACAGAGCCTTATTTTGTCCAAAGAAACTTTTCTTTTACTGATGGCATTACATTTTCCCTTGAAATTGCTGGTGGTCACCCTCAGAGTTAGCCAACAGTGTTCTTATCAGGGGGTTTCTATTTCAGTATCCCTGTGTCAGTGTTATACCGGTATCAAAGTTACCAAGTGGCACTCTCTGTTCACTGGGAACACTAAACGAAGATTTATAGCTAACAAAAAATGCAAGCCATTGTTAACCCAACTGGGGAATGGTTTGTTCTCGTTACTTTCTTTGTTAGGAAAACAAAGTGACTATCTTCTATCTCGTAGGGTATACAGTAATCCCATTCAATATATTCTATCTGCTGCTTTCATCTTTTCAATACCGCTTTCTGTCACTTATTTGGATAGCTATAGTTGTTATGGCCTGCTTTCTGTCCTGGAGGTGATGTGGAACATCAGTCAAAGCAAGTACAAAAATCATATATAAGTCTCACTGCAGTTTTTCCACACAACAGTATACTTTAAAGTATACTTGCAAGACCTGCAAACAGGATGATAGCATCATGTCTTCATCTGCATGATTCAAATTTGTAATATAAATGTAAATAACCAGGTATCCATGCTAAGAATGTAAAAAGAACAAAGCAAGACAATGGGAATTATTCTTGTGTTAAGGCCACTGCTTAGGTACCCTGGAAGAGCTGGGAGAGGACCCTAAACTGGCTCTTGGGCACCACTATTAAACCACTCCTCTCTTGGTGTTTTACTTCTTTTTAAAAGCCTCCGTGATGGAGATTCTGCAATCTCCCTCACAAGACCCTCCCAAACTTAATTATTCTTTGAGGTGGAAAGAGTCTCCCCAAGTATCTCTCTCAAACCTACTCGAACTCAGCATCTAATTATATTACACCCCAAAATTGACCATTGCTATTTATAATTCAGTTCTTAGGGACAAACGTACATTAAAATAACTGTGAGGACTTAGAAAGCACTTCTTTAAATAGACTTGATAGATTCCATTAGTCCTAAATGCAGTGTGCAGACTGTCAAATATATATTTTATATTTCTAGCCCTGTATAATCCCCAAGAATTTAGCCAAAAATAATTCAGTCATTTAATATTCTTGATCCTCTTCAACTGAATTTTCAGATTATCCACTTACACATATGTGTATTACTATCTAACACACAAATATTACAGATTGCACAAGCACAGAATACGTATGCTTGTAACATAGCTGGTTTTAGTTTTGATCCTTCCTTGCAACCAAACAGCTACTGCACAGCAATCTAGAAGAAGGGGAAGGTTTAGGCCTGATGCTCTCCCTGACCACAAGAACTTTAAAAGCAGTCAAGTGGAAACTTTTATAAGGCCACTCAAAATTAAATGCAAGAGGGGAAGGAAGTTTCTTACACTGAGCCCTGATAATTTGCAATTATTTATAAAAAGGATTATTTTTTTCCCCCAAAAAAGGTCTTTTAAAATATAGTCATATATGTCTAACTTTTTGCATCATTAGTCTCAGCTGAGTCTTACCAAAGCAGCGAGGAATATTTCTATTCTATAAAAGCTACTCACTCAAAAAGATCTGTGAATATTGCAATAATAATGGTATTTTGACAAACTGCGTAAATCCTATTTTGGTATAAAAGAAAACACCAGTCTTGGAGGTTTCATGAAGTAGTTGTTATTACTGTTGATATTATTTGTTTTCAGGCAGAATTCTTTAACAATGTATTAAAACTTACATGAGGGAAAAGACTCCCTCTTTAATCCTGACTAAGCAGCACTTCTTTTGAAACAGAAATTCCTCTTTTTTGGGCAAATTATTTCTTTTTATATCACAGAATAATACAGCTTGAAAATTGGGGTTTTCAGACTGCATTTCACTGCTGAAAATTGAAGTAAAAATACTCCAGTCTCCACACTTGTACAGAATTTCAAGTGATTTTTATAAATTTGGCATGACACTCTATTTATGATGAAAATTATTCTATCATTTACACTGCTAAAAGTTAGACATAACCCCACTGAACTCAAATATATAATCGTCAAATTTCGCTAGCATGAATCAGAGTATCTCTATAAAAAGGCAGTTCATCTTTTAAAGAATATTTGCTAAAAGCCTAAATTCCATGACATCCTTTGGATAGTTTTATGATAGTAGCACTCCAAAAGCATCAGTCTGCCTCACCTTGTTAATGGTTAAACAGCATTGTGTACTAAAAGGCAGGGTTTAACCAATGGACTGGAGATACACACTTAGACCGGACTTGCAACATCATCCTTGTATCACCATGCAGAAATTTTTTGTTCAAAGAGGAAAGATAAAACAAAGTCTTCAGAACAGTATATCCCTGCTGCTTGTTTTGCATGCCACAGATTAAAGGGTGCTATACTTCAAATTCCAAGTTTATCGTCTTTTCTTATAATTATCTCCAAAAGGTCCATGTGTACAAAATGCAGAGTTTCAATATTCTGAGAATCCTTGAGAGAGCACTAATCACAGGAGGAGTCAGGAATGCAAAGTCACCAGCTGTAACATAAAACGCAGTTAATCCCACTGATTTACAATAGCACTTTAGAAATCTAATGAATGATAAGTATTCCATACATAATATATAAAGTAATCACAGGGCTTTTGGAGATGTAAAGTGTAAGAGGGATATAAGGGTATCAAATTATCCATGTTTATTAATAGCTCTCTGGATTTTTTAAAATTAAAATAACAGCATTGATATGATAAATTGCAAAAGAAAATGAATGTTACAGTGTGTGGTTTTAATGATGAACACTTGCAATTTTTCAAAGGCATGGGTATAAGCAAGAGAAGTTCATGTAGTTAACAATCGGGCAAGATAAATTGTAATTGAGCACATTTAAAATCTAGCTGCTAGATGTTATATTAGTGTCAGAATGCAATTTAATGCAAAAAGAAAAGAAATCACTGAAATCAATTGTTAAATTGGCACTATATTATTAACATAAAGTCAACATACAATCAATCATAGCCACAGACCACTGGGATACATGTGGGGTATTACATCGATCATAAACCATCAGCAGTTTTTTAAGGGCCTTTGTTCAAAGTTCTTGTAGCCCTTAGTTTAAACATCTTAACTTCTGTGCCCTCAGTAACCAGAATTCAAGGTGCTCAGTTGCTTGCAAAGATAAAAAAGTGAATGCTGTTACTGACTGTAGGGTGGAAGGCTCTCAAACAGTACAGCAACAGTAGAGCAGCTGAATCTGGGTTTGGTTATTTTTATTAGAGAAAAACACAGCTGTTGATAGAATAGATCTTCATTCTAAATTTGAAGAATTATAGCTGAAAAATACTATAGTATCAAACTTCCAAGCACACAGTGGTGATTTAGCAATATATGTCCCATTAATCTTCAGTGAAACTAGCACTTCTCCATAGGACTTTTTCAATAGGACATGTGTCATCGAATCTGCAAGGGTCCTTGAAAATGTCACTATTATTTATTTTGGTTAGCTCCAATATATTTTATTCTTTTCCAGATGGTAGCTCTTTGTCACCTGGTCTTTTTTTATGCTTTATTTTTTTTTTTTTATTTCCAGAACTATGCAAAGCTTATTCCTGGAGCTACTGTTGGACGACTACAGAAGGATTCTGGAAATATTCTCCAGTTGATCATTGCTGCATATCAGGTAAGGTGTTTTCTTCCTGCATGTCTATATTTTCAAAATCAGATTGCAGTTTGATAAAAACAAGTGTCTTCAATTCTTTTTCTGCACTGATTACAAGAACATCATTTTTTATGCTTAGGTGCTGACCTTAACAGGAAAAGTTTTCTTAACTCGGAGGATTAACTGAGCACAGAAACAAAATTCCTATAACCTTCTGTCATTCCTTAGTTCTGCTGGAATGCTAAATTCACATCAGTGTCTCATCTGTCTTGACTTCTTCATAGTCCTGTATTTCACACCTACTCTTAAGCCTTCTTTAATATAGGTATTCAGGTCTCCCAGTTCAGTACCTCACCAGGGACTTAACTCTATTCCCATCTGTAGCTGTCACCAGAGCAGCTGTACAATTGCTCTGCAGGAATATCTGGGGAAAAAAGCACTATCCTGTGCTCAGTGCTCTTCTCTGCTTTAGCAATTTGATGCTGCCCCTGTGAGGCTGTTCTGAGGTTTTTAAAAAGCAGAATACAGGAGATGAAATGGGTTTGTGTAGATAATACCAAGACTTGAATGGGTTTGTTTAGGTAATACCAAGAAATACTGTAAAGATGACAGGAACATAAACATGGCGCTGCTCTTCAGACCTTTGTTTGTAAAAGGCATCCTGGCTGCCTGGTTCTCTTCTTTCAGGGGAATGTTTTTAGACAGTTTTACATGTCTTTACATAGATATATAATAATTTACATCTATGCTGATATACTATGGATTTCTCTCTTCCATCTCAGCCCCTTTTTATTAAAAACCTGCTCTACCAGTTGGCTACAATGTCAAATAACTCTTTGCAAAGAGCTTCTGTTTCTTTCCTTATTTTTTTTTTTCTGCTCTTCCTCCTATCACCTGAATGAGATGATCACCATTATGCCCAAAATTATTTTGGTTTTGATGATAGGAAGGCAAACCAAATTCTTACAACTCTTAGAACTCTTATAAAAGCAATACAATTCGTGAGTTATGATTTTTTTAAATGAAATACAAAATACCAGAAGATTCTCTATCCTATGGAAAATTAAATAAGCAAAGAACTTTAAAGTTAATCTTGGGAGTCTACATATCATAAAAAATATGGGGGGAAATCTTTACATGAGCAAAGATTTTGCTAAACATCCAGTGGCACCAGGATTTCACTTCTGGAGTCCAACCTGTTGTTAGTCACATCTGGTTCCTATCAGGATTTCTTGAGGCTGGCACTCTAATGTATAGACAGAGGTTCTTACATTTAACAGGGGAAATACCACTTTGTTGTCCAGTGAGTAATGGAAAAACATAAAATAATTGTCCCAGTGCTGTGTCCTGCTGCCTTTGCTGTAACATTGTGTTGAGTGCAGAACGGTGCTTCCTCTAATTGCAGCATCACGGAATCTTCTGCCTTGCTGGAACATTGGAACAGTGGAGAGTGCATCCTTGCCTCTTCCTCTTAGTGTCTGCTTATGTACCTATCGTCCATGATTTTTTTTTTTTCCTACTCTCCTTTTTGAACCTGCTGATATTTTCAGTCTCCATCGCCTTCTGTGGCAAAAAGGAGTTCAGTTGCAGTGTGTCAAGATACATTTTTCTTTTTCCCATTTTAAAGTACTCCCCATGCTTTAAAGTTTCACTGAGTGCACCTTAGTTGTGGTGTTGCAGGGTTTGGTGAATAACAGCTCTGCATCACCTTATCTTCATGTCTTAATGATTTCATAATATTTTATCACTGAGACACCTTCCACCCCCCCAATCTTGTCTCCAAATTGGACAGTCCCAGCCTTTTAAGTCTCTCCTCAGCTGCGCCATCCCCTTGGTGACTTTAGCTGACCTTCTTTTTACCCTCCCTGACCACAATGAGTCCTTCCTGATATGTGGAGACCAGAAGAGCTTGCAGTACATAAGACAGGGCACACTGAGAATTATACAGAGGCAAAATAATGCCCTCTGTCTTGTTCTCAGCATCCTTGCTCATGACACCGAGGACATGATTGGCTTTTTAGCTGCTGCATGCTTTGAGCAGATCATCTCCCAGAGCTCTCAATGGTAACCCTGGTGCAGCTCCTGAGTTGTTTCGGTCAGTCCCGGGTTCAGCCCTGCTGTAGTCTGGAGGGGGCTCTGAACGTGGCGCTCGCTCCCCTCCCATAGCAGCAGGAAGGCATCTGGAGGAACAGTGCTCCTGCTTTTGGGCCATAACTTGTTGTGTCCTCACTCAGGGACAGCGTGTCTGGACCACACACTAGAGTTGCTCGTAGGTTCTTAAAATCCAGCATACGTTTCAAGATGTACAAATTGTACAAGTAGCAACGTGTTGCACTCAGAATTTCCTGGAGCCCATTTTATTACACTTAACCTTAAAGGTTAACAATCTTATTGCTTCATGACGGAAAATCTTCCAAGCAGGAAACCCTGAAAACCACCTTATTTGATGTAAGTGAAGTCATCTGAATTTTTTTGGACTGGGAAGGGGGAAATGAGGGTTAAAAATCCCATGCCAAACAGAAGTTCTAATTCCATTTTTGTCGCAGCCCTCTCATGATACTCTCAGCTGTGTAAGTCAATGCCCGGTGTCTCTGTTTCTTTGCCCACAAAAAAGGAATAAATAACTGTTTGCCCCCCCCAAGAGTAGAGTTACGCTAAATGTGTTAACGATTTTAAAGTGCTTTTGAGTCTTTGCTTGCTGTACAAACAGGTTTGCTAATACCATTCACCATGTGTTGCTTTCTAAAAGCTTCAGAGAGGAAGTAAGCAAGTTAAGAAAGTCTGAGCTGTCAAAATATTTGTTACAAGGAGTTCTCATGTTCTTTCCAAGTATGATTCATTTTCTTCTGTAAGCATATTTCTGCCTGCTTTGTTTAACATTGAATTCTGCATAACTTTGTATTGCAGAGCTGTAGGCTAAATTGCATTGTGACAGCTATCAGGCCGTTTGATTAAAGTTATTCCAGGATTTTAAAATTTCAGAAAAATTCCACTCATTTTTTTTTCAGTGCTTGGTTCCCTTTTCACTTACAGGAAAATAAGTCCAAAGAAATAATATATTAAAACAGGACAGGTAACACAAGGGCACAAGTTTGTAACACTGCTTTGTCTGTTGTTTCATTCAGAAAATATTTTGAACCACGGATGTTTCTCTAAACAGGCCGCTATTTGTCCCCAAACTATGGCCAGGCAGCTTAGTAGATCTAAAACATCATTAGAAGTCCTCACAGACATTAAGATCTAAGAAATTGGAGTTTGTCACAGTTCATTTTCAGTGGCGTAAGGTGCGTATTTTGACCTCTCACAACAGCAAGGCATGCTCATAATGCCCTAGTACAGGCACCAGGATTCAAAGCGTTACGACTTGGTGTTCAGCAGCATTTAATTTTCTCTCACAGTTGCATGCTCTCTGAGCCTCGTACTTTTGCTTCTGGTGGAAGAGGGACTATTTGGTGATATTTCCTGTAACACTAGCACATACCAACATTCGCAGTTTTTTCTAGAGGTTTGATGTATTTGGCCCTTTTGCGAGAGCCCAGCTATTGCAAACAAATTATTATCTAAGAATCTCTGCATTGTTTCAATAGCAACATAAGCACCTAAATCCAAAACAAATGTGAAGGGAAAATTGGACGCATCCAGAACTACAAAGGTTACCACCCTGATGCCCAGTGCACGGTTTTACTGCTCTGGCTGTGTGCTGGGAAGAGCTCTGGGTATTACCTGAATGTGTCTTGCACGACATGTTGCTGTCCTTTATTAAATTGCTTTGGTTTACCGACAAGGTTTTCCAAATGAAAAGACATTAAAAAAGCCCCACCAAACACAACCCTAAGACAAGTTTCCAGGGAATCCAGGACACGTACAAAGGACAGGGAGTTGTCTGCTATGCAGGTTTATACCTATTCTCGTTTTAGTTTGTTTTACCCCACCAGACCTTTACTCCAGTGAGTCATCCTGATGCCTCTACTGGAATGACTCACTGAAGTAAGGTCAGCGAGCTCCTCATGCTCTGATTGAAGTGCAGGGGGTATTTTGTAAAGCAATTAAGCTCATAAGAGTACAAAGCCAAGTCAGTGAGACTTTTGCTCAGCAATTGCTAAGGTACTTTTGAAAAATTTCCGCTGACTGGATCCACAGTCCGATGAAGTCATAGGGAATTTCCCCATGGTCTGCTACAGGCTTTGGATTAAGGCTAAGTTGTGTAAGCAAAGTTGCTATAAAATATTTTAAAGAGTTAAATATAAAAACCTGGGTGTGAGAGAGTTCAGGAAGAAAGTTTTTCACTTAAGAAATGAAAGTTTGATTGAACAAATCAATTTAAGAAATGAGTACATTGTTGAATACAGCTTGAAAGAGCACTGACAGCTCATGAAGCAGGAATTTCCATCTGGAGAAGAAAGGAATGGAGTGAGCCCCCCGGCTGTGGGAGCTAACCATGGGACTCGACTCTGGTTCTGGCCCTGGAACCATCAGGCTCAGTCATGAAGGTCCCGCACTGAGGCAAAACTGAGCTCAGAGCCTGTCCCGCCATGAGAGAGATTGTGAGGTTTGATTCTACCAGCAGAGATAAATGGGAGCAATATTGACATAGGCTGGCTAATCACGAGAAGCCTGGTGCTAGCAATGCAATCAGGGACACAAATCCATTCCTCGGTAGGACCAGCGCTAAAGGAAAACCTGTATCAGTCAGCAGAGCTCTTAGTGATGAAAGATGATTTAATAAAAGACTGGATTTATTCTCCTGCAAGGGCAGGAAATAAGCCCCGTGACAGCGGATATTAAACTGATACCACCATTGCTTTCCACCAAAAGCCGGTTCTGCCGGCACTTTGTTTGTTTTGCTCGTTCTCCATTTTTCTTGCAGTAGAGAATTGTGTAAATAAAGTGCTAAACCCACAGATTTACTCCTGCGTAGGTTGGGATAACTTACAATCCATGTTACACAGACGTGGAGCATTAGCAGCCCTTGGCAGTGTTATTGCTCCATTCATCTCACGCATTTTTCCTTTAAGGAGCTGAGGTCCGAGGTGGAACTGGAGGTCTTGGGAGAGACAGAAGGGCTCAATCTCTCTTTCACGGCCATCTGTAACAACGGGACCCTTTTTCCACGTCAGAGGAACTGCTCTCATGTGAAAGTGGGAGACACAGTAAGTAAATAACAAATTCTCAAAAGACATGAGTTCTGGAGAATTTAGGACACCAAGGTAGAGAGTTTGCTCTTTTCCAAATAATCTTCCTCCAAACAAGTTACAAAAAAAGCAGGCAGTATCTACGACCCTCTTGTTCTGTCCTCTGCATGTGCTTCCAGAGTACTCTGCAGACCTGCAGATCTGAACAGCCACCGTTTTCTCTTCCAGGTCTCTTTCAACGTGACTGTAGGTCTCTCCTCTTGTGAAAAAACCAGAAGGCATATTGTGATAAAACCAGTGGGGCTCAGTGACACACTGGAAATAGAAATTCATCCCCAATGCAGCTGTAACTGTCAGGCAAAGGCCGAGATGAACAGCCCAAAATGCAACAGAGGGAAAGGATCGTTCGAGTGCGGGGTGTGCGTCTGCAGCCCGGGGTACGTGGGGCCACGCTGTGAATGCGATGAGAGCTCCCTCGGCACCAGCTCCTGCAAGGACTCGGCAGAGCAGAGCTCCTGCAGCGGGAGAGGTGACTGCTACTGCGGGCAGTGCGTTTGCCACCCATCCCTGTACGGAAAGGTGTACGGGCCACGCTGTGAATGCGATGACTTCTCGTGTGTGAGACACAGAGGGCTCCAGTGTGGAGGTACGGTCCCTTGATGCTCTTTTTAGTGTCTGCTTTCTATAGCTTTATTGTCTCACTCTTAGCTATGAGATCGTGAATCTATATTTTCATCATATACTAAGTTGCAATCAATTCTGTATAAAGTGTAATTTACTATTTCTGAATTATCTTTAGACTTAAAACAAGAAACAATTTTTAACCCTGTTTTCAAATTTAAAAATGAGACACCTTGAGCCACTCCATAGCTAGTCTAAGTTGGCATGGCTTTGCTGGAGCATATCAGCTACCATCACACTGGGACAGACTTTTAATGGCTGTAGATGATTGTAGCTCCAAGGAAGTTTAGGTAAGTATATTGACATACATCGGTGTTAGCCAGTGTACAATTTCACTCTGACATAATTATCACAGCAATCTTAATTAAATAATCTTAATAAATCACTTTTAGCGTAATTGTGATATTTTTTGTAATTTTAACCCAGTAACCTCAACGATTCTTGGTTTATCTTAGTCAGATACAATCAGAATTTGAGAACTTGTATTTATAATTTTTTTCCTGGGCTATAGCATTATGAATCAGAAGTGATTCTATTGAAACAATGGGAATAGCGTTAAACTGGCAGGAACCAGCCATGAGTTTGTGCTGAACAGATAGGCTGAAATTATGCTGATTTACTATTAGGTTGTGCATTGTCAGGAGATAAGATCTGTATGGAGGACTCCAGTGAAGAGAATGGAGCTGCACTGGCTTACAGCCAGTCTAAGCGAAAATTTGATCCTCTGGCTTAAGACTGAAAATGCTGGGGGAGGAAAAAGAGATTTAAGAGTAAGAAGAGTCGGAGAGGGGAAAATATCTGCTATTAAGGACAATGATTTTAAAGGCCATCATTCAGATTCTTATTAAGAGACTGATTTGAAATATAATAAATGTTTTTCCAGGCAATGGTGACTGTGATTGTGGGGAATGCACGTGCCACAGTGGATGGACTGGTGAATACTGTAATTGCACAACTGACACCAGCGCCTGCATTGCTGAGGATGGGACGCTGTGCAGTGGGAGAGGCGAATGCATCTGTGGGACATGTGCTTGCACCCATCCGGGGGCTTCAGGCCAAACGTGTGAAAAATGCCCTCTCTGCGGTGACCCTTGCAGTTCCAGGCGGTAATGTGCTGGTTTTACGTCTCTGATGTCTGTATCATCCAGGTATCTACTTCCTATACTGCCTCAGCAGTGTGCTCACTGCCTCTACTGTAAATTGGATTTACAGACCAGAACCCAAGAGCTTCTTTTCCCTTTGAGAGGGGTAGTAACTCGTACATCAACCATTTATCAGCATTACCCTTGTAAAAAAGAACTTCATGGAAAACAATTTAATCACCTTCAAGCAGCACAAGTAAAACATCCCACTTTCACTGCTGTCCCTGACTGTACAACTACTCAGAATGGTGGCCTTATATAACATCACACAAAACCAGATGAACCTCCTTCCAGTCCACAGTACAGAATGAAAATGTCCCAGCATAGCTGCCTACAGCAAAAATGAGGACTCACAGAAAAATTGGCATGTGTATCACTGTTCTCATGCATATGAATTAATAAGGTCATGCTGTCTGCTCAAGCTGTACACATGTGCAAATTCATACTGCAAATTCAGTTAAGCTTGGCTGAATTAAAGAGGCCTAACTATGATAAACTAAGTCATAGTCTGGGGATGAAATCAGTGGGTAGCTGTATGTCATGTATAAGTTGATGATAAATTGATTATAAATGGTGAAGTGTCTTCTGTTCACTGAGCATACAAAATTTATGTAGCTTTCCTGCTGTGATGCGTGGTGTATGCTACGGTGCGTGATAGGAAAAGCAACCAAAAATATGTGTGACATAAAGCTGACCACTCTAAGTACACCCATATTTATGCTTGTATTATGTCAGCTCTTGCAGGACTAAAGTCAGTCCAAAATGAGCAGGCTTCAGTAGAAATTTAAGTTAGAAGCTGAATTAGGCTTCACGGAATACATGTTATTAATGACCCTGGTTTTGCTCTCTGAGCCCCGAGTCAGCGTAAGTTGCATTAATGTTTCATGACGATGTCATGTCTACTCATTTAGAGTTGAGGCCCATTTCTCTTCCATACCAGCTCTCTGCCACTGTATTTTCATGCCTGTCATTGCAGATTACACTATATCTGAGATGAGAAGCTATTCTGTGGGACGTGATTTAATTGTCATTTATGTTAGTGCTAAATTGGACCTACAAAACCAAGCCCAACAGTTTGTTCAAAGCTTTAAGTAAAGAGAACTTCTGCATGCAACTGCTCTAAACACAAAGCACAATGCTGCTGCTTTGCTCTGCCCAATTTGGCAGAGAATAAGGAATATAAAGTTACACGTTGGGCATTACATTAGCCTGTTTAAGCATGTATATAGTATGCAGTGTTGGATCTTTTCTCTCTGTTGCAGTCACGTCCCTCGCTGAAACACAGGGCAGGGAAAGCCAAAAGAGAGAGAACATTGGGAATACCTGGGTAGGGTAACCGAGAGAGCTGAAAGACCAGGTCTAAATTTGTCCCCATGAGACAGAGGCTATCCCATTACCTACTCACTTTTACTATCCACCATCTCCAGAGCGAGTGATAAGGTCATCTGCATCCCATGAAGATCATCTCAGCAGCCTCAGCGTATTCCCATGGACACATGTCACTCAATGCAGCAAGAGATGGCCAGGGTTTTTTTGGATGTTTTGTTGCAGTTCTTCTCTTTCCTTTTCTTTAAGCAGCCAGTCCTTTAGGCTGCTTCTCAGAGTCTCAGCCCCTCAATCTGGCTGAAGCTATTTGTGAGGAATCAGCAAGATATATTTTGCATCAAAAATTTTCATATATGAATTGTGTTCATTGTTTCCTTTTTCCATGAATGAACTCCGGATTTATTAAAATCCTCATTGAATTTCTGGGAAGATTTTCAGAGACTTCTAAAGGAATTGGTTTAGACTCCGTGTTTTTAAACAATATTTCTGTCATTCCACCATTAAATAAAGTAAATAATTTTCCAATAAATTGCATTACTATGATTAGCATCTAAGTAATTCCTGAGACAAGTAATCACATCCAAGAGACATCTGTAGAGACACCTGAATAGTGTTTTAATACATTATTCAATAGACTTTCAGCAAAGGAAGACTTATAGTAGGTGCCCCAGCTTGATCTCTCTTAAGTCTATTTCAGATATTGTTCATCTGATAGGCATTCCTTCAGCTGGTATTTAGTGTGCGCTTAGTTCAGGATATTTATTTTTTTAAATGAATGTTATGTGTGAGTAACCCCATGTCTTTGATAGACCTACATGAATAATGTTGCCTGGGGTTCTGTCTGGTAGCTAATAAGCTGGGAGAGAAAAGAGGACAAGAGAGAGCTCATCCACAATACCTTTATTCAGATGGGTTGTTTTGGTTGAGGTTTTTTTTTTGGTGGCAATACCTATCATATTTCTGAGAACTACTGCACCCATAGCACAAGACCTTTTGTTTAGCTTCTTTTTAAAATGCAGATGCATACGTACTGGCTTTTATATTGTTCCTTTGTGACAGGCAGAGATTGATGAGCCACTGAATTATTTTCCACAGGAGCTGTGTGGAATGTCACTTGGCTTCTGATGACAAGTCACCGGGAGAATGCAGTGAAAAATGCAAATTGGTTGATGCGACTGTCAGCACTGCAGAGGGTTTGTACACTCAGTCTTCCTTTCCTATGTGTGTGTGATTAGTGATCGTTTCCACTTTCAGTAATCATATATTTGAAAGTAGCTTTGTTTTTCTGCCATGGAATTATATGAGAGATTGTAAGGCAACCGCTGTCTGTCTACGGTTCTTCTGCGGTAAAGTAGGAAATGCAGATCAGGGCTGGTATTACCCCTCCAGGTTAATGAACTCATTGGATCATGCCAACTTTCTAAGCAGTTTATGTAAGAAAGGACAGAATGTAATAAATACCAGTCCCTACAAATCAGTGGCTGATGAAAGCCCCTGAGGTTAAGTCACGCCTGCACCATGAGTTCCAGTGTGGCTTCTTTTACCACACAATTGCAAAACCTGACTCCAGTCCTTATGCAGACTCTTGATTACAGTCGGCAACTAGACACAGCCCTTTAATCTGTGGCAAAGATGTTCTGCTCCTTGTCAGGTTTTATTGAGACATTCCTAGTATCCTAAAGGCTAAGCACATCTTTCAGTTGCTCGTTGTGATTCAAAACTGCCCTCCATCAATGGGAATTTCTGGAATAGGTATTAACCTTGAATAAAATAGTACTCCCAGAAAAAAAACCCCAAACTTTAAATGAAATACTACATCAAAGTCTTTCTTTCCTGCAGAGGACAGTGCTTGCCTGTACAGTAGGCAGTCTGTATTTATTCTTATGGCAATTCTAACCCCAATCGTATGGCAAAATGCAGTTGTTAGGTGAGGCAGGACATAGGTGCATTATATCCACACCACAGATGTAAACATAAGCATTAAATCAGACATGTAAAAGTTAGGATGACAATGCAGAATGCTGTATGCACATCCAAGGATTGTGCCTTCAAACTGTTGGAAGCCCATCCACAGCTGCATGCATGCCTAAATTTCGTTTGATACACATCTTTCGAACAAAGCTACACCTTTTGTTTTTGATGACATTACTCCATAACATAGAGCTCAAAAGTTGCAAATATGGTCCTTGTAAGGAAAACTAATTATAATTTTGTATTTTTATTAAAATTATTATTATGCTTTGCCTTTCTATACACCAGTATTCATTTATAAATATAAAAAATTCTTTACAAGCTTCAAAAATGTATGAGCACTTTTATTGTGTCTCTGCAGTTTGTAGAGTTTTCAGGTTGCTATTGCCAGATGGCAGATATTTGTAGCTAAGAATCTATAAGGCATCCTCGTTTCAAATTTAATGAATCTAATCAAGAGCAGGAACAGTCGCTTATATGGCTCTGTTCCCACATGCCGAGGTCACAGGAATATGAGCACGACAACATCATCTCCTTTTCCTGCTTATTTCCTTTTTTTCATGTCCTGTGCTTCCCTGATTGGGACTGTCAGCTAATTGTTTAGATTTAAAATTTATTTGCAGCAGTTACAGTAACTGCTGTAGTGAAGGCTGGATAACTGTTCCCATCCTAACCCCTCAAAAAAAAAAAAAAAAAAAGAAGAAGCTGTTGCAAACTGTGTTTCATCTTCAGTGCTTGTGTAATAGCTCAAAGGATTGGTTTTGGCATGGAGGTGGCCTCGCTAAAAAGTCCTGAGGGGAAAAAAATAGTCTTGACAATAATAATAAAAACTCCTAAAATCAAAACTGTATTACCTAAAACAAAAAAATTTTTTGCAAGTGGTGTAACTAGACCACCACATAATATAGAAGACAGATTATTGAGCAACTTCACATGGTAGCATACTGCTTCCTTCTGGTCTGTATTTCAGTTTCTTTAATGCTTCAAGGCATTTTGAAAACCAGGAATAGCTCTCGGTTAAATAAAATATTAGCACTTAAAGATTTACTTTCTCTTTTGCATGCGTACATTGCAATACAATGACTGGAAGTGTGGAGCAATAGAAAAAGCTCTGGCTACACATTTTCCTGTTTCCTGGGAATGCCTGTTTTAGCCTCTGAGCTGTGCCTTTCCTCTCCTCTGCTTCGGTTCGGGGGGTACCAGGGGTTCCTCTCCCTGCTCCCACACAGTGGGGTCACCGGCGCGGCTGCGGTGCAGACAGCCTCTACGCCTGGGGATCCAGCGGGCCACGGGATGGCACAGCAGCTCTGGAGGTGCTGATGGCTTCATATTTACTGGGCTTATCTCCATGGCAGGCATTGCTTTTGAATATTTATTTTCATCATTTTTAATATTTGAATATTAAATCGGGCTAATCCCCCCTTTGCCAGACGGGTGTAAGAGGAGCCCTTGTTGCTCTACTAGCTACCCAGGAGGAATGGCAATTCCTAAAGAGCGGCTCCTGCCCCCACCCCGGCCACAGGGCACCAGGTGGCTGCTGCCACAAGCCCAACAGGGACAGCTACGCTTTCCTTGGAGAAACTGAGTTTTTCCTACCCCATAGTGTTGACATCGCACAAATCCCCAGTGCGGCAACAAAGTGGATGCTGGAGCCTGAATAAACCTCTAGATCAGCGCTGCTCTGTCGTTCTGACTCAAAGTGAGATGAAACTGTTCAAAAAAAGCATTTTGATGCGCAAAAGACAAACAAGAAAGGGTGTAATGACATTAAATGTACAGTCAATTTTTTTGTTGAATCTTTTATCCAAGTATCTGTTAGGAAACAGTCTTTCGCGCTTCAGGGCTCCAGCTTGCCACTGTTATCCAATTCTTCCAGTGTGACTCCAGTGATTTCAAATACCATTGACATTAATGGAATTAGGCTGCAGGCAGAAGTGGGAAAAGTATGATGATTCACTGCAGAATGCAGAAAATTACACAGGTGTAAATTACAGGAGTTTACCTATCTAGGCAAATTTTTTGTGCTGATGAACTGAAAATAATCTATGCAATAGTCTCTCTTAGTGATCCCTCATCCTAAAAATAACATCAGAGAAATAATACTAAGCATAAGCTGGGTTCTGAATAGCTTGAACTGGCATCTTTGCTTTAATTTCTACATCCTTGCACATAATCAGATTTCTGCTCCCCTTGGTCTCAAACTATGACATTAAATCAAAAATTACACATTAAAAAAACCTAATATATTTGCAGTTACTGTCTTCTGGATATTTTGAATATGCCTGCAAGTTTTTCTCTGCTTTCAGGATAGCTAATAACTACCCTTTTCCTTCCTTTTTTCTTTTTTAAAAAAAGCAAACTAATATTCTTTGGATCTGCTTGCTTAAAAGAGTTGGGAAACAACAAATATTGCAAAACTTGTGACAGTGTTACTGGAATTGTGACCTGATAATGACTGCCATTAATTTGGTACACTCAGTCTGCAGTTTGTGGCCCTTCTAGCAAAACCAAATCTTGTTAAATCAGCAAGTCTTGTCTGCCTGTCACCTTGATAGATAACACATTGCTCTGCCACCAAGGACAGGCAACAGGTTAAATACAAGATTATCGCAAATCAAGAGCATGTTTCCATTAAAATCCAAGCAGCTGTGATTCTCTTTTTATAACAAGCAGAGAAAAGGACTGCAGGGTAGTCAGCTATTTATATTTTCATATTTTCTATGGTGTTTAACAGTGTTTTCTATAAGACCAAACCTTATGATAATAAGCAATATGAAAAAAAAAGTGAGCACTTATTTCTTTATGTACCATAGGTTTCTTTAAAATCCATATTCCTGTTTGATTCCTACTTTATATTTCATTACTGTTCATATTAAAGTTTGAGGACTTAAGATTTTTAGCACGATTGCTTATGAAATTTCAGTAAGAGTTTTGAATGGGTAAGAAATAATGGAGAGTGACACTTATTTTTAAAGAAATATTTGAGAAACTTACTGTTTTTTCTTACCTCTAAAAATAAAACCTAAGAAGTTTTTCTAAAAATGTATCGAAAAGCACACCTAGATTTCCAGTGCTGTTCAAATCATGGGTTATATGGAAAAATAGTAAGTGTTCAGCTCCAGAGGTCTTATTGCATACAGTTATAAGGTCAGATATTTTTCCTCTGTAAAAATATTATATCATGGTTACGCTCCAAATTACGGCATTTCTGGCTCTGGACCTGCAGTCTCAATTTTTGATCATCATATTTGCTTTACATTGTCCCTCACAGCCAGCTTCCTCCTGTCTCCCTGTTCCCTTTGAATGAACTTTTCTCAGTAGAAAAGGTTTCCCAGTTAGGAATCATTTGGAAAAAAAGATGGCTGAAGTTATTGTGCAGATCTACATTAAATGGAGAGGTAAATAAATGGGGGCAGACTGTCATCTCAGGTCACTTTTTACCTGCTTCCCCTGGAATCACATTACAAAGATGCCAGAATCGCAATTTTCTGTGATTAACCTATATTTACTGTTGTGACAGTACTGGACACACCAATCTTTGAGAGGGCTATTGTGGAAGAGATAAATGGCAGCCCTTTTAACAGTATCCATTGCTGTTTGATGTATGTGTATCTACTTCTGAAACATAATCTAGACACAGTAGGAGTAGCTGTAAACCAAAGAGAACATACTGTTTACTTTGTCCTATAACTGGGGACTATTGCATTTCCTAGACAGTTGATGGTTAAGCATCTTGGAAGCACTTCCAATTCATTGACATTCACAGTACACTAGATTAACAAGGTGCACTAGATGGTCAGTGCAGATCGACACCTGGATCAGTTCTTTGGAAATACAAGTGAAAAATCAGAAACAAAACAAAGCTTGGGTTGGTAGAAAAGTTGTTAAATTTAGTAGAAATTCTGAGAGTATTTCTGCTTTCATCTTTCACTCTTTACCATCCACAGACGAGGCTGTGACAAACAGGATGCCAAGCAGTCTCTCTTGTTATTGCATGTTAAAATTTCATTTGATCTGATGAATGACTTTTTTCCCTCCCTCTGCAGATTATTCAGAGGATAAATCCATTCCCTGCTCTTTGCAGGGGGAAAATGAATGTATAACCACATTTCTACTGGCTATGGATGAACAGGGAAGGACAGTCATTCATAGCATAGAACAGAAAGGTAAGCAGTGAATATTGCTTTTTCTACCTGAAATCTGATTTAAAAACACAGGCAGGGTGAGCTATCTAGAAGCTGAGCTCTTTTAAGCAGCACTGCACCTCCTTGTGTTTGTAGCTCTCCTCTGCCCACCCAAAAGAGTACCTCCTCAAGTACTTACTTAATCTGTCAGTAAAATAAATACTTGGCCTTTCATGAAAGATGAGCAGAATGATCCCTGGGCTGCAGGAATAAGTTAATTTTTCTAAAGCCCTGGGCAATTCTAAGATTAGGATACCAGATGTCATTTGCATTATATGAGAAAACTATAATTCACTGGAAATGCCATATATTTCATAGATGGACAAATATCCAAAAGACTATCTGACTGGGTATACCTGATGAAATCCTAAAATATATTTATAATTACATTTAATGTTGCAGTATCATTAAGTTTTTGAATATTTTTCATAACTAAGAGATATTCAACAGATCTCTTTATATCCTTTCATTTAACGTTGCTTCTTTATTTACTGTTGTTTCACTGCTGATTTTTCATTAAAGCTCCTATTCATGTAGGACAGGAGAAAACACAGACACCGCTTTTCAGCTGCCAAGCAGTTTAGTTTCCAGGCAATAAAAATGCCTTTTTTTTTTTTTTGGACACACCCAGGGTCTTAGTGCTAAATATGAGTTATGTTTTAGGGAAAGCCATGCAGATTTGTAACCTCGTTCTGCTGGCACAAATGGCGTTTATTTTGTTAACCCTTTGTGTAGCCTTTCTCCAGCATCCATGTGAGAATGAAAGCGATTTCACTGCACAAAAAAGCAGCTTCTACCATCAGAACAGGAGTCTGGTTTTGTATAGGTTATTATTACAACAAAGATGGTTGTAACAAAGCTAGTACTAAAGAAGCACATCCCTTTGTAAACTACACCCCTAAGACTCAGGAATTTAAGGGTAAGATTTTCTCTTTACTAAATACATTTACTATGCATTTTAAGTAGATCTGGGGGAAAAAAAAAAGTGAAAGAAATATGTTAAGGAAGGCACAGTTCATCAGATGCTGTGTAGCGGCCCTCCCACAATTCTACAATAACCAGCTTCGCTGTCACCTGCTGTTCTGCTCCTGCACCTTGGAACTATTATGCTGTGGGGGCTGCGATGCCTGCGAACGTGAACTGAGATGAGACCTCCAGAAATGCTCTAGAAATTGATTTCATTTGTGGAACCAAAGTCAAGAGGGCACCAGTAGCCAGAGCGTTAATCCACTGCTCAAACGAGACCCCTCAGAATTAGTTAAATGATTACATCAAGCAAAAAAGTAATGTGAAATACAATCATGTAAGCCAAGTAAGACTGAAGTGAATTTTTCAATGTCCTTAAACCATGGTTCCGCAGAAAATTTTGTTAAATAGTAGTATTCACCGACTTTCATGAGCAATACTTTTTAATATTATTATATTAATCGAATTTCTTTGTGTTTTGGCGAAGCAAAAACTTAGGTTGTAATTTTGATTCTCTGAAATATTGCATGATAAAATTTATTGCAGAACTTGAAATGCAAAATTCCTTCAAATTGTTCAGTGCAATGTTTGCAGCAAGTTTAATGGATATTTTTCTTCATTGTTTTCATGAGTGAAATGCATCTCAGTATCATTGGTGACTTTACCCTGATATAGATCTCTTTACCCTCATATAGATATCTTTTTCTCTGCAACACACAGAATATTAGTTAATTGAAGTAGAGCTTCAGCCATAGCATTGTAAAATTCATAATCTTGTCAACTCAGCCCTGTTTTTTAGAATTATATTGACACAGATTTGAAAATAATTTTCTAACTTTTCTCTTCAGAGTCTGGGTCTGTATCCAGCAGTTGCTAACAGGCATGGTAAAAGAGCAGTGGAAGAAGTTAGCAATTAATTTTTTTAACATTTTAATGCAGTATTTTTCAGCCAGTTTCACAAACCCTGTAGCAAGCTAGCAGGAGGAAAATAACATGGACTTAAAGGAAAAGGCATGCACAGCTCGCAGCAAATGAGAAGCCCAGCATGCCTCCTGGCTGGTTTTAATTGCCTAAAATTTATTGATTTGATATCCACAGTCATAATTGGTTTTGTTTCCACAGATTGCGCACAGCTTCCAAATATCCCAATGATAATGGTGGGTGTCACTCTCGCTATCCTTCTCATTGGCATTGTTTTACTTTGTATATGGAAATTACTGGTATCGGTTCAAGATCGGAAAGAGGTGGCCAAGTTTGAAGCAGAAAAATCGAAAGTTAAATGGCAAACGGTACGTTAAATGCATTGATTTTATATGAGGTTCTTTAATTTGGTTGCATGATGCACAACTGCCCTTAAAATTCTGTGTCTTGGTTTTGTTCTTTTAAATGGATATATTTTACTGGTAGGTTTTCACTACGTTTAGTATTCTATAAAGTAAAATTATGATTTTTTTTAGGGATGAAAAATAGCTAGAGTTTAATTTCCTGGTTTAATTTCTACCACATGTAAAAGCATGTAGATAACGTTTTGTTATTAGTACCTCGCCTTTGATTAATCTTAGCAAAGTTGTTCGCTGTCTATGTATTTATCAGAGGTGCACCCCTCTCCCCAGAAAGAGAGCGGGTTTTAGGAAAGAGAGATTATTGATGGCCTCTGTCATGATGAGAGCCCACTCACACAGAGGAGCAATGAATGTAGGCTGTCCAAAATCTAGGTAAAAGGACGGAGAAATTCAGGCCTCATCTTCTATCTATAGCTTGCGGATATCTACTGCGAGCTTATGCCACGTGTTCCCTTTTCTTCTTTCCTTTCTGCCCTTGACTTTTTTGCTCTTCTGCAAAAACTTTAACACATCTGAGGCTCTTTGAAAAAAAGCATGTTGAGTAAGCGTTTCTGGTGGGTGTCAGGAGGACAGGCGATACGCTACTGTTCATCCAGCTCCGTTCTCGTACAAAGCCCCGTGATTGCAACATTCCTGCAGGGATGGACACTGCCAGCCTTTCAGCTTTTGATAGGGGAAACATCAGTTACTTACAGGCAAGGCCACTTGAGAATGTTTTCTTAATCCTTTGGGAGAGCTACATATGGTAAGAGGGAAGGGAAGGATACACAAGGATACACTTGATAGAAGGATTTTAATTTTCTTTTCTGTCACAAGAGGAAATGATAGGAAGGGAATGGTGAGAGGCCAGGATAAAAACCCTGGGTGGGACTTGCCTCTCCCCCAGTGCGTGGTAGTCTGTGGGGCTCAAGCAAGAGGACCGTGATAAGTCACACCTCACTGCTGAGACACTACCTGTGTTTTCAGAATGGTCCAACCACATCATCTGATACACAAATTATACCGGACATATTTGATAAAGTATTGGTTGATGTATGCATTACTCTGGTCCGGGAGGCAGATGTGAAGGGAACCACGTTCCTGACCCTAGCCTGGTTTGTGCTGCCTCATACAGACCGGTCTCAGTTTCAGTGGCTTGGAATATGAGTGATCTGCTGAAGGCTATTCTAAAACGATCAAAGGTACGAAATTACTTCCGTACAAAGAAGCGACCAGAAGTCCTCACTAGGGAAAAGAAATAGCAGGAGGAGAGTGTGATATTGGACTTTAAGATTATGACTGAGGAAACTGAAGTTGGGACACTTGTTCACTGACTTTTCCCATACAAGCACGGTGAGATAGCAGGCTCCAAAGAAGCCAAAACCCATCATTACACAACACTTGGTTAAGGCACAGGATTTATTTCCAAAGATACTCTAGATGATAAACGTTTGCACGGATTCAAAATATCAATAGACAAAAACATAGGAGGAGGACATCCTCTCTGACCCAGGAGGTTTGTGAAACATATCAGCTTTTCCATGGACAGCCTGCATCACCCGCTGTTGGGAATGAATTGCTGGGCCAGGCAGATGTCTGGCCGAGTTTCTCACAAAGTACAGCACAAACCATCTTCTCCTGCACATTGGGAAGCAGAGTGGTACTAGCTGCTGCATGTACACCCTGCTTCATTAACACTGGGTCAGGAATCATGGTTACAAATGATCCCTTTGACGAAGAGGTACGCTCAAGGCAGTGGTATGCAGCTACATCTGCTTGCAGCTGAAGTATGGCAAGATAAGTTAAACACTGTATGACTCCAGTTCTTCTGTTGTTGTTTTTTTTTTTTTTAGGAAACAAATCCACTGTACAGAGGCTCAACAACCACTTTTAAAAATGTAACTTACAGAAACCAAGAAAAGCAAAAAGGGGCCATGGCTGCAGATTTCTACTAGCACCTCCGACAGTAAAAACTTAGCTTTACAGGCAGGAAATCTAAAAACACTTGTTTCTTCTCAGCTGATTATGTGATATTTGTTTGCATGTTGCAGTGGTGTAAATCACTCTGTTTGTTAGGGAAAATATACCTTGTGTTGGGAAAACTATAGGTAACATATTAATGGTAAAGGTTAGTAGAAATATTAAAACCCCCTAAATCTAAATATTAAAGACCCCATCTTAAAAAAATAGCATCACAAATATTTTTAATTTTCTCATTAATACTGAGGATTAAAAATCATCATAGGTAAGCCTATTTTTGTGAAATTAGGTATATACAATGAGCTGTATACAACTTTGTCCATACACACAATCCCATATATTTGTGTTTAAGAATGTATTTTTACCAGTCGATTTGGTGGGCTGATTTAAATTTAAAAAGATTTTTTTTTCATGAATGCTATTTAAACTACTGAGGTTAGAGGTTCCTCATATCACCTGTGTGACTGAATAATTTTTCATCAGAAACAAGTAGTGTTATTGCCCATCTTCTGTGTATCTAAAGTATACAGAAACATCTCCTCTCTAGTTCTTCTTTCGTGTCCTCTTTCCTTGTCCTTGTTGCTGTTTGATGTTCTTTAAGAACCCAGTCCCTGGGGATCATCTCAGGGAAAGCTAAATCAAGCCCTTACTTGCAGAGTTGTTTTCTGCTCCAGGCACAGACTGCTTTTTTTTTTTTCCTCAGAGACTCCAGCAGAGAAACTTTAAACCAGAGGATTACCAGAACTCCATTTCACCATTTACATCCTGTTTAGGCACTCAAAATAAACCTTGCATGCTGGACCATTACATGAACTGTTGCAGGAGCCCTTTACAGGAGGGAAAAGTTCACACACAAAGACTCAGTATCACACACAAAGATAGTACTCTTTTGTGGATATATCCAAAATTGTGAGGTTCTTTCAATGCCCAGCAGCCAAACCACTTATTCACGTATGAAATAATGTGTTCAGAAATTTTTGGCTTGCTTTGTTTTTTCAAACTAAGCAAAAAAGAGATCTATGGATTCCACTTCATATTAATTTCCGTGACATTAATGAGGATTTTTAAACCTCAGTTTTAGCTAGTTACTAATGACTTGCCATAAAATCTTAAATTGTAATGCTGTTATCATGCACAGCACTAGGAATAAAAAAGCCCCAACAAAATCAGCTAACATGCTGGCATTAAAAATTACAACATTAGGATATTTTAAGCTAACAGTAATTTACTTTACTTTTTAATATCACTATTCCGCTGCATTTTTTGGTACTCTGGAACAGATGGTCAAAGTGTACATATGAATGTACTCACAAAAGAAGACTTAGAAATCAAAGATACATCGACACAGTCACAGACAAACAGTGACGTACATTCCCTACGGTAAATCATATATTTGATCTAAAAAACTCGATGTCCATTTTGTAATAAATATTTACAAAGTCTGTGCAACTTCAGTCTCTATATCCTCTACAGTTCCTGGACGCGAGACTGATATATTAGCTAGCTCTGACCCATGCCTGTTTTAGGGCCTGATCCAAGGCCTACTGGAGTCAATGGCTACAGATGAGGATCTAGTTTCAGTGAAACTATTAGTTTTGGTTTACAAAGATTGTTTTGTTTAAACAAACTGGTTAATACTGTCTATTAGTGGATTAGAACCTATGGTATATATTTCTGTGCAAAGAGAAATAAACAGTATCAGATGCCTTTGGAAAGAAGTTGATGCTATAACCACGTATTGAATACAAAATGATTGCAGTGTGAAGGAAACGATTGCTGTCATTAAACTGGAACAGATTAATTACAGGTTCACATCCGTACTCTTCAGTATTCCTGCATATCTCATAGTGGAAACTGTGCACAGACAAAGGCTTGCATCTGCAGCCCTTCAACCACTAGACTCCCACAGATATCAGTGCAAGTTACATGTGGGACCAAATTCCGTTCTCCTGGCACATGGATAAACTCATGCCGGCAAAGCTGGATTCTGTCTCCGATTCCAGTTGGGTCAGGATTGCCTAAGGGACTAGGGAAATCTGGATTTAGCCCATGTAAATTATCTGTTACTCTTTTGTTTTTCATGTAGAAGTCATCAAATGACAAACTTCTTCTGAAAGAAATGAGAATATTTTTATTACTTTTAAAGTTTTAAAAATCTATACTGTTTATGAAATACCTTTTAAGTTCTGTTTCTGAGAAGGCTGAGTCTGCTGCTCAATATTAGGGTTGAATGCCCTTCTTCTGTACGTCACCCATTTCAATGTTGAAATACATTTCAGTATTCAAACGTTATTAACAAAGTGGTGTTCACATTTCATATCAAACACTTGGTGGTCTACATTCCCTGTTCCTGCAGGTGATTTCATTCACAAAGCTACTCACTCTCTTCCCATCGCTTGCATCTTCTGATCATCAGCAAAGATCCAATTTGGTATGTAGCAATGTTTATAGTCCAATTAATCCTCCTAGCCACCTCTCTCCAAATTATCAAAGATGTGTAGAAATCAGATGGTATGTTTTTTCCATTTCCCTGCTGTGACTGACTGTACTATAAATGTTCTGTGCACCTTCAAAATTGTCAGGGTGGAAATCACACATATAAGTAAGAATTTATCAGAAGAGAGAAAATAGAAGGGGTTGGTGAGGAAGGTCTCTATTGTTGAGGGATATCCAAGAACTAGGCTCATTCATATGAGCCATTCTTTTAGATTAGCATTAATTTATATCATAAGTTTTGACTAAACCCCCAGATTTCAAGAACTTTCAAGATCCTACTCGGCATTCACCCTAGAAACAAGAGTGGTGTTCATCTTTTTTTATTAACTATATTATTTTTATCTTGTAGCATTTGTACCAAAGTTCATTTTTTCCCTTTTTTCTCCACCAAATTATGAGTGGGTTTGTGCGTGGTGAGTGGGATGAAAAAGTCTTTCTGCTGTTTTCGTGAATATTGTTTTGACCTGAGGCTGGACCTTGAAAGTGGCCAAAACATTTTTAATAGTAATGCTTCTGTTCACTGAAGAGTTAAACTAAAGAAAAGAATAATCATTAGCAAATTTGTTATTTGTGTATCTTTTACACCCTGTAGAATGGTAATCTCAGTAATGTATGCTAAATGGATAATTTTTTATTTGATTTATGAAAATTTCATGTTAACCTGTATTGTACATGTTCAGACTGCATTCAACTTTGTTTTGTAATATAACTGGTGGGTAATGAGTCTGGGATACAAGGCTCAGCTGTCAAGTGCAATACTCTCCATGTGTTGTCTACCGTTATACACATGTCCAAGTTTGGTTTGCAGTGGGCGTAAGGGAATTATTGCCCCACAAAACTTACTGCACGCAATCTGAAAGTAAAAAAAGATAATTTTTATCTTAGTCTATTTGCCCCAACTTGTTTCTGTAGAAAAGAAATTACTTAACTTTGAATAAAGATTGTAAAATTGAATGCATGTTTAAATACACTTTTATCGTTCTTCATCTTCCATTTCAGCATGTGTCTTTATCATTTTTCCACATGATTTGATTAATCTTAGCAAATTTCTCATGCTTTGGCATAACCTAGAGCTTGTTTTATAACTCCTCTCCCCCCTTTTTTAAGACAGCACGGGAGATTTAACAAGTGTGGATTTTCTTCTATTATTTGTCATCCTTTTACTTTTCAAGGAAATGAGTTAGTGGATGAATGCTGTAAGCAACCCATTTCTGGAACTCTGATTGATTACATATGGCATTCTTTTATACAGTGATCCCTAAATTGCACAACTTGCTTAAAGCTAAAGCTCCATTCTTTTTGTGAGTGTAACAGCCACAGTATCTTTTTGGAACTACATGGCAAAGTGCTTATTTTCTGTTTAATCTGAAAGTTACCTCTCCTTTTTTTCCTCTAATGAAAAGTTGTGTATTTTGATGTCTGCTAATTTCCTGCTCTGAGGAAGAGAGCATTCCTCTGCACCCTTGACAGAACTGTATTTTAAGTCTGTTGTATTCTCCAGGCATACAGTATCATGTTCTCTTGCATTTCACAGTGGATTGTGAAAACTGAAACTGGTACAATTGCATAATGTATACTCACAGCACGTAATTTAGAATGTATTCTACCCCCAAAAGTCTATACATTTGCTTTTTTGTTTTTAGGAATGGTTTATGCTTAGAAACTTTTCTTCTGTGTTTTCACTGATGTACATATCAGCTAATATTGACAGCAACAAAAGCACAATAATGAGAGGTAGTGTAGATAAATACAAAGGCTGTGGTTTTTCAAAGACCTTGGTAGCTGAGAACTTTTTGTCTCGAAGCTGGCTCAGTCTTTCTCTTCTACCAGTTGTTATGCAAAGACAGAGAGAACCAAAAACTGAATTTCGTTGCAACCCTCCCTTCTTCATGCTACTTACACTACAGTTTAGATGTATTTTTAATCAAATTGGATAATTTAAAATCGTTTCAAGACATTTCTGTGTTCATATAGATGAAGTTCTCAAGGCGTGATGTATTTTTTCAGATGCCTTTTTCCACAGGGTAACTTTTCTCAACAGTGGGCTTTTTCATTACTGTTTCCACGTTTAGAATAGGTAAGAGTGTAAATAAAACTGAGCTCTTTATGTATGAAGAAACAGGAAATTTCCATTTGGTGTTCAGCAGTTGGATGTTATCTGTGTTTGGAAAAGTGTGTTCCACCAACTTCAGGCTTCAAAGTTAATAACTCTACTTCAAAGGCAAATTGTATCTCCTGTTGATCTTCTTAGGTGAGAGGTTAAAACTTGCTTTCTCTAAAACTCTCGACTTACAAACCAGACCTACATAGTATAATTACCTTGTAACAAACTCTCAGTTGCTTCTATTTTAGGCTACGGTAGATTTGAAAAAGGACAGATATGAAAAAAAAAAGTAAACAACAACACCCCCCCCAATCCAAACAGGAAAAAAACAACCAAACAAAAAAACCCCAATAATCTCAAAGGTGATGGAGAAATTAAGCCTGAAAATATACCAAACCAGGAAAAGAACAGTTCAGGCTAAGAGTCCTAGAAATCCTTAAAAATCAATGAATTGTTACAAAACTGTTTGACACGCTTCCGCCCTCACCAGTGTCTGTAGGGAGAGAAAGTCCTCTGTGGTAATGTGTCATGAGCCAACACACAAGGTGACAATTAAATGAACCACAGTCAAGCAAAAGAATTCTAATTTGTACAGATACAGTGGTCTGTACCTCTCGTATTCATCCTAGAGTACTTGCAGCTACTGCTTCAAGCTGTCTGGGACAGGTCAACATCTCCCTCCTGTAGACTACAGGTTTTGGATTCCCCTTCTGATGCTCTCTGAATCTGGCACATACGGAGGTTTATCACAGAGAGATGCTTGTCACTGAACATAGTCTTTACCGTGGATGATTAGTCAGCATCCCAGAAGAGCTTGTGGAAAGACTGTCCCTTAGGGTTTGTCCGCTAGCAGCACTCAGGAAATTAATTCCAAAATAAAACTAGGAATTTATTGTGGGCTGGATAATCCACATGAAAACTGTGTAGACAACGTTCACTTTGAATTGGACTGGTCTTAATCTAGTTAATCTGTATTCCAAAGTAAGGACAAGAGTGTCTGAACATGTTTAATTCAGTTTATGTGATTTTCTGTACAGTTACTATTTAATTCATTTAGATTAAATTCTGAGTTCTTCCATGTTGAGATTCTAAAGAGGATTCTAAGGATGAGAAAGATGAATAGCTGGGAACTTTATTGCCTTTCTCCATATCAAAGGCCAAGATACCTGGCCTAACTGGTCTAATAGCATTGGTGGCAAGCCATTCCCACTGGTTAGAAAGTCGTTAGAGCCTTTCAGTAACTTGTAGTCAGAGTATCTACTCTATTGCAATTAAAGCATTTAAGTTTTTTGGCTGCACGTTTGCATTTGATGATAAACTCAGCCTCATGTTAGCAAACAGAATTTCCCTGCAGAGAAATTATGCTATTCTCACAAATGTGTCCAGTTCTTTCACAGGAAAACAATCCACCAGCAAATGTTATTCTCCTCCTACCTGAAATGAGTAGTGACTAAAGATCATTGGGTTTTATCAATCTAATTTCATTCCTCATGCTCATTAACAAATTTTCAATTTAGGCATGGAAGGACGCAAAGGAAAAATATTTTCTCTTTTTCAATTGTCTTACCAGCATAAAATTCAGACAAGAGAACAGAAATTGTAGCAAGTGGTTCCCTGGTGCCTACCCTTAAGTGTGTGTGGATATAACATAAAATATGTAAGTAATGAAGACAGATTCTACCACTGTGTGGCCTCCTGACTTTCTTAAATCCTGGTTCTTAACTCCTCAGATATGAGACCGACTGTGTATCAGATTTACCACAAACCAAAATATTGAAAAGAACAAAAACCATAAATGTCTATGCATTTTTGTTGAATACAAAGTAAGATATCTAATGCAAAAATTATTCCACCTGACAAGAAATTGCTTAAAGGAAAGAGGCAAAGTAAAATTGCTTTGGGTTCCTCTGTGTACATATTCTCCAATGAGCACAGTAAATGTTTCCATTAGCTGGAGGATTTCTGAGTCTAAATGTGTACGCATGGCTGGAAAAAAAGATCACCTCTGCAGAGGAGTGTACAAGGTGCAAAGGCACACCCTCTCCCGACCTGTCAGGTCATGTCAGCACTGGGTACACATTATGCCCTAGAATCTCTGCAAGCGTATATCCTTGCTCTGAGTGTTACCACCCAGGCAACTTTTTTTTCCGGCTAGATTGATGGTACGTTGTTAGCGGTTGTCCGTTCTCCCTAAGTTGTTGTTCTCGGTCTCTTAGTAAATGACAAAGCTTAAGGCTGTGCCCCACCCTCACTTCTGCCCACTCCAGTTTATACCAAAGCCAAGCCCAGCTCACGCACACGCTCCTGTTTCAGACACCATTAAATCAGCAGGATGCGCAGAGAGGCAATGGGACCTGGCAAGGTGTTTTGGTGGTGGCCACTGGAGACCAGCAACTGCAGGTTTGGACTCCTGCTGTGCTGCCTTGCTGCTCTGCTGCTGAACTGCCAGCGCTGGCTGGTGGGCAGCGTGGGCATGCGGGCGAGGAGGGAACACACTGACTGAAGGACTTGGGCTTGAACGCATCAGTTTTCCTGGAGCTGATAAAAGCAGTGTCCGCGATGCTTCGCTGTCAGAATCAATGTCCGCTCCCTTTGCTTTTTTTAGTGGAACCCGGTTATTCCCTGATTTCTGAAGCTTCATTCTGATAAAGTGAAGAGGGGTTGTGCTTAAGGAATTGGTTAGCACGGGGTAGAAAACGCATCTGGCCAAACAAATCAGGAATGGTTTTGCCTACAAGCCTGTTTGCATATGATTAAGAAACACAGAGAAAACTATCAGTCTCTCAGGTGCCTTTAGACCATGAAACAAAAGTGAGTTTTGTGGGATTTATATTTATTCTAAAATGCCTGCTAAGCGATTAAATGATGGCTTTATTGGTTTGTTTAAAAAGTATAACATTTGTTGATCACAGCATGTTTAACTGCTGGTATTGAGTAGGATGAGTCATAGGTTTGTTTAGTAAACAAGTCTACAGCCTAATATTAACAGCTTTTCTGGGGAATACACTAACTACTCTTTTGTAGCAGATCTTTGCAAAAATTGTCTGTCTTATTCTACTATTGATTTCACTATAATAGTTCTAACAATGAAAGTCTCCCTTGATGGCAGCCATGTGTGTTTTAAGCATGCTGACCCCAGATTAGGAAAGTACTTACGTGTTTCAGTTACCTTACAGATGTAGGTGGGCATATACAAAGGCTTCAGGACATAAATGCTTAAAATTTAAGCAACAAATTGGCCTCTTTGCCAGAGTTGAAGATTTAAGTTAAACACTGAGATCAGTTACATGACAAATGCTTGAAATGCTTTAACCAGTGGATCAGCTGTGCGTTACGGCTCTGAGCTCTGTAAACCTGCGCTCGTCAACAGGGACAGGAATACTCTGCAAAATATCTCTAGGCATAGGCTGTCTTGGCCAACAAATTCAGACGTGGGGCAGCTGGGAGCAGAAGTAGTTAAAAGGTGCATGAAGACTGCAGACAAAAATAGGGTTCTACTGAATATTTGCTCTTTGTATGTAATTCCCCTTTCAACGGTGCCAGTGTGATTTAGTTTTGCTCTACTGAGCCAAAGTCCTGACCTAACACTGGCTTTTCTCACAAGTTCAATAAAAGGCGACTGAGGGAAAATCCAAGACTGTTCCCTGCACAACGTGGTAGTGTCCCTCCCCTCAAGGAGTGCAAGAGAGCATGTTCAAAGGGTAAGAGCAAGCTAAAGCCACTTCCCTGCTTCCTTGGCGCTCCCTGCAGAGATGCTGACATCACATCTGGGATGCTGCAAACAACTCTTTTCACCCTCTGTTTTACTCATGTCCTTCTGGCCCCACTCCTGAGAGGCATTTGGAACTGCAGTGTGTATAGTTTACAAGCGTACATGTATTTTTGTTTTAGCTGCAGGTAGTTAAAGTTACGTGAAACACAAGGTATTTGTGTGTATGTATTAGTAAAGTAAGGATTTGCTTAAAAGCCTTGAATATGGGGAAAAAAAAATAGGTAAGGAGCCTCAAATATGGGAAAAATACAGGTAAGGCGGGCCGATTTTGTGTGCAGTACTGTAATTATGTAAGTGTGGAAAAGGAACCCTTGTCAGAAAAGGATGAGAATGGCAAAAAAATGACTGTGTTACATGGAAGGATGAATGACATACCAGGTATGGCTGTGCCAAGGATCTCAAAGGGAAAGGATAAGGTGAAGACAGACTTTGGGAAACTAATGAGGATGGGCCAGAGGCAGTTGTTTTATTGCAAGTATTGCAGTATTTGATTCTTTCCTTTAATGCTGCATCGGATGGATTACATAAATGTCTGTCTGCTATTGAATTTGATACCACTGCCAATCAACAGCCAGTCTGACATGATAGATTTATAGTAACAGTAAAATTTCTGCCCAATATTAAAGCATCTATATTCTAACAAACCATTCTGGATTTGTGTCAAGTGAGCATTTACCGGGAGAGGAGTGACGGAGGGCTTGGAAAGGTGAGGATTCCCGAAGGAGTGGCTCATGTGGCACAGTAACAGCCATGTAGGTAGTTACCCTCTCCAACTCGTGTCCTTGCAGGAACAGCAGCTGTCTAGCAGAGTTTTAGAACCATAAGGCTGTATTAATGCTCTTGGTGTTACCATTATAAGGGAGTTTTTCATTTTGGAAACAGATGTTTCCAGCCTAAAGCTATGAACAGCTAACTAATAACACTTACGAGTCACATTTAGAGGAACACATTCTGACTAGTGAACATTACACTGGCAGTTTGCAAATAGGGTTTTCAGTTAACCTGAAACTGGCCAGTGCAAGCTGTCCTGTAGGGCTGTCTTACCCGACGTGGGCTGATGGGGACCGAAACTGCAGAGCCTGGCAGCCGCAGCGATTGCCTGGGAGCACGGGAGGACCGAGTGGTGTAACAGGAACACGCAGGTAGAGCTGCCAAAAGGAAGAGGGGTGTTGCTGGGCATGGCTGAGACTGTCAGAGGGGGTAGGGACGGTGGATGCAGTGCCTGTAGTGCCTGTAGCCAGGTGTAACTGGAATGGCAGAACTGATAAATGAGAGTAGTTCTGTGTCTGGGGTAAACGGGAAAACTTTTAAATGGAAGGGAAGATGAATACAAACTTGGGGGTTGCCTGGGAACTGTAATTTTTCAGAGCTAAAGAGGACCTAGGACGGTGACTCTGAAAAAGATGGAATTGTTGCTTGCTGGGCACAGCTACTGCAAGCAATTTTGGTCCTGATTTTTCTTGCTAGCTATTCTCTGGTTTGGTATTCCCATTCTGCCTGGTAGGAAAAAAAATACGAGACCTGCCCTCAGACTTCAAATTATTAACAGAAATTACTGCGTGAGAAGATGCTGAGCACATGACATACTGGATCTGTGTGTGTGTCTTGGAAAAGCAATGGGTAGAGAAAACAGAATTAGTGTGAATTTGATGAGGGCTTGTATTTATGGATGAGGGCCACGAACATGCACTGGGTTCATATGTGTGTATAAGCTTCTTAGAGAAGGCTGAGTTAATGTCTAAGCAAAGACAGGGGAAGGTATTGAACATCTGCAGAGAGTACCTAAATAACAAAGGTAGATCAGCTCAGACAAGTGCATATATATATATATACACACATACACACACATATGGGTCCAAGTATATACAAAAAGAAAGAGAACAGATCATCGACAGATAAATGAAGAGAAAAATATTTACAGAAAGTGGGTTCCAGACAGAAAATGAAATAAAGGAGCCAAAACACTACAGCAAATGCCTTGAAGGAAGATAGGTAAAACTTCAAATAAATAAATAAATAAATAAAGAAGTGAAATGGAAAGTTATACAATTTAATGTGCAAGATAATATAAACAATGTCATCAAGTTTACTTCAGAAAGTGTTGCCAACCGTGTTGGTTTTACAAGCCACTATGCCAGCAAAGATGTCATCTTATTATAATGAAGTAGGTATAGATTAGCTATGAGTACCCAGGCCAGTGTACCTGCAGCTGGGCTAGAAATGATCTACCAGATTAGTAAGAACAGAATAGATTCAAGACAGTAAAAAACTGTTTAGTCAAAGAGGAAGATCGGACTAACAAAGAAAAAAAAGAATCAAGGAAAACTACTCAGAATTAATAAGTTGCTAATTTGCATTTAGTAAAATATTTACATAAACATTGTTGAGATGTTCATTATTAGGAATCTATAATCAGAATGTGCTTACTTTGATCTTACTGAAATGAGCAGAAAAATCCACCTGAGGTGGGGCTCCTTCCCACAACCCAGAGCAGCCTCATTTTTGCTCATTGGCACCTTTGTTTTTCAATGTAGTACCAAAAACAGAGTGTGATCTCTCAGCGTGACCCAGAAGCAGGTTCTGCAGCAAGAGAGCCCTTTTCTGGAGCCCAGTGTTCAAAGCGGTGGCCATATACTCCTGAAGAGATGTAGGCAGTTCCGAGTGGCCAGGTTTTCATCAATGGCTCAGTAACAAGCTTCTCTCTCAAAATGTGACGTTCTCTGGAAGCTGCAGCTTTCTTGAGAGGTACATTACAGCTCCTTCAGAGTTACAACCCTTCTGTCTTGCAAAGTCAGGTCACTTTTAGAACAGCTTGTTCAGCAATTTTTCCTGCTGTTTGTTCTCTGCCAGAAGTTTTTATCGTCTGTTAAACTGGGAGAAATGCCTCCAGTTACTGACTTCTTTGTAAGTGTTCAGCTTCCCTTGCTTAATTCCTTCTTCTACCAAACTACCAGTGAGAAGCTCCCCCCAAGCCCAGAGGTTTGTTTCCATCCTTGTAACATGATTAAGGTGGACATGAGGCAAGAGACGCTGAGTTACGCTCCAACACTGTACATTTATTTTTATACATTTATGTATATACATTTACATACTTTTATATACTTGCCTGCTATGCATAAAGAACAATGCAGAAACATGCTTATGCAGATTAAAAACGAACTGTCCTGCTGATTTCGGTAAAACTACTCTATCTTTAACCCAGAGGTTCTGCTTTCAACTTTCCCTCTATTTATAGCTTCAGTTAAGACTCAAACTCAATCCACGTGGGGAAGCTCCTGTGAATATTCGACTGAAAATGGAGATGAACAAAATGGAAGAAGGCAATTATTTTTCCCCATGCCAAAATGTAAAATGACTCCGAGCTGACAAGCTGACTAGCTAAAACCCCAAGTCTCTGAGCGGGGTCTGTAAAAGTGGGGACGCTCAGGGACAGAGCAGCGACCCTGTGAACACGGACTGTGCGATCAGTGGTCTCCCACCGCCAGTGTCTCTCTGCAATTTTCTGGTTCTTCGTAGGACCGGAGTACCTGGAGTGGAGGCACGAGAACGTACGCGTTTCCAGATGGAAAACAAGGTTAATACAGAGCTTTTTGTCCGCCTGAATGCACAGCCCCGATCGCGGCGGGCGGCCCGGGCTGCATGAGCCGCGGACCCAGGCACAGCCGAGCGCTCTCCGGCGGCGACCCCGCCGGGGGACGCGGGCGGGGCGGAGGGCGCGGCGGGCGGCTCCAGCGTGACTGCCGCGACCTCCCCCGCGCCCCTCCCGCCTCCCGCGGCCGCACGGAGGGAGCCCGCGGGCCTCACCCCCGGGCCGGGCCGCCCCTCCTCCCCGCCGCGGGGCGCCGCCGGGGTGGGATCGCTCCTCTGCCCTCCCCGGGGCAGGGCTCGGCGGGGCCTGTCCCCCGGCGCGGAGCGGAGCGGCAGCGGGTGGGCGCAGTGCCGCGGCGATGCTGGGCGTGCGGCTGCGGCTCCTGGCGTGCTGCCTGCTGCTCGGCGGCCGCGGCCCGGCGCGGGGGGCCGCCGCCCTCAGCCGGGACGAGGTGCCCTCCCTTCGGAGTGAGTGACGCCTCCGGGGGGCGGCCCGGGGAGGGAGCGGGGGGGCGGCGCGGGGCGCGAACCCCGGGGGGCCCCGCGGCGGGGCGGGGGGCGCCGTTGGTCGGGCAGCGGCGGCGTCCCCGCTCCTCGCCGGGCCGAGCCGTTAGCCCCCCCCGGCCGCTCCCCGGCCCCGTACGGGGCTTGCGGCGGGGAGGAAGCCCGCGGGGTCTCCCCCGGGCCCCGGCGGCCCCGAGCGCTGCGGGCGGCCGGTCGTGTCAAGGCGGGGGCGAGCCTCCGGCAGCGGTCAGCCCGACCCCGGCCGGGCGGGTGTGGGCAGGGGGAGGTCTCACCCCGCACAGGGCTGAGGGGTTTGGGAGGAGTGAGGTGCCGAGGGCAGGCACTGAACCCCTGCGGACCTGCCTGCTGGCTGTGCCCTGCGCCCTTTTCAGCCTCCCCGCGTACTGCTCTGCTGCCCGTTGCTTTCATCGAACCTGGAGGGACTATAGATGAGTGTTTTTCTCGTTTCCAATGAATTCCAGTTATTTTCTGTATTACCACATAAGCAATTCTCACTGCTTTTTGGGGGAGAAGGAAGTGGGAGGCGAGGAGGAAGGAAGTGAAGATATCTTGTTCTCCTCGTTTTGTTACAGCCGTCTATTCACGATTAGCTGTGTTGAATCTAAGTAGACAGGAATTTCGAGGTACTGGTCAATCAGCTGTTCATCTGTGGCTTCACGTCAGCTTGAGGCTTTGCTTCTGGGAGTTCGTTTCTTGTCACCTTGTCCTTGTATGGAGGGGCCTGGAAGTAGGAGAAGCAGGATCTTTCCGAAGGCCTCCCTCTGCCCTGTCAATTCCTAAAGCATAGGCTATCTCTTCTCCTTGGGTCCTCTGGAGCTTGCAGGTTTATAGAGCCCCTTGCAGCTCTTCACCTGCAGGATTTTGAGCACAGAATCCTCCCCGACCCCAGGAGCTTTGTAACAAAACCCTTCTGTGAGACCACCTGTAAAATGGATGGTGTAGCTTTCGAAGAAAGCTGAAAGGAGGGGAGCCCGAGAGGCATTCCCAGGGCTCGGTGTTGACAGTTGTCTCATTACCCCATTGAGGAGGCAAGAGGCTGAGCAGGGGCTGGTGGAGCTGTCACTGAGCCTGCCAGCTCTTGTGTCTTCTGCCTTAAGCTGGCAGTTATCTGGCAGTCCTCAGGCCAGCACAGCTGTCTTGCCAAGCGCATTTTGTAGTTGGGGAGCGGAAACCATATTCGGAACAGGGCTTGTGTGGCTCAAGAATTGTGGTCTGGCTGTTCTTGGCGTAAGTTGCTGCGGAAGGAAAAATGGAAGTGTGCTATTATTCACAGAGATCCTCCAGCAGGGTTATTTGTGTAGACTGTGTAAGACCCTTATCTTTTCTCAGCAGTCGTTGCAACTCTTAAGAGCCTTACAGATAAAGGCATTCAAATATTGAGAATCCTGCATCTGGGTTGTGATGTTGCTCCTCCCACCCTCAGGAAGCTGCTGCAAGGGAGCGGCTGTGAGCTATCAAGGTGGACATAGTTTGGGAGTTTGCATAAGAATTTTATTTAAGTGAGAATCCCAGTATCACGGTGAATTAACCTTATTAATCAGTGTTTACTGGTGCTGAGAACATCCTAGCTTCCACTTACCTAGCAAAGGAACTGTGTATTTTCTTGGTCAACCAAGGTAAGACCGCTGCAGGAAGGACATACCCTAGCAAGAGAGGCAACCCCTGTTTCTGGCCATGTAGATAGAGACGCCTGTGTCGCCCATGGAGGATTGGGTTGGGTAAGAAGGGTGAAACCAGCACAAACTGCACAACTTCACAGAAAACTCAAAAGCAAAGGGCCAAGCTGGCTGGCTGTGACAGAGTGTTGTCTGATGGTTTTTCAGTGAGCTCAGACACCTGAGAGCTGTAGAAATATCATCGATTAAAGGAACCTTGCTCTGCCCCAAACGGTTAAGGACTTAACGTAGGACAGCTGCTAGGTGCTTGGGAGGTGCAATTACATAAACAGGCTGATTCTCCCCTGCTGCTAGTCAGAAAGGCTTGCCCCGGCTCTCACCCCATCACAAACTACCAATGCCTGTAGCCATGTGGAAAGCAGCTCCTGTTACCAGCGATACAACCTGCAGTGTCACTCTGTCCTCTCTGTAAGTCAGACTTGCTTGATGTGCTCTGTGCAGAAGCTGTAGCCAAAAGCCTCTTCATAATCTATAGCCTCTCTGTCCTGCTTGTTGTGCGCACGTTATATTGGTGAGCGGATCTCCTGTCTGGCTGTTACACAGCACTGTCCCACTGCTGCTTGAAAAAGCTTTCTTTTCTAGAGCTGCACCTAAACTGTATGTACTAAACCCAGACACAGCATCTGGGTGGACCTCTGCATCTCATACTTCAGATGTGGGCTATGTCAATTTTGAGAGGAGTTTTTTGTTATAGTTACTGCTTCAGGATGTTAGGGGTAGCGAATTACAGCAGCTAGAAAGCACACGTGGCAGAAATCATCACTGTAAAATTTCAAGGCAAAATGGAAGTGCTGCTGAGGTTTTTAATGTGTAATCTCCTGAGGCATAAAAATAAGTATCTCGCTTATAACGTGAGAGGAACTCCATGGGTTAATTAGCATTGAATTTCAGAGTGAAGGAAATAGCTGAGCTGTTACAGGTTTATATTTTGCTGATTTCCAGTTCCTCAGCTGCCCTCATTTTTTTCAGTCTATATGCTCAGTTAAACATTTGCTCCCAAGACATTAAACAGCTGACTTTTTTTCACATACTTATAATGTGATGTCACATAGTTCAGTGAATTTCTACATGATTCCAAGAAAGCTGGGATGTCAGGCTAACCCCACAACATCTGTTATGGTCCAGGGTAGTCATGTGTGGTTGAACAATATGCATCTGACAGGGAAGACATACTTTAACCCTTGGCCACCAGCTCTCATGATACAGATAAATCCCACCCTTTCTGTATCCTATTTACAATGCAGAATATTTTCTTTCTGCCTCTATAGTTGCAGAGAGTGAAGAACGAATATGGCAGAGAGTATAGCAATGTCAGCCTTAAACTTTACAGCTTTTGCTTTGATTGCATTCTGCAATCATCGCAGAGAATTATTTTACAATACACACCATGACTTCTTTTAATACTTAAATCTCTATTCCATTATTGGGTACTTCTTGGTGACCAGTGTTTTTTTTCTTTGAACACGACTGATGTTTTTGAGCACCCCATTTTCTTTATTGCTATCCAACTTGAGTAATATTACTTAGCCTTGCTTTTGTGATCTTTCAAGCGGTCTACATGTTAAAAAGTCAGCTGGCAGTAAATTTAGACCAGTACTCTTATTTTCTGAAGTGCCAGTTATTCTGATGGATTTTTGTTTTCTTTCTAAATAGCTCCAACTAAAACATTTGTCCTTTGATACTATTTGATCAATTGCAGTATTCTACAGAGTGAAACTTCTTTTTTTCCCCCCCCTACAGATAAAGGGATATTTATTATCCAAAGTGAAGACTCCAACTTGTGCATTAAAGTGGATACAGTTGGCCTTGTTCTGGAAGACTGCGGTCAACTCTCAAAAGACATGTTATGGAAATGGGTATCCAATCGCCGTCTTTTCAACATAGGCAGAAGTACCTGCCTAGGACTGAACATTAGTAGACCAGAACAGCCGTTAAGTATGCTTAAATGTGACTCAACTCAATACTCACTATGGTGGAATTGTGATGGAAAAGCATTAGTTGGTGTATCAGAGTACAAATTAGCTGTTGAAAACAGCAAACGTATTGTAGCCAGAAAAAGATCTGCTTACCAATGGAAACAGTACATGTCCTATGATGAAGACCTTTGTGAACACCCGTTTGAAGGTAAAGATAAAATTTTGTCATAAAGATGTACGTGGGGAAAGTTTTCAAAAGTTCTTTTGAAGTATGGTCAGGTGCTTATGATCCCTTCCAACCTGTATTGTGGTTTGGGACTCAAAGTTTGGGTTTTTTATATGCAGTGATTGAGGTGAGCATACCGTGCAATTGATTTTTCTCCTTAACGGTTATATGGACCCAAAAAAAGCGCTAGTATCCTTGCAAACCAGAAAACGCTCATTTCAAATCTTCTATAAAATAAAAAGTGGAACTAAGGATTTGCTGTTGCCTGTCCTGCAGCTTTCATTATCAGATAAACCCAAAGAGAGATAAGGAAGGATTTGGAATTCCCGTCACTGCAAATCGATCTGCCATCGCAGCATGCGTGAACCAAAGTTTTGCAACGTTCAACACCTGGACTCTGAACATGCCAAACTTTGGAGCAGAGATCAGGCTTTTGATTAATCCTGCTGTACAGCTAGCGAAGGTGTAGGAATGTGTGTCAAGATCCAGGTCTGCAGACCTGAACAGTTTTCCAAGTATAAGGACTAAGATAAACCCATTTACCATGAACAGCAACAGACAGACTGTACCTTGACCCCATCCTCAGCCTCTCCTCGGCATTTCTGTAGAAGGAAAGACGTAATGTTTGCACAGTGTGTCTCAGACTGGAGCTGTTGATTCTCCCTGTTTGAACTGGGTGTTTGGGTTGCAGAGCTCTCGTCTCAGTGGTTTCCTCTGTAGGTGCAGCGGGTCTTGGCCTCTGCTCTCTCTAAAGTCATTCCTGTGGGACCTGTGATAACTGGGAAAGCACTATAGCATCCAACCTCTTCTTTAAAACCTAGTGGAGTTTATACTTAAGACCAGACAAAAATATTTAAACCCACAAAAACTCTTACACATTTGGTACGTACACATATTGAGATGAAAGTAGACCTGGTTTAGCCCTAGTACTGGAACATCTGGGAGAAGAGCATCAGCCTTAGGCAGGCATTTCTAGCCTAGTTTCAGGACCAAAGTCATTAATTGTGTTGGCAAAACCTCTTTCACCTCTATTTTTCTCCTTCTACCTTAGCATATGCACATGCAAATACAAGTCAGCCTGCTAGTCCACCAGATCGGGGGGATCTGTACCTTCAAAGAAAAAGTGTATTTAACTATGGTGAGAGGACTATAGCTATTGAATTTGGTTTCCTGCCAGGACTGAGATAATCCCTTGCACCTCCGTAGCTAGCAGCATGGTAGCAGGCAGGCAGAGAAGCAATCCTGTTGTTTTTGGTTTGTTTTTTTTTTTTACCCATGTTCTTTGTATCATCTGTTCATATCAGAAGGCTTTAAAGGGGATTTACAATGTGTAAACTGCTTTTTTATACGTGTGCAGCCAGCCATTAACTCTGGAAACCTCTAGGAACCTGGCAGTATGTACTGATTCTGTAGTTGAAGGACTTCGATCTTTAGGCTATCAACATGGGATCCTTGACAAACAATTTCATTCTAAGTGTGATTGTGGTTCTTTGACCTTCTGTAGAAGCTCTGAGGTTAAGGAGACACTGAGGTAAAGCTTTTACAGCTTTCAGTTGCACTGGATTCTCTAAATAATTTGGTACTGAAAAGTACAATAGGAAAATATTTAAAATATTTTATAAGGCATTAATTGATTGTGACAACAGATGTATGTAACATCAATTCTTTAGCTAGATTATTATTTCCCATGGTATAAACACTTATTTTTAAAAGTTTATTTAATATTCCTTTGTCTTTCACATTTCCTTTCTCATAGAATGACAAAGAGAATGGAAAAAAACATTAGAAATCCACTTTATAAAGAGTGGGAGGAGCAGGGGAAATCATGCTAAATTGCTCGTCTGTCATAGACTAACATATAAAAAATAAGTAGTGTTTGCATCTGAGCATGTACTGATTCTTCTAACAATTGTTTTATGTAGTTGTTCTGAAATATAAGTGCAGATTTTATAAGATAATTGTTCAGGGCTTTTTTTTTTAATTGTCGTAGGGTATGAGAATGTGCCTTGTTTCATGGTAATAAATTTCGTAAATTATTATTTCCAAATTCTGCTCACTGAAGTTATGCTGCACATACTTGTAATAATGCTGTTATCAATTACAAATTAAAATTAGAAAATAACTTTAGATATTTTGGTTTTATTGTTGCTGTTAAAAACAGGAATAATGAAATATGGGGGGGAGGAAATTTCTGTGGAGGCATTCTTTTAATCTCTGCATTTTGTTTGTTACAGAAACATATACCTTGCTGGGAAATTCTTTCGGTTTCCCATGCGTTTTTCCATTTAAATATAACAACAAGTGGTATTATGAGTGTACCAAAGATGGAAGAGAATTTGACTGGTGTGCCACAGCAACTCACTATGAACAAGATGAAAAATGGGGGTTTTGCCCAAATGCTGGTAAGGTGTTGCTTGTCTTCTCTTCCCCCCATCCCCTGCTCCCTGCCCCAGAGCATCTTTGCTCTTTATTAATAATTCTAGGATGCACTCTGTTTTGGATTACTTCCCTTCTGTTAGGAGAGAATACCTCTTAAAAACAACCACCAAAATAAGAGTTTTATTAGTAGATTAAGACTTCTGTTTAGGAGATTTTATCATAATTTATCATGTTTGGCCTTTGGAGACCCAAGTCCTCGTCCCAAAAGCAAAACTACACGGGGTGAGCAAAAGGATGTTATTCTGCGCAGCCCATTGACCTTACCCTGCAGCTAAACCCCTCTCTCCTCTGTCCCAGTGATACATAGGGAGCTTCTCTGAAGCATCTAAAATAAGGGTTGCTCTTGCAAAGTCACGTTCTGCTTTTGACTGCATTACATCTTGCACATTCCTTTTCCTCTGTGCACTACTTGGACACGTCTTGGGCCTAAAACACTTGGAAGTAATAGCTTTAAAAATACTTGCTATCGGAAAGATTTTGGATGTATAATCTTCATGAATATTCCAGCTTCTTGCATAAATAAGCAAAATGGTATCTTCTGTCAGCAGATGTGGTTTGGAAAAGCCCTGCTTGCTCAAGCTATGTTTCAGATCTCTGTTCCAAAGCGTCTTAAAAACAGCTGTAAATGTGTCTTTGTAATGGGGATTTCTGGGCTACCATTATAAAAGGTGGTATTTTCAGTCTTGCTTATACTTTGTAATTATAGTAAGTTTATTCTCTTGAGTACAAGATAGAAGGAGACCCAGTGACTGCTCCGCCACAAGTTGGGTGAGGTGTTCATAGTTTGACTATTTCAACATTCAGCTTTAGGAACAAATGATCAGCTGGTATAAATTAAAATGTAGCTCTGTTGGCTTCATGAAAGCTGTGAAAATCACCACCAGCTGCAGATCGTCTCCTGAGTATTTTATCAACCGTATGAAATACGGAGCAACATTTTATTCTGTTAGTGCCCTATTTCCACGTGTTCTTTTACAAAGGAATGCAAAAGGAGTTTGTAATGATGCTTCCATTGGCATGCTACTGTCATTAATTAATTGTATTGTTCAAGATGTTGTATTTCTGATTAGTTTGTAGCCGTGACGAGTCTGTTTTTGAGCAGAGAGCGGCTGCGATGTTTTTTGGAAGAAGAACCCCAATACGCACCTTTGCTACCAGTTCAACCTTGCGTCTGTGCTGACCTGGCATGAGGCACGGGCCGCCTGTCAGCTGCAAGGAGGAGACCTGCTGAGCATCACCGACCCCGAAGAGCAGAACTACATAAGTAACTTAAGCAGTGAGTAGGCATTTCTCTGGGGACCTTGCAGGAAACCTGTTGTTAGAGTTCCACTTTACCCGTGAAAAAGGGGTGAGCTTTGGAGCTTAATACTCTGTGTGATGTCTCTCCCATTGCTGCTTGCGAGGCTTCCTCACATAACACACCTCAGTAGAGCTGTTTGAAAAAGCAAGGGTGAAGGTAAGTTACAAACTTAATAAACAGAGTGCAGAAGTGGTGGTATGTGTTGTGAGAGGACGTAATTGTCAATTCTCCCGCCCCGCAGAGACTCCCATTCATTTTTGCAGCTGTGGTTATGGAGCGTGTTTGTTTTCTTTGGAGAATTATACAAATATTTACCTTCTCTGCAATGTACCCTGGTGTCCCTTTCTCCTGTTAAGTTTTCTTTGCAGGCAGGACTTAACCAAATGTGAATGACTAGGACATTTCTGCAGGCTTGAAGTAAATGTCCTGTATGGGAAAAATGCCAACTCTGTTTTCATAAATGGATGGTATTTCTTCTCTGATAAGCCTTTTGCTTTCCCCATAGCAGAAGGAGTCTCAGACAAATTTTGCAGAGCCTTCTGACAGCACGGCTTTTGTGGGTATTTTACCGTGCGTGGAGAGGACCAAGCGGAGAAATGGGTGGTAAAGCAGTGATGTGAAAGGCTGCCTCAGGTTTCTTGCCCATTGCTTCCCATTATTGCTGATTTTCAATTGCAGGATATAAGCTAACAGGAAGTTTTTTAAACTATTTCATTAGCTTTTTGATATGCCTGCAGGCTGTAAAGGGACTGAAAGTTGTTTGGTTTATGGAAAGCTGAAACAGGCTAGCGTTTGTGTAGGTGTTTGTTCTAGATTTAACTTCTGAGGTCAGCAACAGCTTCTGCAGGAAGGGTTTGCAGGATGAGTAGCTTTTGAAGGATGCAGACCTTTGGGTTTATTCCTTTTCATCTCTGTGTTGATTAACAAAGTAATAGACTTTTTCTAAGGACAGAAAAAACAACCTGAGCTTTCTGGAGACTGCCGAGGTTTTGTTTCATTCCTATTGTAACAAGTCAGGACAGCAGATCTATATCTGTAGATATTTTAAAACACGGGGACAGCATGAAGTATTATTTTGTTTATTTTTTCTGTTTCAGGGCAGTTAAATGCCACAGACATGATGCTGTGGATGGGTCTGAATCGACTGGAGGAAGATGCTGGCTGGCAGTGGTCAGATGGAGCACCGCTAGTGTTTGTGAACTGGAGAGCAAGTACTTGATGTTCCTCTTGGATATGTTATAGCAGTGTAATTACATGCTCTCTGTAACTGCAGCTTAGATACAAGAGTGCTGTTCCTACAGCTACGTTTGAAAAGTGAATCAAGTGAACCAGTGTACCTCTTTTTTTGTAGAAATACCTATTCATATTCATGAACTAAAAGCCCTTTTAGGGTTGTAGCATCAATTGAGATGGATCTGTTCAAAGAGTTAACGAGCTAGCCCTTTTATTGTTTAGTTTTAAAGGTGTTTTTAAGATTCCAGTTGCATATTTAAAAGCCATGTTCTAGCTAATGTCATGGAGGGAAGGAGTTTTAATTTGTTTATGTTAACATACTGTAATTAACAGTAGAATATTAACATGAGCTTTGTGACTTGGTTTCTTCCATTTTGAGGTCCGTCCACCAGCACATGTAACATAGACACTAGAGCTTATTTCAGCCTCTCATCTGATAGCAGCAGCCAGGGAGGGATTGCCACGCATATATAAACCATGGTCAATGTTCAGCTCTCCATAGTATTGCTGTAATGTTACTAGAAGTTTTGGTGTGCAGGGATGTTGACACGTTCATTCAATAAGATGCAGAGAGCCTTACAACACCATTTTACAAGTAAGAACTGATTTTTTTTAATTGTGTGCTTCTCAAAAATGTGTTTGCAGATGTCTCTGATAGCCGTTTTAGAGAAAATCATTGTGCAGTGATTAATTCAAAGTTGAAGTATGGCTGGCAAAGTTATTTATGTGAATCTGGATTGCCTTTTGTATGCAAAAAATACTTAAATAAGACAGAGCATGAAACATTGGGTAAGTCTCTCAATGTTACTATTTGTGGGTATGGAAGGAGAACGAGAGGAAGCCACCTGATTATAAAGTCAGCAGAACAGAGTCTTAGCTGGACTAAATAGATGGGTTTACTAGTTTAAGTTGAATACAGTTTACCTTAACTGAAGTAGTAATGCTTTCTTCTGTTTAAATGCAGTCCTGGAAAACAGGCTGAGAGTCTTAAAACTAACAATTTTAATATACATAGCATTTAATTGGTTCCTTACATGATCAGAGGCTTACAGCATGCTCATTCTCTTTATATTAAAATAGAACCACACCATAGAGTTTAAAAATAGGTTTTCAGTTTTGAATGAAATTAACCAATGGCCCACAGAAAAGAAAGTTGTATAAATGCAGCTTAAAATTTGCAGTTATTTTTATGGCAGGCTGTACTTTTGATATACAAAAAAGCATTGTATATGTATTTCTAAAAGTGTTTATATAATGAGTATAGGTTATATAGTACATAGAATGCCTCAGGCTTGCGTTCTGTGGGAAAGTTAAACACAGAATTGAGTTTATTAGAACATTAATTTTTGCTTTGATAAGAACAAGTTATATAGGTTCAGCTTATTCCTGATAACTTAAAAAGAAGTTTCCCTGCTTGTTTCAGATAATGAGAAAGGACTTACCCAAACTATTTGTAGGTAATGCATCTGGAAAAGCTTTAGATGGTTTTAAATCAGGTTGAGAGGTAATAAGGGAGCTACAATATGTTTTAAACTGAATAACAGATCTGTTAGTGGGTTTGCACTAGTCCAGCAGCCCAAATGGTTGTGTCATAAAATAAAGTGGTAGAAATTTCAGTTTGCTTGGTAGGTGATGCTCCATAGAGCATGTGTTTTGGCTTCCTTAAGTCATCTTGGATGACTCTGTTTTCAGTGTTTGAAGATAAAAAAATAGCTCTGAATGCATTATGAACATAGCATAACCTTGGCAATTCTTTCTAATATACACGAACTTTGTATGCTTAATTAAAAGATACATGGAGATATTATGCCACTCGTTGTGACGCTGGCTGGTACCCACACAATCGCAACTGCTACAGACTTCGTAAAGAGGAGAAGAGCTGGAACGATGCTTTTGTCTCATGCCAAAGTGACAGTAGCAGGCTCATTAGTATATCCTCCATGGCAGATGCAGAGCTGCTCCTTAACTTGCTTGAAAGTGGTGAGTTTTGGGAGTTAGTTTAAAGCGTGCAGTGTTTCTTGAAGTGTTCTGTGATGCTCGTTTGTGCTCTTTTAACATTGTTGGCCACTTAAGCACTATATTACGTGGCTCACCCAAATGATGTTTACAAAAAAAGAAAGCATGATGCGTGCTTCTAGGAGTCTTAAAAATGTATAGCATCACCTTCTCCAGTAATCATTCTTAAAACAAAGAAATGAATAAACGAAGTAAGCACAGTGAGGACACAGTAAACTCACTAGCTTTTGTCCTTTCCTGTTCCTGGCTGGTTCCTTGCAAACTGTTGCAAAATAGTCAATGATCATCCTTATGCAAGAATTGAGCTTAGAAGCAACAATAATTCAGAATATCTTTTGCTTTTAAGCTGCCCTTGTCCACACTGCGAAGCTGCTGCTGCTAGTGTGTTGGCAGAGTCCCCTTTGATGGCAGCAGGGTGTATCAAAGGAGCTATGCTAGTCCACATTGTCCTAAGAGGTAGCATAATTACACAAGGAACTTAATGAACAAAAGCTCTTCGGTGCAGTAATGCCAAGACTTTTGTTGTCATAACAGCAGCAAAGAAAAGTGAGTATTTTGTGCCTTCAGCTGACGTCAGTGTGCTGCCAGAGCTGCACAGTTTGGCCATGAGTTTAAGCTTCCCAGAGCTGGGGCACAGTGACATGTTTTATCAACTCTGTCCCATCAGCTGGGGGTGCAGGGCAGTGTGTTACACTGGATTTACTGGACATCATCTCCCATTATTGTCCCTCCTGCCACCCATCCACTTCGCTGTCCTGTCTGTCTTTCTCCTAGGAGATTAACCACTGTATCATTTTCCTCACCTCTATTAACACCCTCTATAGATACCAAATACCATTTTTTCCAGAGATGCTGTAATGGATAGATGTAATTGTATTCAGCTTTGACGTCTGCTGCTTCTGTTTCAGTCCTACTTCAGGCTTCTCTTCAGAAGGGCTTATGTGCCTGAAAGCCTGTCTGCTTTTTCTGGCTGTAGTAGCTGGTCAAGTAAGACATTACATCAAACTGCAAGCCTTGTCCTTCCTATGTTTGCCAGCCACTGTGGCTACAACTGTGCTGTCACTGGAACTTATAAGCATCACTCAGAAAAACCTAAAGCTGAGTGTGCCATGGAAGATTATAAAAAGAAACCTTTCCCTTGCAGGTCAGGCTTTCTGCCACTTACAAATCAAAAGCATATGCACTTTTTTATTTTTCAGGATTTCAAAGCATATTATCACTATGTTGATCTATTTTTGACACAATTTAGCCTTCAAGGGCAGTAGAACATCATCTCGTCAGTAAGGTTTCCTAAAGTTCATACAGCTTTTTTTTTTTCCTGAAAAAAGGCAATTCTTAGGAAAATCCCATGAATAATTTTTGATAGTGGCGTTGACATTATGGGAACAACAAGCATTACTTCTTCACCATTAAAATCTGAACTCACTTATTCTTTTACAGCAAATGTAAGTGAAACGTGGATTGGGTTATACAGTAATAACACCCCAGTTGTTTTTGAGTGGTCAGATGGCACCCCAGTAAAATTCTCTAACTGGCACAGCCAAGAACCTAACACCTTTCAAAGAACAGGACAACTCTGTGTTTCAGCACAAGGATCTGTAAGTTTCCTTTTCTTTTTAAAAGAATTAGACAGACACTTTTATTTTAGCTCATAATAATTTATTTCTCACTGTGTGTACTTTTTAAAACCATGACCTGTAGACATTGTCTTTTGATTCCTGATATATTCCTGTTGTGATAAATGTAGCCTTTAGAAACCAACATATTTTGCAGCACTGATGCACAGAAAATTAATCATAGATTTTGAGTTTATGATCAATAAAAAAATGTTACCTACCTAAAGCTTGCCAAATGGAAGAAAACAAATATGAGTAGGTATTTTGATAAAGAAAAAGTAATTTAAAATCCAAGTAGTGTATATCATAATTTACGATGCATCAGTACTAGTTTTGAAAGCTTCAAATTCATGTTTTGAAAAACTGTCAGCTCTGCCTGTTTTAGCTTGCTGTCAATATTTATAAATTTTATGTAACATCTTTCAAAAACAGATAGTAATCTAAATCTACTTAAAATTATAGAAGTTGACAGCAGTAAGATTGACCCCAAATCAGTCAGGTGTTGTAAAACTGGGAGTAACTTTCAAATAACAGTATGTCCTGTCTTATCGGTATTCACGGCACTGTCAATTTTTTCGTAATTTGGTCATAAACGTACTTTACTTTTACAATTAACAGTACGTAAATTCACTAATACATGACTTACGTAAGTAGCACGATAATCCTTTAGTATGTTTCAAAAAGAGTTTCTGTTATCTCTCCAGTATTGGGTCCAGGTTGCAATCTTTAACTCATGGGAAAGCCAAGACAATTACAGTGACCTGGAAAAGTGGGTTCCCATTGGAAGCAGAAAACAGGACTTTGGTATAATTGTGGGTTTTAGATACACAAAACCGTATTTTACTCAGTTTGCAGGTGTAAAGAAATGAAAATGTAAAATACAAAGGAAAAGGAGGTTCAGGATAAAATTCTTCAAGCATTATTTTTTGGTAAATGTCCAGTATGTATAAATGTCTGAAAATTATACAAACTTTGTAATGTCTTGAGTAAGGACTGTTCAAATATGAAGATTAATCTTACAAAGAACTATAATAGATAGGAAGAAAGTTCCTGTCTATTCTGAAAAGTGCGTGCTCTGGCATGGCCATAGTGTTAGTTAATTAAGATGCATTACATCCCAGAGTGATTCAAAGAGACAAACCCTTTTGTATGATTGATTTGAGAAGTCCTGCTGACAGTGTTGGTAAAAATAAATGGTCCATCTAAGGATAAATAAATGGAATGAGAAAAATTACTTGCTTTTACTGAAAAGCTAAAATAGGAGGAGGGAGTGTAATCTATGTGTGTATAGATATGCATGAGAATATGAGTATGTACAGAATATACTTCTTTTTGTCCCTTAGGAGGGACATTGGAAGGTTAAAAAATGTGAAGACAGATCTTTCTACATTTGCAAAAAAGCAGGTGAATTTAATAATGTCTCTCCTGAGCTGGAATCAAGTTGTCCAGAGGTAAGGGGGTTTGTGGTTGGTGTTTATTTTAGAGCCTTACTAATAAAATAGAATTATATAGGAAACTTCTAAATGTAGCTCCGGAACATATGGATGTAAATAGATAGATAATTCTAGTTTTTCATGTTAAAGACATGCATGTTTTGCTAGGAAAAATCTCATTGTTTGCATTAAAGGTATGTAAAATAAATTTTAATGTAAGATTGAAAGCTTTCCCAAGATGCCTTTCATGGCTTGTTGCGTTGTGAGCGGTTGTGACCCAAGTTCCTATTTCTTTCTAGATCAAAAGTGAAAATCCTTTTGTTCACCATCTGTGCAAATAATGGCTGTTATATGATGCCTCATCCCACACATGGTTTTCATACATTTAAATGGAATGTCAGGGTGAAAAACAATCAGTTTCATTGACACGGAGAGTGAACTCTTCCACTTGTACATTAGCGTTTCTTTTGCGTTCAAACACAAATGGGAAGGAGCACAGCTATCTAAATAGGACATTGCAACAGGTTTTCAGGCTTTTAGGCTCTGCATTCTGGTAGTAAAAGGTAACGTGTTAAAGTATGATTTTATTTGCCATCGGTTCCTTTTCACAGTGTGAAAAGAACAAACTGGTAGACTTTGTGTTTTATTCAAAACTGTGGAGGAGTTTTGTGAACATCTTTTTTGATCAACAATAATCTCTTTTCTCTAACTTGCTTTACTCTTTAGCTCATTGTCTTCCTTTTTTAATTTCCTGTCCTTTTTCTTGAGAAGTCAAGAAACACAGCCAGTTCAGTTGAATTGTAAGAAGGTTGAAGCTGAACTGTTTGGAGTCAGATGCAGTGTTTCCCCAGACGCACAGTTGTTAGATCTAGAGTTCTAGTCATAACCATTATGGAAGCAGAAGTTACTGCTTGGTTCCAGTTAAACATTTGCAAAAGTCTAGGGTAACTGCATTTGTTTAATTTGGACCAATGTATTTCATCACTCAAGAATTCTATGTGTTCTTAGTGTAAGAAAGGTTTGTCACAGTCCTGACTATATGAAAAATGTGCAGAGCATCCAGACTTCCAGTTGTAGTCAGGAGCTTGACAGCACTTCAACTTCTGGTACCTCACAGGATCGAGACTCAAGAGATTGAGTCACTGGTCATAGGTAGTTTGGTCTGCTTTGGCAAACTTCCTACTCAGAATAAATTTCTGCTTGTTTCATACCCTGTAAAAACATGCTGAGCCCTGTTATAGTCCCTTGGTTTTAATAGATCCTTTTCTTTCTAATGTGAAAAAACGTATATGCATTTAAACAAAAGAAGTCAGTACTAAGCTTACTCAAAGCTACGTTTGACTTCAGACATCTTGTCTTGACAACTCACTTTCTTTTAACATTCAATGGATATGCTGCTGCTAGTTATTGGCCTAATTTTCTAGGGCTAAGTCTTTATTTCATCCAGATTTACCATTTTTTCCCTATTTTTCTGTTGCTGACTTACCTTAAATGTACAGAATATCTATTGGCGTTTCTCACGTTTGATCTCTTGCTTTGTTAACCTCATACTGTCATTCCTGTTGGATTGCTAGTAGATTCTCAGGGAGCTTTGGCCTCGGGCACAGTTGTTTGCTTTTCTAAAGCTTTATAGTCTTATGTGTTATTACTGAGCTTTCATCTCATGTTGATTTTACGACTTGTGCATCAGATGAACTAGCCTTTAACATTTTCTGTGGTTCTGCTGATTGCAGTTTTTGCAGTATGTCCCTATCAAGTTACCAGAAACCTGAGCTCTTTTTTTCCTACACTTCTGTCATCCTAAGACATAAAAAGTGCTAAGGACTTTCTTCCCTTAGCAGGTCAACTATTCTTTTTTCCTAGTCAGCAGGCTCTTACTGAGAATAAATATTTTATTGCAAAGGTCAGATTCTCTGGGCAGTTTTCCCCAACACTGAAGTAACAGTTTTAAACATTTTCTTTCAACCAGCTTTTGAAACAGGTTGTGGAGCTGTCAGCTGCTTGATCATAGAGTTGGAGATTTCTGTGTGCAGAACTGACTCTATTTGTACTGCTGGCTTTCTCCGGTCCTCTATGCTTTAATTAGCGCATCAAAAGATAACAGTATAGTACTAAATCAAACATTTGTCTTTATGGCTGTTGTAACAGGAGAGAATTGTACTTTTAAGAAGAGAATTGCTGTGCAGGCTAAAAAACCCCGTAAAGAGCAGAAGGGCAGCTGCTCAGAATAAGAGTCCATTTGGCCTCGTGTTCTGCCTCCCTCCCACAGGTGGCTGCAAGTGATGTTTGGGGAAGAGCAGGACAGGGCAAATACGGATTTTTCCTTGACCCCCAACCATTCAGGGGCTTTCCTGAGCCTTTTAAAGTTTGTGTATCTAACAGCCCGCATTGTGTTTCCACTCCAAGTGCTTGATGAATTCCCCTTGAACTCAAGCAAACTCTTTGCATTCACAGTGTTACTTAGTGAGGATATCTATAAATCTACTATCCTTTGAGTGAAAAAATGCCTCCTTCTTTCCATGTTGAACCTTCCTTCTGCTAGCTTAGCTTTGTTTGTTGCCCCCAAGGCCTTGTACTAAAGTAGTCACCCACCTCCATGGTGCTCACCATTTTGTAGACCTGTGTCATACCCTCCCTATGGCATCTCCTTTTTCCAGGCTGAAGAGTCCCACCTTGCTCAGTGACTGCTTATGTGAAAGCAGCTCCATACGTTCCATCATCCTTGATGCCCTTCTTTTCTAATATCCTTTTCCGAGACTGGGAGTCAGAACTCCAAAAAATGGCAAAAAGTGAATTCAAAAGGATAGTGTAACCTTCTCTGTTCTTTCTCTCCTCACAATTCTTAAGGTTCAATTTGATTTTTTGACTAAGCTGATGTTTCATGGAACTTAACCATCATAACCCCCGAATCTCATTCCTGCATGGTGGGAGTGAGATAGCTGTCTCTCACTTCATACATGAAGTGATTGGGGGGTGCAGGGGAGGTCCCCATGTGCATCACTTCATATTTATCTGTACAGAATACCATCTGCCATTTTATTGACCATTTACTCAGCGTTTTAAGTTTGGAATTTCTCAGTCTGTGCTTGCCCTCAGTGCAAGCTTACTGGCCTCCAGTTACTCTACAAATTTTTTTTTTTTAAGTAAGTATTAGTGTCAAATTACTTTCCTCCAGTCTTTAGGCACCAAGAAAGCTTTAAGAGGAAGGTTATGCAGTGCCATTTGCTCCAGATTAAAATTTCCGAGAGGTTTGGATGATTGTGTTTGCCTCACTGAAACCAGTGCATTTATCACTCAAGAATTCCAGTTGAAGGAAACCAGACGTTTGCCATTTCTTACCTGCGTCCCCATAGAGGGTTTTTTAGTCAATATTTAGCCCTCTTCCAGCCCCCAGCCCCTGAGTTCGAGTGCACATCAAAGTGAAAGCGGCGTTGCTGTGTCCCTCGTGGGACTGCCGAGAGCCCGCTGGGTCCCCGGGCGCTGCTGAGCCCTCGGCGCCTGCCGACGCGTTTTGCCCATGCAGAAGTCCCAGCTCATCGGTACAGAGGTAGGGAAGAGCTGCAACACAGTTTATTTTTGTTTGCAAAGCCAGCATCTGAGCAATGCACACGTGTTGTTCTCAGGTGAAACCATAGAAATTCATACTACAGCTCGTTTTGCTTCTGTGGTTTCGTGCCATACGAAGGGCTGTGCCCAGCCACCTTCCAAGCACTGAAGGGGGATGATAGTAAAAGGCAGCAGAGCTGTCAGCATCTAACACTCCTAACTAGAAGCTGAAATTTGCCTCCCCACATTCAGCAGGGCTGAAGGATGTGCATTATTTTGACTGCTGTCCTGAATAGGTCTGCAGCATCTTACGCATTTTATTGTACCTGAGGATGGAGAGCAGAAAAAGAGCTTATCAGTTTCCCCTTTTTTCTCCTTGTGCTGTTAACGTCACCATCAAGTGGTGTTCCATGGTGCCTGCCTGTTCCATGGTGCTGTGCTTGCTCTCTGTTGTGCTGCTTTGTGAGCTGCCCTGCAAGCAGCACCTCCCTCATGGAAGAGGCAAAGGCAGATCGGCTGGTTCTCCTGTCTGTGTGTGGCTTCAAGTTTAGACAGAGGTGGTTTATTATCTCTTTATTCTCTTGATTATCTGAAACATTCAAGCAGGATGACCAGGCAGGTACACCACCTGAACTCACACAGGCAGAATTCACACCGGTCCTGGTAGCATCTTCTGGACACCCAGAGGTGAATAATAAGAAATAAAAGACTAATAACAAGAAGAAAATGAGGCAGGCTGACCACTGACTCAGTGTTCTGACTCATCTGATAAACCACAAAAATGTGTCATTTTAATTCTGCATTATTAGAGTAGGATGATTGTTAATTTAAAATTTTTTTTAATTTATTTTTTATTTGGAAGATCTATCTGGAAAAGAGAAAGGGAGCTGAGAAAAGGTAAATAACTAGAGCACATTGCTGTATGAAAGGCCAGCAATTTCTGGAATAAATATTTCTGTTTACAGTTGAAGATGAAGGGCAGCTATAATCCTTTTTTATAACAACTTAACTGAATCTGACATGGCAGTGTTTACCCCGCACTTCAGGTATTAGATATCAGCAATGAGTTACCACAGGTGGAAACCAACAAGTGCCAAACCACTTCATGCCAAAGAGATGGCTGCCCGAGGGGCCTGGCACACCTGCCCAAAACTCAAGTCAGTAAAACAATATTCAAAGTTGAACTTGAAATTAATAATATAATTGAATTAATAATACAATTGAAACCGAAGTAGTATGCAGGGAGAGTGCCTTAACTGTTGCCCACGTTTTTGTTATACCCATTAAAGATGTTATCATGTGTGTGTGTATGTTAAGCTAGTTTTTGCACAATTTAAGGATTTAAACTTTACACTTTTGTTAAATTTAGCCATGTTTTCAGTGACCTCGAGGACAACTACTCTTGAACCACAGTAGAAAGGAAAAGGGCTATAGGGACATCAGTGATGATCAGACAGAAAGTACAAAAGGGGATCAAGTTTTTAATAACTATATAATAATTAATAATCTATAAAATAATGTTCATTTCTTTTAAGGGATGGGAAAGACATGGTGGATATTGTTACAAAATCGACAGTACCCCTCGAAGTTTTGAACATGCTTCCAGTGGTTATTTCTGCCCATCTGCACTTGTATCAGTAACAAACAGGTAGTTAATCCTATTAGACAGCGTGAAGATACCTCTAACAAGAGCTGTTCTAACTTTAGAAAGTGTTGCATGGCAAAAGATATTACCATTATGAAATAATATTTGCGTGAGAGGTGAGCATAATTACTAACATTGGCTAAAATCAAAGGTGCGCTTTGCTTTATTTTTTAATTGAAAATAAATTTAGTAAAAAACAATTGTTAGGCTAATAAACACTTACAGCAACATGCACACGTGAGCATGCAGGAATCTAAACAAAATGCTTTCTACAGAGGTATGTTAACATCTTTAAGAAACTTTATTAGTGTACTTGGAAACTATACTGAAAAATGAATACATATTTAACTTTTATAATCAAAATATATAAAATTTGAATCCAAATCAATTAATGTTTGATAAATGTTTCTATTTATGTATGCATTTTACGTGAGTTCTCAGCAAATAGGGGGAGAGAGTAAATGTTAGAAAGCATTTGAGGTCTGTCTTCCCTTGCTTTGTTCCTATTTACCTGTATTCCAGCTTCAGAAAAGGCTTTCTCCTCTGCAGATGTCCAGATGCTTGGGTCTTCTCTGATGTCTTTGTGATTTACCCTATATGTTGGATTCCCATTAAAGTTGATGACATAGTGATAAATATATTACATACATAAACTTCCATGTATTTACTGTAAAAAAAAAAAAAAACCCAAACAAACAAAAAAAAAGCTTAAGGAGGAACTCTCCACTCCCTTTAGGACAGGGGAAGTATTGTAACCACCAGCAATCAGATGAATGATAGCTAGAAATCTTAGGAAAACACAGGCTACTCCACATACGGATTTACATCAGCGGGAATTTTGCCTGCCACGTGGTTTCAGGGTTGTGCACAATGCATAGAGTGCTGACTGCAGTACGGCGGTAACCCTTACGGGGAGGATAAAGGACAAATTCTCGCAGCTGAGCATTTGCAGCTCAGATGTCACAGGGAGCTGAGGGCACACTGCACATCACTGGAAGCACGTCTTCTGTCTTTTTCTGCTTATTTCTTGTTATTTGATTTTTGCTGGGTGTAGCCATCACTGTTTGTTATGTTAGTTCCCAGTTCCAATGTTGGAGTGGCGAAGGAAGCTAGTTGTTAGTTTAGGGGTTTTTTTTAATTACTGCTGAGGTTTGTTGTTCTGGTGTGAAAAATGCAAAAACTTTTCAGTGTATTGATCCTAAAATATCCATTAAAAAGTAGGTTGTAGAGGAAAAAGAGTTGGTATTAAAAGTGGACATGCAGAGGAAATGAAAATTAAATAAAAGTTCTCAGTCACTCTCAGTGTAACAATACATTCGTTTTTTTAAATTCATGTCATCCTTACGCTATTTAGCCGTTCTTTTCACAATGTGTGAAACCAAGCAGTCATATAAGTATTTATCAAACTGGGAATTTACTTTTCTGTATATATTTTCATAGGAAGCTGATTAAATGTGCTCATAAACTGAAGCATTTTTGTATAATGCTATACCCATTATATCTGATTAATTACACTTAAGTGACAAATGGATTACTATATGCAACAATTATTACTTGCAAAAAGGTGTAAATTTCTCACATAACTTTAATGAAGTAATTAAAGAAGGAAAAAGTGATTCCTTCTGTAGTCAGATCAGCTAGTACTTTCAGTCCTTCAGCTCTGGTTTCTTAACACTGTTTTTTGTGTCCGGTTCCAATAGGATACTTTTGTGCAGAGGTTTTTCTTTTCTTTCTTCTGTAGCTTTTTCAGACCCCACTATCTTTTTTCCTTCCTACAAGGAGTTTCTTATTTTTATTTGTGCATCATTAATATGTTCTGTCTTTACGTCTTGTAGTTCAAGCACTGAGCTTATAAGATCTTAATCTACTGTTTCTTCTATGTGCCCAAATGCTGAAAAAAAAAAAAAAAAGGAAAAAATTGTGGTTTATGCTACAGACTTGTGCCTGAAGTTCCCCACAGCATTCTATAAAGAAAATTAAGTACCTCTTGTATATTTTTCTCTTCGCACATAATTTAAATCATTTCATGAGAGCTATTCACTGAAACACCAATTGACCTATTTTATTCTAATAAACTTCCTGTCTTGATTATTTTATTAAGGTTTGAACAAGCTTTTATCAACAGCATGATTCGTAGCGTGGTAAAGTCTGAGAGAACTTACTTTTGGATAGGCTTACAAGACCTTAACAACACGGGAGAATACTTTTGGCTAAGTACAGTGGGAAAGAATCGCTCCGTGAGCTACACAAACTGGAACAAGTACCAGCCACGTGAGTAACCTGCTGATAAAAAAAGAAATGGCTCGGAGAGGGCAGCGTGCTCTCTCCCCCTGCCACCAGCGGCTTAGCAGTGACTGAAGAGACCCTGTCCTTTCCTCCCTGCCTGCTCACAAGAGCAGAGAGATAAGCTTACTTTTTCTGGCGACTCTGTAACTTCCTACCACGGATTGAGCGAGATGAGTTGGCAGTTGTGGAGAAGCTGGAGCTTCCTTTCCCGCTTTCCACCCGGGTGCTGTTATCGTAGGCTCCCCAGTTGTGGCAGGATGCCTCACGTCGCTCTTCCCACCCTCCGGTGTGGTGGGAGGAAATGAACAGCCACGCTCTCCTTGCAGACACAGTTAATCCCTGAAGTTTTTCTTTTTCTGTGAGATGCTTTTCATGCATTTCTTGATGGCTTCCTTGAAAAGGCCATAAGGGCTTCCTGAGATTCCCAGCAAAAGGTCCCAGAGAAGTAATGAATTTTATACAGTAACAGTCACTGTTTTTAATTTGCATTTTACATGAAAAAAAGAGGGCAGAGATTGCCTTAGATACATTTCTGTCAAGAAGAACAGTGTGTGGAAGTTTCTTCTTCCTCTTCCCCTTTAGTTTGCTGATACTGGCTTTACTTGTTTGATTTTGTTTGTTTTATAGTAACCCAAAGGAAAACGTTCAAAGAAAACAAAAAACGGAAAAATGAACTAGTTGTTCAACCTTTGAAATGTAAAGCTCTTGGCAATACCTGAGAATAGAGACATAATAAAGACACTCCATTTCACTAATGGCTTCTCAGTTTTGGACTCTTTGCATTTATTGCTTTACTACTACAGTTTGCAAAAGTACTATTTTAAATTGCATTTCATCTCCTGCATTTTGTGAGAGGAACCCTTTGTCATGGTTCATGTTACAAGCTCAAGTCAGCCAAGACAGGCTTATAAACTGGTTGCTGACCAGAGAATTTGCTACTTTTGTAAGTTCATCGAGGTTTTATCCAGAACCTGATGCCAATAAAACAGTCACTCCACCAAAAATCCACAAAATTCAAATGCTTTATTCTGATACTCAACACTTATTCCCATGTCTAGGCCATTCTGGAGGATGTGTGGCTATGCGAGGGCAGCACCCCGTTGGTTATTGGGAGGTGAAAAGCTGTAAGAACTTCAAAGCAATGTCATTGTGCAAGCAAAAAATCAATTCTTACGAAGAACCTGAACTTACTTTTCAAAAACATTTGAGTTCCTGCTATTTTGGATGGGAGTCAGAAGCTAATCTGCTCAACTGCTACAAGGTATGTGACAAACTTGCTTTGAATGTTTCTGATTCTACATCAGCTTAGGGATACGTTGTTCCTAAAATATTTTTGATAAAGCATTATTTCCTTCACTCAACAAACAAAAATTAATTGGTATCATCTTTCACTGCATTTTAAAGTGAGTGAAAGTCTTAAGAATCAGAACTATACTTAGAATATGCATGGCTTTACTGTAGGAAAAACCGCGAATAGTATTTGATTTTTATGGGTTTCTGAAACAACTGCTCTCCAAAACCAACTGCATTTATGACAGTGTTTATTTTATTGCAGATATTTCACAATGAAAAAGTTCTGATGAGAAGAACATGGAATGAAGCAGAAGCATTATGCCAAGATTTTGGAGCACATCTTGCTAGTTTTAGCCATATCTATGAAGAGACATTTTTAAACAATTTATTATATACAATTTTTGATAGGTAAATATATTTTTTTAACACCAACAAGATTTACCTTAATCATACTAATATGTAAAAATAATCAACAATTTAGGTTCTTCCATCCTCTTTAGTAGTGGCTGAAGAAGCCTCTACTCTAACATGGACTTAGAAATGGGTGAAAAGAAGTGTATCAGCAACACTGCAATGTGATTCTTTTTGAAGATGATCTTTGTAGTAGATGTCGAGCAGCTGTTAACATCAAGGTGATATTCTTGTGAGTTCACATTCCCCATTGAAAGGAGGTTTGGGAATTTTAATCCTATTTTAAATGTTTTCATCTTTAAAAGTATAATTTAATATTTTAGTAGGAAAACCAGAGTTTATTTCAAGGATACTAAAAAGTTAAGAAACATATTACAGAATGATATATTGAATTCAAGAAGGAATGAATATGGGCATTTGCACTGTTTAAAAAATAATTTCTGAAATAACTAAGGAAAAAGTGCATGAGAAATGTTATTTTCTTTGTTTCCATCATAGGACAGAAGAAAGACAGTTCTGGATTGGATTTAATAAAAGAAACCCACTTTCTGGAGGGACATGGCAGTGGTCTGACAGAACACCTGTAACTATCTGTATACTACATATTTAAGTAACCTTTCAAGTCATATCTGAGTATCAGTTCACAAAAATAAGCCTTGTGAGCGAATGTTTCCCAGGAAAACTGTTTGGTTTTCATGTCCACATACTTCATTTAAAGTAATTGTTAAAATAAGATTAATAGTGCACTACCATTAAAATAGCAGCCTGTGCAAAAGGGCTGTGCAACTGCAAAAGGAATTTGGTGGGATTATAAAGTTTTGCAGATGCGTGCTTTCCTGCAAAGCATGTTGCATTTAGCCCAGGACCAGGCATATGCAGAGTGAACGTGTGTGTGTGTGTATATATGTGCACACACATACTTATGTATATACACATGCACACATGTTGGAAAACCTTGGAGCTGTGCTTGCATGCTTTATTTGTTCTATGACTGTTAGGTTCGTGCCTGCATCCAGAGCTAAGTCCTTTCTTTTTTAATACCACTTCTGATTTTGCATCCTTGAAGACGTTGGTGCCACATGCCGCATTAATGGTTGGCACCTAGGATTTAAACATCAAACAACTGAAGAAGGGTCAGTTTTTAAACTGTTATTGGTTTTCAGCCTTAAAGAACAGTGCTAGCTCTGCCATCGCTACTTATGTCATTTCCTTTTTCTCCATAATGAGATTTTTAAATGCTTCATCTTGGATTGTCAGTGAAAGATAATGAATGTGCTGTTTCCAGGTAGTATCTTCATTTTTGGAGAGCAAGTATATTGAAGATGACTCAAGAAACTGCGGTGTGTTCCAAGTAAATAGAACGGTCTTTCCAGCACACTGCAATGAAAAGCGTGAATGGATATGCAAAATACCAAAAGGTGAGATGTTAATTAACGTACATTGTCTATTATACCCATTACTTGCAATTCAGGAGAGACAAGGAGAAAAAATACCTAAAAGCCTACTTTTTAGCCACGTCTGGAGTTCTCCTCATTGGTCTTCTGCATGAAATCATGGCGAAGCTATATGTGGCCATTAGGGTTTGTTGGCCAGTTAACAGATCTAATATGTGCAGTCAGTTTAAAAATGGATAGCAATGATTAGCAGTTAGTTAGCAGGAGTTAATCAACAGTTCTTATTTATCAAGGTTACTAAAAATGTTGTTTAGTAAGTGTGGCAATTATTTTATTTTATTCCATGTTTAACTCCTTTTTTGTCCCTGAACGAGAATAGCAATATTCTTCATGATTTTGATTAAATCCTTACCATGTGGAGAAAGCCATTTCAGTGAAATATCTCTTTTCATTCTTAATCAGCAATGTTTTAATTTATTTATGTATTTTTGCAGGTGTTAAACCAAAGAATCCAGATTGGTACATAGCTGGTATGAAAACATTTTCTTTTTTCACACCTTGAAACATTATAACTTGGAAATACAATTTAAGCCATTGGTAAAAATAAAGTAACTGAAATGTTCAGAGTTAAAAAATTATGTTAAGGAACTCTGTAGGAACTTGTTGCTACGGATCAAAATCTGCCACTCTTTTGTTTAGGAACACTGAAACATCAGATACTACTTCGGTTAGATAAAGGGATGTTGCCAGTAATAAGCACAGGAGCTTGATAGCCTCTCCATCACATTAAAACTGCCTTTTTGCAAAGGCTGGGCAACTCTGGTAGTATTACTGCAGTATCACAGGATAGAATATTAAAAAAAAAAATTACTCATAGTGCATTTTTTTAAAATAAATTGATATGTTAAATATGGTTCTGCTGTTAGTTGTGGCACATTTGTCCTCTGACACATGGCTGAAGGTGGGCCATGGGGGTCACAAAGAATGAGACTTGAAATGAGTTTTTACCCCTGCGCACCGCTGACTCTTTTGCTTGTTTTCTAGAACTACCGTGGTCATATTATCAAGGAGCAGAATATCTTTTCCATGTCAGTCCTACAGACTGGGACACCTATGAGTTTGTCTGTGGCTGGCTTCGCAGTGGAATGGCAACAATAAATTCTTCTGGTGAACAAGCCTTTATTCAAGATAAAATTAAGAAGGTAACAAAAACTACCCCTTTGAAAAAAATAAACCCTCAGGCAGTAACTGGCTATTTTCCACTGCCTCTTTTGGAATATCTGGCTGCCTGTTGCTCCAGGTAGAATCCAAAAGACATTTTACTTCAGAAATAACTCTCTTGCTGTCTTAATTTCCCACATCCCTCCCCTGAAGCCCTATTTAGCTAAAGAAGTCAGTAACATTTCAATCTGCAGAATCATCTCTGCTAATGTGCAGGTCGGTCAGTCTGCCTCAAAAGACCCAAGAGGAGCAAAAACCAGCTTCCTATCCCAAAGTTATGAAAGTAATTAGGGGTAAAGAGAAAGGTTTGTTTCACGTAGCGTACATCCTTCCCTGCTTCTTCTTCCCACCCCTCCATGACCGAGGGGACCCGTCACGGTTCCTCAGGTGTTCACACAGCGGTTCTGCATCCACCGGGATGTCTCCTGATCCTGCTCAGTTTCACAGTTATGCTCTTTTCCCATTCAGTAACTTGCAGCTGGTTTTCAGGTAGCAATACCGAGGGACATTTCAGTGGGTATATTAGCATGAAGTGGGCAGTAAGTCCAGATGTGTGAAACAGTCTTCATAGTTTAAATCCTCGACATGATGATTTGAAAGGTTACTCTTGGGGAGAGCTGGCCAAGAATGAAGAATTACCAATTTCCCTGCACCTTAATTAAATCTAGAGCTCTAAACCAAAGAGGTGGGGGCTTATGACCTTGCAAAATAGATTACCTTTTCCTCTGTGTACACCACCTTGGGCAACATTCCTATGTGTCCACACATTTGCATGAAGTCTCCTGAATTAAAGCCCTTTGTGACTATGGATATTTATATGGGAAAAAAGACATCTGCCTCTAAATTCCCTCCTCTGGATGAAAGTAGAATTGTTGCAGAACCGCTCTGATGTAACAAACAGATTTGAAGCTGACAAATCGTTGGACTTGATGATCTTACAGGTCTTTTCCAACCTTAGTGATTCTGTGAAATAGCTGCAGAAGCAGATGAATCCCCAAGAAACAAAGTCTGTTTTCTTCTAGGTGTTCTTAGTAAAAGTGAAATAAGGAAAATACACATACACCAAAAAAAAAAGTAATCTGTCTGCCTTACTGAGGGCAAAATTCTACGGCTGTAATATAAAGGCATATCGTAGCGTAATCTTTAAAAGAACAACTAGTGCTGAGTAGAAATGCTCTCGACCTACACTAGCTTAGTTTTGCTTGCATTGTGTACAGCCTTCTCTGCTTTTAACTTACAACAGAAAGCCTAAGTAGAATTGTGTTGTATTAAGATGGGGTTTTTAAGTTTCCAAGTAATTATTGGTCATTTGTATCTGCTATTTAAGTAATTTTGTTTAAAAACATAATGAACTGGATTAAAACCAACAGTCCACGGCCGAAATAGCTTATAATGAAAGAGCAACATAACTGGCTAGGCTGTCTTCTTCCACATCTATCAGAGATTGTGTTGTGATGTAATTACTGCCTTACCTAAAACTGAATGTTTATGACTTAAAAAATTACATAACTTTAAAAAAATATGTATTTTTCCAACTTAAGAGCACTTAGAATGGTTAATCACAATGCTTCTTTAAAGTCATGTTTGCTTACAAGAGATCTTTTAAAAGCAGTTTTATCATTAAAATTAGTGGGTATAAGAGCAGTTTGTGAGCATTCTATGATGAAAAAGCCAAGTTTACTCCCTTGGCATTGGAAATCAGGTTAACTTCCTGGAAGTTTTGTCTCCGAATATAGCATATGCAGCTATTTTAAAGCCTACTGCCTTTGGCTAAGCTTTCCCAGTATAGCCAGGTGTGTCCCTAAGTGATTGTAACCAGTTTCCCGTGGAAGCAGGAGTAAGGATGGCAATTACCAAAATAATACTTGGCAGTCTGAATAGACTTTCCATGTGTCATTAGAAAACTTGGTTAAAATTTCTTAGCATGGAATTTGAAATCACTTTTTTCACTATTTCTTTAAGAACTGTAATGTGTAGGCAGAGTGCTGTGATTAGAAAACTAAACTCAGGGGCTACGCAATACCAAATCAGACAGCATTCCTGAGTCTTTGTCAGAAATATCTATTTTCTTCATTTGATATCGCTGTGTAAGCTGGTGAAATCCTAACTAAAACTCCAAGGACAGTGTGGCTGCCACAACACAGGCTGCACTTCAGTTCTTTCTGCAAAACAAAAAAATGCTGCTCAGAGACAGGGTGGCTTTTCCAGTGTCCTGCACATTAAAAACTTTTTTGTTGTTTTTGGCTCTGGCCCAAAGACCCCAAAACTGTGACTATTGAGTGGCTAACCCTGAAAGTGAAGCCTGTTCATAGTTTAAGGCAGAATCAAGTCAGCACAGCAATAATAAGTGGCTGTTTCAATTACATTATTTCTGTGACTTTTCCATAATACTTTGCCTTTTAGGAGTGGAGGTCTATACTCTTCCATCAGAACAACAATCAGTCTGGAAAGCATCTCTAGGAATCTCTTGTATGAGCTACATGAAGTCAGTAAATGTTCATAGACAACATTCTGGAAATATTAAGGACCAGCAGTATATTAATGCTAAAAGAAATATTTGCTATTGTCTATTTTTAGGAGGTGGGGAAAAACAAATTCTGACATAAGACTAAAGTCCTTTTCAAGTCGGATAGGCTGTAAATTCCTAAAATTGTAAACTTCTCATGTACAGAAGATACATCAGCAATCCAGTGGAAACTGGGGGCTCAATCGTGCTCTACTTACGTGAATAACCTTACGGAAGTGGCATAAATTAACATGGGCAGCATTTAGCACCTGTCCTTCCCATTGGAATCAGATGGAGGTGCTATTCATCTGAATACAAACAGAGCCTGATTTTAGGGGCTTGATAATGCTTTAATAAGAGGGCAACAGCAGTTAAACGTATGGCAAAACTTTTTTTTTTATAGCTATCGAATAGCGATGTTCACTGGTGGATTGGATTGCATGCAGAGAACCTCAGCGATGAATTTTGGTAAGAATACTTCTACATCAGCTGCTCTCTTTACAGGCTGCTGTTCAGTCTGATGGATTAAAATGGTTTGATGAGTGAGTGGGATATTCAAAAGACAACTTCAGTTCTCATGTAAATATCATTCAGAATATATTACCCTTAATTTATTTCCATTTTACAGTATTTCTTTTAAAAGGGGTATAGAAAGATACAAGCCAAAGACATGAATATCAACCTTGTGGTTGTCTGGTTTTTTAAAGCTTAGTTAATAAAGGGGCACCTTCTGCCCTGTGTCTGCTTACAAACACTTTTAATGGAGGTTGTATTTTTAGGTAAGGATAGGAAAAAGTGTAACTACACTCACCTTTTCCATGCAGCTGGAGAGATGAATCACCAGTAACATACCAGAACTGGAATGAAGGGAGAGAGAGAGATCCACAGAAACCAGGGAAAAGATGTGGCTTCATTTCATCACAAACAGGTTTTTCCTTTTGTTGCAAGAGTTGTGACTTGATTCTGTTGTTGGCCGAAGGCGTTATATTTTAATTGCTTTGAAGAAATGCAATCCATATTACATGGTCCTGTATTACATAGTGCTGTCACATCATTATAATTTGCATAACTGCTTTTATGGTTAAGAAGAGAATATGAAAATATCATGAAGATGCTCAGAGACTAGGTTGTAGGATTTAATAGTTCCAGAACTCTTAACATCAAAATAGAAACATTCCAGTGATAGTGAATCTTTAGTTTTACTTAACAATCTGTATTGTGGCACAGCAAAAATGTTAATGCGTTGCTGGTTTTCACAGTCAGTTTTCTCATAACCAAATGAGCCAGATGGACAAGCAATAATTTTTTCTACATTTATAAACTGTTTTTCTATCAGCACACTTTAAATACTCAGGTTTCTAGCTCGGTTTTGGTCCCATAGCCAATCTGCTGCAGGATTTTTGGGTACTGTGGTTTTGGTGCTAGCCTTTACATCATCACAGAGCTCTGTTTTGCTGCAGTAATAAAAAAAATTACAGTGCTGCTGATTCCAGTGATTTCTGTCATCTCACAGTCTCTGTTTTCTGAAGATCTGCAAGTCATAGTAAACTGTCAGGTTCCATGGAAAGAAAAACTATCCAGCTTTGTATTTGTGAGAAGGGCTGAAAAAAATGAATCCAGTTGCCCTCTTGTCATCTCAGCCTCAAAAGCCAAAACTGAAAAAATATAACCCCTTTTTTTCCTCACACATAATCTCAGGGGTTTGATTCATGACGTACGAGTGCTTGAGTTTGGCATTACTATAGTTAGTATTGGATAAAAGGAAGAGATGCCCACCCTCCCCCCTCAGCTGGCCAGCAGATGGGAGCTGGTCAACAACTTGAGTGCGCTGTGTTCCACTGAAAAATGTGTTTTCCTCCTAAGCAGGTCAGCATTTTATGTCAGTATCTGGATCTTGCCAAAAATTTTCAATGTAAGGAAGTCAAACTATTTTATCTGGAAGGCATCATTTCTATACCTCTCTTTTTTTTGCGTGACTAATATTTTTTTTAAATGCATGATGATATAGGCATATGTTATGTGAGCTAGTGTAGAGGAATTGGTTTAACTTAATAAAATCAGACTGGGAATAAAAGTATGAGCCCCGTGGACCATCAAATCCACTGTAATGCAATATGTCCAAATGTATTTGATGTAAAATCTTATCTCGCTGAACCACTAATGGATACCCTTCTTAACAATATCTAAGCTAGCTAAGACAAAAAACCTCTTTCCAATTCTCAAGCCAATATTGAATTGTGATTTTTCTTTTTACACAGGACTGTGGGGTGATGAAAACTGTACTGTCTCTCTTCCCTGTATTTGTAAACGTAAATTTCCATGGAAAATAGAGAAAGAGATTCCAAAAGACCAGAATCAACAAGGAATATGTCCCAAAGGCTGGTTGCACTTTGGATTCAAAGTAAAACATTTTTTCTGCTGTTTAATTATTCAAAATGCCTTCCATATTCATGACAGAAATTGGACTTCTTAAGGATTATTCAATATTTGAAGATTTTCTTCCTTTTTGAAAGCAGGGCCCTTAGGTTTGTAACTACTGACAGTGATACAAAGGTTTACAGCTATTAAGTAGCTTTGCACACAGGAGTTGTCTTAATAACGTGAAGTAAATGAATACTTATATATGCAAAAGCTAGCTAAGTGTGTTCGTGCTTTTGATGTAAAAAGTCTGTTCCAGCCTCTCTTTTCCAGTTATGACAATTCTAAGAGCCTTTTATGGTCTCAAAACAGATCTCTGACCCTTTGTTGTACTAAATGGTCCCTAACTGCTGTCATTCTCTGAAAGATGCTCTTTTAAATAAGGTTCATCAAAGATAATTATAAGCAAAAGTCTATTTGCAATTGGAGGTCGAAAGGCAATTATTTCATCAGGCATCTCTTAAATATATACATTCCGTAATAGCAACAAGCATTGAGGTGGCTGGATTTATCCCAGTGCTAAACTGCAGTGACCACAAGGATAAATTTAACCCAGATTGTGTGATTGTGTTTACCTTTAAACAACTGCTTTGAATGCAAGCCGGATCGCAGCGGAAAACTGATACCAACCATGTCGGAGAGGTCCACTGCAGGACAGAAACTAATGAAATACTTAGTTTTCAGTAACAGTGTGTGAAATGTTTTAGTGATCACTCTTAGTGATTGATAGTTTTTAAACTGGAGAAAAAACCAAACCAAACCAAATGAGGTTTGTTTTTTTTTTTTTGAAACAGTGCTTTTTGATACAAATTCCAAAGGACCCAGAGCATCTGAGAAGCTGGTACTCTGCACAAGAGTTCTGCAGTAGCTATGACGGGTCACTCGCTTCCCTCGAAGATGAACTGGAACAAGGTAGAGTACTGAAAATATTGTTACATAAACAAAACTTCGTCTTCGTTAGGATGCTGTAATAAAGTTTCATCTTGGATACAGATTTAGGAAAAAAAATAAATCCCTTGAATCGTACTCATGGTTCCATTGCTTTAAACAAATTAATGTTCCTCTTCCCCAGTTTCCCAAAATGTAAAGATTCAAATAGCCACTGAGATATATGACAGGGATATTTTGAGGAGGAATTATAATTTCTTTTGTGCTTACTACCATGTATTAAAAATAAAATAAAAAAAACCCATGGAACACCCATTTAAAAATTTGCTATGTAAAATTTCTATCTTATGAATGCAACATCACACTGTTTTTAAAGCAATCTCATTTTTGTCCTTTAATAGTACTTAAAAACTGATCTATAATAGAGCACATAAGCATAGGGCTAGGCTGGAACTGTCAGAGAAATAAATGCCAGTACATTCGGAAATATTTATAATCCCTATTCGTAAGAATCTGTGCTTGAATTTCATACATTCGTAAAACCACTTGTTTGGAGGTGGGAGGAATCTCACTGGCTATCTTTAGTTGAGAAAACTTATTTTCAACTACAACTGAGAAAAGCATATTCAGTGGGACAGTACCCTGAACTAATACTTCAGTTGTTCAAGCTGCTGTGAACATTTCTGGAAGACTTACTAGTTAATGGACTAGATCCTAACTCAACTGAATTTAACCAATTTAACTGAATTTATAGTTAGATGACACTGAAATGCTGCTCATGTTCGTTCTTTCTACTAACTATGTGATGTCATTGATTAGTAATTAAATTTTTCAGTGCTTTAGTATGTTGGAATAGACTTCATCTATCCCTGAATGGTTACCAGTTAATTACATTTTGTATTTTATTCATGTTTCATTTTCCAGCTTTCATAACAATGAATCTGTTTGGACGGAAAACCAGTGTTTGGATAGGTTTCCAGAGTGATGATTATGAAAAATGGGTGAATGAAAATCCTCCGATGTATTCCAACTGGTCTCCAGTTGAAGTAGTGGATGTGAGTATTTCCAGGGGGTTTCAGTGTAGTGAGAAGTCATTTTATCCATAGTAATCATGACTGCCACAAAGACAAGGCCTAACTTGTTAGAGCAACTTAGTCTTCTTTTAGTTTTTGAAACTTCAAACGACTGCGGGCACAGATTTATGGGCATAACTAGAGGTAGCAAAAAAGGCACTATCAAGACAGTTATTTACGTAATTTGTGGCTGTTGTCACATTCTCTTACAATTGCTTTTAAGCACCAAAGTTTGAATTACATGGTTAGTCTCATATGCTGTGTCTGAGCAAAGTTTAGGAATAAGATTATGAATTTTGTATTTTAATATATTTATATTTTTTTACACCAAGTTAGTCTATATTGGGCTTAGCATTTTAGTTTGTTCAGTGAAAGCTTGTGGCTTTTTTATTATGAGGTTATTGTTTCAAATTGTATTTATGGGAATTGTTCATTGTTCTACCTAAATATTTATAATATTGACTTTCAGGTAATTATTCTTCTAAATTTAATGTAATAATTACACATTGTTTTTACACAGTGTCTTTTTTAATTAATATAAGGTTCTGTGTTGATTGCAGAGACAGCGTTATAACAGCGCAAACATTCAAGAACAACTTCCACTATGCACATTGGTATCAAATAATCCTAATTTTTATTTTACGGGAAAATGGTACTTAGAAAACTGTCAGAAAAATTATGGGTTTGTCTGCCAAAAGCCTCAGGGTAAGGTTTTGTTTTGCTTTGCTTCTGTTCTCTTTTCTTACTATATTTAATTCATCTTACTTTATTTTCATCTAGAAGCAGCTTGTTATAGGTGTCTATAAACCCAGGAACACAAAAGATTTCAAAGATAGTTTTACTTTGATATTTAGACAGACTAGCTCTACACTATTTAACAAATCAATAGCTGTGATGTAGAAGTAATTTCTAAAAAAATGTTTTGTTACTAAATTTTCTTCCTAACTTTGATCTTTCTGTTGCGTATCTTAGATTCAGATATAGAGATGAAATTTCATGTTTTCTGCCATGGCAAGCAGAGTTACAGCATGAAATTACAAAAGGCAAAACTGAGGGTAATTTTGATGAAAATACGATATTTTGGGGGGGTGGGACTTGCACTATTAGATCAGACTAGACTCCAGAAAATGTATTTCTGTGAGCAGTGCGGACCGATTGGCCGATCAAATAAGAGTCTGGCTTTTCTGTCCACACTTCTCTAATTCTGTTACCATAACGTTCACCTGCCAGAAGCACAAAGCTTTTGCGGGGAACAGGCACTGTTTGGTTTCCTCAAGCCACGATCTGGCGTTGCCTCTCCGACTGGGAGCCGCTGGCGTCCCCAGAGTGCTCGAGCAGCTTTGGAGCCCCGTCCCAGGGGCTGCTGGCAGCTCTGCCAGTGGGAAGCTGCCAGAGCATGTTACCAAAATAGACCAGCAACACATTATTAACCCTAAAGCAAAGGGAGGGCTGTCATCTGAGCCTGTAAGGAGTGTCCTTGGGTGCTGTACTTAACTGCAAGGGTGGTTTTATATGGCTCAACTTTATATCTCACCTCTTAGTTAAGCCCTGGGTCTGAAGAGATAATCGTCTCCTGCTAGCTGCCTAGCAGGCGAGGGAGGGTGAGTCGAGAAGTAGAATAAACAAATACAAGCTTTGGGCAGTGCTCACATGTGGCTCTAGCAAACCATAGCTGTATTTGACATCATTTATTATAAACTACAGTTGTGGGGAGTGCTGGAGTAATCCTGCACGCAGTATAGAAAAAATAAATAAATGCATTTTCCTGCTGTTTTGTTTCGTTTACCTCCCGAACATTTGTGTTTTAACCCCTTGCTGCTGCTTCAGACAGATGGGAAAAGCTTTAAAAGGCAGGAAGGAAAACTGTTGCTTTAGGGCAGCCAGGCTGCAGGGCACCCGGGGTGGGGACTGGGGCTGCACTAGGTGTTCAGGACCTTCCCCACCTTTCCCAGCCTGGTGAATGGGAGCGTGGCCCATGGTGGGGATGGGGGGGACACGCTGTGCCCCAGGCTCAGTGCTGCCCACCAACCCCATGCACAGCAGAGTGCTCCTGGGGTGAAGGGAATAGTCCTGCCTCCCCCGTCTGACACCCGTGGCACTCTCCCAAACCATCAGGCAGTTCAGCTTGCTAATTTAGCAGAAAACTTTCCTGTCTCTTTTTGGTTTTTTCCCCCCCCTTCTTCCCCCTGCCCCCAGTTGATGTAATTTTGTACAGCTTTTCCAGGCTGCATCAGCTCAGTGCAGGGTCAGGCAAACACCAGACCTGTGCACAGGAATATGCAGCTGGAAGAGCAGAGAAGCCAGGAAGGGAGAAGTGAGACAGCCTCTTGCTGGTGGTAGTGAACTGCTGAATTTCCTCAAATGTCCAAACAAATGCGTCAATTCCTGGAAAGATGAGCTGGTGCTTTGGTTCTGCCATCCTGTCTGCATCCTGTCTCTCCTTTTTTGAATTATTTTCTGTAGGAGAGTAAAATGAAATAAACCAGCAGGAGATCTGAACTGGGCTCTGATCTCTTAGTGATGCTTGAGTTAGGATTGTGTCAGCATTTTGCTGCACTTCCTATCTTGTCTTTTTTTTAAGCAGTGACATGCACTGAAAGCTGGAACAAGAGAGAGTTCTTCAGTTAGCTCAAGAGCAGAATTGTTTCTTGCTTAGAAATTTTTAATTTTAAATTATTTGTGGATGACAAATAATAAATTAATTTACTATTTTAAGATGCTTGTTAACACTCCTCCTCTCTTAGTCATAAAGGGAACCAAGTCTAAAAACACTTCACCTTGTAGCAAACCAACCACTTCATTTTGTAATCACAGAGAAGTTTTACACAGAGAAGTAATTAATCCAAACTGACAAGCCTGATTAAAACTGAGGCTTTGCTTTATTTTAATAGTCTTGTTTAAAGTATACTGTGGACATTCGTACACATTAGCAAAGGCATTTGCCTCCTGTAGAAAAGCAAGCATGGCAACATCACTGACTGGGCTGGGGTGGAGATGCTCTCTGTCTCCTGATTTTTTTTCTCATGGGAGACTCTCTGTCTTTATTTCTCAAATCTAAAAAGTCTGCTTCTTCCTTTCTTTTTTTTTGACGTTGCTGCATTAGTTTGTCATCAAAAAGAGATTTAAGTCTCTGTGCACAGAGGATTGATTTCTCTTTTAAGTGCCAGTACTGTGATCTTCCCTACATTGGCTCATGGATAGTAAAGATGAGCTCAAGAAGCTCCCAAGCACGCACTTCTACCGTGAGCCACAGTTTGTCATTCCTTGAGTTGTGCCAGTACAATTATTTGTGAGGCCAGACTTTGTGCTGTAAACTGATCTTGGAAATTATTGGAAATAATGGGTCAAAAAAGAGGTCATTTAAGTTACATGCAAGGTATCTGGGATAAGAGCACTCTGCAGCCCACTGCTATTGGACATTTGGGATATGCCCAGATCCCAGGTGATTTCTTACTGACCTTCAAAGATCCAGTCAGTGGAACTAACTCCATCCAGGTTTTCTTTTTGTTCTTATACACTAAACTCATTCACTCCTGTGATGAGTTTTGTGCTGTGGTGGAATTTCAGATACTGTTCTAGTAGTCATTGTCATCTTAAAGTTCACAGCGCCTTCCTGAAACTAAGGAGTTTGCAATTTTTAGATTTGTTTTTAAGGATAGTTCTGATTTTTTAGGAGCCATTCTGCTATGTTCAAGCTGTCTGTTTACAAAAATAAATAAATCCTTTCTTTCTGTTTATAACAGACACATCCAGACACGTCATCAATGCATCTGAAATGTACCCTGTGCCAGATACTTTAGAATATGGAAACAGAATTTATAAACTAATACGTGGGAATTTTACATGGTCCTCAGCTTTAAAAACCTGCATGGCAAATGGCGCAGAGTTGGTCAGCATCACAAACCAGTATCACCAGGCTTTCCTCACAGTCATTGTGAATCGGCTGGGATACAACCACTGGATCGGGCTGTTCACTTCGGATGTATGTAGTGGATTCCCTGGCTATGAATATGATGCTGCAAATGAGTTTTTCCAGTAACAAGCTAATGAGCTGTGTCACTCATTTGAAGTCACAGAAGTTTGCATCTGGAAATGAAACCCTGTAAAGCTTGAGCCCTAACCATTTTTTTTGCAACGTAATGTATAAATTTAATGAGAGCCAGTTTGGTGCAATGATTACTGAAAGCTAAAAGCCATAGAAAAAATTCAAAACCACACAAAAAATCTCTTGTAGTGTCAACACTGAAATTATGTTGCTTCATTTTCAGTTGCTCAATGACCCAAATAACCACTTGCTGAAAACAGCAGGTTAGATGTAGTTTGTGGTTTCCCAGAAGTAAGTTGGGAGGATCCTTGGATTTGCCTTTTGTAGATCCTTCTGGATCTACCCAGACTTTGGAAAAGTAAAAGACATTCTGTGATACCTGGTGAGGATACCGCCAGAAGAAGATGAACTTGTATGGCGCTAAAGCATATCAGAAAGATAATCTAAAATTTGTTTTGGCAGAACGGGCTTAACTTTGAATGGTCAGATGGGACTAGGTCTTTGTTTACCTTCTGGGAAGACGATGAGTCCCAGGCCTTTGGCAGCTGTGTTTACATTGATACTTCGGGGCACTGGAAAAGTGCGAACTGTGAACGACTTCTGCAAGGAGCGGTTTGCCATGTGCCACCTAGTAAGTCAGAGTCAAGTTTTATATTAAATCTTTGCAGTTGCAAATGTGTGTATTGACAGTGGAAGTATATGAAAGGAAATTAATTGGTTTGAGGTTAAGCAATGATGATAATACTATTCAAAATTGAAATAGATTTCTGACATTTCCTTGCTGTATCTTCTCTTTGTGGAACTGTTTTTTCCCCATAAAATACTGGCCACCAGGTCTGGTCCATAGGAGAATGGAAAGAGAACTTTCATAATAGAAAAGAAACAGGAAAATTACTTACTCTGTCTCCAGTGAACACTGTATTATCTGTGAAAAACGATGATTGCTAATAACCTGGCTTGAAGGGAAATAAATTCAGTTTGCTGCAATTAACTGTGGGATGGGAGAAGAGGAGCATTTAGAGAAAAGTGAAAGAATAGAGTCACATCTTCATTGATTGCATATAAAAGATTTTTCAACTTTTTTTTTTTTAAAGATAAGAATATTTTCCTGTATCCTAAAATATATTGTGTTTCCTGCAACAACCTGTCAATTACCTGGGCTTCATTTGAATCCAGAATTCAGGTCTAGAACTCCATTCAGTCCAGGACTGGAGAGTCTTCGGCAGCATCCAGTTCTTAAAATAGTTCCTGTTTGGTGGTACTGATCACCACAGGTTCACCTACGGCTTATTAAAGCTTTTGGATCTGTTGAGAAGAAAGCTGTTTTGGAATCCTTCAAGACAAAAATTATTCTCTAGCATGGTTTTTGTAGTGAAGCTGACTCATTTTCTCATTTGTTTGTCAAGTTACGTAATCATATATAGCCTAAGGTTTAATTAATTTTTACAAGTTGTGTTTTGTAGTAAAGTAGGACACCTGTGAGACCATAGGTGACACAGCTGAATCTACAGTACTGCCAAAAAGTGATGCTGGGTATCACAAAGTGAGCTTGTAGAGTCGCCCTGAGTCAGAGGGACTCTTTGCTGCAGCATGTTGCATGCCGGAGAGGCTGGCTGCCGCTTACTGATGGGAGACTCTGTGCTGTGGTATTTGGCATGAAGTTATCTTTGTGGCTTAGTGGAGAGAAGCTTTGCAGCTCTTGGAAATCCCCAGCCCTCTGGGAGATGCTGGGCAGCCCGGTGTGCTCTGATGTGCTGTAGTTTGCTCATAACTGCCCGCGCACATCGGTATCGGTTAGATTGTCCTGATATTGCTGTTGCAATCCAGCAGTTTTTGATCAGAAATAAAACCAGCTTTGCTGTTCTAGTACAAATATATACAACCACTAGATTTTTCACTTTGAAAAATAGAGGCATAACGCAATAACATGCTTATTTGCATTACTCCAAAACAGCGTGTGGAATGTTATATTAATGTGTATGTTGTTGTGCCAATAAAGCTGTGCTGTTATTTCTATCACAGAAAAGGAACTCACTGCCTACAAAGGCTTATGTTCAGAAAAAACTATTCCCTGGATCAAATTCAAAAACAGTTGCTACAGCTTTTCCACAGTTCTGCAGGGCACAAGTTTTGATACTGCGTATGAAGTCTGCAAAAATCAAGGTAAGTGATTACTTTGTAGCTACAAAATGTCATTGTGATATCTTAAAAAAAAAATATATATTCTCTAAATTGACTGAAATCATGGCATGTGTTTTCTCTAGTTCAAGATAACAATAGTGGAGCTCATAAGCCAACTATGAAATTGGAGGCAACATACATGAAAAAAATGTTCCTTTCCATGTGAAAATACTGATTTCTGGAATGACACATAAAATGCATTTCTTTTTTTATCAGCCTGAGCATTTTCACATTAACTACAAATTTAAGAACTTATAACACATAACCAGACTTTTTAAGCTCTTCAATTATGGCTCATAATATTAAGTTTTTGAAAGGCAGTGTTACATTTTAATGGCTTGGATTGTTTGAAAATTTGTTCTGTGTTTATCTGTAGGATCAAATCTCCTGACTATTCAAGATGAAGATGAAAATGCTTTCATTCTGGAAGAATTGCACAGTTTTGGTTATTCTGTGCAAATGGTTTGGTTGAACACCCTGCTTGTTACAGACAGTAAGTTTTGGGTGGAAGAGAACTGCATGTAAGAATCTGGTTTGGTGTTTGGTTTGGTTTTGATTTGAACACTGGTGTAACCATCTTCTAAAACATCATTATCTTTTGAGATATTTTTTTTGCTGCCTATTACCTGTTTATGATATCGTAAAACCAGTCAAGCTTTCTGTAATCATTACTTACTAATATTTTGAATACTCAGTGTGTATGCATGTATGTGAATGCCTTTATTTTCTCCTTAAAGAAGCATTACAGGCTGTCTTCTGTGTCAACTACATGGGGTATTTTTAAATCCTTAAAAAAAAAGAAAGTAATGTAGTGGCCAAACAGACAAAGTCCTGGCATTCTTTAATTCAATATTTATTTATGTGAGGGTAAGTCCAACTGAAACAGAGATAATTATCAAAACACTATGTTATTTTATAATGATTTATAACTTCTGCCCTTAGATGAGACAGTATCCTGGTTTGATGGCTCTCCCTTAAATTATTCTAACTGGGGCATCAGGGAGCCTGAATTTGATCACCTCAAAGGAAATTTCTGTATCAGCCTGAGGACTGCAGATGGAGTCTGGCAATTATCTCCATGCAGAGAAAAAAAGGGATTTGTGTGTAAAATGGATGCAGGTATGTTCTTCCATAAAAGAAGGCAATTGTGTCCTTTTAACCATTGTTTTACATGTTCCTTGTCGCTTGCTTACTTGCTTTTAGTTTTCATTTAAATAACTCTGTCCCTGGTATTAGAAAAAATACCTGTAAAAAACCCAGCCAGCCAGGGTAACCTGCTCTTAAGGAACCTGGACAGCCATTGCGTTATTGCCGACTGCAGTAGACTTTCTGCTGTACGGGTGAGCCATGTGCAGAGAATCATAGAATACCAGGTTGGAAGGAACCTCAAGGATGATCTGGTCCAACCTTTCTTGGGAAAAGCACGATCTGTACAAGATGGCCCAGCACCCTGTCCAGCCGAATCTTAAAAGTGTTCAATGTTGGGGAATCCACCACTTCCCTGAGAAGATTATTCCAAGGGCTGATTGTTCTCATTGTGAAAAATTTTCCTCTTGTGTCCAATCGGACTCTCCCCAGGAGTAACTTGTACCCATTACCCCTCGTCTTTTCCATGTGACTCCTTGTAAAAAGGGAGTCTCCATCTTTGTAGCCACCCTTTAAATACTGGAACATGGTGATAAGGTCTCCCCTAAGCCTTCTTCTCTCAAGGCTGAACAAACCCAGTTCTCTCAGCCTTTCCTCACATGGCAGAGCATCAGGCTGACCTCCGCAGACCCCGCAGGATGGGCAGGCACAGCCTGGGAGAGCTGCACAGACACCACGTCGGTGGGAATGTGGGCTTGTGAGAGAGCTGAAGTGTTTCGAAAGCCCGCCCAAAATGCCCGAGTCGCTGTTGGACTCAATGGCTAGATTAATCTGCTGCTGCACTGATCTGCTCATGCATTTGCAATTTTAAAAGTGGATAAATGCCGCTGCTCATCCTTGCCTAAATGTCGATTAATATATTCCACCAAATTTAAGGGATTTTAGCTAACAGATTAGGTCATGTTTAACTTGGCCAGTTGGAATCCCATTGACATGAGTAAAGTTAAAGAACAGCCTGCTTTTATATGGTTTACATAGACTGTCTTCTCAGTATCAATTTTACCATGAATATATATAGTAACTTTTGTTAGCCCTATGGGTAATTTTATGACCGTTCTGGACTCTATTTCAGATACTGATGCAACAGAACCCTCTGAAAAATGTAAGTTTCTTCTGTACTTTCTTAACATTTTTAATAAGGAGTAATAACACATTTTGAGCAGGTATTTTGTGAGGTAACGTTTTTCACTGTTAAACCTGTAATTTAAAATGTGTGACATAAAAGGGGTAATACTATGTTTTCCATAAAATATCTATATATTTATGTTTAGAATTCTGTATAATTATATTTGCTGAATAACAATTTCTGTCCTTTCCTTTCAGCATCATACCGTGAACTTGCAGCTCTTGCTGTTCTTGTGACACTGGTGATGCTGGCTGCCATTTCCCTTTTTCTGTGGTGCCTGTACAAACAGAATAACGGACTCTTCCGCAGGATACTGTGGGTCAGAAACGCCTATTTGCCACAGATCAACGCTGACGTTCCTGCTTTGGAAGAAAGCATCCTCATTTCTGATTTTGAGAGAAGCGACAATTAATTGATCAGAAGTAGCAAGCAGTCATGTCTTCCATGTGAAACTCCACAATCTACAGCAGTTTTCTCGTTCTCAGGACTCCCCCAGGGTACCCGTATCCAGAGAAACCCTGGCAGCCATCGGTATGAACGCTGTAGGGGCTCCCTACCTTGGAGCACTTTTGCTTTGTGGCAGGACGAGGTGAGGATGCATGGCAGAACCGGGGAGATACTGGCTCCTTTGGGACTAACCAAGAACTCCCACACCATAAACCTCCAACCACTCATGTGGAGTGGTCATGTCCGAGGCCCCGGAGCAGCAGGCATTTTCATGCAACTTTTTCCTTCGGGAACGTTTGGGCTTTTGTGTTTTGTTTTTATATGTTGCAGAATCTGCTCATGAGCCAGCATTAAAACTTGGCCTTGAACTCAGGAACTCTGAAACATACTCCAAGGATTGTGGGGTAGATTTTTTTTCTTAATAGCCATTCCTTCTGCAAAATGAACAGTTATTTTTCAGACGTTGGATTCTTGCCAGGTGGATTTCCAAGCTTGCAGAGAGATGAAGTCAGTTTTGACTTGAAAGTGCCAGAGTTTTGGTAGTTTGGCCCATGATGGTTGATGTTATAAAATAAATTAGTCTAGAGGTATAATGGCTTATGGACTTTGTCATCCTGTAGTCCATGTATTCATTTGAGATGCATCCAGTGTCCTGTTGAAGATTTAACTATGTGATCTCTCACCTAGCTTATTTCAGAAATTGAATCCCATCAGCCTCTTTTAAAGACATTTTTGGGCAATATCTGTTTGAAGAAAAAAAACCTGTTATAAACCTTGCTGAAGTTATGGTAGTAAGTTGCTTTACTGTTCACCTACAGTATTTCTGCAAGCAGTATTCATGTACGCTCTTCTGAGACCCTGCTCTCAAAAGCTAAGGACAATATGTGGGGGAGCCACATTGCGGTTCCCAACGGGTGCTATACTCCTATAACCCCATGTAGCAGATCCTCAGAAGGGCACACTTCACTTTCGGTGTTTGTACTAAGGTGCTAACGATGGAGATAAATTTTGCTGACCAGTTGTTCTGCAGGCTGATGGTTGTGAAGGACCCAGCTCAGGTCTCCGCACTACCTCAGTTACAGCGGCCCAGGACAGCAACGCTTACTCTCTGTGGGACTCCCTCCACCCTAACCAGTCCTCCAGCCACGTCTCTGAAAATACGCGGAAGGTTTGGGGGGATTTTATTTTTTATTTTTATTGCACCGTGGAAAAACAAACGGTTAGTCATGATGAGTTACTTCAGAATGGATTTACTGTGCCTTCAGTCGTCTCTAAAAGCTGCTGCAAAGGGCTGCGTGTATTGTTGGGTTTGTTGGTTTTTTGTTTGTTTTAAGATGACTCATTCTAACAATGTTGCAAGAACCCCAAGATGGATGTACGTTCCTGAGAATTAAGCAAGCAGCTAAGGCCAACTGGAATGTTTTTACATAGTATTTGTGCACATGCATAGGAATGTATGACTGCCTTTTAGTTGGATTTCACATGGCCAATTCTAGAAACATTGCAAAAATTGTCTGTTCATGTCATAATTATGTATAGGGCTATTTTTAAAAATTACTTAGTACATGGAATATTTCTGTGCTGGTTTACAGAACCGTTCAAAAATGTTGTGAAAGAGGCTGCAGATGGTTTTGATCCTAATATCATCTTCAACTTACTGTTTTCGATAACTTCTGTGGGTGTAGCTATCACAAGTTCTTAATCTGAGATTTTTCCAACATATAAAATATATATAGCTTTTCTGTGTATATTTTGTCTAATGGTTTGACCCCATACCTTAGTCTTCAGTAATGTTTTTTAAGTTTGGTCTTAGTCCTGTAGATTTATCTATAGGACTGTTTTTATGTGAAAACCACTATTAGAGTTTGTGGGCTGCAACTTTTGAGTACAATTGCCAGCTCATCTGCTGTTTATATGTAAGAACTGTGATAGCTTCATTACCACAAAAAAAAAAGAAGAAAAAAGGTTGTGATCATCTCTCTCTTCCCCGTGATAATTCCACCTATTTAAACTGCAGTTGGATGAACTTAAACCAACAAATCCCCTTCATCATATTCACTGACAAGTGTAATTGCTGCCTTCTTACAGCAAGCAGAGTGGCTTTCAGGATGGTTTTTGTTCATGAGAGTAAGCTGTGATGTCTCCGAGGACGTGTATTTATCAGGCTGCAGTGCTATTACCTAGTTATGCAGACTCTTGTCAGATTTTGGTATGGTTAATGAGGGTGTATATTTTTTTCACAAAACTTGACATAGGCATTTTATCAATTTTCCTTGAGGTATGTTGTAATCATTTAAGTATATTTGAAGGGCAGTGGTATAATAAATAACCCTAACCTCAAAATAGTGATTGTTGATTAACATCGACTCTAATGAAGATGATCTTGCACTAGGGGAAAAATAGTTCAAGCAGTGTTTTCTTCATACTTTGAAATGGTTTTGAGGGAACAGACCCTTTAAATATTTATTTTTAAATCTTTCATCATTTAACTTCTATAATTGCAGGTATTATTCACACAAGAATGTAATCATTGATTGCTTTCTAATCCTTCTTCTGGATTTTGTTACCATAGCTTTTGTTTGTTTTCCCTTAATCACAGGTCTCCTATACTATTCCTGAACAGGGTATGTGGTGACTATGTTTTTACTGCTGACCTTGATGATATTGGCAGCCAGATTCCTGTATTATTTCAACTGGAAAATTAAAGTGTGAATAATAATTTTCTGTCCTGCAATTTTTCTTGACTCTTTCCCCAGCTTTAATTAGCTGCCAGGCTTTAGTGTCTTGTAACAGCAGTTCCTAGGCTTTGCACTGGGTCATCCTGATGGGAGAGGGACAGCTTGCACCCCACTCCTTCTGGCTACATGGCTGGACCCAGACCTGGGTACTGCAGATGGTCTCCACACAAGTGGTGGCTCCAGTGTTTCCCAGGGCAAGGACGAGGATGCCCTGGGACCTGTGCGCAGGAGGTGCTGGGAGGAGGAAGGAGCCACAGCACCATCAGTGAGGATGATGGATGGGAGCATGGTGCTGATGCTCAGATATTCTCCCAGCCCATTGCTTGTTCCCTGCAGCCCTGGGAAAGCAGTAGCTTCCATGGTAGTGCTGAAATAATTCCCGTGTCCAAGAACTGAGTTCACCAGAGCCTAAGCAGGCAAATGAATGTTGCCTTTTCCTCTGCAGTGCCAGCTTCTTTGAATGTGTTTATTGAAAGGGAAGTGTTAGATGTTTTCATACCACTCCTTTGCTTGGGGGATGGAAGGGTAGTCCCACCAGAGATAGATACATTCAGGCCAACATATGACAAACCTTGTCTACCAGGTATTAGGGTTTAGAAAAAAATCTTTGTGCTTATTTTTGTATTCTGCGTTCCAGGAGAAAATTTACCTCCTTGTCCCTTTAGCAGTCCTTGCAGCATGTCTCTGACAGACAGAGATGCCCGATGCAGTCATCACATCCCAGCTGGATGGGATTCTGCAATGGGAATGTATGTATGCTGGAGATGTCCAGCACGAGCAGGCAGAGCGAGGGGTTGTGGCACATGCTGTAAGTGGGCAACATGACTCCTAAGCAAAGCCCTTTCCAGCTGTGCCTCTTCTGGGTGCAGTGCTGCCCTTCCTTGCACAGGGATCCTCCTCCCTTCTTTCCTTCTCCCTTACCCTGCCTTTGCACGTGCACACACACACATTTTTGTGGCTGGGTCGCTATGAGAGAGGAGCTGTGGGGCTGCTTGAAATCTGTGCGGTACAGTCTGGAGGGAGGATAGGGAAAAAGTTTTTTTGCACGCCTTGCGAGACTTGATCAGCTCTGGATCCCAGGGCACCATCACACAAATTCCCGTTTAATTTAGCCTCCTGCTTTTTTCTTCCATCGTCTTGCCCCTCCCTTTGTGTAGTAACAGGCATCCTCAGTCTCTTACAATAATAAACACACTGTAATGAAATCTGTGGCATACCCTTCCTCCAGGGCATTTATATAAAAGCAGAATTTTTTGGTTAAAAGCTAAATTGCACACATTCAGCAACTGGGCTCTAAATCCTCAGCTAAAAAAAAAAAAAAAAAGAGGCCTCTTCTTGAGCTATAATAATATTTCCTTTGGTAATCAGTGGAATGTTGATTTTAAACCCCTGCAGGCCAGCACTGATCTCTTACACACGAGGGCTGCATCAAATTGTAAGTAACAGTCAGGAGCAAATTCACAGGTGTTAACGCTGTTCTGAGATGGTATGAATTAAGGTTGAGCTTGGTGCTTGGAAACACAGTCAGTCTCGGTTTGGCCAGCAGATGGTAGTGGTACACACAGAGCTGACAAAATCAGCTGTGCAAGAGAAAAAATGAGAGGGATCTGCTCTGGATCCTTTTGAAGTTTAATTAAATGAGCAGCAGAACTCCCAAGTCACAGTACTGCAAATAACCAGTGTCAGTTCTTAGCCATGGCTGCAACATTACAAAGCTGTGTTAAGATGGCTTTCCAAGTCTCAGTGTTCATTCTCAACAACTTTAATAGGACACACTGAAATGCTCGGAACAGGATAATGCAAGTGGTTACGTTAGTCTGTGGGTTTTTCTTTTGCTTGGTGAGTGATGGGAAAATCCACTTGGGTTCCTGAAGTAAAATACATCTTTGTGGCATGTTGTGGTTTTGATCCCTTTGATGGAAAGGTAATTCACTGAAAACATTCCAGCCAGGTCTCTTTGCTGTAAATGGATTTTTCCTAATGTTTTATTTCTTGACGTATCAATGCAGGCATTTACTTAATAATTTATGTGGGAAAATGAAAATTAAGACATAGAAATAAAAATTATTAGACATTTTAGACATCCATTGCATAAGTAATCATTCCACAGCACTGCTGAAAGCAGATTTATTTTCTCCTTCTCTCAATTTTTTCTGTAAGTTGCTCAGAGCGTAAGAGTTGCTGATCCCTTTCTATATCCACTATCTTTATGTGGGATTACTGTTATTTGGATTCTGATCTTAGAAACTTAACCATAAAAAAAGGCATTGAGAATCATTTTGTAATAAAGCCTCACTTCAAAGTCTTAGTTTTTATAATCTTGTTTCCTTATACTGCAGCTCTTCTAGACTTTCCCCGATCCTCCTGTGACAAAGCAACTGCAGTTCTCTAAGGAAGTGTACTAGACCCATCCTGCCGCAGTGCTTGCGAGTTAACACCATGGTAATTTATAACCACTAAAGTGATTCTCAACTGCAATCATTTCCAAAAGTACACAGCTAGATAATAGTGAAAATGCTTCTACTACCACTTCCTTTATTTTTGAGGCTTAATTTTGTTCATCGGCTTGTTGCTATTGTAACAAATCCTACTCTTTTCTTAACCTCAGCCTACAGACTAAATCTCCACTGTGGTTCTCAGAAATAAATGCTTCAAAACATAGTTTTAGAGAGAACAACAGCTAAACTTGCAGATACAAGATAAATCTTGACAGGCGTAGTGGGCTAGAAGTTACTCTCCTCTGCTTGATAGCACAGGAAAAGAGGGAAGACTCTTTCTCTGAATCACGCACATAAAGGCCTAACTAACAACCTGCTTTCCACGGAGGCGGCCAGCCTGCAGCTAATGGTGGCAGGCGGTGGGTGCTTGAAGGCCATTTACCACCACTGGGTTGACTGGTAGAATGCAATAGCTGGGTCAATGTTTCCAACCATACATCTGAAAAACAGAACTATCCCTGTATCTTTTCAGATTTTTATAGATGGATGTTCATCTTAAGAAATTAAAAGTTTCCATTTAAGCTGTACAAAAAACCCTCTGTATTTTTTTTTTAGTGAATAGCAACAATCATCCCATCAAGTACATTCCTCTTGTGAAGCTATTTATTCAGGTCATTTGTTCTAAAGCATGATCTTAGGCCTTTGAACTCAGTAATAACCTGATTAAATCTGCTTCGCCACTTCTTCCACTCCTGCCATACACTTTGGGTGCATTGTAGGTGAGAAGCCCCTGGAAAGTCCTTGCTGGAAGCCAAAAGCAAACTTGCACAGAGCTGATAAAAGACAGACTCTACCTCATCAGCAGCTTTAGGCTGCGTGGCTTCACTGACGCTGGATTTGTGACTCCATCCCAGAGCTTGATGCTTCCAGGTTCGTTCAGGTATGCAAGCAGAATCCCTAACATGGGACATTGCCAATAAGCTGGACTACATATTCTTTTACTTTACGGTAAAAGTTTATTCTAAGTCATGTAAAGCTTCATTTGTTATGGTCCTAGCACAGGTTACACATAATTCTGCTTTATCTGTACTAGTTTCTTTTGGGAAGTTTCTCCTGATGCTAGCACGCTTACCTATTATGTATCTGAAATCTGACACCTACCTAAATGCTTACATGACCTAGACATTATATTTTCTGGTATTTAAGATTCAAGAATATCAGAAGGATTCTTTCTGAAAAGGTAAGAAGATAATGTTTCTGCTGCTGCATATCATGTCCTGCTAGTCCTGTGGGATGAAAATGATGTTGAGAGGCAAATTACTTTAAATATTGTTTCAAAAGCAAATCTTGAAGATGGAGTTGTACATATGGGGCACATTGTGGCTATAAAAAACATAAGGTACCATTCAGCTAAATGTGGAAATGCATCAGAACAGCTCTGGGAGGCTTTCTACCTGGAAAGAAAAGATTAACAGAATACCTATAGAAACAGAAGCTACTTTATCCTTTAAAATAGTTGTAGTATAAATAGCAGAGTGGCTCTTCCCCACAGACCATACCCAGGAATGCAGCTGACGTGTTGGTTTTATCACTGCGGGCTCCTGGAGTGCCTTGCCCCATGGAACACGGCACCTCTGGAGCATACACACCATGTGTCTGGGTGTCCTGGTGCAGTTAAGTTACGGAAGAGGGAAGGAAAGCCAATGGGGGCTCCTTTCTCCATCTTGTCCTTGACCATCCATCCTCCTCTGACCTTCCAGAATCTAGTATGGGTTGATGAGTTGGATTTTAACTATTGCTATTTACATATAAATATGCTTCATTCTTGCCTGATTGAAAGAATGTAAAGTGGAAGTTGGGTGAGTCTTAGCTGCTCTTACATGTTGCTTGCCCACTTGCTCTGATGTAGCACAAAGCAAACCCTCATGGAAGGAAAGATGAAAGGAAGAGCTGGCCACTGGTGAAAGCAAAAGTATAAAGAGAACAGGGTTCAGTTATTCCTACTAATTGGGAAGACAAGTAGTAACTGACTGAAACCACAGCAGGAAATACGTGATAGATAACCATGGGAATAGCTGGGCTGAACAATAAGCAGCCAACATAAGTGGTAGTGTCAGTTTCAATGGCAGTGTGCACTGTTACATTGGATAACTGAGATTTAGAAATAAACAAATCAATCTACCACCAGTTCTGGGGAATAGATTCACAACACTGCTGGATGGCCCTTTCAGCTCAGTCTGGGTAAACATGAGTAAGCCTGACCTGAAAATATTGGTGTGTATTTGTTTGTGGGACTGCTGATGCATCATCCCACTGCCTTCTAGCCCAAACCTAGCATCTAGCCTTCTGACCCACACAAGTGTTCAACAGCCAGAATTTAGGATCTCTGTGGATACAAATCCCATGCAACCAGGATATGGGAAACACCTCCAGTTAAATTTGTGGTCTGCCTCAGGATAGAAAGAGACGGTTCCAAAATGAGTAAAGCTGAATCATCCAGTTCATCTACTAGAGCAGCCAGTGGGACACAGGCACCCAACCTGCCCTGGGTACCTAAAATCCACATCCAGGGTCAAGGAAGCGAAGGGCCAAAATCACTACATGAAGAGCACAAAAATAAAAGGACACATGCGAAAAAAGAAACTTTTTTTTTTCTTTCGTTTCTTTTATGCTCTTTGGTTTTGTTTTTGTTTTCCCCCAGAGAAGTCACAGACCCACGTGATGGGACGCCTGATGATCTGTTTACTTGGGTTGTACTTTGAAGAAGTCTCTGTGATGTTCTTTTCAGTGGTCCAGTTGCCTCAGCAGGTCTGGAGCTGGATCCCAGGTGGGGTCAGCCTGCAGGGAGAAGCAGCAGCCCTCACTTCTGTGCAGGAGGCAGCAATGTCCCAGGCTCCCCTTTCTTCCTCTTCCGTAATGTGTTAGTGGAAACACAGCAACTGCCTCGTTCAACACACTGAGATGCGACTGACTTACAGGGCAGCTTTTGGCGGACTTACTAATATCTGTTCCTAGCTCCATGTGGGTCTGCTGGAGTGTATCTGTGGCCAAATCTGGTTCAAGAGTTGCTGGATAGACTGCAAAGCCAGTGACATTCAAAGCAAAGCCATAAGCTGTGAGAAGGGGCAGGAATGGCTGACCCCAGTTCTACCAGGATCAGAAAATCATTAAAAAATTCCCTTTTGAAATTGGATGTATTTAATCCATTTGGATAACAACACCAAAAAGAAGAAAATTAATTCTGACATAGACATTCTTCAACATTTTTGGAAATGGTATTTAAACAGAGCCCTAACACAGCTAGGAGGTTTTCTGTCTCCCCCTGGATTCAGAGGAATGCTGAAAAAAGCTGGAGCCCCAGAAAGCCCACATTGGAGCATGTTCCCAAATACAAGGACACCCAAAACAGATGCAAGACTTAACCTAAGGTGCACAGTGCTATGTCAGTGCTAGTGTTTATTATTTTTATGATTGCATTTTAAAGCAATGGTTCTTTTGATCCATACTAACTGCTGGTCAGGGAAAGAAAAATAAAGCTTACATAGAAAATAACAAAATTTTCTGGCTGGAGGCCAAAACTTCACAAGAGAATACTGAAGCCTAATATGTTTTGTTTGACGTCTTTGTTTCTGATAGATGTTGACTGAATTCAGGAGGATGACGGCACTTTGAACAAAACCAGCTGGGGAAGTCAGTTTGCTAATTATTAACCCTCTAGGGAAGAGATTGAATTGGGAATGTCCATATGAAACATTCTGAGAAAATATAAAAAATAATGTAGATGTCTTTGGAAAATAAATACTTACACTGTGGCTTGTATTTTTAGCAGAAAGGGAGGAGAGAATTTGTGACATACGACTGAATTCCTCAAGATGGATAACAATCCAGTCTTAGACTCATTTTCTCCCTGTAGTACAATTCAGCAGTCCTGAGGTTGAAATGAGTCTAACATTAAGGAATGACTTTAGGGAATGAAGAGAAGTTATACATTTATTGTGATATAAATCATAGAGGGGGGGAAAAAAAGACTGTTGTCAGCCTCTTGACCACTTTGCAATAAGGAAACGGGGGCTTTTCAAAGCTTTAAAGAGGAGAGGAGCATCAAACTGTGTACTGTGCCTTAGAAAATATTATTCAAAAGCTACTGTGATAAATATTCAGGTACCTAATATAAATAACAAAAAGGGAAAAAAAAAAAGCATAATAGTCTTTGGACAGTAGGCTCTGCTGCGCATATTTACGTCTCGCTCTACCTGAATGCTCTAATCCTTCCGCTACAACCTGGCCAGAGAGGTGGCAGGTATTTTCCCCCATTTCAGGTGGTTTAGGGATAGAAGAAAGAAAGAGTTAGATACAGGCAATACACCAAATTTCATTGCAGTTCAGTGTTTAACTTGTGGCCAGTCTTAGCTATAATGATAGAATGAAATGGAAACAGAAAAAAGAGGTTAAAGGAAAAAAATATCCTGGTGCAAAAAAAACAAAGATGGGAGAAGAAAAGAAATTTAGGAACAACTTTCGCCATTTGCTTAACATTGGAGCTCTTTTCCTGCTTGATACGTTGGTTGCAGCACAGAGACATCTGCTGTTAGCAAGTAAGTGCCAAAATAGATGTAGCAGAATGCATTATTGTTTAAAACAAATAGATCAAGTGGGATGCTGATTTTTGTTTTCTTCCTCATAATTCAGTGTGTACTCATTTTAGGTGTCAGATTGTTAGAGAAAAACCTTATTATTGTTAGGCAAGCTTTTTAAATTTGAATTGCTTGACAGTTAATTTAATATCAGAGATGTGCATATTTTTGACTTTTTAATGCTGTAGGTGGTATTACAAGCTTAGCTAAAGTCCTATCCAGTAGGCAATACAGTAACTAGCAAAGTACCTGCTGAACTTGTCCGTTCTCTGATTATTTGCAACTCTTTTCAGTTGCTTTGATATAACTCGTGTGTGTGTGTGTGTACTGACAGCTATTACAAATGAAGAACTGGAGTAATTATAAAGAAGTGTGCCATTTCCAGAATGCTGCAACAGTCCCCTGTCCCTCCCAGGACTGATTTAAATTGCAACTGGTTATGTAAAGTGAACACTTATGGTATTTTTGACAGAAAGCATTAAACTCAGGCATCCCAGAGTGACCATGAATTGAGAGTCTTAGTATGTTACCATACACTTCAAGATTAGAGGGGAAATCCACACGTTTGCACAGGAATTAATGCAAAAGGGACCCAACCCTGGGTCCTGCTGGTGAAGTGCCAGTTGTACGAGATGCCCTAGATTGTGGGTCCTGCTGCTTTCAGCCTGCCCTTGTGAGAAAAACCAAACCAGCAACCAAGCAAACAAATCCAACAGGTGGAATATTCAAGATGTCTGGGCATGCATCGCTGTTTCTTTGCTTAGGCAGTTACAATACTAGTAACAAACAAGCAGCCAAATGACACCAGAGCAATGGTCAGTCATCAAGTCCAAGAATCAACCAGTCTTTATTTCTCTATTTCAGAGAAAAACTGGGCAGAGTCATGCATCTTGCTGATTTGCTGTTTGGTGGCAGGTGCAGGCAAAAGGATTTGCCTGATGCTGGGAGCTGGGGAGGTCCAGGCTCTGTTTCCTGCCTTTACTACTATTGCGATGTCATCATGGCCAACTCACCTGTTTTTTGCTTTGAGTATTCCACATATAAAATGGGGGAAAAATATTTATTCTTTGGCAGTCTTCTAGGGAGAATGATTGCCAAGTACCATGCAAGTTGCAAAACCAACACCTTGTTACTAAGGGGAAACCCCCTTGCAGGAACAGTGTGAAGAACCTCATTCCATCATTGTTTCCAGACTGCTTCTGAGGCCAGACAGGTATGAGTTTTGCAAGAAAATTCTTGGTAAAATTTAATTTCC